>NW_027122609.1:0-717705 GCF_030686945.1 Centruroides vittatus | reverse complement strand
GGTGACTTAGATACCAGATTAGAGATATTGGAAAAATTGGCTGATAAAAATTGTGGTTTAAGCGATCAAAGTAATGTTACGAGAAAGTTTAATGATATTACTCGAGAACTTGATTTTTTGGATAACCAACGTCGTATAAATAATGTTGTCATTTCCGGTCTAGAAGAGGTACGGGATGAATCATTTCTAGAAACGAAAGAGAAAATAGTTGAATTTGCTACGCGAGTCTTACAGATGCCCGACATTAAGATTGGTAGGGCAATGAGAGTGGGAAAGAAAAAGGCTAATTCCCCTAGATTAATTATTTGTACTTTTGTTGATTATTATGAAAAAATGAACTTTAAGAAACGAATTCTGGAATTAAAACCGGATGGTGTTTATGTAAATGATGACTTTTCTCCTAGATTGAGAAATATTAGATTTAAGCTTCGTGATTTCGGTAGACAGTCAAAACTTTCTGGAGCGCGAATGGTAAAAGTAGTTTATGATAAAATTATTATTGACGGAACGAAGTACTTTTACGATGTTGACTGTGACCAGGTTAAGCCTGTCTCATCCTAGCAATTGCCGGATAGGGGTACTTCCTTTTTAATTTGGAATTGTGCTGGTTTGTTTAATAAACCCGAGTTTTTTTGGAAGTATCTATTGCAGTACGATATTATATTTCTTTCTGAAACTTGGTATGGTTCTACTAATAGAAATTCGGAGGTAACTGATTGTTTGCAAGGTTATAATCTCTACTTTGGTAAGGCTTTTAAGTTACATACGAAAGGTCGTTATTGTGCAGGTTGGTTATTGGCAATAAGATCCTCTTTTCCCTGCGTTGTTATTTATCAAGATAACTTTCTAATACTTGTCAAATTTGGTGCCGAACTTGGTAATATTTTGGTATGTTTTGTTTATTTTAGGGAAAATGACTGGCAGTCTATTTTTGAAACTTTAATTGGTTTGATATTACATGACAAGAATGTAATGATTGCTGGTGATTTTAATGCTAGGATTGGATTGGGGAATATAATTTCTGACGCTTTTTGCAATTCTTTTGGTATTGTTTGTCCTTTGCATAGGAATTCGAAAGACTTGGTGATTGATTCTTTTG
Organism: Centruroides vittatus; assembly: GCF_030686945.1. Classification (NCBI taxonomy): domain Eukaryota; kingdom Metazoa; phylum Arthropoda; class Arachnida; order Scorpiones; family Buthidae; genus Centruroides; species Centruroides vittatus. The sequence goes on along the minus strand of NW_027122609.1, from coordinate 716,606 downwards.
GTAGAAAGTTGCTTCATCTATGTGATGATTTGAATTTGATTATTGGTAATGGAAGATGTTTAGGTGATGAAGCGGGTGAATATTCTTTTATCTCTAGTCGTGGCTGTTCAGTTATTGATCTGGTCATAGTTTCTCCGTTAATTTGGAAAGATATTCTCTCTTTAACGATGGGTCAGTTTTTGGATTCCGACCATAACCCTTTGATTTTACGACTGGCCTGTGGAAATGATAGATCGGTTTCTTTAGAGAAGAGGCAGAGGATTAATAGATTGTTCTGGGATGAATCTAGAAAGGATGAATTAAGGTTGGCTTTGGAGGAAATATGTGTCTTGAATGGGTTTGATTCAATGGAAGACCTGAGTAATCTTCTTTTTAATTTGGCTTGTAAGTGTGGATTTAATATTAGGAGACATAAGAATTCTTTTTCGTGGTTCGATTCGGACTGTAGGATGTTAATTTGCGCTAGGAATAGAGCCTGGAGATCTTTTAGAAAGAGTAATGATTCTAATGATCGTTTGCGTTTTGTTATGTTACGAAGTTTGGCGAAGCGATTTTGCATTGCGAAAAAAAAATTATTTGCTGGAAAAATTCAAAATTGTTTCGGGAAAGATAATAGGCTTTTTTGGAATTATTTCCGACACGTTAAGCGGACTAAGTCTTGTAATTTCAGCTTTATATCTATTGATGATTGGTTTCATCACTTTTTTTAATTTATTTGGTTCCCTGGACCCTTATTTTGTTGATTTTTCTATTTTTAATTATTGTAGGAATTGGTATGATGAACTTTTGGACCATGAACTTTGTGCAGGTGAGCTTAATGATGCTCTGAGGAGGTATAAGCCAAATAAAGCGCCAGGTTTTGACGGGATCCCGATGGAATTTTGGAATTTTGAGACTCTGAGACCACATATTTTGTGTCTTTTTTCAAAGATTTTTGATACTGGGATAATACCGGAGTCTTGGAAGACGAGTATTCTAATTCCGATTTTTAAGAATGGTAGGAAGGATGTTCCTGGTAATTATAGAGGTATATGGCTATCATCTTGTGTTTCGAAATTGTTTTGTATTATTTTGTATAGAAGACTGATTAGGTGGTTAGAAGTTAATAATATATTGCATGAGAATCAGGCAGGATTCCGAGCTAGTTATTCCACATTGGATAATATTTTTGTTTTGTACACGGTTATTCAGAAAACTTTTTTACGGAAACGGAGGAAGGTGTATGCTTTTTTTGTGGATTTATCTTCTGCGTTTGACAGAGTTTGTAGGAACTTGCTGTGGTCTAAGATGTTGCGTTATGGTTTCAGTTATAAATTTATATCTTTACTTGTTGCTTTGTATGAAAATTCCTCGTTTATGGTAAGAGATGGTGGGAACTGTTCGCCATTAATGTTTTCTAAGACTGGTGTTAAGCAGGGCTGTATTTTGAGTCCAATCTTGTTTGGTATTTTTTTGAACGATCTCTTTGGTTTTATTAATTCTTCTGGTGATGGTATAGAAATAGATGGTTTCCAAATTAAAATACTAGCTTATGCAGACGATATTATAATTTTATCTGACTCTGTGATTGGACTTCAAAGATTGATTGATAAATTCGCAATTTATTTAGATGAAAATGGTTTGAAATTGAATTTGAATAAGTCCAAGATTGTTGTTTTTCGAAGAGGAGGTAAGAGTGCGAGGGCAGATAAATGGTGGTTTAAGGGTTCTCCAATTCAAGTTGTCTCTAATTACAAATATTTGGGTGTTACATTTTCGTCTAATGGTTTATTCCATACGCATTACACTAATAAGAGAACTCATGCCAGATTATTGATGAATAAAGTCATTCAGTTGGGGAGATCTGCCAAATTACGTAATCTGAGAGATTATTTACGTCTATTGAAAACTGTGGTATTGCCCTCTTTGTTATATGCTTCAGAGATTTGGGGTTTTAATCTGACTAATGGTGATGGTATACAGACTGAATTTATTAAAAACTTATTTTATTTACCTCGTTGTACACCAGGTTATTTAATTATGATGGAATGTGCTTTGACCCCTATAAAACTTATAATATTTAGTAGGATAAGAAATTGGATTAATAGAATTTCTAAGCTCGATGATCATCGTCTGAGTAAGGTTTGTCTGAAATTTATACTTAACAAAAAGTCTATAGATTGGACACGTTATCTTATAGATACATGCAATAATCATGGTATTAATTTTATTAATGTTGATTTGGATCTAATGGACTGGTCTCTTCTCCTTGTAAACATTTTTGATAATTTTTTATATAATATAAATGAAAAAATAAGTAAAAGCGTATATAATTGTTGGTATAAGAATTTGAATGTTACGTTTTTTGATAATTCTTTATATAATCAAGATGTTTCCCTTAATATTTTGTGTTTATTTATACAGGCTAGGTGTAATTCGTTAAACTTTTTAAATAATTACTCGAGAGAATTGTGTAACTTTTGTGTTGAGAAAGAAATTGTGGATGCCTGGCATATTCTGGCTAAATGTGGGCGTCTTAAAGTGTTACGTAAAGAAATCTTTGGTTGCGAAGTTCTTACCAGGTTTTTTTTCCTTAAAATTTTATCGAAACCTTGTTATAAATTTAATGTATTTTGTTTTCTAAGAAAATCTGTTAAAATTTTGTTTTAGGGGGCGTGATTCCTCTACTATAAATCTAGCCTTGTTGTTAGTGCTGTTTGGGAGCATCTGTCAGTGCTGTGTCTTCGATACTAATTTTTTTTCTATTTATAGGTAAGCAATTTGCCATTTTGGTTTCTATTTTTTAGTATTTTGTATTATATTGACAGATGCTCCCGATCTTTAAACTTTATTTAATTACTGTATTTGATTTTGTAAATTTTATATCATTTATTTTACAACTGAATTGTTATTTATCATTGTATAATTTTGTTTGATTATGTTTATTGTATTTAAGTGTTTTGTTTGGGAGATGGTTTTGCTCCCCGCATCAAGGAATAAAAATCCAGTATGCGTAAAATAAATAAATAAATAAATAACATTCAAACTTCACAATTAAACATGAAAACTCATTAATTTTTAACAGAAAATAAAATAAGAAACATGTCGATAAATCGATCCAATGTCGATGCTAAAACTAAACTAAAACTAAAACGCCCACTTGTCGTAAGGATTTTGCATATCTTTTGCAAAAATATTTAAATTTTCAAAGCCTACTGTACTATTTTTCCTAATTATTTTTAAAATTCCAAGCATTAATAGTTTCTTAAAATTGCTTTGGAATAAAAGAAGTAAATACTGCGGTGTAAGTAGCATATTTACATTTATTTCTTCTGTACTAACAAAGTTGTATGTAGGAAGAAATACAAAATAAATAAATAAAAACTAAATAGGAAAACTTTATCTTTCTTATTTCACTTTTCAATACGATATTCGGATTATACATCAATTTTCTTTTTATTATATTCTGAAGGAAATTTTGCATAATTTGGCGGCCCCCGGCAAACTTCTTATGGACCCCCAGGAGCCGCGGCCCCCCTGTTAAGAATTACTGGTCTAGGGTCCATTCGTATTCATTTGTTCGATAAGCCAGTAAAAACTGTAGACTTCTCTAAATGTATTTTTAATATCACAATTACATTCTGAATCGCTAGCCACGATATAAGGGCTAAAATTAAAAATAAATTATAAAATCTTACTCGGTGAAATAAAATGTGCGGTGGATATACATACCTGGTACAATGTATTGTTCGATTGTATTAATATACTTTTAAAGAAAATTATAATTAAAATATAGCTTTGTAAAGAAACGTACATAAAAATAACATAAAATATTCTTTACTTTTTAAATCCTAAAACAATCTACTTAGTCAAATATCTTGATACGAGTAGCTAATGGATGGAACTAGTGACGGTCCAGGTAGGTATGTAGTGAGTGTGTGCGTGCCAAATCCCGAGGGTGCCGATACCGGTCAATGTCAAATGCCTCTTTTGTCGCATCACTAGTATATCTCAAAGGACGCCACAGGGCTGTTGTAAATTTTAAACGTTTCTCACCGTAGCTGTAAAAATCTAACTATGTTAAACTTAATAGTCATTCGTTTTCTAACTAATTCGTTTTAATACCAGGTGTACACGGAAATCAGTTTCCCACTGTACTGAGCGAGTGATTGGTTCTGTTAAGCTTTTGTTGAAGTAAAATTCTGGCTCTTTCAACAGGGTTTTATTTATGTCTCATATTCCCTAATCTCTTAATTATTTAGTCACTTCTTAAGTAGAAATAAGTCAAAACCAGTTACTTTGTACCTGAATATCTGTAGTCTTGGGAAAACAGTGGAAAGACAAATTTTTATGACAACGGATATATAAATCGTAAATTTAAGGAAAATAAATTCTAGAGCTTTTTTTGTACCATTGTATGTACTGTACGTCTCATTCATTAAATTTGGTTGTAAATGATGCTGCCAAAGTAACAGTTAATTTTTAACACTGTACTAGAATTGTACACGTTTTTTTTGCATCCCTTTACAGATGGGACATACTAAATCGTAATATCACCGGTTTAACATTGAAATCCGTAAGTAATATAAAATGGGAGAGCGGAATAAACGCAGAATAAATATATCAAATATTTTAATGGAGTTTTTTTAAACTCCTGTCAACTATACAGAACTATCATAAAAACGTGCCAGTAAACTCCTATCGGTTGGGTTGTTATAAATCTAGTCTAGGGTGGGCAACCCTTTTTATAACATGGGCCAGAATAAATTTTACGTTTTTTTCCGCGCCGTAGTAGTTAATTGACGCCTTCTTGTGACTCGTAATTTTTTTAGTCTGCAAATATGAAATAAATAAATAAAAAGTTAATTACTACATTTATTTCTCTTATCGTTTTCGAAAATTACAAAGAATTGGAAAAATAACTATTAATTAGTTATTTTTCCAATTTAATAATCTATTAAAGATCTCGCGGGCCGGATAGAAACTTTTCGCCAGCCGTAGCTGGCCCACGGGTTGCCCGTTGTTGATCTAGTCTCCTCGTTATTCACATAATCGGGCGAGGGTGGCCGAATATCTAGCAGGCGGCTAACAGCCCACAACCGCTCCGGGATATAAAGTCGCGTACTCTTTACGCGTGTGTCGCTTCTACCAGCTAAACTGTGACGTTTGTGCTATGTAAAGCGCATGCGCCAATGCCTATAATCTGGCTGCTTGGAAGTTGACAGGCAGGCGGATAACAGCCCACAACCGCTCCGGGATATAAAGCTGTACTCTTTACGAGTGTGTCGCTTCTACCAGCTAAACCGGGTGAGGTTGGTGCACTGTAAACCGCATGTGCTAATGCCTATATAATCTGGCTGATTGGAGACTGACCCGGTTTCGACATTCCTTCCGCCACCGAATTATTCGACTATACAATAGCAATCTTATCGTTTTTTTTTCACATGTAGTATAGAAATTTGTAAAAGATACATAATGCAGTTATAATAAAATATTAATTTTAATTAATTCAAAGTACGTTAAAATATGAAAATTTATATTTTATAAAATTCAAGGGAAAGTCATTGGAAGGTGGAATCGGCGCTTCCATCGCTTCCAATGACGGCACGCCACTGATTGCCAGAGGTGAATTTCAATCGATTTGTTTTACAGAGTAGCCTAAAAAACTTTTCTCTTCAATCTTTCTTTTAATTTAGAGGCCCCCAAAAGCTGAGGCCCCAAGCTTTAGGTCATTTAGGTTAATGGTAAATCCAGCATTGTATAGAGCTATGATCACAACAGAATTTCGAAAGCGTCATCAATAATTTTTCCAGCTTTCATTCATTCTATTTCAACCCAGATGACGCTTTGCAAATTATAGCAGATGCTTACTGAACATTGCTTGTATGGTTGATGAAATAAATAATTTTTTGGCCTATATTTTCAATAATAAAACGCTGTTCCAACAAGTATTAATGTTTAAATTCAAGTTTTCCCTACATAACAGTCTTATTTTTGGAGGAGGTTGTCTGCATTTGTCCAAGTTTCACAAATAGCCAGTATTCAGAAAAATAGGTTATTTGGTTTGATAAAGACAAGATCATATAGGAAAAAAAATTATTGGAGGAGGAGGGAGTGATTTATGGACTTCAATGTACTGTACATGTGGAATACCAAGTTTCTATGTTGGAGAAACAAAAAGGAAACTACAAGTGAGGTTGTCAGAACGTCTGGCAGCAATACGGCTTAGATATCTGCCCAGTGTTTTTGCGTTGTTACGCGAATAATTGCCATATTGATATTAATAATATAAAAATCTTATATAGGGAAATGAATGTAGTAAAAAGAAAATTTAAGGAACATTTTTCGATTATGCAAAATAATGTAATGAATTTAAATAATGGCGTTGTATTCGCGGAATGCTGGGAAGGTTTAATCAGACATAAAAACTGTAAACGCGATGAAAATTGTGTGAATGATGTGTTTATCACTGATGGCTAACTTGTATCACATTCTGTTCGTGAGAAACCCTACTGAGGAGGCCGATAGAGGCGAAATGCATTTAGGATGGAGTATGATGTAAAATAAAATTTTTTTCTCTCAAAGTTAACCTGCTTTGTTTTTACCTTTTTTAACCCCAGCTCTTATTCCGTTTTAAGTAAATGGATTAGTCTTTGAATTTTTTAGTCTCCATAAGTCGATTGGAGAAAAATTTTTCCGTGTACTGGTTAATAGTACAAATAAGTAAAGACTAGTGATGTAACGAATATTCGGTTACTACCCGGTATTTGGCCTATTCGGCCTATTTTTCGCTATTCAGCCGAATACCGAATACCTGAAAACAGGAGTAAGAAATAACAAAAACACAGTAAATTAATCATTTTGGAAACTTTTGTTAATGCTAATCATTAAATTATAATTATTAAAGTTAATAAGAAATAGCGTCTAACTCTAGTAAATTATTTCGTAATTTAAATAATATTATAGCCCATATCTAGCCCGATATCTCATGGCATCGATGGCGTGTAGGTTAGAATGTATCGGGCATTAGTGTTATTGTTTAGTTAATTATGTTATATTCGTATTCTTGTATATTTTAATATTTTAAAATGATTTACGAAACGTTTTATTGAAACTTATCGTATTTAATGAAAGAATTATTTAATTTCTAGAAGATGAGTAACTATATATAAAATAAATTATATATAAAAGCAAAGAATGAGCATTTTTCATTATATGCAAAAGATAGCATTTGAAATCATGTTAATTTTAAAAATATTGATAAAAACAATAGCAACAAAATATCACAAAACTTTACAAATAGAAACCCCCCAATAATATATTTGAACTGTTCCACAACTGGGGAGAAACTCGACCAGTGATGGGCAAACTACGGCCCGCGGGACAGATGCGGCCCCCTGAAATGTTCTATCCGGCCTGCGAGACATTATTCCTAATCTGACGAATAAAAAATAATACAGGCTATAAGAAAAATAAATATTTTTCCCTTTTTTCCTCTTTCGTTTTATATCAGTGACAACACACAAATTTATTGACTTATCCTAGATATTGGAATGTTATGTTGAGAGTGAGAGGCACTGGCTGCTGGCAACTTTGTAGCGAAGAATAAAACTGGCAACGTGACTAGATATCGAAACACGTTTCTTGATTCAGATCTGTCTTAGCGTTGTGGTTTGCTAGTTTTTCTCTGCATATGGTAAAAAAATTTTAGCCCTAAGACGTTATCTAAGAAAGGTAAAGTTGATTCTGAGTGTCGTGTTTTCAAAGATGAATAGACTTGGAAATACTTTTTCACAATTTTTAGGGATAAACCACTATGTCTCATCTGCAACGAAACTGTAGCAGTCTACAAAGAATATAACATTTCACGACACTTCAACTCTAAGCACAACGATGTCAAGGTTAGAGCCATGACCGAAGAAGAAAGGAAACAAAAAGCAGAAGATTTACGCAAAAAACTATCAGGTCAGCAAAGTATTTTTAAGAAAGGAAATAGTTCTCAGCAAGCAGCTACACATGCAAGTTATGTTGTAGCATACAATATTGCTAAAAGTAACAAAGCTCTCTCTGATGGAGAGTTTGTTAAACACTGCATGCTCAAAGTTTGCGATATTTTATGTCCTGACAAAAGAAAAGATTTTGAAACAATAAGCTTATCTCGGAAAACAGTGACTTCTAGAATCGAAGCAATAGATAAAAACATATTATCACAGTTGGAATCAAAGATTGGCCAATTTAAATTCTGCTCAATCACTATGGATGAAAGCTCTGATATAAATGATACTGCACAGTTGCTAATATTTATAAGAGGTGTTGACGAAAACTTCTGTATTACAGAGGAACTAGCATGCATGAGGTCGTTGAAGGGAACTACAACAGGGTCAGATATTTTTCATGAATTTATGGAAGGAATTTCAACTTTGAAAGTACCTATAAATTGCATATATAGTATATGCAATTTATAGGTACTTTGTAAGCTATATACTGTACTATATAGTAACAGATGGAACGAGAAATATGACGGAAAAAATCTGGATTTGTTGGGATCTTTAATGAAAAATATCCAGATAACAATGTTATATTTCTACATTGCATCATACATCAAGACGCCCTGTGTAAATCTGCTTTGGATATGAAACCTGTGCTTGACGTTATTATGAAGCTGGTTAATGCTATTCGATCTCGTGGGCTTGCTCACAGACAATTTCGGGAGTTTCTAGAATCCATGCAATCTGATATATTGTACTACTCGAAAGTAAGATGGCTTAGTGCAGGACGCGTCTTCGAGCGAGTTTGGCAGCTGAAAGACGAAATAGTGACATTCTTCCTTGAGAAACGAGTCTGTAGAGTATAAAATCCTGAAAGATACTGCATGGCTTTTGGATTTTACATTTTTTGCGGATCTTCTCTGCCACATGAACAAGTTGAATGTCAAGATGCAAGGCAAAAATCAATTTATCGATGATACCTGGGGCCATATCAAAAGTTTTAAACTACAACTTGTTCTATTCGCGAATCAGCTTGCTAAGAATGACTTGTTTCACTTCCCGAGGTTGAATTCAATAGCCCCGGTGATGAAGGAAAAGCTTAAGAGTTACGAAGATAGTCTGAGAAGGCTCCATGGTGAATTTGAACGAAGATTTGAAGACTTCAGTGCCATTGAAAAAGACTTTGAAATTTTCGGTATGCCTTTTAATGAAACTTATTAAATTTGAATTAGAGATTCGACATTTATCAAAATATTAAAATTGAACATTTTTGAATTAATTTATAATTAGATACATTATTATTAACAGTTATGAGAGATGACGAAAAGAGTAAAAATTCATCTTGAAGCAAAATATAATTTTAAAATCTTGGAATATTCTAGTGAAACAATCGCATGAAAAGTAAAATTGCATTAAAATGAGGTCCGCGAGCCCATTTTAAAGACATGTTCCTTAAACTAATGTACAAATTAGTGTTAAGAAGAGTTGAATATGCCACATGCAAGGCTATAGGGCTCTTGCTACACTACTCATAAATATTGAAAATAATGCGAGTTGTTTTTACCACACTTTAAAAAATCCAAGTTTTTAAGGCTATTGAGTAGACTGGCCAGTCTACTCAATAGCCTTAGTAGAAAAATAGTAGCAATAGTAGAAAAATTTCTTCAGTGGCCCATTTAGTGCCGAAGATGAAATTGAAGAGGATGATTTGTGTGTTGTGCTTAATTTAGAAGTATCAAGATGTGTAGCGTTATCAGTCTTTATTATTTTATTACGTTTTAGTGTTATTATTTATATTACATAAACTATGTTGGAGGTTACTTATACGAAACATATTTCTTGAATTATATTTTACATGTATATCTGGTAAATTTAGTTATATTTGGATGCTTTTCGTCTTTTTGAATGTAAAACTGAAAATTGAGTTGGTAAATCTAAACTGTATAGAATTTTGTCAGCACTCATTCCGTGAACAGATTCTTGAAGACGGTTCGATAACGGAAAATCTCAGAAAAATTTCAGAAAATCAGGCATAAAATAATTAAACTTGTTAACTTGAAACTTTAACTCGAAGACGGGATTATTTTAGTTTTTAAACGTCGACTTAATGCGGTTTTAATGCATTCTCTAATAAAGAGACTTAAAGAGTTAGAAATTACGAACAAAGTAAAAATCTATGGGATTTTATTAGCAAACTATTTATTATCAATTTGCCATTTTCCTATTTACTTATACTTTTCAAAATTTAGATTTTTCTTAATCTTTAGTTTGCGAATTTTGTAATTAACGAATTATCTTTACTTTTATTAATATTTCAGTGTACAAATTTATTATGAGACAAGGAATTTCGTTTCCTTGTCTGATAAAGAAAAGTACTGTATATTGGACGGCTGGATGGCCGAGCGGTCAAGATGGCAGCCTACCGCTCTGGGAACCCGAGTTCTAATCCGAACGGCTCAAAAAATCCCCAGGAATTTTTTGGGCCATGGTCCGTCCGGATACGTCGGGCCCCGTTCCTTACCACTCGGCCGCCCCATCGTAGGCCTGGCCGAACCCATAATGGTCTGGCTAAAAGAGGACCTTTTAGTATCCACAGGGCGGAAAGAGTTAAGAGAAAAAGACCCTGTACATTCTCAGAATGACGAAATAACCTTAACGGAAATTTCTCGTTCGATGTTTATGAATAGGAACATTTTATAATTTATATTTTTATCAAAATTTTTTGACATGACTTTTGAATTTATTTTTTTTATATTAAAGCATTAATTAATTTTGAATTTCCATACGAAAAATCTTTTTCCGGTTTTGGCACCAGTTTCGATTTTATTCGCCATGTCGTCGTTCGTATCGTCTGTTTATTTGTGATACGTGATTGCATATATCTTGACGTGATTGATTAACATGCATTGGGACTTGGACACGTTTTTCGACTTTAACACGCTTTTTTAATCCTAAAGGTATTAAATTCTCTTTATTATTTGAATAGCAAGAATATAATATTAAATTGAACGGAATAATATTGCCATTTTCAATGTAAATGAAGTTAATGAGGTAAGATAGTAACGTCACGAGATTTGTCAGATAAAAATTCGCAAAAGCGGAAATATTAATTAATAGGGAAGCATTTTTGGGCACTTTAAGGATGTTTAAATAATGAATAAAAAATTGATTTATTAGATTCGAAAAACTAATGTAAGCTCCTCTAGGAGAGTCAGCTCCCAAAAAAGGCTCAATTTAAGCTCTGAATGAGACGTTTGGGACTTTATCGGAGCTGAAGAGCATACCTACGGGAGCGATAGTCGAAGGAACCGTACCTCTACCGGCAACCCTTCGAAATCTGGTAGCTTGAGATTGCCAGTTGCGTCTCTCTGCTAAGACTGTCGCTTTTAACTATTTAGCCCACACAACTATGCCAGCCTCAAGTAGCCCGCTTGACTGTTTGTGGAGTACTTGATGTTATATAGTTCAGGAGTGTGGGGGCTTGTCCCACCTGGTCACTGAGGTGCTCACTGTTTTTTGCAATGAAATGCATGACTACGTGTGGAGCATGGAGAATAAGCAGTATACTGTTACATGTTAAAAACTGACCTTTGGAAGCAAATATCTTGCAAAAGGTCACATGAACTGTACAAGTATGGTTTCTTTGACTTTTCTTTTTGTACGAGATGGGTCTACTGTTTGGGTGAGGGAGTCAAAAAACCTGTCATTTGGAGCTTGAATTTTACCCCCAGAAAGATCATGGTCCTAAATGTGACTCTTTGTGAGATATTCGGACAAGATGATGTGTGCAGCCAGGAGCGAATACTCTGGGCTTGCTTAGCATGCGCCACATGCTTAAGAGAAAGTTTTGACTGTCAATATAGGCCTACTTTTTATATGAGAACAAATATGCCAATAATAATTTATTTTAACGTGTAAACTCTTTTATCAATTGTGTTTGCTTTTACATTGACAGCTATTGGCTAGCCATTTTAAGTTTGTGTGATGCTTGCGGGAACTCGATCGCTTGCTCGTGTGGAGGTTTGCCGTGGCAAACAACTGTGCATGCGTGATGTCGTTCAAAGCATTTAACGTTGCCAGATTGTATCGAAAGCTTGCAGTACCCAGTTGGCATACGTGTATTGTGTACAGGGTACACATTAATCTACATAGATTAATAGGGCTTAAGCTCTGGGCCCCCAGTGTCAAGGGTCCACAAAATTTGAATTATTATCATAAATTTTTAATACTTTTTCATTATAATATATTTCATATATTTCATGTGTAAATATAATGGGCTTTATATTAGTCCATTCCTTTTTATTCATACCAAATAACATTTATGCCTATTGTTTGGTGCTAGAGATAGGCCTATTATTCTTATTACAACTTTCAGCATGCCCAAAAATTTTGGTCAGGATTTGTCCCTGCATATACAGCTACAGCATTGATTGCCTGAAAATATTCTAGAAAATGTTATGGTAAGTTAGTGATAGAAGCACATTCTAGGGGTGTACTTGATACCAAAGCAATCAGTTTTGTTACTTCAAAATAAAAATATAACACATTCTGCATGACTTCGATTAAACATTATGTAATATAATGAAAATTGCATTTAGTTCTATCTTGAGGAAACCGTGTTTTGTATTTTCTTTTCTTTTCTTTTTTCTTTCGAAGACACAATGTAGTGACGTAAACTTAAACACTGGGCGAATTTTTCTTCCTTTTTATTCAGTTGGAACGCTTTTTATTACATAACGCGTTTCGGGCCGATGCCCCTCTTCAGCCAACTTCTAAATCCTAGTGGTGAGAGCTTGTATACCATTAAAAGTAATAGTCCAAGGGTACGAATCTCAGATTCGTACCCTTGGACTATTACATCCGTCTAAACTACCGAATGAGGTACGGACCAGCTTTTAATGGTATACAAGCTCTCACCACCAGGATTTAGAAGTTGGCTGAAGAGGGGCATCGGCCCGAAACGCGTTATGTAATAAAAAGCGTTCCAAGTGAATAAAAAGGAAGAAAAATTCGCCCAGTGTTTAAGTTTACGTCACTACATTGTGTCTTCGAAAGAAAAGAAAAGAAAATTGCATTTATTGGTCATGCACTGTAAACATTAGCATCTTAACATAGATGTGTGATTTAATTATAGCAGTTATGAAATTTAAAATATAGATAATGTGAGATTTTATTGTTTGTTTAGAATCTTACTTTAAACTGTTTTTTTTTTTACATTTTGTTTGAATAAAATTGAGTTGTAATGTCTTGGATAAAAAGCATATCCAAAAGCTTTATCAGTTTCAAAAAGAATATAATGCCATACAAACGATAAAAGTTTGTAATGTTTAGAAGCATCCCCATACACATTACAATTTTTGAACTAAATGATACAAAATGTATGGGTACCGAAAAGCTGCCAACAAAGAAAAATTGCTAAGCATCAATGAATAAGACACAATATAGTATATACAGTACAACCAAACACACCAAAAATAAAGCAAAAAAACATTGAGAGACATACAAGAATAACATGAGAGCAAAAGATGTCTTTGACCAGTGGCATGCCATCCATGGAAGCTGTGAAAGTACCACTTCCCTTGTATTTTCTAAAATATAAATACATACTGTGTGATTATTTTCATATTTTAATGTACTTTGAATTAATTAAAATTAATATTTTATTATAACCGCATAATGTATCTTGTTACAAATTTCTATACATGTGAAAAACAATGATAAGATTGCTATTGCATATTCGAATATGAATTCATATATGTATATTCCTAATGGAAGTGCTGTATTGTCGAATACGAGATAGCTTCCGTGGTGAAAATATTTGGATTGTGTAAAGCAGCCAGATTACAGGCATTCATGCATATGCTTTACAGAGCACCAACCTCGTGCAGTTTAGCTTGTGGATGCTACACAGCAAAATATCATACAATGCTTCCAACGATCTTATCCAGAGCTGGCACAGCTTCCCTATCATTAAATGTCTTCCCACACTATTATCTTAGACACAACCGACTGCATTTATGTTTCTAATGCATTTTTTTTTACTGTATATGCAGTTTGAACTTTGAAGCATCATTAAAACTCCACAGTGAATTTTTGTCAAATTTTGCATTCAAACTTAGAAGTGTTCAAAGAATGAGGTACCACTGAACTACAATTTCATGTACAGGTAACCCCCATATAACACAGGATTTACGTTCCAAAAAATTGCTGTGTTACGCGAATCCGTGTTATACGAAACAAAGAACTAGTACAAAAAGAGAGGTTAGGTTCCAAAAATTAAAAAACATGCTATTATATTTTCATAATTAAGATAAATATCTTCATTAAAATTTTCTTAAGTAATACATATTAATATAAATCAAACAATGTGTTCTTCATCATCACTAAGTACTTTTAACCAAGGGCATTTTCTTTTTGGCAAGTTATCCTAATCCTCTGAGCATTTTTCTGCATTATCTTCAGATCCATGCTTTACCTTTTGCAAAAAGTATGTAATTTTAGATTGCTTGCTTTTAGTTATAAGGAAATTTATAAAGAGTTTTTATGGTGCTAAGCACTTATGAAACATAAAGCAAGTATGGAATAAGGAAAAAACATCTGGCAATATCAAAAGCAGAAGCGTCGAGATCTGGCAACATTGAAACAAGTTTCGAGAAGGACCATGTGTATTGACAGAAGGTGGGAAAAGAAAATTTACGTACTTAAGTAATAATTTTCGTGAACTATTAGTACTTAAGTATTCAAAAATTTATTACATTTCATGTTGTACAATGGTTTTACCCAATTCTCGAACCGTGTCAGAGTGAATCCGTGCTAAAGAAGTGGCGTGTTATACGGGGGTTACCTGTATTGGGTTGTTCGAAAAGTAATTTCGTTTTTTTATTACTAGAAGAATTAGATGTATTTTTACCAGCCAATTTTATTTTAAACCACATTTTCATTATATACTTCGACAGCTTACATTTTAAGGCTTATTTGTAAAAAATTTTGTTTAATTCTGTACAATTGTTTTTTTTTTTTTTTTTTTCGGTGACCCATCAAATATGGGAAATCGAAAGCATCATTTTCACATATTTTGCTTTTTTATAAGTAAAAAATCAAAATGCTGATCAAACAAGAAAAAACTTGTGATACATGTTTGGAGAAGATGTGTTGAGAGAAAAACAGTGCCAAAACTGGTTTACAAAATTGCATTCTGGCAATTTTAATAGCAAAGATACACCACATTCTGGATGGCCATTTGAAGCCAATGAAAACAAAATAAAGGTACTGATTGAAGCAATCTGCCGTATAACAACACATGAAATCACTAAGAGATTAAATCTGTTAAACTGAACCATTTATTATTACTTAAAACGAATTGGTTTCGTTTCAAAGCTCGATATATGGGTTCCACATGTTATTGAAGAGAGAAGCTCTCTATGGTTGGATTTTAAAGAAATTTTTTTTGAGCTTTTACCAGACAATTTAACAATTGATTCGAAAGTGTACTGCTATCGAGTAAACAAATTGAGTAATATCATCAAACAGAAAAGGCCAGAATTGGTCAACAAACAAAGTGTAGTGTTTTACCATGATGATGCCAAATTTCACACAAGTTTGGTAACTGGTCAGAAACTGTTATAGCTTAGATGGGATGTGTTATCACACCAACCATATTCACCAGATCGGACACACTCAGATTATCACTTGTTCCGGTCTATACAAATTTTTTTTAACTGTAAAACATTTACTTGAAATGACAATGTCAAAAATCACTTGGATCAGTTTTTTGTAAACAACAATCAAAACTTTTATGAATGTGAAATCATGCTACTACCAGAAACAATGACAACAGGTATTTGACCAAAATGGTCAATATATAATTCAATAAAATATTTATTTATTATAAGAATATTGCGTTTATTTTTCTATGGAAAAAACGAAATTACTTTCCAAACAACCCAATGTATGAAAATATCACAGAGTTTTGTTTTTATAAGTTATATTTATACATTAGAATTTGCTTATTTTAATTATTTTGGGAGACTCTTCTATACTGATGATAACTGACTAACAACATTAAGTGGAGTAAATAAATAAGGTTACAATTAATGGAAATTCTGGTTTTTCATTCCAAATTATTTCAAAACCAATTCAAAAAACTGGAATAGAATTCAACACAGTGATAAAAACCAATAACACTTGACAGCAGATTTGGAGGATGCAGGATTAATATGTAAAGTCTTCAATGGACAAATATAAGATCAATAAATACATCAGAAATTTATAAAGCAATTAGGGAAGCAGTGTGTTAATTAATTACAAAGATTGTGAAACATTATCTTCAGCAGGCAATTGTTTTTATGACAACCCACAGAAGGGAACATAGTAAGATGACAATTACATTATAATTTTTAGAGAATTTTATAAATGGTCTGATACGATTTATATTTATTTTTGTGTTATAATTCTCTAGCTTTAAGATTCTGTCCGCATTTAAAGCATTGGACATTCTATATTTTAAACATCCAAAATATGCCATAGAATAAAGTAACATTCCAGTTTCAGAATGATAGAAAATTCTTGTGTAGATCAAAAACAGACTTTTAAATGGTACTGAAAACATTTGTCCAGTAATAAAACCTAAGCTGGAAAAGTGTTATTGGTTCAATAAAAACCGATAACACTTTTCCAGCTTAGGTTTTATTAGGCTGTACCAAATGATCTTGCTTTAGATGTTTTATTATTTTTGTATGTTATGAATATATATATATATATATAATAACATATACAGTCAAACCTGTTTTTATGCGCTCTTTTTATGTGCGATTTTTATTTGTGCGATTTTTTTAATGCGAATTTTTAATTTGTGCGGTATAGTTGGCGACTAGTCTCGTGCGATTCGTCATGTCTTACGTTGACTTATTATAGCTAAATAAACTTATTATAGCATAAATGCACTTATTATAGTAATATTATTGCATGAATATGCGAAAAATGAAATAATTTACTTTTTAAGTCAACAAAACACCACCTGGACAAAAATATGTAAAACAGACGATAGACCAGACGATGCAGTCAAGTGCTGACATCTGTTGTCAATAAATTCTATTTCGTACGGTTTTGAGTTATTTTCTATGTGAGACTTTTTTTATGCGGTCCCTGTTGACCGCATAAAAAAATTATTTTTTTAATTGTGTTGCGAAAACTATTATTTACAGCCATTCGTGAAGTTTCGTGAGATTTTTTTTTAATGCGGTCCCTATCCCCCGCATAAAAACAGGTTTGACTATATATATATAATAACATATTTAAAACATTAATTTATTGAATGTTATGTTTTTTTATTTATTTTAGGTTAGAAATATCACAAAACAGTGAAAAAAGAAAATAAACAATGTGGCACCATGTATCATTCTGCATGTGGAGACATTTAAATTGTCATTCGCGTTTGATTAAAGCTAAACAAATTTTTTGTATAAATCAAAGTATAAATAGATCATTTGATATTACTTTCTGTAAAAATTCAGCTATTAAGGTATCATGTTCTTCTTTACATACAACGAAAGCTCATTGTGCACCAATAATGCCTATAATTATGATGATGATAAAACCTATTTCAAAGGTTATAGCTATTATTACTGGAAGGTAAGTAATTCAACCGTTGCAAAATTTTAAAAAATAAAATTATATTGAATTGATGACATAAATCATTAAAATTTGTCTTTCATTGTTCAGGTTTTTTTTGTTATAATTAATTTCTAACACTAAGGCAATTATGAGATGTCATTACAGAAGTTGAAGTTAGTAGAAGTTTATTAATCATTTTTTGATTTGATAATATTTCAAACAAAACACACACAGTAATTTTTCATGTTTCAATCCCACAAAATCAGTTTAAAGAACTGGAAAATAAAATAGTAAATTTTTTTTTCCAGTTTCTTATACTATATATAAAAGATATACTAATATTAAATCATTTAAAAATAATGAAAAGGTACCAATGCTCATGTATAGTAGTGAAGTGTACCATCAGAACTGAAAAAGAATTCACTTTAGCTGAAATGAAATTCTTAAGAATAGTTACTGATTACTAGGATGAAAAATTAACATATCACAAACAATTTAATATAATTCCAATAATGAATATACACTCAAACCTGTTTTTGTGCGGTCTTTTTTTGTGCAATTTTTTATACGTGCAATGTGTTTTGTGCAATTATTTTTGTGCAGTATACCAATTTGATTGAAATTCATATACCGCACACAAAAAATCACACAAAACAAATCGCACAAAAATAGACCGCACAAAAACAGGTTTGAGTGTATGTATATACAGATTTAACTGTGTTTTCATAAGTTTATAGTACATATTTACCAAAATAACATGCCACAAATTAATCATACCTACAAAAAATTTATTAAAATACAAACATTTTTTAAAATACATATTTATGTGTGTACATATTTCTGTAGTCTTTTTTTTTACTTTGTTTTTACAGTGTGACCCTGATTTACAAGCTCTCAATTTATAAGAATTAAATATTATGAGTTCTTTTTATAACTCTCTTCCAGAGAGAAAATATTTGATAGAATGAATGCCAATTGGAATATTTTGTTCTCGGTGATATTTATGAAGAAAAATATTCTAATCACAAATCAACCAAGGTTGAAAGTGCCACACATAAGGCTATACTTGGCATGAAGTCCCATCTTGAGCCCTGCAGATATATGTGCCACTAATAAAATTAATTTTGGCAAAAAAAAACCCCCAGCAACAAGTTGCTTAACTTTTGTGGCAACATTTAGTTGTGCCATCTGTTATCATATTTTATTTAAAAACTTATCTTTTTAACAATTGTAAAATGACAAAACACTTAATTTTGAGGGTAGGGATGTTTTATAAAAAAAATTGTAAATGCTAATAATGAGTAAAATCCTCATTAAGTCTGACCCTACTGGAAATACACATGAATCCCCTTTATCTCCCCACTTCCTTGACTTTTAACCACCAAAATTTAATAGTGTCAATCTGTACAAAATTTCAGAAATTTTTGACTAAGTTATTAAGCTTCAGACAGGGTGAACAAAATTGTGCTCCTCTCCACACACACTAACATCCATACATACAGAAATTACCACCAAATTTTTTTTGCATTTCTCAATGTTTCAAGGTGTTCTGAGCCCAAAAATGTAAAAGTCTTGGGAGGGTTATTTTTTGACTGATTGCCATACTTTATCTCTGTTATATATAACAACCAGAAAAGTAAAAAAAGAAGTTCGCTACTATAATATTTCAATGATAAATATCAGGGCTATATAAAAGTTATTGAAGCTTAGGTATAAGAAACCCTAAATTACTTGACAAGCAAAAATATTAAACTTCTACAACAAGTAAACCAAATCAGGAGATTGGGCTATGCCAAATATATATATTTTTTCCTTAGTGTGTGCAGGTTTCTATATTTGTGCGATAACCAATGACAAAATTATATTACTTCTAATTAAAAATGTTAAATTTTTTGTGTTTTATTGATTAGAGTCCTTAGATTAGGGTCTAAAAATATATATAGGTGGTCTTCTCACTATCATGGTCTGATTATCACCTATACATGGCTGTTGTGACACAAAATTTAATTTATATTTTCTTTATACAGTATTTCATGGTATTACAACATTCATGTTTAAACAGATTAGTAAAAAAAATTATTTATTTACATACACAGACTGTTTTTTGACTTTGTTTTAGCTTCACAAGAGCTTAGCATCTTAGGTTGAGAGAAGTGTAAGTATGCCTCTGCCTGCATGCTTCTACTAGATGGCTTATAGGTCAACTCATCAATTTCATTGTGTCATTCACTCCACATTTATTTAAGAGTAGTCATTTTAAAGTGGTTATGCAGTTTAGTGAATGTTATCTCTAAATTTACAAATCTTTCTATTAGCAATTACAATTTCTTTAATGAAAAAAACTATTCTATTTTACTCTGTTTTATTTTCTGCTTGCTTATTGTTTCAATTAACTTGTTTTTTTTCACCTTTAAATGAAAAATTGCTTGATGACATTATGTGCTTGCTTGTCTTATTTCATATTAGTATCTTTTATATTGGTGAACAACTGTTTATTTATGGGTATATCGGTGACTGGATTATGTTAGAACAAATTTCTACTGTAAGAAACAATGAAAAACTTGTAAACTGGGATGAGGTTTATATTATTTTCAAGATTTATGAGCATTTTCAGGATAAGATATGGTTGTAAATCAGGGTTATTCTGTATCAATCAATCTGAGTTTTTCACTAATTCAAATAACTCATACAATAATTAGTTTATAGCAGCAAGAGTGCACTTTATTGTATTGTTTGAAATGTCCTAATGATGATTTTTCATGCTATATTCCATTCTATATACTATAATTTCTTAATTATTTTAAGCTCAAAGACCAGTAAAATGTCTGAAAAAATTTTATGGACCACTAATTTATATAGGCCTAATTTTTAAACTTATTTGGGTATTACTTTTGGGAATACTGTTTAATTTATACCATAATAAATCTAAAAGCATGCTTTGAATACATATGGAAACAAAATTAATTAAAGAGGAAATAAACTATTAAAACTGTATCATCATTGAACAAAGTTTTAATCTTTATTAATTTAAATCTGCCTATGGACCACCTATCCTATAACAGTATGGACTAAGGGTTGAGAAATATTGCTATATACCATTTGCTTTTTATGTATGATTAGTAAAATAATGTAAATACAATTGCTTTATTGACAGTAATGAAAACACAAAAACATAACAAAGTTCATGCCAAAGATGCCAGGATGTTACTTTTTTCACGTGCCCTCCCTATATTACTATAACAAAATATATAAATATACATATATATAAGGATTAAAATAATTATTCACTTAAGTTTTATCTTATAAAATATGAATGAAAATTGAATTATGATAATATTAAATTTAAAAAAATTCATTTTAACATTTTTATTTATTATTATTTTTAGAGGTGCTAGAAAATGGTGGAAGAGCTTACCTCCACATAAAAAGAAGTATTTTTTAGAATCAGCTAAAAGAAATAAATACAAAATAGCAGGTATACAAATATAAATTAGTAATTTTTAATTGTTTTAAATTAAAATTTAATGTAATTAAAAATTAAAGTTTATGCTATGAACACACACATATTAGGTGCAGTCAAGTGAAACATAATCCCTAATCAAATTTCTATAGCCTTGTCAAAATTTTTAATGGTACTTAAAACTTACCAAAATATTTTAAGTAGTTATTCTACTGCTACATCAACCTGTAGATGCCAGTCTGAAAAATGTCACATGGCTGTGCCTGAAGCCAATTCAAAATAATGTATTGTACTTCTTTATCCAACTGAAATTTTTTCAGAGAGCTGAAGATCTGAAGTTACATGGTAACAAATCTGTGCTATACACAAAGTGCTGAAGAACCTACTAGTGGAATTAACTTGCAAATTTGATTTTTGCTGCAACAATATAATGTTTTGTATTATTATGCAGAAGGATAATTCTATCTGTTAAGAAATCTTAGCATCTGGATTTAATTACATATTGTAAGTTTTTTAGGTGTTGCAGAATCAAGCAATATTGGTTTTGTTGCTGTGTTCAAGATTCAATTCAATTCAATGTGAAGAGGTCCACTTTAGTTGAAAAAGAAATTCAGCATCACCTTGCCTGCTGTTGGTTGCAATTTATATTTTTTTCAAAGGAGGTAATGACTTATGCTTCCACTTGCATGTTGCTACACCTTGTTTCAGACTGAAAATGATGGCACTATGACTTCTCATCTGTGAAGATGCAGTTGAGAATTGCATTTTCCTTATTTGCATATTACTTCAAATGTGTCAAAGAAACACCCATGCAGACTGTTTTATTCTGGGGGTAAGCATTTTAGGATCTACTGTATGCAGACCTTGTGATAAAGCAGATAATTGTGCAGTATTGCTTGACTAATACTGATCTCTTCTGCAGTTTTGTCCTCAGTAATGTGCCAATTGACTTGCACAAGCTGATCACTTTTTAAGGTTCTAATTCAGGTCCTAATCCAGTTGCCAAAGTGGTCAATATTGACCCCTGGGGATCAATATAACATTATTCGGGGGGTCAGTTAAATTGAAACTAAATATCACAAATATAACTACACATATTTATGTTTTTGAATATTGTTCCAATGAATTTAATTAATAGTCAAACAGATCAAATCGCAAATGCAGCAAACGGAAATTGCCGAGTCCATGCTCTGGTTCTTACTTACATAGTACAGTACAGTACATGTCAATCATCCGCGGCATTCGTAAGCTTGTGTCTGATTCTCAGTACGCTGACGTTATTAGCACCTCTACAGCCGTTTTTAAGTCATGTTCATTTAATTTTAGTACATTAGAGCGTTGATTATCCGAAACAATTTGGGACTGGGGTTGTGCAGATAATCGATTTTTTGGATAACCAATTATGTACAAAAAAATATATTAACCTATCCCATGTTGAAATTCGTTCAAATCCTGGCATGTCCTTAAGTACTCTCTTATGGTCGCACCAGTGCTGCCAGCTAAAACACACACACCAACAAAAATAATATTGGAATACCCAAAGACATAGCCAAATATTGCAGCACCACAGCACTAGCAGAAATTTAAATTTGCCAACTGGAATGCTTTCGGTTAACCAATGTTTTGGTTGATCGATATTTGGATAATCTATGCTCTACCATATTTCACATATATACTATATACAATAAATATAAAAAATGTAAAATTAAAAGAAATGTATTAAAATAGTAAGAGTTTTTTTTTTTGGCTTGTAACACAAACTTTTTGATGGGGGTTGATGTGAGGTTTTGAAAAGTTGTAGGGGGTCGACGATCAAAAAAAATTGGCGACCCCTGTTCTAATCTATGTTGTTGATATTGCTTGTTTTGACTATGGATCATCATTAAACAATGTTCTTTCATTATGGAAGTATACACTCCAAACTTTCACACTGATTTTTGACAGACTATTTTTATCACATACATATGCTGATAAATATCCATCAGTGAAACTCCTTTGGCCATTAAAAAACAAATAACTCCACACTGTTTCCGTTTGCATATTTCCATTACTTGACTACTGCATTTACAACTGACTTTACTTCTTTACCACATCTTGTAAGAAGCAATACTACTGTGTCGCAACACCCAATAAACAATATTTTACTCTACTAGTTTTACCATCTCCCAGAAATAAAGCAGTAAAATGGCAACTTCTGATTGGGTTTCATTTGATTGTACCTTATATATAATTTTTTCAAATTGTCTATTTTTATAAATATTTTTTATAGCTTTATCCATTATTAATGTTCATTATAAATATCTGTAACCTTTATTATTTCAACAAAATTATATTTAAAATTCTTAGAATTCTTATTATAATTTATGTAATACAAGCATTCTACACTTGACATAAGTAAATCATTCTAGAAAATTAAAGATTCTGAAGAACAACATTAATTTGAAGCCTATTTCCAGGATTTAAATAGGAAAAATTATAATTTGTTACAATATCAACCCAGAATTCCCAACTAATTTACAAAGGCATTACTAAAACAGAATGCCTATATATGGATTAAAAATTATCATAGAATATAAAATACAAATAAAAATAATAATCTTTCATTTTGACTAGTTTAACTGTTATACTGAAGCATGTGCAATATCCACAAAACTTTTGTAATTATTTTATTCAAAAGTTTTGCAATGAAAAGGTTGTCAATTCCTTCATCTTGAAGTATTTGAAAGAATGTAGCAACATAGTGTTTGATACAGTGTGCAACATAGTGAGATGACAAACTGTTATTATTTTAATAATAACAGTTTGTCATCTCATCTCTCAAAATTAGATAGATGAATGAGAATATTTAAGGATGCTGCTTACTAATATTGAGCTGGATGTGGAAGAATTAGTGTCATCATACCAGGCCATCATTAATTATTCTTTTTATTAATTAATCAAGTACTTTAAGATACTTTTGAACAATTATATTTTTTGTTTATAAAATAAAATGCTTACATTTAAAAAATGTTCATTAAAATTTAATTTTTAGTGTATTATTTTTGACTGATTTTATGAAGATACTAATGAAATATATGTGCTAAAAGGATAGTCTTCAAAAGTTTGAAAACACTGCTTAAAGCATTTTGTTTCATGCAATTTCAAATACAGTAAATCAGCTGATATTTGGTATTCAGTAGTCAGGAAAAGTAAGAATATTTAGTATTTGGCAATAGTAACATCTGAATAATTATTTGGTATTTGTCCAAAAAATCATATTTGTTCCATCCCTAACTTAGGTAATAGATTTTTTGAAACCTGCTAAAATTCAATCTTCCGTGCTTGTATGGGATGAAAAAATTAAAAATAGTTTTCATCATACTGACCAAAAATATATTTAGTTACTAGATAGGTGACGTCAAGAAACTCGAGACGAAGTTTATCGATGTAATTAGCCTGGGGGAGCAGTTTGAACAGTAATATGTCACAAATGAAAGATTATAAGTGATTTATTGTTGAGAAAAGAAAAAGTGTAATAAAGAAAGTAAAGTAAATAAATAAACTAAACTAAACTAAAAAATAAAAGAGTAATAAAATAAAATCAGTTGGCATTTAAGCAGGAAAAGTCTTCGATAAATTGGAGTCGTTCATTAAAAGCAGTGCATTTGAGATTTTGTCTAGTCTCGACTGAAGGAACTGTGTCCGAAACATACGGGACATTCCTATTTTCAACATGAGTGTTGAAACCAACAATTTGACGTCATCAATGACATTCCAACTTTGAGTATGAAGTGCTTAGTTTCCATAATTTCATTCTCAGCAAGATGAATTTCATTCAAATGTCATATCAGTTATCCATAATTCATTGGAAAATAGCGGTCAACATATCTGTTGAGTGCTGAGTGTGTTAAGTCATCATTTATAACAGCACCACTTCAACATTGAAAAAAGGAATGACTTTTAATGAATGTTGAGATCAGTGCTTAGTCAACATTGAAAATTAGAATGTCCCAATAACATCTGGTGAGTTGCTTGACATGACTAAAAAAACATATATTTGAAATAGTTACATAAAAGTTGAAAATTTTGAATGGAATGAGAGGAAGGAGTTGAGGCAGTCCAATCTGGAGCAGGATCGGTAGCTTGCATTCAGGTTCACCTCAGACTAATATAAGTTTATTTTTATGTAAATTTAATATTTATTTTTAAAGAAAATAATTATAAAACAGTAAACACCAAATATATTTGTACAAATGTTTTCGTCTCGATAAGAAGTGAAGAGCTTAAAATCCATTTTTGTTAAATGTGCTTAAAGAGTAGGATCCCGGTGTGATATGTCCCACTATACTGACCCCCTCCGGAAAAAACTGAACAGCTTGAGCAAAAGACAAAATTGCTTTGTCTCCGCCAACCATTAGGTCTACACATACAGTTGACATATTATCGGAAGATCCATAAAATATATCAAAAATTGCTAAATTCCTTTTCTGCTACTGTCTCAATTAAGCATTCAAATTATATATTAGTTTATTAGTTTGGTTTCTGTTTTTTGAGATTTGGCCCAAAAAAGTGGCTTCCTCGATTAACCAGTAGTCCAATGAAATGAAATCGACTGTATTTTGGTACAAAAATGAAATCAAAAAGTCCACAGCTTGAAAAAAATAAGTCTGCATTCTTTCAGAAGCTTCTCATTATTAGAGCTAGGCAATTGAAGAGCTAGGTAATGTGGTGTCATCTAGTGAGAATGGGAGATGTAAATCTGGTTTTTTTTTTTTTTTTTAACTAGGATAACTTTTCCGTAGTTCTACCGATATTCGTCAAACTCTGGAAAAATATCAAGCAACTGTCTGACTATATTTCAGAAAACCACACCCAAAAATGTCAAAATACTTTTTTGTTATTAAGCATCAAAGAGGCAAAAGTTGACACTTTGGATTTTTGAATATATCTTTCCTCAGAGTTAATTATATTTTCCAAAAAGTAATTTATGCACAGGAGAAGATTATACCGAGCATTTTAACACCAAAATCACCAAAATTTAACAGAGTTGTATAAATATAAGTATAAAATTGCAACATTTAACAAAATACTTTGCTTCCGTTATTCATCCGTCGTTTGCTCCAATTGACAGTCCATATTTTCACAAGCATGGAGGCGACCTTTTTTTATTGCGGTGGCAGTAGCCTCCGCAATAAAATGCAAATATGGTAAAAAATGCCCTCTGGTGCTAGTGCCATCTTAACAGAGTTTTTTTAAAAATTTGAACAAGAAAGTGCAAACTTTACCCCGGTAGCCTGGGCTTCCCCTAGGCAATGAAGAGAATAATTTGTTTAATAATAATAATAGTTTATTTGACATATAGTTCGATACAATATCAAAGGGGGGAAGAACAAAACAATAAATTCTCTTAACTCAAACCATCTAATTTCTTTAACATCTTGTTAAATTTTAACAAATCCACGAAATTGGAGTTAGAACCACCACGCAACATTCTTAAGTATTCCCCGTACATATCGTTTCCACAATTACTAAACATATGGAAGCACCATTCACTATAACTACAAATCTGGTTGCAAATTATGCACACCAAAGAGGCACTTCTTGACATAAAACAGTTTAACCGCAGTTTCGCAATCTGTTTTTTCATCGCAATAGAGATTCCAACGTCTCTTAAATATCCTGCCATGCCAAAATCAGGTTTAACCAGACGATAATATCGTAGCAACCCAGAACTATTCAGCACATTCTTCATTTCCTGTAATTCTAGTTTTATACATCTCAATACTATGGACGGTATCCGTTCTTTCCATCTATCAATTTGTTTCTCAATAACCATATCACCGAATCCCAGCCGTTCCAGCCAATTTTTAAAATCCAGCCACCATGAATTACTCTCCGCTTTCATCCACATTCTTTCGATGCTGATTCTAGGTAGCCTATCCCAAGGTAATTCCAATATTCTTACATAATATTTTAGAACTGCTTTAATAAAAAAGATTTTCAGTGGTACTCGTCCAGTTTCCCACAAAACAGCCACATTCGATGCGTGAAATCTGAGGCCCAGCATTTTCTTCAAAAATTCTCTATGAATTAACTCAAAATTATTGACATTAGCCAATCCCCAGACCTGAGCACCATACGACATAACAGATTTAACTGTTGAATCAAACAACCTAAAATGTGGAGCATACGAGGCTAACCCTGGGATATTAACGGTTTTAGATAATTTCACCAAAGCACCTTTTGCTTTTCCCGCAGTAATCTCAAAGTGGTCTTTCATGTTAAGATTATATTTGAACCAAAGGCCCAGGTACTTATATTTTTCCACTATTTCAATCTCTTGTTTATCCAAAAACCATTTAAGCTTACTTGATCTTTTACTACCATTTTGGAAAACCATTATTTTAGTTTTTTTATTATTAATCTGTAAGTCCATCTCAGTTGAGAAACTCATAAGACCATCAATTGCCAGCTGTAATTCAAATGGGCTATCAGCCATAATCACCACATCATCTGCATACAACAGAACCTTGATATAAGTATTATTGCCCAACCATAGGCCATTAAATCTGGTATTCATTCAGTCTATTTACAAACCGTCGATATATAAAGAAAACAGTAATGGACTTAGCGGACATCCCTGCCGAACTCCTTTGTTACAGTGGAAGGGTTCAGTAGTAGTACCATTAACCATCAAAAATGCTGACATATTCGTGTACATCGATCGCAATAAATTCAATATTTTATGACTTAACCTCAAATCAGCAAGCCTCCTCCATAATTTCAGATGATTCACTGAGTCAAATGCAGCCCGGAAATCCACAAAACACGTATATACTTTTCGGCGTTTTTTGACTAGCCTTTCTTTTAATAAATTCCACAAAACAAAAATATGGTCCACTGTGGAATACCCTTGACGAAAACCCGCTTGCATCTCTGATATAATATGCTCACTCTCTACCCAAAATATCAGTCTTTTACATAGGATCGTTGAAAAAATTTTGCTAACAGTATTTAACAATGCGATTCCTCTGTAGTTGCTTGTATTGTTTATATCTCCTGATTTAAAAATGGGAAATATTCTCGCCATTTTCCAACCATCAGGGTAAATTCCGGTTGCCAGGACTTCATTAAAAATATCCAACAGCTTCTGTCGCAATCGCTCATCTACCAGTTTCCAACATTCCATCGGAATACCATCCGGGCCAGCTGCTTTACCTGACCTTGCCTCTCTCAAAGCAATGTCTAATTCTTCGAGAGAAATATGCCTGTCAAGATAACCTACCGTTATCATCTCCAAACAAACAATTTCCTTATCTAGGTTATCACTAAACAGTAAGCTTTTAAAATGCACAAGCAATTCAGTTTTAATCTCCTCCGGTATACGAGAATTTACTTCTACCTTGTAATTTACGAATGCAATCCCAAAACATTTGACTTGACTTACACTTTGAAAGCAGTTGATTAAAACTGGTCAAATATTCCTGTTTCTTACTTTTACATAGCGCTCTGAAATTTTGTTTCGATAATAAATATTCTTCCAATCTCCAATCCTCTCCAAGTCTCCTCCATCTCCTGAGCCTATTTTTCACATCAGCCTTTTGTTCTACGCACTCATCATCAAACCACTCCGAATTACTCCTAGAGAAGTGTCTAACTCCTTTTTCTCTATATCTAAATTTATCCATTATACCAGACACCATATCAGTAAGATTATTTAATTTGCTCATACTATCATCAAATTGCCTGTCCCAACAGATACCTTGAATTTCGCTTACAAACGCCTCCTGCCATTCTTTCTTCCATCGTGTATTAAACTGGACCGATTGTCTAGAGTAGCCCTTTTTTTCCAACCCTTTGACAGAAACTTCAAGATGCAGCATCATATGATCAGACTCAATACAGTCATCTATACTAAAGTACAATAATTTCTCAGCTGCCAAACCGTTTATACACAGATAGTCAATTACACTTTTACCCAAGTGTGAGAAAAAAGTATATTTTCCCTGTACATCCTCTTTAACTCGGCCATTCACAATCATCAACCCTTTTGCTTGACACAATTCCACTAACTTCAAACCTATCTTATTGATGCATTTATCTTGCGAGTTCCGATACACGCTATAATCCAATGATGGAAAAACACTACCTCCCCACTCCATTTCATTCAAAGTTCCAATTCTGCCATTAAAATCGCCCAATAAATATATTTCTTCATTTTGAAAAGAATCAAACAATGACTCAAGTAACTTATAACATTTAACATAAACTTCCACTCTAATATAAACAAAAATTAACTTAATATTTTCCCAGTGTACTTCAAACAACCAATCTTCAATGGGACGAACCACCACCTCTTTCAATTCTTTATCAATCATCAGCACCATCCCACCTCTTTTTCGCCCTTTATCAAATATACTAGTAGCGTTAATCTTATAAAATTCGTATGTATTACTTACATCTGTCGGTGGCTTTCTTGAATCTAATTCACCCAACCAGGTTTCCATCCAACAAGTGATATGAAACTTTCTCACAATGCTCCAATACTCCATTTCATATTCCTTCTTCCATCCGTTCATGTTCCAACTGAGAACTTTTAATGAATCATGCTTACTCCTAAAAAAGAATCACTAACACAGCTATCCTCATCTTTATCCCTGTCAACCCTGCGAATGTTTCCACCTATCACCAATTTATCGCCTTTGAAATATGCAATTTTCCCCTCCTTTCTGGCCTGTCTTAAATTATCCATCTGTTGTTTTCTCTTCTCTCTACATTCAGCGGAAAGGTCCTCCCTTATGCGCACTGCCTTCCTCCAGTCAGAAACATCCAATTTGGTACAATTACTCTTCCAGCTGCTCAATATATCTCTTTTCGCTTGCATGGAAATGCAGGTAACCAAAACCATCGTATTATTTCTGGTATTTTTTGTAAGTCTGACACAATCACAAAGGACATTTGATAAACCAACAACATCCCGAATCAACTTCGATACTGTATCAAAAAGATTTTCTCCCATCATTCAACTTCACATTAAACAATACCAAATTTCTTTTCCTTAGATTGCTTTCAAGTGTGTTAACTCTTTTGGTTAGAGTAGTGTTAATTTGCATATTGTTACAGTCATTTCCGCAGTCGTGCACGGATTCTAATTTATTGATTCTCTCCGTCAGTATATTAATCTTATCGTTCATTTGCACAAAATTATCTTTTACTAACCGTAATTCCGTCTCTATTTTTAATTCTACAGCATCCTTCATTTCACTTAACATACCTCTTATCTCCTCCAAGAATAATTCTTGATCCAAATTCTTTCTGGTGTCTCTCGCTTTAACAGCACTTCCAGTGGAACAGGACCGCAAACGTTTACCTGGTGGTGTTCTTAATATCCTTGCGCTCTTCTCAAAAGCTGCTTCCCTTTCTTTGGCACTATCCCGATCCACATACTCTTTAGATTTAACAAATTTATCCATAATTAAAAGCAATTACGAAAACTTAGCCGCAACAGGTACAACTTCACTTCGAAACACGCCAACAGCCTCAGCGACTATAGCGCCCCCCCGAATAATTTGTTTATGTATATGGATGTATATCATTAATTTTTAATTTTTGATATTCTCTGTTTACCAAAGAAAATTTATCCAGATTTAGAATTATGAAAATAGTTTGAGTAATTTGTAGCTTTGATGATTAGAAACATGGCACCTTTTCCTGGATCTTGATCCTGTAATGTAATCCTTTGTTTCAATTACGGTGTGATATAAATTGTTCAGTATTTGTAAATTTACATAGTACTTTAATTTGTAAATTAGGGAATAAATTGGGTATTTGGAGTAAGCAGTCGATTGAATTGAATACACTGTGGTAAAAAATAAGATAAATACCTTACCAGTTATCTAAAAATGAGATGCTGAATCTTGATGTATATTTGATATTTGAAGTATAATCATATTCTGAATTTATCTTTATATTGAATACAATAATATTTTTGTAAATTTTGCTTCTCTGTAATACTTGATGCAAGGATACAGTACATTAAATAATAATAATTAAAGTATTTAAATTAGTTCTGCATAGTTCTCAGACTATAGCTCTAAGTTTAATTAATAACAAGTAACCAGAAATTTGTTTATTTAGTAATATAGGAAAGCCTATATTTTATGATTTAAAAGCAAAATTATAATATTTATTTTCGTATATGTATTTCTGTAATTTATTTCTGTATTATAATAATAATATAATTCAGAAATACAATCTTTACTTTTGTACTAATTTATTCAATGACATGAAATGCATAAGAGAGATCTTAAAGAATCAACAGAATCAAATTATAGAGAAAATTTACAATTTTAAGATTAAGGTTTTTCTTACAAAAATAGCATTCAAGCAAATATAGTTTTAAAAATGTAATGAAACAACAGTTTATTTTTTAAAGAGGATTTGTTTTGCTTTTTAAAGATAATTTTCAAACTATTTCATAGAAATTTTTTCCTAGTTAAATTATAGAATTAACAAAAATGTATATCGTTATTATATCAGTTTATAAATGAAAATTTGTTTCTTTAATCTAATTATGTTTCTGGTATCGTTGAGTAGACAGAGTTCTAAATTTTATTTATTAAATATTTACATGTTCTGATTATTATTCTGTTTATAATAATGATTTCTTCCCCTATCTCTAGGTTTCACATTGTTTATATCAGGAATGTCAGCAATATATTATTATAGTCATATTCAAGAAACACCATTTACAAAAAGGAAGCGTTTCATAGCCTTAACTCCAGAACAGTTTGAACAGATTGCTGATTTTCAGTTTAAAATGGTGACGTATTTCAAAATAAATATTGATTTATATTATATTTGTGTAAAAATAATATCATCTTGTCAGTTTTCCATATAAAGTTAATCCAGAGACAATTATTTTTTCCTCAATTGTGCTTAGATTACTTTGTTAAATATTTGTACAGAAAATACTTGCTGGTAATTATTTTGTTACAGAATTTATTAGAAATCTTTTTTGGAATTATTATTACACAAACAGTTGATATTAATATTAAACAGTACTTTAAATTCCATAATCCTGCATTTGCAGGTGTAAAATTGATATTAATATTGTCATTTAGTGATGCTTTTTTTAATATTGATTATAAACAAAAGATATCTGTCATTTGTTGTAATCATTGCTAAGATTCACATACTTTCTTCAATTCTAACATAATAAAAGTATCAATAAAATTATTCTTTAGTGAAATGAAGTAGTACAGTTTTCAATAAATAATAATGTATAAATTTTAAAATTGAAATTTTATTAATAATATATTTATTGATAAAATTTCAATTTTTGTACATAATTTTGATTTAATGAAAGAAAATATATTCAATCATCCTAACTGAATGTTTACAATCTTCAATGTTTACAATTGTAGTTAACATTTTTATTGTCAGCAATGCCTTAGATTGGTCTATACTGCAATATTGCATATGTTGACTTTTCTAATGATCCCAATTGAACCAAAAATGTCTCAATGATATTTTTGCACTTGTCAGAAATTATGTGCATTTTATCTTTTACTATGTGTGTGCTACATAACATGCATGCACGTCTGTGGATATCTGTGAAGTTTATTGAAAAAAAAAGAAAGAAAAATACTAAAAATAATAATTAGGAAACTGTTTTTTAGTGGAATCATTCTTTTTTTTAAATAGAAGAGCTGATAGAAAAACTTGTGCCACAACTCAAGATCATCATAAATTTACTCAATACATTTTTTATTTTAATTAAACTTTTACAAAATGCTTAATCAATGCACTCAAATAGCACATAGGATAATTTTGCTGAATGCGTAAGTCAATTGTATTTGAAATGTCTCACAGTTTTTAATAAGATATTTCATGTATGTTTTCACAAGTTTGAATTCTCCTGATCATACTTTTTCTAGTTGTTAGTTTCTATTCATAGACAACATCTTTAATTATCTCCACAATTAAGTCAGGAGAAGTCAAGTTTGCTGATTGTATGGACCATTGTACTGGTATATATCCTCCAACTCACCTTCTATTAAAGTGCATGTTTCAGTAATATACTATAGTTTGTGCTTAGTGGAACTCTGCCCCATTTCACTGAATCCACATTCTTTGCCTTGTATGCCGATCAAGCAAAACTGCTATAGTAGTTTATCTCTTATAAACTTCATAAAGTTTTGCCCATTCACATTTCTATGAGAAAAATTTGGACCTAGGTAATCAGTGATCGAGTTTTTTTTTAATCAGTTCATTATTTGAATAAAAAAATGATTAAATAAAAAAATAGTTTCCTAACAACTGTTTTAGCATTTTTTATCCTGTTTTTTTCAATAGCTTCACAGATATCCACAGACATGCACAAATATGGTATGACAGCCATATAAAAATTTAAATGCTCATTCATAACTTCAATAGGTGCATCTTTCAAAAAAATATTTTACATAAAAGCTTATTTTTAGTATAGTATGATAATATGCAACAAAACATGAGTGTTCTTATTTAAGAAAATAAGGTTGATCTTGTTTTCACTGATTGCAATGCCATCGTCGATGAAACTGATAGTCCCGTCTTGTGGTCCCGTCGAAGTCAAACATTTTTTATTTTGTGTTGTTTTTTTTTTTCTGTGAAAATTTTTTTGTACAATGTGTAGTTTTTGTTATTCCAGTAGATAAAAATGGAATAACTTGTATATACTGTTCCTTTTAGATTGCTTCATAGTTGTCTATTTTATTTGCATTTTGTTAAAATGCAAATTAAAATATAACAATTCATTAAGATGATATCTTAATGAATTGTTATATTTTATGGCATTTCATCTAAGTGTTAGGAGTTTCAAAAAACAATAATAATGCTGTATTTCCTTGATTATAAAATGTATTTTTATACTTGCTTTTGCTTGTCTGAAATAGAGATGTGTCTTATACTCATAGTCCAAAACAACAATCAGCAGAGATTTCAAGTAGGCCGTATGCATCAATAACAGACTTTGGTTAAACGTCACAACAGTCGTATCAATTCAAATGAGCTTTACTATTAACAAATATTTAATTTAAATATCTTTTTAATGTTTAAAGTGTTTAAGATGACATTATAGTGCTGAATTAAAACAAAAAGCTATTATGTATGCAGAAAAATATAGAAATATACAGCTGTTGAACATGAACTGCATCATCTATATTTGTATGTAGATTTATAGAAATATAGATGCTATAGATGATAATCTATATATCATCTGTTTCTAATTTGTGGTTATTCAACAAAATAAAATTCATTACTTTAAAATTTTTCCTGTTATAAAAAAAACTTAATTTTTCTTATTTTATCAAATTAAGATTTTTATGTTTCTTAAATCATATAAAGTTTAATTTTGAAATCGTGGTATATCATAGAATTGAAGAAATATTGTAATGAGTTTTGACGAGACCACGTCTCGTCTCTAAAATCGCACTGCTGCACACCTTAGAGCAGGGATGGCAACCCGCGGCCCACAGTAATATTTTTTGAGGCCCACATGGCATAAAATGTGAATAAATATATCAATTTCCCAGCTTAATGAGATATTCGACAAAAATTCAAACATTATTTTCTACAACTTATATTTGTGAAAAGTTTTTTCGCAATGAATTTAGTAAAAATTAAAACAAGAAACCGGCTAACAGACACATCGAAACTAATTTAAAACTAGCGGTGACTGATATTTAACCAAATATTTCTGATATATTACGTTTAGATCGGTGCCAGAAGCTATATTAAGTATACCTATGGTAATTTATAATTATATATGAATAAAGAATTGTGATTTACCAGACAGTTTCCCCCTCTTTTCTCTTGTGTGCGGCCCGCGTCAGTTCAAAAGTTTTGAAATGCGACCCTTACGTAGAAAAAGGTTGCCCATCCCTGCCTTAGAGGTACGAAGGAGTACATGTCAGGAGTTGCAATTTGGCAGAATATTTGGTGCCCAAGTCACGCGTACATAAAATAAACCAGACTTGTAGGGACCAAGAACCAGATCAAAAGAAAATACGAAATGCCGAGACCGTTTCTACAAACAGATGCGAGTGCGAGATTTGCACGTGCATTGCTCACGCTCTCCGAGACACAGTCTCGTCCCAAAAATGGCTTCGCCGTTTTACTTGTTTCTTTTTTTATTTAATCATAATGATATTTAATTTTTGCCTATTATTTATTTATGTAAACTAAATGATATTTACAATTTTAGTGCTTTATGTTGATTTTCTACAACTTTATATAGTTTGATTTGAAAATTTATTTAAATTGTTGTACTTAAAATTGAATGTGTAAATAATTTTTCTAAATAAATAAAATAGTTTGTAAATGAATTTTACTCAATTTGATAGTTAACTGCTAAGCTTATATTCTTTATGAAATTTTAAGTCTTTATTACTAACCTAATTTTTGAATTTCTTTTTTTTTTATTATCATTAACGATTAAGAAAAGATTAAATTTAGCTAAATCCAAAAATGCTTTTGGATTTAGCAAAATTTAGTCTTATCTTAAAAATATTTCTAAAAGCATTTTTGGAGTCATTTTTATTTTATTTTATGTAATATAAAATACTTTTGCAATAATTGTTTTTTTTTTAAGAAAATTTAAGGTTATTTCTTATAATGATTTACAATATTAACTATTTCCCAATCCATAATATTTTTTATTATTTGCTTTCTCTTACCAAATTAAATCATGTATTTGAATTTTACTGTTTTAATGTAAATTTTTGATATATAAAAATGGTTCGTTACATTAATTATTAAAAAAAATAATCTCTTCACTTTTACATTAATTACACTTTTACACTTTTACATAAATGTTTTAAGTAATTTTTCAAAAACTTAAAGTTTTAGGGGATATAATAATGTATTTAAATCGTTTTTTTATTTAATATTATTTTCTTGCTATAATTAATTTTGTATATTAAAGATATTACTTAAAATCTGTGATTTTTGTAAAATTTATTATTACAACACTTTAAAAATATTTAAAAGTACAAGATATAGTAAGAGTAAAACATTTGAAATGAAATCATTAAATTTATTTTTTTTTTTAATTTTAGCAATTAGAATTAAATAAATCAAACCTGTTGCCTGCTCAACATCCTGCTTGCAAAAGAGTTGCAAATGTTGCTAATCGGTTGCTGGACAAAAACCAAGAGGTTGAACTTATTCATA
This sequence comes from Centruroides vittatus, assembly GCF_030686945.1. Taxonomy (NCBI): domain Eukaryota; kingdom Metazoa; phylum Arthropoda; class Arachnida; order Scorpiones; family Buthidae; genus Centruroides; species Centruroides vittatus. Next base: position 680,378 of record NW_027122609.1, on the reverse strand, counting down.
ATAAAAAATGGACAATAGCTGTGATTGATAGTAATATTCAAAATGCATTTGTATTACCGGTAAGTAATATTAAATGATTCTTCAAATGATAACTTGGTTTTTTGATAAAACATTGAAAATCTGTTGCATACATACATGTAACAAATAGGTTAAAGTTAAGTTAAAAATATTTATCAGAATTGTTTTTTTTTAAATAATAATATAATAATGATAATACTCTTGAGTTTTTTTTTCTATAAAATGCAATATTATTTTACTACAATGATTCTTTAAATTAGGTCTTAAAAGAGAAAGATTAAATAATTATTTTAGGATTAATCTTTTTGAAATTATATAGTGTTAAAACGTAATAATAATTAAATGATTTTCAAGAAAAACATGATGAATTTTATTATTTTAAATATTGATTATTTCTTTTTTTATATCTTACAGAATGGTCAGATATTTGTTTTCACTGGAATGCTAAACCTGTGTGAGAATAATGATCAGTTAGGTGTGATTTTAGGTCATGAAATGGCTCATTGTATTTTAGGACATGCAGTAAGAAAATTTCATATTTTAAAAAATAAATTTTTTATTAAATTGTGCATTTTATCATCAACACACAGATACAAATGTATTGTGACAATAGATATCATTAAATTATATCTGCTGTCACAGTTAATATATTTCAAATAATAATTCTGCTGGAAATCATCAGGTTATAACTGAGCTGGTTAAATTATTTTAATGTCTCAAGAATTTGTGTTTGATGCAGATGTGTTATCATTTGTTGGTATTACAATAAAAGCTTCACAGTCACAAAGTTTGATATTGACAGTTTGGCATTTAAAATCAGTTTACATATTCACAAAGCTAAAATTTGCTTATTCGTGGAAAATTTGACAAAAGTAATGAAACAATGAAGAGAGAAATGATTTTCAATATTTCTATCATAAATGTGTTCTACTGAAAATTGTGTTGTTAATTGCTAAACCATGCTGATGGATACTACTTACTTGATTACTTATATTACTTAACAGATTATTTAAATGCATTTGTATTGATGGTAAACATTGTATTTTATATTAGAGTGCATTATGATCATCAGTGTTATATTTTATTTTCAGAATTTAGTTTTTTTTTTTTTTAATCCTTACAAATCAATATCATCAGCTAGACAAGGCTTTAGTGACAAAATATCAAAAAAAGTCAAAAAAGCAATGTCCTACAGAGAGGAAATTAAGCAGCTGTTGCTGCTTGTGCTTTCATCATGAATGAATCTATCACATAAGATAACATTAAGAAAAAAGTGACAGAGATTAGAAATACAGTAACAAAGTTTCTCTTTATGAAAATTATATGTTTTAGTTTTTAACTAAATATTTTTTTAAATCCATAATTATTTTTTTAATGTATTTCTCATTTTCATATTTGTGAAAATTTTGAAGAATGTAATTCTTGCAAATATGGAACTTCTACTATATTAATAAATAGTAAATTTTATATGGTTTAATTTAGCTATGGATAAATAATGAAATTCAAAAGCTATTTTAGATTATTTTTCCAGACATATTTAAAATTAAATTAAATCATTTCAAAATTTCAAATTTATACATTAACAAAAGAAAGCAACAAACCCACAATTAATCAAATTTTCAATTAATTAAAAATAATTAGCCCAATTATAGCTCTCTGATTTAACAGAATTTTTATTATTCAACATTTGAAAATTATAATGTTATGTAAATAGCTTACAAATGTTTTTTACTATAAAACTATTCAGTAGACCAGGGGTTCTCAAAGTGGGCGATATTGCCCCTTGTGGGCGATGAGTAAATCTAGGGGGTGCTGGAGGCAGGGTACCAAAGGCAAAAGTTGGGGTCACTGATGGGTTAGGGGGCGTTGTGTATAACTTTATGGAACAAAGGGGCGCGGTGGATCGAAAAAGTTTGAGAACCTCTGCAGTAGACTCTTGTTAATTGGAACTCATATAATTTGAATTTGGATGGTAGTTTCCTTCTTATTCCTGTTTAAATCAATATAAAATTCTCTCAATAATTAGAACTTGATTATGTTACTTCCTGTTTGAATCAAGAGTGTGTGTTTCCATTTTTGAAATTTAAAGATCAAATTTAAAATTAATAAATTAGTAAAGTTAAATTAATTAAAATTTAAAAGCATTTCAAATCAGTTGGTGCATGATTAGGATGGTTTACAGTTGCCTTGTGGCACTTTGCTCATCGTTGCTTCTCATAGGCAATACAGAGCCTTAGACTTGGAAACCAAAATGACCACCATGAAGGCTGATTCTGATGGAATAAAATCTGAGATTGCTGACAAATAAGGGTTAAATGAACTGTGCTGTCAATGTACCTGAAGACAAAGCATTTAATCTTGACTGCATCTTGATGTTTTCTTTATTCCATTGAATGCACTATGTACTGTACCTTTGTTTTGTATTTCTCATTGATTAAACATTATTCTGCTTGTCATGTGATGCTAATATGTCTTCTTTTTTTTGTTCTATAGCGTCTAGAAATGGTCTCTTTTTAATTCAAACCATTTAAAATTATCCATCTTAATTTGAATTAACAAGAGTCTACTGTATACAGTTAACATAATTTAATTTAATTTAAACAATTTTTAGTATTCTTTTAAACTTTAAAATTAAATTTATTAAATATTATTATAATCAGGACTATATTGTTTAACTTTGATGACGTTTATGATTTTTTTTCACAGAAATTTTACTTTTAGGATGCAGAATATAGTTTTCAGTATTATACCAGGTATACCTGTTTATTTTGTTGTTTATTATTATATTTAAATTATATTAATATTTATAAATATAAATATAATATAAATATTAATATTTATTATATTCTGGTATACCTGTTTATTTTGTTGTTTATTATTATATTTAAATTAACATTTTATATATATCTAGGCAGAAGCTTTAAGTTTTACTCATTTTGTCGACATTGCTTTGATTACTGTTTTAGCAGCAATTTGGATGATTATACCTAGTGATGGCATAGCACTTATAACACAATGGTTTTTTAATAAAGTTGTTGATGTAAGTTATACTTTTCTAAAATTAAGAAAAAATATAAATGAACATACATAATTTTTTTTTTTTTTAATTGTTAGATTATAATTCATCTTCCATACAACAGAAAGCTTGAAATAGAAGCAGATGAAGTCGGTTTGATATTGGCTGCCAAGGTGTGTAAATTTATTAATATTTATTAGTATTATGCTGATATTTCTGTTTATATTTCAGAGAAAGCATAAATGTAATGTCATGTTGTTATTATTAGATATAAATTCTAGATGTTTAAAAATAAATTAGTTTAATGACTTCTAAGTGAAGTGAAACATTATAATGATTTTGAATAAATAAACACATACAAAAGAACAAAATTATATTTGTAATAAAATAAATGTCTTAATTTGTGGTTTATTGATCATATATATATGAAACCGAAAATAAATAAATAAATTATTTTACTCATTTTTAGGCATGTTTTGATGTTAGAGAAAGTAGTGCTTTTTGGAGTAAAATGTCTGTTTTAAATGAATCTGATGACGGTCCAGATATTGAATGGTTATCAACACATCCGAGCAACGAGAAACGTTCTAATTATCTCGACAAAATGATGGATGGGGTATAAACAATTATTATTATTATTATTATTAAATATTAAATTCTGTTTTTAAATTTAAAATATAATTTAAGACATCAGTAGCAGGTTTACAATTTTAATCTAGTTTGACAGTTTACAGCAATATAATACATTAAAAGAACAGCAGAACATATTTTCATATACAATGTAGGTACTGTACCTTACATTGACATTTATCATACCATTAAATAAGAAATATTATTATTATTATAGGTAACCACATATTCATGTTTTGCACTGGTTTTCATAAATTAAATCATACATTTTGGTTTTTAATTGTTTACAATGAAATTTTCAATAAAAATACAGAACAAATTTGAATATTAATTATCTAATTAATGGTTTTTGTTATAAGAGTATTAATATAGAGCAGATTTGGACATGCAGATCTGTTACTTTTAGAAGGTTTTGAATTAACAAAACATTTCATTTTTTATATCGTTTACAAAATAAAATGCAGAATTTATGAATAAATTCTTGACATATAATACTAAATAAACCAAACTTTTAATGCAATTTTTATTTCATTAATAATACAAATATTTGTACCACCAGACACCTTCAAAAATGCTGCAGCTATACACTTCTATTCAATGTCCATGCCACTTTTTAAATAAAACACTCTTGCATCCCATTCGACATTACTTTCTTTAGTGTAATTATCACAGCACTTTTTACTTCCCAGTGATTTGAATTTGTAATACCTCAATCAAGCTTTCATTTTGCTTGATATGTGAAAGTCTACAGTTGTAAAAAGGCTGTGGAAATTTCTTAATGATATCTTATTTTTCCAGATAATCATTAGCAGAGTGCAATGTGCCAATTATGTAGAAGGACCCAGCTTTAACCTTGTCAAAGATGAAGTCTTTTCATCTTATTATGTAACAAAAATGTCAATGTAGGATTCCATATTAATAGATTTATTGTCAGATTAGACTTGTAAGGAATACCAAGACCATGTTTCATAAAACACTTGATAGTTGGAAATATGGAATAAGACCATGGTTTATTTTTTAAATAAAACATTAACATATTTTAATCAACTTACAATTTTATGACATCTTATTCTTGTAACAAAGTCAATGGGAAGAATAAGCTTGTTTCTTCTTCATCAGTTCTTTAACTCAGGTAATAATGAGGAAACCAAACTTTTCAGTTTCAAGACTGATGAAATAAGTTCCTCTGTTCTCCAATAGTGAGGGTTGTTGACAGTTCTGTACTGAAGACATCTTCAATACAGTTGTACTGATTTTCTTCTTCTGAAAACACCTGCCAAAATGGATATTGAGTTGTGTTAAATCTTCTACAATACAGACCTTGGTTCTTCACTGAACTCTATGTCATTGTGTGCAGAACAGGAAAGTTGAAATTTTATCTGATTGTACAGAATGTGGATTTCAGTACCTTTTAATGAATCAGGTTTTTCAAAGATATAAAAATATACCAGCTTCAAGACAAAGAATCCATTCATGAATTTCTCAGAATTGAAATGCTTTTTCTCTAGCCCTCATCTCAGTGTACATATGATAATCAATTCCTTTTGTACTCTATCCAGTAAAAATTTTTAATGAATTTTTAAAAACATTTCAAGCACCAACAGCTACAATGGTGTCTTTGTCCACCATCTGGAGATAGATGGAAGCCTCACTACAGAACCCACTCTTTTCCTATATCATTGGCAAGTGACTAGCAAAGACAAATTTTCATGCATGGTGACTGCTACATAACCTACCATTAGCAACCCATCATCATCAGCTTCATTTGCAGTGGTGCCATGACTTTTTTTCTGCAAAAGTAAAAAAAACTGGAACAAAAGCAGCAGACTTCTTTGAAATACTACAAGATTTCTTATGAAAGAAAACAACATAAACTGGGAGGAATGTATAGATATCTGTACAGGTGGCACACCTTCTATGGCTGATTGCTATGGTGGATTGCAAGCTCTGATCCACAAAGAGTTCTTCACTGTGTTTGGATTCCTCTTCTTCTTAATTCCTCTTTAAGGAGCCTGTGTCAGATTGTCAAACAGTGTATTCCTGTAGAATACACTGTAGAACATTTGATTTTAGAATAGTTTGAAAACCCGATGCAGGTCCATCCCCTTAAAGAGGCCAAAAATATTCCTCTCCTTAAAAATTTTTGCTGGAAAGAGTGCAGGTGTGGAGTTTCTTATTGTTAAAGTGTTCCATCTTCGCAAGAGTACATCAGTGTACATATGTTTACATGCAAGTACTTCCCTGTGAATGATGCAGCATATCCAAACACAGTGAAGAACTCTTTGTGGATCAGAGCTTGCAATCCACCATAGCAATCAGCCATAGAAGGTGTGCCACCTGTACAGATATCTATACATTCCTCCCAGTTTATGTTGTTTTCTTTCATAAGAAATCTTGTAGTATTTCAAAGAAGTCAGCTGCTTTTGTTCCAGTTTTTTTACTTTTGCAGAAAAAAAGAGTCATGGCACCACTGCAAATGAAGCTGATGATGATGGGTTGCTAATGGTAGGTTATGTAGCAGTCACCATGCATGAAAATTTGTCTTTGCTAGTCACTTGCCAATGATATAGGAAGAGAGTGGGTTCTGTAGTGAGGCTTCTATCTATCTCCAGATAGTGGACAAAGACACCATTGTAGCTGTTGGTGCTTGACTTTCCATCAGATGATCATCTCTCTTAGTTGTCTCTTGGATATCCAGAGCCTGTCTGCTATGTGTTCTGATGTATCCACTAATTCCAGTATCTCCTCATAGCCAGGTCAGAATGGCCCAGACTGCAGGAAGCTGGCAAAACAACCATTCTGCTTCTCTTAATCCAATGATGTGGCCTTATGCAAACTCTCAGTTGTGAGTAGTGTTTGAAATTTGAAGATCTCCAAACAACAGATATACTGAAAATTCTGAATACAATGAGTTTTTTTGAGCCTTTTCATCAGATACTAGAGTAGTGATTTTAAGGTACACTGGTGTGCAATAAGCCCCCAACTGTAATCATTTACGTATCTGTCTGAAACATAGCTGCATGCTTCTTCAGTTTTGCAGTAACCAAACAATTTATCTGAGTATGTAACATTTTTGTCATTGAGTTTAGACAACAAGAATAACTATTTCGTAGGAAAGAATAATACTTTTTTAAACAAATACGATATTACAATTTTTACATTTACATTTTATAACTACTGTGTTTGTCCTATTTTTATCATTAGTGTAAATGTTAATATCTCAAATAATAATCCAAGAAAATAATAATTCACAAATATAAAATTATACTTGAAAATATTTACCTAAATTACCAAATATTTATACATGTGAATGATTTTAAATAATTGCAGTTACATATTATGTAATATATATATATATATATGTATTGCATATACAACAAAAATTAGTTATATGCTTTTGAAATGAATTAGAAAGAATAAAAATTGTTACTTGTGAAGTCAGATGGTTCATTATTTAAACAAATTAAAAATACAGAACTAATTTGAAATTATTCAAATAATAAAATTATATAATTTTCAATATTTAATTGAATATTTGTTTTGAAGTATCAATCAATATTAGATTTTATATATATAAAGATAGAAAAATAAATATTTACATAAGGAAACTTTCTATGTAATTTGTATATATTATATATAAACAAGCAACGTAACAGTATATATATTATGAAAAATTTATACAAAGTTAATATCGACACTTCTAAATAATTTCTATGAGAAATGTACGCATTTCATTTATATTATATACTTCAAATATTTATTTTCACATATTAAACTTATTAATTCTTTTCAGGCTCTAGAGATAAGAAAAACATCCGGTTGTCCGCTTCTAACTAGAAAAGATCCTCGTCTAAATGTTTCGACATTTAAGAAGTTGATCGAAGACGCAAAGAAAATCGAAGGGAAATACACTACGACGATAGTAATACCCAACAAAAGGAGTTAACAAAATTCGAGTAGTTTTAGAAACGATGCGATTCTGGCCATCGTGGATGCCTTAGAAATTATTTTTTCAAATCAGTTATCGAGTCTGTCAATGTTGCAAAGCACGAAATCCATAATTTACAAAAATATTTATTTTTATCCTTGTTACCAAGATATATATTTTAAATTTTGAATAAAGGTATAAAATTATTTTAGAAATTTGGAAAATTGACTGTTGTGTAATCTTGTTTTATATAATTGTTTTTCTGGGGGAAAGGAAACATTACAATGCTCGGTATTTATTGTAATATTTTGGAGCCGCTATTAATTTATGTCCACTTATATATTCCCTAAACTTCGAAGTCACTTTTGGCTCAAAGACAAAATTTCAACACAATACATCCGCCGACTTCTAATTTTTGTTTATCAAAATTTCAAACACTAAGAATAAAATATCATTAAATTTCTCAGCAGGGAAACATTTAAATGTTTTTTTTTTAATTTGACAAAAATTATGGACCCAAGATCAAAATATTTAATTACAGATGAAAAAATTGAAGTGAATTTTAAAAAGGCAGTCACAGTCAAAATGTTTTTTTTATTGCGCTTTCAATGATTTTAGAAGCTCAAATTTAAGCATAATGGTAAAAAGTTTACATTCAATAATTACCATAGTGTAAACTATTGAAAAACATGTAATATATTAAAGGCTAGAAAAAATTCTTTATAATTTAAAATTTACATATGAATTAATTACTGTAAGAAACGAATTAATGTTATTTTGTATCTAAAATTTGCACTTATTAAAAAATGACCAGAAGTTGAAACTAATTATGTTTTATTATTATAAATTTATAAAAATTTTCTTAGTTTTTAATAAAGTTCTATTATTATTATTATTATTATTTTAATTTACACATATATGTGCGTATGATATTAAATCGTTCGGGCGGGCTGCCGTTGTCAAATTAATGTGGCCCTCTAAAAGTTTGGGGACCCCCGCTCTAAACGACCGATAAATGTAATGCAAGTATATAACAACAGAAAAGAAAAGGGGAGGGATTTAAAAAAAATACAAACTTTTCTAAAATAGGAAAGTTAGCGCGTAATCAGAAGCAAAAGTATTAAAATTTTAGGCAACAGTTTATTTAGTGACTGTCTCTATGTTGCTCCCATCAAACTCAATCGTCCAGTTCTTGCATTTTCTCAGAACGATTGCAACAGGCGTACGGACAAGGGATAAAGTGAATACAATATTTCAAATCTCGTTTCCGAGAATTTTGAATTTACAGAGATGGAAATAGCTCGAAACGTCTGTTTCACGCGTACGATCTTTATTTTCTTAATGCGAAAAAAAATATCCACCAAATTTCAATACTTCGTACTTCGTTCGTTTCCGAGAAACAGTCAATTTGTTGCCCGTCCTCAAGAGAAAAACTAAAAAAAAATTCCCTCCCCCTTTCAGCTTAATCGGTATTACGATTTGTTATTTTTAAGTACAGTACGTACATGTGTCTAATTCGTCTCTAACGTAAAAATAACGAATTAGCAGAATAAATAAATAAATAAATAATTTGTTAGGTATGGTTGTGATATCGGCGGTTGCTTAATTGTATGCAACAAACTTCAAATCGTTTCAATTGTGCAAAATTTCGTTTCGCCTATTAACAAACTATATTAAGCAAAAAAAAATCTTACTCAAAGATTACCTTATTTAAAATTTAGGACAAATTTCTTTAATAATAATTTACCGCTTATTTAATTTTATCGTCATAAAAATTATTATTTAAATTTATTCCGAAGCTTAAATAAACTTAAATAGAATTTCGCAAAACGGAAAAACCTAACACGTGTTTGGAGCGGACAAAAAAGAATTATGCGCGCTCGACAAAGAACAAATGTAACTGGATTTACTACTTGGCATGCGAATTTTTGAGTTTCTCAATCTCTATTTTTGCATAAACTTCGCAGTTTAATTCGATAAAACGGCGTCCGTTGCACATTTAGGTCGAAGATTTTATGCGGACTCCTTTTTTATTATTTTAACGAGTCAATCGAATATTTCGTGCCATAAATTTTAGAGGTCAAAACAGTTATTTATGTGTTGCCGTTTATTTTTATCTTTCCTCGTTTTGAAAACCCCTCTTTAATTCCCACAAATGTAATTATAATTACGCCAACCGTTTACGACGGCTACGTCAATCGCTAGAATTTACCCGCATAAAACGCACTCGGTGCCTTTTTATACGAATTCGTTTACGGAAAAAACGGAAATTTAACGTAATTAAACTAATTACGCGACTATATTTTTGTAAAAGCCATTTTCCAGTTCGTCTCGTCGGGCGATTTTATTTACCGACGGAGTCTCCTTACTCAAAAATAATAATCGCTTAATCCCCACCCCTTAACAACGCGACTGTAAACAAAAAAGAAAGAAACTATCGACCTTCACTTTTGTAACCCGCGACGTCGAATCTTTTATTAATTAATGCGTGGAAACGTAAAGGCACCGCGTGACCGTTTGCATCCAAGTTTTGCAACAAAAGCGACGTAGGCCGGAGGACGAAGCGTTCGTTCGCGTGGTCAACGAAAGCGACTACTCCAGCGCCGCCTAGCGCGTGACGTCAAACTCTTCCAAGGTCATCATCCGGGTAAGTCGGGCTTCACGGTAGGCGGGTTGGATGTCCACACAGGTGATAAGTCGACTCGACGTCGGTGCGGTCGGAGGGCGACGTTTTCTTTCTGGATTTTTTTTTCTCGTATTTAAATTTTTACCTTTAGGCCTTTACAGGTTAGTTAACGTTTTAATTAGATGATTCGGACGCCGGCTCCGTTCTTTAATTAATAATTCGACGGTGACGTTTTCTCGTGCACTAAACTTACTGGCGTAAACAAATCGTTACGCGTAACGGCGTTAATTAAATCTCCCGGATCAATTTCGGCCGCGATGCTTTCGCGAGTTAGAAAAGCGATTTCTGCGCTCGCTTCTGACCTAGATGTCATCGGCTCTTGCCAGGAAGGTGTGTAAATAATCCGTTCGAAGACCTCGCTGTCCATTATTTCGGGACTGTGAGAAAACGACGCGCTTAAGTTTACCCGCGGCTTACGCAAAATTTGGCGGACTTATCCGCCAAATTTCGCGCTATTAGTGGGCGCGAATTCGGACTCGTTCGTAATCCTTTCTTTACTGTAGAATAGATTAACGGAACCATCGAAAATTACGGCCGGAACTTTTTACGTACAAATGTCTGGTATAGCCAGACTAACGCCAACGAATTCGGTGCTTCGGTTTCCTATTCTACTTTCGGATGAGGTACAAAGTACGTAACGGAACGTATTCGAACAAAGCGTCGTTACCGTTACTTTAGCCGGGGTCTTTTAAAAAGCGTGAGGCTATCCAGGCGACTCGTTGTCGGAAAAGGGAAATGTTTCCGGGAAACGTACCCGGATCGACCAAAAAACACACTAGAAAAAAGTTTAGGCATGACGTAACCGTACGAAGAAGTTAAAGTACAATGACCCTTCCGTCTCTTTCGGATGTAGACCGAGATGACGTCATGTCCGACGAAGCGGTCGTCCGATCGGTTTTTTAAACCCTCCCGTATTGTTTTCGGAATTAGGTCAGAAAACGCTCGAGATTAACAAAGAAACCAAACAATGAGCTGTCCGGTTGCGGTACTGCTCCGTAAATAATACGTTTCGCCTACCGAAGGTCAGTCCAACGTCTGCGATTTATTTTAATTCGGAAATTCTTTTTTTTCGTATCTGTCGGCCCTTTCGGGATATTTAGCCTACCCGAAATACACTCGCGTTAGGCGATTTTTGGGCGGGTGGAAAACAATGGCGCGGCATCCGAGCATTTCTTAGATTTATAATAGAGTTGGAAGTGGATGAATTATTTCCAGTCCCGAGTTTTTCCTTATTAGATCTCGCTCGGGCATTGTTCACATCGTAAACTCGGTCAGGCGTTAGAAATGAGAGTTAAGTCTTCCACCGTATAGAATATATACAATAAGTATTCGTTCGAGCGACTTTTTTGAAAATGGCTTTTCGATAAGGAAACTTCCCTTTCTGTTTCTTCCGTCGTTTGTTGTTTTATGAATAGATTTCAAATTTACGAAACGGCTCGTTTAAAACAGTTTCGTCATCCAAGCGGAGGTATAGGATTAGTATCTGCCATTACATTAATATCGTTCTGCAAAAACTCGCTGCCAGGAGGATATTTTGTAACGATTTGCCTTATATTTTGTTTCTATAATAAGCTTGTATTTCCTAAAACTCCAAATAAGGAGATAATCCGTTGGATAAAAAATAAATAAATGCGGGAGACGTCGAGCAAATCTGGAGTCTTTATTTCCCAACAAAATGTGGATTAAATTGTTTTCGATTTCTTAGAAAAGTAAACCCGCAAACAGGAACTTTTGACGTTGTTCCTGGTCGAATTCTCAGATCGGTCGAGTTCTTTTGGTAACAAACAAACAACTGTTTCCTTCGATTGTAAGTCGGTAATCGGAATCCATACGATAACAAAGTACCAATTTGTTACTTCCGATATTCCCCGCCAGATAACTTATCAATTAGGTTTGGTTTATAATAAATTCCGCGTCACAGATTTCTAGGTAGAAAATTTATTCCGAAATTCTTAAATTTAAATTCGTAGAATGAGAAAATGATTGGTTAAATCTTAAACGTCTTCTCGTCTACAACCGACGCGATACATACGTAACAATTCAACCCGACATTATATAAATTAACTTTTTTTTTTTTTGTACACTTTGACCCGCTTAGGGCCTTGAACTATAAACCACTCCCGAACAAGAAATTCAAAATAACTGTAGGGTAATAGAGACTCGAGTAATTTTCATTCGTTCTCTATTTGATTCCCCGTCACGTTTGCATATTTATCGCGGTTCTAAAAATAGCAAATGGATTATTAACCCTGGTTGGAGTAAAAATGGCGGCTTATTAACGCCTCCGTTAATTCGTTATTGGTAGGAAAGCCAATTTAACCTACAGAAAAAAAAACTTTTCTGCTACCGAATCGGGCAATTCGCGCGGGTTAGCGACCCGTTCTTTAGCTTTTACATAGACGAGTTTGGTTTTATTTATAGACAAACGACCGATGGGGAAAAATTTATTAAGTGCAAAATACCTACCACAATCGATTCGTGACGTCACTATCGATAATCCAATTCGACTTTAAATGCTTTTTTCCTGTCCGATCCCGATTTGGAGGATGATGGCAATCGAATGCGTTCGAAAGAAGCAAACAAACTCCCTTCTGTCTTATTAATGTCAAGAACTTTTCCATTAAACCCTAATTTCTCTCTTCGAGATTTCATCCTAACTACGCAATTAATTGTAAAACGCGTTTGACGTCACATTAATTAATGTGACGTAATCGATTTTTGATACGTTTAGTTAGTTTCGTAAACTATTATTATAGTTAATATAATTTTAAACAATCGAATTGTATAATACTACATAATTCGATCGTTTAGTTTCAAATTTTATTTTTTTTATATTGATAATAAATCGGAGTATTCGACTTTCGCTTCTGAAATCGAATCCGTTGTATTTTAGTCGATGCTACCGTGAGATAACTACTTAAAACTGATGAAACGCCATCTGAAATTTTTAAAATAATCATCGTTTTTTTTTTTTCTTTCTTTCATATTTTCTTAAAAGCGGTAATTTAAACTTTCTACGGTTACGATGACGCAAATGTGAGAAATTTTTGAAAACGAACGCGAGAAATTTCGAAATTTATAAATTTTTCCGTTAGCCACCCGCAAAATTGATGGAGATCTTTACACGGAAGTTTACGCCTGGTTTCATCTACGAAATTCGTAATTTCCTTTTCGTTTTAAAATTTTTGCTTGTAGAAAAAGAAGGAAAAAATTCTTAAATGTAATCTTATTCTATTTAAATCTTCCCGACTTACTAATTGCCCGAAAATTTTCGAAATTTAGAACTTTTCCTTGACACATCCGCGTTTTTCCAATCGATACACACCCGGAGATAAGCGAACCACGTGACCAATTTCTTTTTCACGGTCCGACAAGCATTTAGTCAAATGTCTCTGCAGTTTGTAACTGTTTAATACGCGCGCGCGACCCTTTTCGGGATACATTCGTCAATGTTTAATAGGACAGATGCTGATCTACACATTTTCCTTAATGTAATCTTTATATTTAGGCCCTATTTGTCAAACTATTCGAAATGATTTACTAGAAATGCTTCGCCTCCATTTTTGATAAATTTTTGTTTTGTTTTCTTTTTTTACCGATGTTTAAATGTGTTTCGTTTTAAAATCGGAATTTATTAATTGCAGTATTTCTAAATTCGTCGTACGAACTGCATTAAAAAAAAAATTTATCTGGCCATTTAGCTATTAAAGCGCCATCTTCATTTTTTTTCTCTTTTTTTATTGAGACAAAACACCAAATCGAAGACCTTATTTTTACGAACTTTGTACCATTCTGACAAAGTCGTGTAGATTTAATCGGATTTAATAACTGATATTTGTTACCAGTCTATTGTTCAACTTATTTTGATTAGATTCGATTGCGTTTCCAATTACGTTTAATTTTAAAATGAATTTTAAACGGTTATGGCAGATTTTTTAACATTAATCGGTGCATTTCTTTTAAGTACTGTACAAAGAATTAATATATTCATAATGTCAAAACTGTTTGATCAAATATACACGCATATGCATTATTATTTTTTTTTTCAAGAGTACTATAAATATAAAGCATTGCAATTTGCTACCCGATATTGCAATAAATGTTTTAAAGAAGCATATAAATCCGAGCCGTGACCTCTATTCCAAAAACTAGTTTGTTGTCTACGGACAGGTAACGTCAAACGCTATAACAAGCGCAATGAATGGAAGGAGTATATATATTTTTTTAATGTTTTAATTTCCTAACCCAGGCCAGTTTCTTAATATCCGGATGAGGACATCCTTGACACCTAGACAGAACTATCACGCCCGAGATAATTGAAAATAATAATACTAATAATAAAATTTTTAAAACATTTTATGTAGATTTAATTTTTTAATAATAAACATCGCTTCCGACTATCAAATTCTGCCAAGACAACTTTTATTGGAAAGCGACCAAATCGCGTACTGTACCTTTAAACAAGTTAATGAAATACGATCATCGTATACACTTTCACTCGACCGTGAAAACGGAGGGAGGTTTTTTTGGATATAATTTGCGTTTTTGGATACGTCAAAGCTAACAAAACAATAATACTTTCGAATGCCAAACATTTCGTCCGTCATCGCTGCGAGTTTCAATAAACAAACTACGAAAAGATTGATAAAATTCGAGGTTATATCTTCGATATTAAACATATAATGACGTAGAGTCCATTCGTAATGGCCTAAATTTACGTGGGGTATGTTTATCTTCCCGCTGACCTTGGAAGCGTGCGATGTTTTAATTAAATTGTTTATAAAAATACGAAGCCATCGCTCTGGGCAGTTCTTAACTATAATAAGCGATTTACGGTCAGTTAAAAATAATTACCGGCTACTTTCATTCGTCTACGCTATGATTAATTTACGTCCTTTAAATATTTTTATCGTTACTATCGAAAGTAATTCGGGAATAAATCTTTTTTCTTACGAAAAAAAACCTTGAAAGAATGGCAGAAAAATGCCATACAAATAGTAATTTCTCTGGAAATTTTGAAATGTCCGAGAATAAAATATGCAATTTATCTTAACATAAATTAAGGAGTTAAGTAATATTTACGAATTTCAAATATAGTCACGTCTATAGCCGTTGAACATATTAAAACACCTAAGGATTTAGAAACACCGAGGATGTTTTCCGACATTAGAATAATAAATGTTTAACTTTAGTGTTTCGCAATTATCTACTGTATGTTAATTTATGACTGTATTTTTGCGGTTTGGAACTATTGTAACGGTAGAAAAATTAGTTTTTTAAGGCATTATTTTCATAATTTTCACCACGATATTTTGCAATGTGAAAATTGTGCTTTTGTTTTTACCCGGGGGAAAAATCTGGACATTACGAAAGTAATTCTTGATTATAGGATGACTCGACCAATTTACTATTTAATTGGTGCTAGATTTTATTATCGCTTAATTATTTCGTACACATTATCATTCTACGGACGTTTTTATTTTTGAAATTCTCTAAATGCATTTTGGTAAAGACATTTTCCGTGACCTACTGAAGTACTAACCCGCTACATCATTTTAATTAGCCCACAGCGGTGTTTCCCAACTTTTTAAATTGATGATCGTTTAGAAAAGCTCGGTGTTATCTAAAAAGGAGGGTTCGTGAACTCCGTGCCATTGAGAAATACTGTACTAAAGTCGTTTCGTGTACGTATCGCGAGGCACGCGCTAAAAGCCAAGCAATTATTATTGTTTATATTACGAAGAGATTAAAAACAATATACGCAGAGTCCCGTGTAATTCAAAATATATCTTACTGATAAGAAAAGAGTAGATAATTGCCTATTTGACATCGAAGTAAGATAAAAGTTCTAAGGGTCGTGTGATCGATTATTAAAAATCGATCGGCAGCTGATCGCCATCACGTGCTTAACTAATTGTGTACATTTATTTAAACGATGATGTAGTGGTATTCAGAGATGGAGTTTTATTGTAGATGCTACGTTATTGTCGTCATTATTTTCAGTCTGCATTCATTCTACATTCCTGTTCTTTCAAGCGTAGATTGAATGTAACTAGGCAACCACGCGGGGTATTTTCGAAAAAAAATTATAAAATTATATATAATTTCGAAATTAATCATATATATTGATTTTACAATTAATTTCGTACGAGCGGGAAAGATTCCATTTTTAATTATCTTTTCCTAATTGACTACGCGTTAATTTATATAGAGATATAGCGAGACTGGTGTTTAAGGAAACCTTTCTAGAATCTTAGTTACGTCTCTCCGCCTCTCCAGATAATTGTTATGAAGCATTTTTGTATTATGTAATACCTACTCGTACATTAATTCTTTTGATTGTCTTTCGGATTCGTTAAAACGACTCGAGAATTTTATATATAGGATGTTTATAAGGGTCGACCGCCTGGCTGACCAACTATGTTATACAGTATCTGGAAGGTCAACGAAAAACTCTCCTTATCTTCTCTATCTGCTTGCTAATGGTTTGTTTTGAACAAATTAGGAAATTCATTTGATATTGCTTCGGCGATAAAAACGAAAACAAAGATCTTTCTTTCGATTACGAAAAACGTAATCAAAACACGTAAATTCGAACGAATTTCAAACCGGCACGCGTTTTATGCTTGTGTTCTCGAAGGAATTTCACGAACGTGAGTAACTCGCTTGGTCTAATTCTACATAATCTGGCAGATAGATTTATATAACTTTTAGCTTAAAACTTAATTTAAAACCGTAAAATTGGTTTTTAACTTTTAATTTTTAAATCGCGTTATAAAGAAATATTCGTATTATAAAAGAAATTTGACCTTAAATGACCTTGCATTTTTGACCTTGGATTGCAAAATAAAAATTCTAGAAACTATTTTCCAACATTTATAACAGATTTTTTACTTGGCACAAGTCTATAAACTAATGCAACCACGAGAATGGTTTTTAATTTCTGGTTGAGAAGTGATATTCTTAAAAAAAACCCGAGGAATTTTTGCGTTTTTTTAAAATATACTCTTCGTACTCGATCCGAATAAGTTTAATTCTTTACATTTCGGTAATCTAATATCGTTTCCATTAACTCATTCGATTATCTAACTAGTTTCACGGTATTTCTCGTCTAACTTGATTATGGAAATTAATTTTTGCGCGTGTGTAAAGGGGTATAAGGCCACAAAACCGTATCGAATTTCTTACCAAAACGCCTACAAGTAGGAAAATTTCGTGTCGAAATCTCTTTGCAGTTTATTAAATAACAGAAATTCCGACGGGTATTTTAATAGTGATTATTAAACCGTTCGTTACGTTTGACCGATCGAAGTTCGATAGGTGTTAATATTCATAATATCGATGGGTCGCATGGCGGGGGAATCCGGGATCGCTTCCCGTCCGTTCCGTTCTTCCGCATCTCCGGTCGACCCTACTTTTGATAAAACGTTTTACGACGTCGTTTACTCCACTCAAATGTAATCGTCTAATTAGCAGAAAGTTTTGGCAGGGAAAATTGTGTTTGACGATAACGCCAGCTCATAGAAATTATCCTCGTAATAAAGAACGTATGCCGTAACCGGGTGAGTTATGCAAGGTTGAAATACTTAATCATAAAATATCCTAGCGATAACGAGCGAAACACTTGTTCTCAATAGTAAAATAAAATAAAATAAAGCTATGATTCAACTGCATTCGTAATGGTTTCGATGATATGCATCCTATATTTTAAATTATTGGAAGATTTTTCTATGCCTCGGGCCAACTTCTATAATATTAGAAAGATAAATAGGAGTTTATGTACTTTTTGAATTAATACAAAACTCTAGAACGGAGTCGAGAATTATTTATCATTCAAATTAATATAGCCTAAGTTATTTTTAGCATCATTAATCTAAATTTATAATTGTAAAACCTTGTGACAGATAAAACATTAGGGCCTAGAGCAAAATACGATAGAAAAAGGTCAGAGTTCTGGATGGCCTTTCCGTATTTCAGAGGTTTAAAGACAGAAATAACGTTCGATAACTCGCATTTGACGGCCACTGCAATTTTTTAAAACGTATTTTACTATAGAAATATCTATAAAACATTAATTTTTCGTGAAAATTCGTTTGATCTAAAGGATTAAAAGTAGAGAATGCGTGTTAGTTATTTTATATCGGAGAGGTATCTTACAAGCGTAGGCATCGATTGCTCGATTTATTTTTTATAGCGGGCAAGAATTACGACTGTAGACAAGTAAGGCAGGATGTTACGTGTGCTCGAAATAAATTTTCGAACAGCGAACGGAAATGGTGTGCATGAGAAAAATTTTGTGGAGAAGTGTTTAGGAAATAGGAGACTGGAGGAGGTTCTAAGATAGGAATTTTCCACAAGTTACGCCAATGGGTATAAGTTATAAAAATTCACGCTTCGTAGCTTTTCTTGGGAATTTTGTTCTTTTGTGATTTGCTCGACTTTATTTTTTCGTAATTACGGAAGAATCTGAGCGTAAATCGAATCATTAAAACAAGAAAAATCAGGCGACAAGATTAAAAAGCCGCGTTATTAACGTCGGACAAAACAGATTTAAAATGCCATTACGCCTTTAATGAATATTAAAAGTACACAAGTGATGACACTAATTCGCGACGCTCTATAGTATAAACGGACGCACTTTTATTGTTACGTACGGTAATAACCGTAAAATTATTCACATATTATTATGTTAAATATGCTAAAACGAGCGTATAAAAATGTACATAATTCGAAACGTAACTGTTTTAAAAATTGTAATTAGATTTATTTTTGTTAACGCTATAATCCAGGCAATATTTTAATCGCTCTCCGTTGTATAGACAAAATATAGACAAATGAGTCTACACGGTCCAATTACGTTTCGGTTAAAAATTTGTCTTTAAACATCCAGTTCTAACTTACGTAAAAACATTTGCGTAATATTTTTCCATACATATTGCGTCAATTATCGCTATCGCCGATCTGGCTGTACCGGTTTGAAAATCTGGCAAACTTTAAATTCCAAAAAATCTCATTATAAAGAGGTGATCCGTGATCGTGTATATATTATTGTTTTCGTAGGTTCCGCTTCGATTACATAATTTAGCACGGTGTGTGTTTGACAACTTAATGTCTTCGTTTTCTGTCCTTGAACCGATGCCATATTTTTCCGTATGTGTTTACGTTTTCTCGAGAATTCCCAATGGTCTAAATGACGTTACTTCGACGTATCCGGATCTGGATAGTATAAACTCGTGTCTACTGGTACAAGATCAATACATCTGGTTAGAGGTGTCCAATTACTTTATATCGTACATTTTATAGTACGTTAATATCCACAGTCTAAGCACAGTTTACATACTTGAGTGGAGTCGTAAAATCTGGCTACGAGATAATTTGTTAACACGATATTCAAAATATGCATATGGACTTTATTTAGACGAATTATTTAGATGGATTTTTTAAAAAATTCAACGCAGAGGATCGTACTTTGAGGAAAAAAGAAATAATTATGATCACTTCCCGATAGCTTATAATAGACGCACACTGTTTATGAATTTGGTAGTTAAATAAGCAAACAATAAACTCCTTTCTTGAGAAGTTCTGAGTTCTGAAAATTTCTTGAAAGATAACAATGCTTTATTGTAAATTCACCTTTCTGGTATTTTCTAGACAAGGCTATCGGTTTCTGGTCCGGAAATCCATCAATCACTGAATATCCTCTCGAAGAAAATCATAAATTTGTGTTCGTGAATATAAAAGCGTCGAGTCGGAGAAACATTAGGATTAAGATTACATCTCTATATCATTCAAAAATGCATTCATTATAGTTCTCTTATATATTGTTTCTCAAAATCATTGTTCTTACCATTGAAAACTCGAGTAAAACTGTTCCGCAATCTCCTTATCACGAAATTCGGATGATGCCGGATAAGTCATTACGAATAGTTAAGACTCTTGAATGACTCCGTAATGATATTGGATTCCGAATCGCATCTCCGGTTACTCGAAACTCATCTAGAAACGTTTAAAGTTTCTGACATCCGAATACGAGACCGATCCGCTTTCAAAATCACTCGGAGAAATTTTGTCCGAGATTCTGCAAATTTGGAAATTTTGGATGCAATGTGAAATATATAATTATAATATTTTTAAATTTCGAATTCTTTACTTATTGATGTTCAAAACTTGAGTATAATACAATAGAATGCATTGTCTAGCAGAATATGCCTATGAGAAAAGAGACTGTAAGCTCTATCACGTTATCTGGTATTTATTCGGGATACGCGCGTATACTTGTTTAAATCATTTAAAAAATTATCGTTTAAAATATAAAGTCGCTCTTTCGTATATTAATCGTACGATAATTGGAAAGAGGATAGCGTAGTGAGTAAAGATATTAAATGTTAATCGACCCGAGACGTAAGCATTGCGTCACGCAAACATTTTTCTAGGAAGTATTGGGGAAAAACGCAAAATTTAGGTATTAAAAGGGCATTTAAACCGTCCCGGGAATTTTCAGCGCAATTTTCGACCGAAAAAAAAAAATTTATATAGTGGTTTGAAGGTCACGATGCCCTCCCAATCATTTTTTATATCCACATTCGACACGCTACTTTAAAAAATAGCTCCTCGACTTCTTCACCAGTTACGCCACAGGAAGTGCCGTTTCCGTCGTAGTTTATATAATAATTATACCTCGCGATACGAATAATAGTCGTAACGCACGCTTCGTGTTATGTCCCGTTACGTCACATCGTGTCCGAAACGTTAGTACAGGCGCCAATGCACTTCTCGAATTACTTTCGACGTTTGGGCTTTTAAATAAAAGTCGCGTCGGGTTACATAAAATTCCAGTGTTAATGGAAGGACAAAATACGATCTACTCTGGCCGAAAATGTTCAAAAATTTTTAAGCAAACAATAAATATTGCAAACTTCCTTGAAATACTTGATTAAAAATAGACATTTTTACGGACGTCGAATTTTCTCATTAAACTGAAATTTCTTTTAACAAATCGTTTCCGCCGAGCGTTACGCCAATCTAATTAAAAAACTGTGGGAAATTTTTCTACGACAGTTCGTAAATCGTTAGTTTCTCATCCGTACATTTGGATCTGGGAGATAAGGCGACAGGCAGAACGAGCGTTGACTGAACTGTATCCTTTCCACGGAAAATTGATCCGTTCCTAAAAAAATTCACATTTCTTATTTTTAAATTGAAAATTCTTCTACCGAAATCGTATAAATTTGCAGTTTTTTACAGTAAATTTATAATAAGTAGTTGGCGTCACGTTTTTTTTTTCGGCACTGTAAAAGGGGGTCGACAGCTAAAAATGTTTGGGAAACACTCCCTTAAAATAACGCCAGCGCACGCGAACGACCTTTGCTCGTCTTAATGTATATCTTCCTCGCCCGTTAATTGTTTAAAGTGGACAAAACAATAGAAGCACGTAAATGTTTCTCGGAATAAATTACAGAGTAAAAAGAAAAAAAGAAACAAACTCCATTATTTCGCATTAATTTCCGAATATTTTAAAGGCGAACGGGCGTCGAAAGGAATCATTTTCAGCGACGTCGGGACGAGAGGATATTTCATTAACGAAAATGGAATTGAAAGATTCAATGAATTTATCCTTTTTGGAATCGATCAGTACTGATCTTCTGTGAGGAGGAAGATGCCGAGTTTCGTCACGTCCTTGACGTTTAGTAAAGGAGAGATCGCGTAAACACTTTACATTAGCCGTTCGGCTTACGAATAATCGCGGCTCAAGAGTTCAAGGTGGCGACGTGAGCGTCACACTAGCGCCACTTTTGTCGGTGCGACGAGTTCGAATGCCATCATTTTCTCGTTGGAGTTTGAAAGGTGAGCGAGGCATTTTTTCCCCTCCATCCCGCATATAGCGTCGGCTAGGCTTTAAGAGCGGGATATAATCTCCAACGAAGCGTTCCGGTATCAGCCGCGATAGCCATTAACCTTCGTTCGCGATTAGGCGGTGACGCGAAAGTTAAAACATTTCTTTGGACCGCTGCCTAATGCGTTTTCCTTGAAATTCGCCACCGTCCGTATTAATTTTCTTACGTCTATGGCTTTACTTCCGGGATCTCGCCATTAACGTAAAGTCAAACTTTCCCTATCGTTTAAACTTTGCCACCGTCCGAAAATTTACCGGGGAATATCTTCGTTCTACGTCATTAAGTTGCGGAAAGAAATCGCTAATGAATCGAGCATCGGAGGCGAAACGCGTAATTCGATAGTTTTGAATTTTGCTTTCGACACGACGACAGTCGATAAGAAGGTCAACGGGTTATTCTCGTGATCGAGAAGTGTGACGATCTCGATTACGATGTTTTTATACGGAAATAAAGTCTGATAATTTATATGGAAAAATTCATTATCGAAAACTGATTGTCGTTAAATTTTTTTTTCCTAATTACTTCGCGCTCTTTGTCCTTTTAAATTAACCAGCGAGCAAAACGAAGTATTTTCATAATTTTTTTTTTATATGTATATAATTGTCGATTATTTCGGGTAAACGAAAGAGGAAATTGCGTGCGACCCTGTTAGCATTCACTTTCTACAAAACGGCAAATAAGCAACCATTGTAAACAAACGGAAAAACTAGAAAAGTCTGTTAGGCCCGGACATCCTCCGTAGTAGATTCGTTTAGTGGAGTGTTTTATTTCATTTCATCACCTCAATTCGTGTCATTAGCGGTGCAAGAAAGAGAAGAAAAAAAAAGAGCACTTAACCTCTATTGGTGTCAACGGGTCGAATGTTTTAATCCCCAGAAGAGAATCGCTCGTCCACATTCCTCTACGTTAATCTCCTTCGAATAAGACTGTGGATAAGTTTATCCGAATGATCTTCCTCCTGACGGATGTGAAGTTCCGTATTGCATCATCTAAGCTGACTTCGTATTTATTTGTTCAGATGTTCCATCGGTTCTGTAAGGGGGAGAAAAAAACGAAATTAATTAACTTAATTATTAATATTATTCGGATCGAATTCGTTTCCGTAATTTTTTTTTCTCGTATTAAATTTATTATTCGAGTAATTACGCTATTAAAAATGGAGCATTTCCTGCTGTTCTCCTTTATTTTCCCAATTATTTTATTTCTAAATTTTTTAGATAATTTTCAGATTAAATCGTAATTGGTAAATTTTTTCTGAGGATTTGTTTTTTGTTTTTTATTTTTTAAAAATTCGTTTATTGCCGCAAACTACCACTAATAAGTGCGGTGAATCAGAGCGTGTGGTTTTTAAACCGGTAATTTCGATGGTAAAGTGGCATAAGTAAACCATTTTCTGTTGTTCTCCCTCTTTACTTTTTTAAATTTCTGCACTCGGCGGTATCGAAGAGAAAAAAAACAAACAAAACGAATTTTTGTATACGAACTTTAAATACAAAAAGGAACAACGGAAGAACACGAGCGACATTTCTCTTACTTTTTGGCTATGATCCAAATGCACAGCTGTCTTGTAACAGGTTGGCAAGGTCTAAACCTGAAATATTCTCAAACACACCCTAAAATTTATTGCATATTTTTAAAGATGTCACCTTTCCCTACTTTCCCTCTCTTTTAATAAGCATCCAGCAATCTGAATGTAATAAAACAGACAAGTGTCTGATGCTTATCACTTTCTTGATTCTTTCTATAGAAACTTTTCCAGTCAATTTAAATAATACTATATACATATTTCTTAATATTTTAGTGAACTTCGATAGAGGAAAAATATGCCAGAAAAGAAAGAATCTATATTAGATACGAACGAAACGGTGAATAAAGATAATGCCAATAGTTGCAGTAGCGATTTTCAAGGAAGCCCGGAAGAAAAGAAGGATGTTGCGACAGATCAACATTCAGGCAAGAAAGACGGCCAAAAAAATACAAAAATAATTAAAAGAATAATTAAAGGAGTTAAAAAAGGTAAGGTTTTAATTAAACTGTCAATTAATTTTTAAATTAAATTTATTTTGTTGCCAAAAAAAAAGTCTTTAAACTAATTAACTGGAAGCAATCAATTGGATGTACTGATGAAAGAATATAAATTATGTCAGTTAAGTTTACACAATAACTACAATTAGTAACAAATGCAGGTTAAATAATAGACCAATCTCTTTCTCCTGTTATGCAAATTTTATTTAATTGCTAAATAGTGTTTTAAGTTAAAATTTACAAATTAGCATGACAATACAGAAAGAAAGTGTGTAATCAAAATTACCACATTAGTTTGCTCTGTTATCTGTATTACAGATAACACAGCATTCTTCATTAAAAAGGACAAATGAAAGAACAATAAAGAATTTATTTCAGAATGAGCATGGGAGATAAAATTTCCATTATACAGTGGAAATTTTATCTGTAATTTTACAACCTGTATCTAATTTTAAAACAGAAAAAATGTATTTAAAAATTTTTGAATTTGTTATACAAAAAATATACAAAATATAGTGGACTATGAAAGATTTTTGTATTAATGAGACCTTCATTGGAAATTCTATTCAAACTACTTTATCCCCGTCTATACTGTTATATAACCGAAAGTATTCGAAAAAATAAATATTAATTAGCTTGCTTCGTAAATATAAACCAATTTTAACTTTATTGAAAGAATCCATAAATTATAGTTAATTTTATTAAATGCTTTTATTAATCATAAATATGCTGTTATTAATGAACTTAATTATCCGTATACGAGCGTTTAATTTATTTATTTAAATGATAATTCTCTGCTATTTTCTTGACGTTAGTTACATTGATGTTACATAAAATTATGCCAAACAAATATAATTAATGACCTATATTTTAACCTAAATAATAGGAATGACCTGACTCTACAGTTGAATCTATTGTTTTCTTTATACTTACAGTTTATAGAAAGTTTAACTTTTTTAAAAATTTTATATAGGATTTTATTATAAAATAAAATTACAAACACAGTATATACCGTTTCTATTTTAGACAAGAATGATCCATTACGATTTGTAGACGGAGTAAACTTTAGGGGAAAATTAATTGGAGTGGAAGAAGTAAATGATGCTAGAGGAGACAGAATATGTCAAGATTCTTTACAGAAATTAAAAGTAGGAAAATATTTATTTAAGTGATAATTTATATGCAAATACAAGTCATTAGTTAGAATATAGATTGAGTAGGCAAGATAGTTTTTAATCATTTATAAGTTATAAATAACCCATAATAGACTATTGTGAAATGATAAATAAATCATTCTTGAATCTGTAATTTATTTAGAATGTCTTTGACATTTCATGTTAGTGGTTAAACTAATTGTTGTTATTCTTAGAATGGAATACATTTTCCCATAACAGAATAATAATAAATTATTGTTTGATTAAATACGTCTTATAACTGTCATTATTATTAAATTTTATACCTAATTTGCTTTATCTTTTTTTTTTTTTTTTTTTTGTAAATATATTGAATAGATATGTGGCATGATTTATTTGTTAAGTTCAAAACAGCTATTATAAAATATGTAAAAAATTTTTTTGTAATTTTGTGTTATTTCTAAGAACTGTCTTTGATGATAAAAACATGATTTACAAGTTATTAGAGCGGCTATTGCAAATTTGAGATGTTTTTTTTATTTTATTTTCATGTAACTATAATTAGTATGCATGACTTTTAAATTACTTGGAAAGTAATAATAGCTAAATCATGGATGGAGGAAAATTTATAAGTGTGTTTATCACTTAAATTTGCAATTGTAGTTTGAATAAAATGTTTTTTTAAGAGCAATATCCATTACTTTGCTTAAAAATGGCTTTTTCTAGAGCAAAAAATTGCTCTATAAAAAGCATTTTAATCAAATTTAAAAAATTCTTAGATAAACGAATGATTTTTATAAAAAGTTTGAAATAATTTTAAAAAGAATGATACCATTATCTAATGTTTTCTATTCTAATTAATTCTATTTTGTTTCCAAAATAGAATTAATTAGTAAATTCATTGAAAATTTCATAAATGTAATGAAAGTGAGACTAAATAAACTCGAATTCATTTAAAGCTAGGCATTTTAGATGAGGTTATCATAAGAATTACTATCTTTTTAATGATAACAATTTGTTCGTTATTACGAAAAGGAAATAATTCGGTAATATTCAGAATTATTGCTATATTGTTTGTGATTGTAGATAGCAACAAGTAATTCTCTCATATATGAAATTATGTTATGAAAACAGATAAAATTTAAGTGAATAACCCAAGATTTGTCTTTGAATGACCTAATGCTCTTCTATAAAAATGATAAAATAATTATGTCAAATTAAGTGGAAAGGACAGATTTATAACATATGAGAGTTGAACTTGAATATTTTAAATATTTAAATAATGTTAAATCATTTGACTATTGACTATATACTCTTAAAATTAAACTTATTCTAAAAATTGTTCTTTTCCAGAAACCTAGTTATAAATTTTCCATTAGGAATCTGTATTTATATAATTGTTATCAATTATATATTGTATATAATATCTCTGTATGTTATTCAGAGATTTAACTGACTTTGAAATATAAAAGCTTTACTAATTTTATTAATTATGAATTTTATATACACTGTATATATATATTTTAAACTCTTTCTGCCCTGTGGGCCTCTTTAAGCAAACCTATTATGGATTCAGCCAGGTACTAATATTTTAAGTCAGAATTTCACAGATAGACACAAAGTGAAATTCTATAAATGATTTAAATTTCTATGTATTTAAAAATTACTTTAGGTTTTTTCCTTATATTATATTTATCGACAATACATTTTAAATAATAGTTTCATCACCTCTATTACTATGATACTTCTTTTTACAAGATATAAATCTTAAATTTTAAAATTTATTCTTCCTAACTGCTTTATTTAAAAATAGATAAATATTTAAGCACCTGTTAAAGCTGATTACATGTTGTTTGTAATAGCAACTAAGAATAAAATTTATATATAAATATATTATTCTTTAGAATGAATTTATTCCAGAGTTTACATATTTTATCTATACACTCTAATTATAAAAGATACAGTCATTAAATAAAATAATAAAAATTACTGTTCATTAAGGTGTAATATAAAAACATCAAAACGTATCACATACTTAATTCTCATTAGTAAGGAATTTATTTACTGGTGTTTAAATACAATTTCGATAAATTAGTTTTTGAAATAAAATAAAATGATTTTTCTTTTGCAAAAATCAAAATTAAGTACTTGAAAGAATATGTTTTCAGAAGGTATTTTAACAGCAGGTGTAACTAATTACTGAATTCTCAAGACGCTTAGCATCGGGGAGTGACCATAAAATGAGAATTAGATTAACGGCAGTATTCTTGATTGTTAAAATATTAATTATACAAAATTTCACTTGAATAAATGAAAGAATTAAGAAATCTCAAACATCACAATACCATAGTTGAAAATGAACGTGATATTTGAGATTTGTAAAATTTCATAACATTGTTATTTTACATTTTTATAAACAAAGTTACAAGACTATTATAAATGTGGTTATAAATCATTTAAATGTTCTAAAAAGCAAACCACATACCACACTTAGAATAAAATAAATTATGTCTTAATTTCGGCAATTATTCCATTAAGCAAAACAAGATACGTAAGGCGTTGCTGAATAATTTAAACGGGTATTCTTGCATTCGTTTTTCATTTATAAAATTTTTAAAGATTGTCTTTATCATCTGACATTTGTAGATTTTTGCATGTAACAAAAATGTGCCATTCACGTGTATTTTAACTTATAAATTTGCTCGATCAAATTTGATTTTTTCAGATTGAAAGTTAAACAGAATTTACAAATAAAATTTTATTTTTGAATTTTTTTCCAACAATTGCATTATAAACAAAAGTTCAGATCCAGAAATGTAAAAAAATTACCTGAATAATACAATACAATCTTTGCAACATGTTTATTTTAATTATTTATTGTTGTATTGTAAGAAAAAGAGAGAAAATAGAACCTCATTCACTCTGAGAATACCAAGAAACAAATATTCTTCTAAGCATGAGTGTCTGCAAAAAATTTCTAAGGGACAAAGAGATAAAATATTTGCATTTAATCTTTTTTTCATCACAAGTAGATTACAGAATATAGTATTGCATCAATAGAAAAAGACGAAAGTGTCCCATGATCGAGGGTGTAAGGTTACACGGCTCAATCACTTAATGATTATAATTTGTGGAATTTTTTACTTGATCTGCAGACACCCATGCTTCTAAGTTATTTTGAGAATTATCATTTTGTAATTACAGTAATTGTTTTTCATTCCCATAGCAACTACAATTAACACCAATACATTATTGTATATTTTTATTGCCTATGCAAAAGTAATTATTAATAGCAATATGAAAATATTTATTGAAGTTTCATGGTATATAATTACATCTATGCTTGGGATGTTATTTCATAAGTTTTTATTAACTTGTAAAACAACTTCACAAACAAATGACACACATTATGTGTAATAAGCATGGAACATGAAAAATGCAAAATACATTAAATCTAATTGTTATAATAAAACCATTTTTGTTTTTCTTAGTTAATACTTGATACTATTTTTTATCAATTTGAGCAAAACCATTTCTGTTGTATTTAACATTTAAACAGCAGAACGTTCGAACGCTTTTTACATTTAAACAAAATACTGGGTAAATTAACAAATAAATATTAAATACACTAAATTAACAAATATAAAAAAACCAATGTAAATAATGTAATAAAATAAAAACAACATATGTAAAATAAAAATAATAAAATAAATACACTAAATGCCACTAAGTATAAGGGCAGGAGCAGTTTAAGAATTCTTGTGTTTTAGGTAGAACTTTCATGTGGAAGCTAGTCCATCTGCATATCTGGCATTAATACAACCATCTTTTAGTTTACTTTTATATATTTCGATTTTTTTCTTCGTGCATTGCAAGTGATGGAGAACACATAGTCCCAAGGATAGTTGCTTCATTCCACTCGACCACCGAGTTCTCTGCTTGTGCCATACAGGATAATACTGTGTTGCAGTGCTCTTTGTTGGTATTGTATTCGTGCTCCTTAAATCTGGTAGCTAAATCACGTCTTGTGACTCCAATATAGTTCTTCTTAATTCCTGATTCTCAAACGGAATTCTATATATGCCCACTTTTTCTTCTTTTTTAAACATGTCTTTGTCATTTCTTAAAATGCTGTATACATTAGGCACTCTTTTAAAAACCATTTTTGAATGCTTTCTGTCTGACACTTGCCTCATTATTTTTTCGACGTTTGTCATTATATTTGTCTTATTCTTATCAACATATTATTGTTTGAAAGTTGTATTTATTCTTTTAAAAATTTTTCGAGAAAACACTTGTTAAATTATCAGCTGCTTATAAATATATTTATATAGTATAAAAACAATAGTTTTATTTCAACTGTGTGTGATAATTTTCATTTTACATCATTTGTCCTAAAACTATATTTTGTTAGTTTTAAGATGATTTGCAAACATATGAATTAGTTTAAGGTATTTCTAGTTATAACAGACATCATGTCACATATTATTATTAAATACAGAGAAACTTGTGAAAAAATTAAATTTTTATAGTTTAGAAGTCCATTAATCAGAATTATTGTATATAAGAAGTGACAAAGTTCTTATTACAAATTATTATTTAGGGATTTGAATCTGCACCTCTCGTAACAATAAGTGAATATTTTATCATAGTCATTCAGACCAAATTAAAAAATTTAAAAACAATCTTCATTATTTTGTATCACTATACAAATAATTTATTTTTACAGAAAAATGACACACCAAAGATTTAATATTGGTGAGCAAAAAAATATTTTTCACTGATATTTTGTAAAATTACATCATCATCATCATCATCAGGCATTGAACTTGTTAATGATGATGATGACAAATTTTTAAACTTGAAATATAAATCACTCTGACAGGCAAAAACATTTCTAAATACAGTTTCCAATTTTTCACATAATTTGTTTTATTTTAATCTATATAACATCATCATCTGTAGAGAATAATTGAAATAAAATTCTTAAGTAAACAAGTTCATAACAAAGTCAGAAGGATTTATACAGACACCAACCACTCTTTAAGTGTCTGGTTAATCTCTTTTGATTTCAAAATATTCAATATTAATTAATTTAAAAAAATAATAGTCATTATGTAGATAACTTTTCAAGAGTTTATTGAAACATTCCCCAAATATTGGAAATTTTCCTAAATTTATAAATGTAAACACTTTAGTGTAAACAGGAAAAATGTGATACTTTTCAAGGTGATCATTAGTAATAAATACTTTATGAATTAATAAGAGTAATATATTCCAGTAATGAATTCATTTAGATATTCAAGTAATTAGTTTCATCAAATTGTAGATATTGGATAAAGTAACACATGATAATAGTTCAAATTTGATAAAAATTGAGTCAATAAATTATGAAATTTTTTAGTAATCTGACGAAAAAATATAGACATTAAACATTAATACTGTATATTTAATATAGAGCAATCATAAGATACTTTAAAAAATAGTAATATAATCGTATTACATTAAATTTCACACTAAACGTTGCAAGTGTAATGTAATTCTTTTTATCTTGTTTACTTAATGAAACAAGTCTAGTTATAACTTTCATACTTTACAATCATGATCGAAACTTTGTTTTTTTATAAATAATAAATTTAACATATGTAATAATGTAATGACATTAAATTTTAACACAGGCTATTGTCAAGAGTTCTGGAGAACATAAACAAAAGGTGTTATTAAATATCTCTTTTCAAGGAATAAAAATATCTGATGAAAAAAATAGCGTAAGTAAATGATGTACTATTTTTAATTATTTTTTAAAAAATTTTATTAAATAAATCTTGTTTTAATCATTTTTTTTTTTTTACAGGAGATAATTTATCAACATCCTGTACATATGATTTCATTTACGTCCCTAGATGTCAATGATAATAGAGCTTTTGGTTATATTTGTGGAACAACAGAAGAAGGCCACAAATTTGTTGGAATTAAAACAGAAAAAGCAGTATGTAATTCATTTCTCGTTTAGAAGAATTCAAAACTTTATTCAATTATCTTGCATTCTGTAAAAAATACAGAATAAGTATAAAACTGAATAATATATACATCATTAAATAAATAAATTAAAATTTATATAAATCCAACTAATAATTAAAATATGAGATTACTAAGTTTATGTTAACAGCAATGGAGTCTTTTTACAAAATTTTCAAAGATTAAGGATACACAAGTAAAAGTTTTTATGAAATTAACACAATAAAATTTTTAAAGATAATTTGTTTAAGCAACTTCATGATAAAATGACAAAACATTTTAAACAAAAAGAAAACACAAAAACATGTTAAGTAATCATTACATTAATAAATGCAGCATTTTTTCTAAGCAAGGTCAATCGTAATATAAACTGTCGTCATCAGTATAAATTCGAGTCATAAATATGATTAAAAGAACACATAAGTGGTTAAAATTATAGAACCAAGTTTAACATTTGGTTTCTTGGAGACCAAGCAAATATATTTTTTAACAAATGTATTTATCTGGTCTGTAAGAAAACAAGCAAAAAAATCTTCAGAAAATTTATCATATTTCTAAAATTGAAACAAA
Source organism: Centruroides vittatus (assembly GCF_030686945.1). Taxonomy (NCBI): domain Eukaryota; kingdom Metazoa; phylum Arthropoda; class Arachnida; order Scorpiones; family Buthidae; genus Centruroides; species Centruroides vittatus. Next base: position 648,460 of record NW_027122609.1, on the reverse strand, counting down.
TATTTCTATATTTTTAAAACAAGACACAATATCTTCCTCATTCTTGTATCATGTTAAAATGTTTTATAAATTTAGTTTTGAGTGTTTGTAGTAAAATTTAAATAATTAATATTAATTGGATAAAAGAAAATGTAAAACACTATAAATATTGACAGTATTGATTTGAAACACAAATATCTTTATTTAACATATTGAAGTTCAAGGTAACTATTTGTTGATTATTTTAATATACCAAGTATACACTGAAATTTGAATAAGGTTCATTATGTTCTCTTCCATAACAGGACTAAATAATAATGTATAAATTTGTAAATTGTTGTACTTGAATTTTAACTGTAACAGTAAATTATTTTAGTATGTCTCTAGTATAGTGCTTGATTTTACTATTTTTAATGAGAGATTAAATGTTTATATGTTATTTCCAGTTAGCCTTATTTCATAAAAAATTTTACCACAGTTTGGTCATGTCAAAAAATTTGTTAATTTAACAACTGAATCCAAATAAAATCTTGCCGAAAGTAAAAATTGTTAATAAGGAATATCGTTTGTAAACTTAATAGTCTATAAAATAACTTCAAACTATTTATATATAAAATACAAACAAAATATAAAAATCAGATTGTTTTGAAATATTTGAATAAAAAGAAATAATTTTGATAGAAAACAATCTTTATTAATATCTTATTCCAAGCAGAAAAATTCTTATAATTAATAAGAAAACTTATATAACAAAAAGACAATAAATATTTCCTTTTAAACTGTAAATAATTGTTAAAATTCTTGCAGAGTTTAACAAGAGTATAATTAGTGGTAATTTAGTGGTGAATTTATTGGTTCACATACTTCACAAATGAGAAGGATTCCATGATTTTGAGTGTCCAAAAAGTCAAGTTTTCTTTCTTATCATAAAACTTTAAATAAGATTTATTTACTTCTATTTTATACTAAATAAATTGAGATGGTTTTAGCTCAAGTTTTATAGTTCAAGTCATCTGCTGTCTTGTACAAAAGGATCATAATCTCTTAAATCCATCACTGAATATAACAGTATTTATGGAAAGTAATTTTATTTAAATAAAAAAAACTAATAAATGAAAAATAAATCAGTTTTTACTTTAAATTGTGATCTAACAAATTAATCATTAAAATACATTTTATCTTTATTCAGTTCTTACATATTGGCTAATTTTAATTCGAGTTTCTTGAATGGCTAGATTTACATCAATTTACATTATCTGCTTCTATATTCAGGGAAAACACTTGTAAACATTTTGTTGTGTGCTTTGCAAACTATACTTATCTCCACTAATAATTCGACATTTAGTGTATAATATATTAATAAAAATCTTCCAAAAAAGTTTTATTTATTTTCATTTACTAATAAAACAACTTTTGGATTCAACCTTATACTGGCTTAGACATCAGATTAAGGCCTCGCATTTTCAAATTTCTAAAAATATTTGATAAATATTTGCAAATATTTTGGGGCCCCCACTAATAACTTTCCCAAGACCCTATTAAATTTGGCCTGAGCTGTCCCTGATGAATCCAATTCTTTAAATCATTCTGTTATTACCTTTCAGATAGCAAGTGTGTCAAATTCCAAACTTTTATAATTTATTAAAAAATTGATATAATATAATATAAGCAAACCAAAATTTCAAATACTGTTTCAAACATCTACATGAGTTAGATGTATTTTCAATGACGTAGAGAAAAATACTTTACATTATCACCAAACATATTCTGAACTGAAATACCTGATTAGTTGCAAATGCAAATTACAATCATTTTTCTAAAATTTATTGACTGTTTTTTTATTGGTTTTTTTTTTTTATAAATGTCTACAAATTTTATAAACTTAATAGTTTATGATAACTTAGTGCTTAACAACTGCAACACATTCCTTAATATTTAAAATGAATGCAATATCATATAAATGTAAATCATTGAAATGCTGAGCAATTATCACCATTATTTATTTAAATTTCATTACAAAACAGTTGACATTATTGCATGATAAATGAAATATCCAAACTCATAGATTTAAAATTTTTACTTTCATCATCATTAACGAGACTAAGATTTCTTAAATATTATAAAAATTTGAATATAAATTCAAATTAATATTAATTTATTTAGTTTTTAAAAAATTAAATCATTTATAATTCTAAATAGGCATGTCAAGTTGTTTTGACACTTCAAGATTTATTTCAAGCTGTTTTAGAAAAAAAGAAGCAAGCAATGGAAAGTGCCAAACAATTACAGTTTTCGAAGAAATCTAATGATGATGAGAAAAAAGAAGTAAGAAATATTCATTGATTAATTAAAAAATGATTAAAATTAGTAAATTATATTATTAAGTAGATGTTATTTTTTTAAATAAAGTGATATGTCATGGTGAAATTGTTTAAATAATTTATTTCTTTCTCATTCATGTGTTTCTATGTATATTGTAATTTTTCCAATGTATAGAAAATTATATATGAAATCATCCATTAACTGTTTCATAATTAATAAATTTTTAATGAGATTAAATACTATAAGTTGATATTTCTCAATCGTAAAAACAAATAACTTTATTTAAAATTATTTAAATTAATTTATTAAAAATTAATGTATTATTTAATTTCATAAACAAGGAAAAAATAGTTTTTCTTTATAAGATTAATTTAATTCATGCTGTTGAAGTAATACTTGAATGCATGAATCAACGAAAACTTTTATAATTATAGATAATCATTAAATAATTTCATTTAAACAGAAAAACTATTGAACAGCTTTTATCTCTGTTTATTTTGCTTTTCTGTTAATCAGTTTATTGTGATTTTAACTGTAAATTTGTCCATATATCCTTTATTAATAGTCAAAACTTTTAAATCTCTTTTGTCTGCTATGAAATTCTAGATTGTTATCAATATAATATTGCTTTTTTAATGTGTATCTCTCACTGTATCTAGATCAGAAGTGTGTAATGGAAATAGATTTCTAATTTGTCATAAATTACAGCTTATTCTTACTTTCGATAAGGTGACAAATAGATTAATATGCCGAACTGAGTTGTTTCAAACTCAAAATTGATATCAGCTAAAACTATATTTAACAACATTTTTAATTATTTCAATAAATAAAGAACATATTTTCAGATGGAAAATAATAATAAAAATAAAAATGTGAAATCGGAACAAAAAGCGGATGAAAAAGAAAATTCAGAATCCATTTATAGTGTAAGTGAATTATTCAGTATTTAATAAACCTAACATTATTACTAAAATAAAGTATTTTGAGAATTAATATTTTTCTTTTTAATAGGATGTAATTAGCTCATCTTCTGTAGAAAATGTTCCTCCTGAAAACAACAAATCTGTTTCTTCTCTGCCAAAGCCACAGTCTAATGTTGATGATTTATTATGTTTACAATTAGAAGTAGATAAACTTCAAGAAGTATGAATATATTTTGAAATTCATTCAGTTCTTTGCCTTGATACAAGATAATCAGTCTTAGAAAGTAAATTTCAAAAATTTACTTTATTATGCATCAAAGAATCTATTTTTATATTTCTCAATACCAGATATATGATTTAATAACAACTATCTTATAAAAACTAAGTTAAAAGGTGGTATCCAAAATACTCCAAATTGATGCTATAAAAAAGTAAAATCTAATCATAACTCCTATTGGCTGTCCACTATCTTTGAAGTAGTTCTCCTTGCACATGGCATGGATACATCAGTCCCAGCACTTTCTCCACTGATGGAATGTCTCCCTGGAAGGATAGGATAGGATGTTAAAGGAAAGGCCTGATTCAATGGTATAGCCTTGGGAAGGAAAGGGGGATAGGTATGGGTAGTAGAGAGTGGGGTGGGGATGAGGAGGAAAGGAGGGTTGTAGGGCGTCTGCCGGGAATCAAGGGAAATGCAATTGAAACAGAAGGGACTGTAAGTAGAAAATAAACAAATAAGAGGGTAAGACGCAACGGTAACTGATTGGGGGAGCGAGCTACAGAAACAACCATAGCAGCAGGGGACCAGAGAGAGGTGGTAAGGAACAGTAAGGGATAGATGTTCCCTGGAAGTCTTTTTTGCCAAGAGTGTCAAACATCAGCTTTAAGTCTTTCTGGATATCTTTAATGGTATCAAAACTTTATCTCAATCTTCATTTTTGGGATCAGAAAGAAGTCACAGAACCTAATCTGATGGGTAAGGAGGATGGGGACACCCTCCTTACTCAGATTGTACAACAGCTTTGTTATTGTTGACCAAACTAAGTTACTAGGTGTTGAACACACTGAGAAGAGAGCATTGTCATGATGAAGCAGGCAGTTGTTGTCTTGTTAAAAACTAGTCTTTTCACATCTTTGCAGTCTCCATAATAGAATTTGGAATTGACCAGCAAGGATGAATTCTTTGTGCACAATCCTAGTGATGCCAAAAAACTGATTAGCCTGCTCTTGATACTGCTGTCTGACCTCTTGGACTTTGTGAGTCTGGACTTTTCTACCGGGATGATTGCTGCTTTGTCTCAGGATCATAACCGTAAACCCAGTCCAATATTCACCAGTTAATAACCCTGACAAGAAAGCTTCATCCTCTGAAGCAAGTTGAAAAACTGCAGACTTCAATATGTTGCTGAATTTGATCACTTGTCAGAAGCCTGGGCCAAATTTGGCTGTAATGCAGTGCATAAATGAAATATCCAAATCCATAGTTGTCAACAAATAGAAAAACTAAATGTTATCTAAATTCCAAACTCATAGAATTCTGTAACTAATTTCCTGGTCTGATTCTTGTGAATGAGCTGCTAAATTTTTGAAACTGTTTGAGGAATTGTGCTGGCTGAGAGCTTTCCTGTATGGTCATCATTGTCAACTGATGTTCAACCATATATGCCACCAAAACACCTATGTACAATTAAGTAATTGCTCCCCAAATACTTGTTCAACCATTGTCAGGGTTTCTACTGCCCTTTTATCAAGATTTGTGCAAAATTTGATGCAAACCTGTTTCCTTTTTTTACATCATCATGAAAACTGCCAAACAAAACATGTCACTATTTCCTGCTTCTGCCTAGCTCTGCATTATCTAGTACACAGATTCATGACACATGATATTACTATAACTTGTTTAGGTGTCACAACTCCATCTGAAATATTCTGGTTGCCACCTTGTATTAAATTTTGGAATTTTATTTATGATTGTGTGTATAATATTCTAAGTTTAAATTACTAAAATTTCATCCTAAATTAACAAATTATCTTATAAAAAAATATTTGTTCTATTACATAATTTTATGTATATATTGTTTCAAGTAATTAGATAAAATCTGGTTTATCTTGAATTGAGGTATAGAATTTTATTGGTCACAATTATTATTAATAAACTGTTATAATAGAATATTATATTTTCCATTTATATGGTTTAATATTTTTAATTTAGAATATAGAACAAATGGACAGTAGTATGGCAGCTGTTTCAGAATTGAATTATCCTTTTATGCCTGATCCTTTTAATACATCAACATTTGTTCTTTATCCTCAGAAGGTAATTTAAATGGCATTTTGTATCTTTAATCTTTAGAAAATATTTTAAATTTTAATTCCTTTATTGTAGGATATATATGAATCTGCAGCATCAACATCTTCATCTGAAGATCAGTCTGTTGGATCTCCATTTCCAGATTCAAAAGTGAACCAAAAATCGGAAGAAACGTCCTCTTTCTATGTTACCTATTCTGATAATGATAAATATTCTGTATTTAGTAACATAGATACAATTTCTAGTATATTTGAGAATTCACAAAGTTCTTTAGCAACAACAAATCAAGATGATGAACAGATTAATGTTTCAACATCAGATTCCACTCAAACAAATAGTCAAGCATCGCCACCAAAACCTCCAAGACTACCACAAAATGATTTATTTGCAGATTTGGATCCTTTAGGTAAAGATCGTCCTTTTCTAGATAAAAAAGATTTTTTTCATGATATTAAAAATCCTCCAAAAAAAGTTTTGAAAGATCTTGTAGATAAAACTATAAGTGCTTTCACCAGTGAACCAACTAAATTTTATACATCTCAATCAGCACCAGAATCAACTGAAGTGAGTACATGTTTTCAGTCTTATGATGCCACTTGTCCTCCTTTTTCTTGTGATTTCAATAATATATCAACCCAACAGACACCTTCTCATTCTAGTAATTCATTGCCTTCATCTCTTCCAAATTCTTCCAAAAGACTTTCTTCTTTTCCATTAAATGATAATAAATCTAAAGATAAATCATCTGGAAATCCATTTACTGAAAATACTACTGGAACTGTTATTCTGCCACCACCACCACCACTACCACCAAGACTTACAAATAGATCTTCAGAGCCAAATATTCAATTTCCCCTATCATTAAAATCTGAAAGTGCAATTTATGCATCACCAACCTCTGCTTCATCTGGAAATGTGCCATTAAATTATAGAAGAGGTTCCTTACCAGCAAATCAGGTTATATCTGAATTTTCTCAAAACAATACATCAATATCTGCAAATTCTAGCTCCAGTCATCCTATTCCAATACCAACTCGAAAACTACCTGTTAATTCTCAACAGACAGGTAGTTACAATGGACAAAATCACAACGGTGAATCCAAAAAACTTGCCAGGTCTTTTGAACAAGAATCTCCAAATGTAGATTTTTTTGGATGTGGTTTTGGTGAATCATTAAACAATCCAAATCAAACATGCAGTTTTGTAGAAAATCAAGAATTAAATCATTCATTACAGAAATCCAATAAAAAGAATCAAGTGATAAATAAAACTTCATTAAATAATTCAACAGAAAAAACCTTTATACTTCCACCTCCTGAATCACAAATAAAATTAAATAATTTAACTAAATTCAAGAAAATGAATGGAATAGTGAATGATAACAGTACAACTAAGTTATCACCTATTTCACGTTTACCTGGTGTTACATCACAATATCAAGTTTTGTCTGAAATCTGTTTGCAAAATGGAAACATGTCATCTTGTTCTGAATCTACAGATATAAATTCTAATAATTCTTCAATGTCAAACTCTGGAAACATTTTTAATAGAAAAAAAGATCCTTTTGCTGATGATTTTTTTGCAGCATTACCAAAGAAACTTAATGGTTACCAGTCTGTGCCAAATGAACTATGAAAGCATTTATATAGAAGACTAATTTTTAAGAGGTTTGTGCCTTGTTTTCAAAAACATATTTGAACTTTGCATGATTGCATTTTCTATCATGGAACTATCATTAATCAATATAACAATTAACATTACTAACCAAATGGAAAAGAATAGAGAGAACTTATTCCATTCTTTCTTTGTATCATTAAAAGAATTTCTTATAATTGTTTTTGTAATATAATTCCATAAACACTTTCAATGTACTAACTATTACTACCATCTAACTTTTTTCTTTATTTTTCTCATATCTTCTGTTAATATATAAATCATTAAAAATCATTTTTTATAAGTTAATATATACTTTTACAGAATTATAATTAATTATTATTATTAGTATTGATATATAGTATGAGCTAATTCATTTTCAATATTATTTTTCAGGAACCAATTTATGGAAAAATTAATAAGATCAAGAAAGAAGAGTAAATAAATATATGTATCTATAGATATATATAGTTTAATCACTTCATAAGAAGTATAGTCAAATGTATGAAAATTATTTTATCTAAAAGAATATTTTAATGTTAAAATATAAAAAGTTTCTAATAGAAATTTTATAAAATGTAGATATATAATATATTTGTACATTTGAAACTAAAATATAGAAAAAGAACTACATTAAATATATATTTAGACAAGAATTTGTTATATATAAATGTATAAAATTTGATTGCCAGTAAAATAACTAAATAATTATAATTCAACTAATATAGTTAAAATTTACTAGAGTTTATATATATTGTTATCTTCCTTTAAAATTTATATCCCTATGAACTTTTTAAAAATAAATTTAAATGGATTTGTTTGTATTTATATTTTTGTAGAAGTTGTATGATTTTAATAAAAGTACAATGAATGTTCCTATTAGCATAATCATCTTTCAAATTTTATTTAAATACATTAGAAAATGTTTAAATACTTCTTAAATTCACAGTTCCAATATTCTCCTCCGCAAAATTTATTCTTCCACAATTCTCTTCATGATATTTTGAAGAAAACTGTCAGAATTTTCATTTTCAAAATCAAAAGTTAAGAATTCTTGATAAATAGTTACATATCTGAAAAAGAAATCTTAAATGTCAACAATTACTGTTTATCTAACATGTATAATCAAATATAATATACATAACTGTTCTAATTTTTTCTCACTTGCAATATTTTTTATGGGAATAATTTCTTTATTATTTTTTAAAATATCAGCAATCTGTAAATGAAAATTTTATATTATACATTTCTTGTATTTCTCTATTTATACAGTGTTTTTATTCTGTAATACTTCTTTTGCTCTATCCACTAATTTAGAAGGAATTCCAGCTAATGTAGCCACATGGTGTGCATAGCTTCCATCTGTTTTACCATCTTTTAGTTGATACAAAAATATCAAGTTTCCATCTTCAAGCAATGTATCCATTGTCTATTTAAAATAAAATGCAATATGTTTATATTAATGCGATGGATAAATAATTTTAATTTGACCAACCTGATAACAAAGCTGTTCTGCAGGGTTTAGTATATTTAAAAGAGAATGAAAATGTGTTGAAACAAAGCAATGTGGACAATTAACATTTTCTTTCAGCCAAAATTGCAAACTTGATGCTAAGAGAGCTAATCCATCCATCTATAATGTAAATTAATTATACTGGGGTAACTAATTTACATTGTAGATATGTGGTTTGTCCATAACCATATGTCCAATTTTAGGTTAAGTTTAAATCCTCCCCTTGGTGGTCAATATATTCTCTAGCCCCAAAAAATGCCACATGGAAATTTCAAAACTTCCCCTTTTTGGAAAAGTTTCATTATGCCATCCAAACAGAAATACAGTGGGGAAAATAAAGTTTACTAACACAAGCTACACTTGAAATATATTTTTAATGTCATGGATTACATTGAAGCCAATATGGAAAAAAGTGTGTCTTTGATTTGAACTACAGCTGTACTGTACTTTTACTAATTTTTCTTCAGATCTTCCAGAAGATCAGTAATGGATTATGTTCCTTTGAAGCCCTAGGTGTAATTTTCTTATAAGACCCTTTATGTAAAAGTGTTATTTTTGTAATTTGTTTATATTAAAAATGCAACAAAATCATCAATTTATGAGTTATGTCACTGTTCTCGTCAGGGTGTAAAATATACACTTTTTAAAAATTCACTCAATTTTCAGAGGCATATTATCTTCTTGCTTCTTGTGTAATTTTTGAGACCCTTTGAGACGACAAGGCCTAGGTGCATGCCTAGTGAACCTACTGGGTAATCGGCCACTACAGAAGATCCAATCCTTTTCCACCCATTTCTCCCAATTTGTGAATATTTTTATGACCTTATGCTTTAATTAATTTTATATTAAAAGTTATTTTAAAAATTGCATTGCTATTCTCCAGAGTCTCATTCCTTTAAAATTACAGTTTTTCAATCTTTGAAATGAAAAAAAGAAATTTATGTTTTGTACTTCATTGATAGTTTTTAAAACACTGTTTTTCTGCAAATAGCACTTTCACTTAACAAAGATCATACATTGATGTTGCAAGAAAATCTGCTAATTTAATTGCTTAACTGTAAAAATCTCAATATATTATTAAATACAATAATAATTTTTTTTCAAATTAATTTATTTTATTAAAACAATTATAACTTATGTGATTTTTTAAATCTTTACCATCCCTCCTATGTAAACTTTTCTTATACTCATCCCTCAACTAAATCAGGAAATATGGTTTATGGACAAACCCTTATATCTGATTAAAATCAAAAAAACTTTGTTGTTTACTGCTTCTGTTCCTTTTCCAAATTCATCAATTATAACTAAAGAATTAGAAGTAGCATAACGAAGAGCAACAGACATCTGTTAATGAAATAAAAAAAATTATAATTTCTAAAATAATCATAATTTTAAAATGAAATAAAATAACTTGTTTTAAAATTTGTAGTTAATGAATAATTTTCTGCTGAATAAAAGTTTGTTTACTACAAAATCTCAGACTTTTCATTAAATCTATATGTATCTATTGGGACTAATGCAAATAATGTTATGAAAGGATTACCATAATTTTGTGTAGATAATCTATGAGTTTTCTGTACTTAAAAGTCACTTTGTAAGCAAGTGTGGATTATGTTGTGGGGAGTGGGTGCAATTTTAAATTGCAATTACAAACTCATCAGTTTTTCCTTTATCTAAAGTCACTAAAAGCATTTCTGGAAAAATGTGAAAAATCCTTCATCTGCCATCATGATTTTTCCTGAAACCATCACAAACCTGTATATTTTTGCCTTAGTTTAGTTATCCCCATTTTAATTGATATTATTAGATATTCTTATTTGAATTTGTATCTTGAAAACGGATAAATTAATATTATCTAAATACTTATCTATATAATGGCATCACCTCAGAGAATTCTGATGGTTAAGACCCACAATGCAATGATTGTCATCCTAATAAGTTATAAACTCATTGCTCTTTTCATCTGTACAAAATGAATGTTGATTACTAAATTATTTTTACAGTTTTCGTTATAAATTTTATTTAACTTTATCTAATGTCAATAAATTTGAAATTCTTCATACTTAAACAATTTTATTGATTTATGTTAAACATATAAGTAACATAAATAAAAAACTTAAATCAACACCTTAATGTTCGCTGAGAGATTTATTAATGTAACTAACGTTTTCGATCTAATCGATAGATCATCTTCAGGTTAGACAGAATGTTTCTTAAATGGAACATCAATTTCAAAATTTGAAAATATAACCAGTAACATCAATAAAAAAGTAAAACATTGTAAAAGATACAACAAGTGTAATATAAAAACGTTATACTCGTATCCAATTATAATATTGTCTATCCTAACCAGTAATAATTCACCATTAAAATATACTAGAGCTCACGTGCCTCTTATAAGTTTTTAACGGCATATTTCCAAGCTGAAGGAAGACCTTCCGCGTCCCTTGCGTTAATACATTTATCTTTTAACTTGCTTCTGTAAATTTCTAACCTTTCAGCTGTTCTTGCCAAAGTTGGGGAATGTACCTGTTTTATGATTTTCGCCTCATTCCATCGTACCAAGGATCCCTCTGCTTGCCCCATCTGGGCTAGTACTGTTGTATTGGAACCTTTTCTAATATCATACTTATGTTCCTTGATCTTTATTCCTAAGTTTCTAGTGGTAACCCCTACATACTCTTTATTAATACCTATAAGCTGGTTCTCGTAGGGAATCCTATACACACCCGCCTTATCTTTTTTTTTTAACTAACCCTTTATCGTTCCTAAGTATTTTATACAAATTCGGAGCTCTTTTTAAGATCACCCTTGTATCCTTGATGCTTGCTATTTCTTTCATAATCCCTCCTAGATACTTATTGTATGTAAATTTAGTGTACCTGTAAGGCCCGTGCCTAGTGCCTTTATCATAACTGGCTTCAAATTTTCTAATAATTCCCTCGATGACTTTCCTCTTATAACCTAATGTTCCTGCTATCTGTATAATTCTTTCTATCTCTGTATCCCGGTCTATCACATTCTCACAGTATATAAAGGCCCTTCTAATCAATGCTCTAAATGCCGCTAACTTATATTTATAAGGGTCATTAGAGCTTGCAGGAATATATAGTGGGCTATGCGTTGGTTTAATGAATACGCCAGTGGATATATGCCCTTTGCTAAATATAACATTAATGTCTAAGAAATGTACCATCCTGGAGCTTTTTTGCTCTAGCTTCAGGTGAAGGCCCTCTTGGTACTCGTTAATTCTATCTACAAAGTTAGCAATTACTCGATTGTTCTTCCATAATATGAAAATGTCATCTACATATCTCTTGTAGTATACTATATCCCTTTCGAAGTCTCGCAAAACTTTTTCTTCTACTTTACTAACCACCAGCTCGCAAAGGAGCCCCGAAATTGGGCTTCCCATCGGTACTCCCCTTTTTTGCTTAAATACTTGGTCTTCGTAAGCGAAGAAGGATTCGCAACATACTAGGTTCGCCATTTCTATAACCTCATTTCTGTGTTGTGTTAAAGTCGGGTTTTCTCTGAACAAGAACTCCAAAAGTACTTCTACACAGAACTCAATCTTAATAGACGGGTACAAACTTTCGTAATCTAACACAGTTCCCACTTCTTCATCCTTCAAGGCGATGTTTTGTAGCTCTTTAACTACCAAAACAGGATCCTTTACCACTAAATTATTATTTTCCATCCGTGAGGAGACGTATTCTTGCAATCTTTTTTCCAGGATAAATGTAGGTGCTTTTCGTTTTTCCACAATAGGCCTTATTTCCTTTCCCTCTTTATGAGTCTTAGCGAAGGCAAAGAGCCTAGGGAGCCCTGGTCTAGGGTTCCGGCATTTTCGGACAAACGGTAAGATCCTCGCTAGTTTGGTTTCCTCCAGTTTTTTAACCCTTCTATCAATAGCTTGAACTATTTTACTGTCGACCTTGATACATTCCGTTTTTCTGATATTCTTCTAAGGCTCTATCATATGTTTGTTTTCTCATTATAACCATTTGTTTGCTTTTATCTGCTCTTGCTGCAATCAAATTATTCTCTTTTAACCATCCCTTATAGTAAAATAGTTCAAGCTATTGATAGAAGAGTTAAAAAACTGGAGGAAACCAAACTAGCGAGGATCTTACCGTTTGTCCGAAAATGCCGGAACCCTAGACCAGGGCTCCCTAGGCTCTTTGCCTTCGCTAAGACTCATAAAGAGGGAAAGGAAATAAGGCCTATTGTGGAAAAACGAAAAGCACCTACATTTATCCTGGAAAAAAGATTGCAAGAATACGTCTCCTCACGGATGGAAAATAATAATTTAGTGGTAAAGGATCCTGTTTTGGTAGTTAAAGAGCTACAAAACATCGCCTTGAAGGATGAAGAAGTGGGAACTGTGTTAGATTACGAAAGTTTGTACCCGTCTATTAAGATTGAGTTCTGTGTAGAAGTACTTTTGGAGTTCTTGTTCAGAGAAAACCCGACTTTAACACAACACAGAAATGAGGTTATAGAAATGGCGAACCTAGTATGTTGCGAATCCTTCTTCGCTTACGAAGACCAAGTATTTAAGCAAAAAAGGGGAGTACCGATGGGAAGCCCAATTTCGGGGCTCCTTTGCGAGCTGGTGGTTAGTAAAGTAGAAGAAAAAGTTTTGCGAGACTTCGAAAGGGATATAGTATACTACAAGAGATATGTAGATGACATTTTCATATTATGGAAGAACAATCGAGTAATTGCTAACTTTGTAGATAGAATTAACGAGAACCAAGAGGGCCTTCACCTGAAGCTAGAGCAAAAAAGCTCCAGGATGGTACATTTCTTAGACATTAATGTTATATTTAGCAAAGGGCATATATCCACTGGCGTATTCATTAAACCAACGCATAGCCCACTATATATTCCTGCAAGCTCTAATGACCCTTATAAATATAAGTTAGCGGCATTTAGAGCATTGATTAGAAGGGCCTTTATATACTGTGAGAATGTGATAGACCGGGATACAGAGATAGAAAGAATTATACAGATAGCAGGAACATTAGGTTATAAGAGGAAAGTCATCGAGGGAATTATTAGAAAATTTGAAGCCAGTTATGATAAAGGCACTAGGCACGGGCCTTACAGGTACACTAAATTTACATACAATAAGTATCTAGGAGGGATTATGAAAGAAATAGCAAGCATCAAGGATACAAGGGTGATCTTAAAAAGAGCTCCGAATTTGTATAAAATACTTAGGAACGATAAAGGGTTAGTTAAAAAAAAAGATAAGGCGGGTGTGTATAGGATTCCCTACGAGAACCAGCTTATAGGTATTAATAAAGAGTATGTAGGGGTTACCACTAGAAACTTAGGAATAAAGATCAAGGAACATAAGTATGATATTAGAAAAGGTTCCAATACAACAGTACTAGCCCAGATGGGGCAAGCAGAGGGATCCTTGGTACGATGGAATGAGGCGAAAATCATAAAACAGGTACATTCCCCAACTTTGGCAAGAACAGCTGAAAGGTTAGAAATTTACAGAAGCAAGTTAAAAGATAAATGTATTAACGCAAGGGACGCGGAAGGTCTTCCTTCAGCTTGGAAATATGCCGTTAAAAACTTATAAGAGGCACGTGAGCTCTAGTATATTTTAATGGTGAATTATTACTGGTTAGGATAGACAATATTATAATTGGATACGAGTATAACGTTTTTATATTACACTTGTTGTATCTTTTACAATGTTTTACTTTTTTATTGATGTTACTGGTTATATTTTCAAATTTTGAAATTGATGTTCCATTTAAGAAACATTCTGTCTAACCTGAAGATGATCTATCGATTAGATCGAAAACGTTAGTTACATTAATAAATCTCTCAGCGAACATTAAGGTGTTGATTTAAGTTTTTTATTTATTTAATTCTGCTGGGTACGAGTGTGGTTTATATATAAGTAACATAATCAATTTAAGGAATGAATTCTTATTTATGCATGCTCTCTGGAATATAACTCCCACACATTAAGTCAACATTTAACTAATTTTTATACTTCTCTATGGGGAACCATAATATTAATCTGTAATATCTTCTATAGGCCAAATTCAACTTGCTTATAAGGTTTATCTGATTATTCAAAATATTTTTATACATTATGAATATTAACACAAATTAGCCATTATATTAACAACACTCTAGCTTTGTTTAAATAATGGGGAATAATCTTAATATATTTGAAAAAATTCTTTTTTTGATCATGAGGGAGGAGGATAGTGGGGTAGTCCCATCTCACCATATATATCACTATAGTGTATTTACATAAATATACATAATAAATAAATTCTACATTTGGTTATGTTAATTGGGTTCCAGGGTGGGGAGAATAGGCACCATGCCTAAAACATATTAAAACGAATTGTTATTGAACTTAGGATAGTTCCAAAGTTTTGCCTTCTATCTTAATTAGAAATGAATGAAATTTGAGTTGCAAGATTTAAGAACATGATACTAAACAAGTTAAACAAAAGTGTTTGAAAATTTAAATTAATACAAATATTTGAAAAGTCAGAAACGCTGCATGCCTGGGGATACAAAATGCCTGAAGGTAAGCATTATCTGAATTGTCTCAGTATCTAAGTATAAAAATTTCCAGTGTTCAGTATACAGTACTTTGCACTTTCAATCATAGCCATCTTTGACACAGTAGAATAAAGTTTCTTTATAACCAAATGTTGCATGTACTATTTATCAGTTTCAAGGAAGGCTTTAGCTATCAAACTGTAATTAAAAAACTACTGTTGACCTGTAAACAAAAGCAGCAGCAGCAGGTTGACTTTGCCCACAAACACATTATTTTTTAAAATACATTTTCTCCGATGAAAAGTACTTGATAGGTCCTAATGTTCCAACACACACAACCACAATGACACCATTGGTTCCCATTACATTAACTTCCACATGGAGGCAGAGGAGTAATTACTTTAGGAGTCATCACTACATTTAGAAACATTAAGGTCAAGATATTGAACAAAGATATTCAGAGTTCAGACTAAATGACCTTCAGACAATATTTTCCCCTTGGACAGGATAAGCTCTGAATATGGCAGCAAGTCAATGCTTCTATTCACTTTCCCAATTTTGATGTTGTTCAATGAAGTTTGTTGTAAGCGGAGCTATTTTTCAGCAGAAATACACTGGTATGCTATATCTACAAATAGCTTAAAAAGTATTGATAGCCACTACATACTACCAATAGTTTCTCAGTATGAAAAGTTCTCTATGTTCAGATGAGAAGTTTGGTGACTGCCATGATAAAAATGAACAAAATGAACTGGACCACTCTATCAGCCACAACAAATACCATGAACCAATCAGAGCTGACATAAAAAGCAAATGGGTATAGACTCCCTTTCAGCAGAGGCCATCTTTTGACAAATGGACAATATTGTCTAGTAATTGCTAGTCTTCATTACATTCTTGTGAAGAAACAAGGTATGGGAGAAACATTAATGATATTTTGAAAGAAAGGTAAAAACAAACTTACTAAAAGAACACTATTCAGCAACAGATACTACATCCAAACAAGAATTATGGAAGATGGTGCAGATGGAGAATTTTGAAAACACTATAAACCGTTTAATACTAATTATTTATTTTTTCAAAAATAAATAATTAGTATTAAACGGTTTCTTTTAGTCATTGTTACATTGTTCTTAAAATATAACTTTAATTTTAGTCACCATATAGGTGTACTAGCAGTATATTTTTTATGAAAAGAGCACTGGTTTAACAATGTTTTATTTTGTTGTTGCAACAACAATCTAAAAAAGAAAAACAATCTAAAAGAAGCAATCAAATCAAGTACCAAAGATAAGAAATACAGTTCTCCATGCAATTTGTATTAGCTTGGCATAAAATATCCCCCAATTGAACTATATCCTCTACTGCAATAAATCTCTCTTTAGCAATAAATTTTGCTTTACTGTACTCATAGAATAAACAGTATTTTCCTATCTCTACAATAATGATAATGTAGTATATTAAATTTTAATTTATTTTGATAAATTGGCATCAGTATAGATGAGAGTAGAGTTTCCTGATTTAACATTTTTTGGTATTTTAGTGCCTAAACTCATTTAATAAAAGAATTAGAAACAGAAATAAAAGAACCTCAGTCAGATGATGATTTATCAGTGAGTGATGCTGAAGATGAGAATGTGGTATTTAGCAATCATAATACCGATACTGAAACTGAAGATGAAGAAAATGTTGATCTCTATGTAAGTAGTCATAAAGATAATTTTATGTCTAAAGACAGAAACTTTGTTTGATCTAAACAACCACTGTCAAAAACAAGGACTCAGAAAGAAAATATAGTCGATCATTTATCCAGGCCTCAAAAGGATTTTCAATCTTCAAGCAATGTATTAGATGCATTTCCTTTATTATTTACTTTGGAGATTGTAGAATTATTAGTGAAGAGCACAGATATTAAAATTAATTTAGTTAGACCAAATTTCAGTCAGGATCGTGATGCGAGTGATAACAACATAGAGGAAATTCAGGCAATGATTGGTTTATTGTTACTTTCTGGTGTGTGTAAGGCTTTTCATGTGAATTCCAAAGATCTATGGGGAAGAGATGGTTCCCCTGTTTTTTCAGTAGCAAAGACACACAAAAGATTTTTGTTTTAGTTGTGATGCTTATGATTTGATGATGTATCAACTCAGGAAGAAAGATGATCAACTGACATATCAGCACTTATTAGGGAATTTATTTCAATCATAGAGAACAGGTTTGAGAAGGCATATACCACTCATGAATACATTATAATTGATGAACAATTAGTTGACTTCCACAATCGTCATTCTTTTAGGCAGTATCTTCCAAACAAACTTAAGCATTATGGAATAAAAATATTCACCATGGTTGCATGAACATTCTGTCTTGTAAAATTTGAAGTTTCTGCTGGAATTCAGCCTACAGGACCATTTCAGATGACTGGAATGAGTCCTACAGATGTTGTCTTAAGATTAGTTGAGCCTATAGCAGGTACTGGTCATAATATTAGTACAGATAACTGGTACATAAATATCCCCTTGGCTCAGAAACTTCTACAAAAAAAAAAAAACTTTAGTAAGGACTATAAGAAAAAGCAAAAATAAGATACCAGTACAATTTCAACTGAATAAAAACCATCCATAAAACAGTCCTTTGTTTGGATTTACAAAGGACATAACATTAGTATATATAAACATCCTAAGAACCTGATGTATTAATAATCAACCAACCATCAGCCAAATTAATCAGGCAGAAATTATGCTACAAATATTAATATAGAAAGGAAGGCTGTAATTCTAATTTTGATGTTACACCATGAACTGGAAATTGAAGAAACAAATGATTCAAATAAACAGAAATAATAAATTTTTATAACTTAACAAAAGATGGAGCAGATTCAAATGCCTAATTATGTTCAAATTATCTTGGGCAAAAGACAAATAGATGGCCCCTTGCTTTATTTTATCATTTCTCAAATGTAACAGTAATCAATTCATACATCATTCTTAAACAAAATACAGCAGAAAGATATCCTTGTGCAATATTCATTAAAAACTTGGCACATCAGCTAAATAAGCTGATGTGCCAAGCAGTGGTGTAGCGTAGTGAGGGCGGTAGGGGCGGCCCGCCCCAGGCGGCACTTATAGGGGGCAGCAAAATTTCACAATAAATAATAATATCTTGTAAAAATACCTAAATAAGGGGGCAGTGAAATTTTCCTCCGCCCCGGGCGACTGACACCCACGCTACGCCACTGGTGCCAAGCTTATTAGCCACATGCAATAAAGCAGATGTAAAATTCAAGAATTTCAAAAACACTAAAAGAAAAAGTAAAATTATACTTGGAAAGTGAAAGTATCAATTTTGAAATTCTTAGCACAAGCACCAACACAATTATTGGCAAAGACATCAGAACAAGCCAAAAAAGGAAAAGGTGTCATATCTGTCCAGGCACAAAAAACAGTAAGTATGTGCAATAATGTAAAGTATGCGAAAAACATGTTTGTAATAGTCATTATGTCGTGTCAGTTCAAAATGCAAAAACTAAGAAAACAATAATATCTATAATAATAATAATAACATAACAAAGTTCTCTTAATTATCTTATCTTACATTATCTTAATTAATGTAAAGCATTCTCCTTAAGAAATTATATTTTAGAATTAGTTTAGTTTTACTTAGATCATTTTTAACTAGGAAGATTTAGGTTCTGACTGATTTTGGATTTTGATATTTAACTTATAATGTAGCAATAAGATCACTTAAAACTTGTGTTAGAGCAGACTAATAATACTACATGTTTTTCCATTCTAATATTGTCTAACTTTGTATAAATAATGCTATTTGCAGTCCAACAATGCTAAACAAAGAGGATACTTTTTTTTAAAAAAAAATCTGATTTTGACAATAAATCTTTCTACAATATTTTTTCTTGTTCTACTAAATATTGTTATAGATGCATTTGACTGTATATCAGTAAGCACAATTTATTATTCAATCACTATGAATTTTAAAATTTCTAGTGGTCAACAAACTTTTGTCCACAGTATAATTATTAATTAATTAATGATTAATTCTATAATATCTATAATTTCATAATTAAATATATTTTACTTGATTTATATCAATCATAAATGTGGATAAACCAACAGAAATAGATTCAACAGTATGTATTCTTGTAAATATATGATCTATAATTGTAATCTTTGCCATTTCAGCAGGAACAAAACTGCCTATGTGAGCTAAATATACAATTAAAGCAACCTAGAAAATTAAAAATAATGTTACATTTAAATTAATGTTTTAAATAAAAATAGATCAATTTAATTTTACCTGTTTAAGATAAACACTTTTACCGGAAGCATTGGGACCTGTTAATAGTTTTACTTTTCCATATTTTCCACCACTCTTAGTATCATTTGGTACAAATGACGATACACAATGTTCTTGAAGTGGATGTCTATATTTTAGATAATAAATGTATAGTTCAATATTTGTAAATGTATAATGTATATGTTTCAGCCAGATTGTTAATTTAGTTGCTCTTCGAAGCGTCTAGCTATTTTATAATAAAGCTAACCAACGTTCAGCTATGTCATTATATCACATTTTATAATGCGGCAGGCTATGTTTAGCTGTATTGTAAAGTGTCAAAATTTTCAGCCTCTTTACTAAAATGTGAATTATGCACTAGGATTAGGAACAAAAATGTTAGGAAGTATAAAAAACATACATTGTATAATCAACCTTATGTATTATAAACTTGAAAATTATAAAAAAATAATATATATATACATATATAGTACGTCAATTACTTCTTACTTTTAGGAAATAATATAATTATTTATAATAACTAATCAACTTAACTGTTCATTGGCCATTTAAAATCTTTAAAAATATGAATTGCTATTAAGTATTCTTAATGTTTAGGTACTTTATTATAATTAATAATTGCTGTTTCCTTTTTATTTAAAAAGATTAAATTTTACTACAGATTGAAACATAACAATGACAAAAATATTAAATTTTTTTATCAGACCATGTTAAAAAAGAGTAAAAAAATTAAAAATGATAACCACTGGCAGTTAAAATTTAGTAATATTCTAAAGTCCTTTGGCATTTCATACAGATTGTTTGATAATTCAGAAAAAGATCGGAAATATGGATATACTTTATTGATGAAGTCAGCTTTTTCCCAATCAATAATTAATGACCAAAAATTTTTAGCTCAATCAGTTTGATTGAGCTACAAACGGTATTTAGACATTCTAACTATTCCTGCAAAAACTAATATAATGAAATATAAAGAGATTATTAATACAACTAAGACTAAACAAATTCTCACTCTTTGTAAATAATGTATATATCAATTTCTCAATAGAAGAATAGTGTTACTGGTGTAATTAAAAGGAGTTTTCTGTCAGTTACCTTCTAAAGGACTGTGACAAATTTTCTGAAATATCTTAATCTCATAGAATTTTTGAGTTATTACAATTACATCAAATTTAAGATTATTGAGTTAAATTGAATAAATTATCGAAATTTCAAATGTATAGTTTAAATAACTTTTTAGAAGAGTAACTAATGAACAAATTGTTAAAAAAGAATAATAATTTACTTAAATGTACTAACATTTCAAATATTTTAAGCTAAATATTAATATTTATATTGTAAATTAATCAAAACTTTAAGAAAAATTGATTGATACTAAATTATTAAATGTAAATTGAATTATTTGTTAAAAATTTAATTTAATTAATACATATTGTAATAACCTAGAGAATATGCAAAACTGTGTGTAAATTATGAAAAAAAAGGAAACACTGTGTGGTCGTCGGCCATATTTGTTGTATATTTTTGTACATATTTTTGTACTTTTTATTTATTAGTTTTAAGTCTTTCCTGTTTCTTTGTCTAAAATCTTTTATAGAAAATTCTTTCTTAATCCTTCTCCCGTGGGGGTAAGACTACCAATTCCACGAAAATGCTAAAACAAAGGAGGGGGTTAAGCCCTGAGGCAAAACGGCTAGAGTAAAGATCCATTCTGAGGGTGAGACCCGGAAGGAGAGGTACGAGGAAGTCAGTGCTGGAGAGTAAAAAAAAAAAGAATATCTAGACCAGTGAAGGATAGGAAGGTCTACGAGGAGAGAAAAATCAAAAAAGGAAATATTGAGATAAAAAAGAAAAGAATTGGAGAAGGTGTCCTACCCCAAGATTCAGTGATACAAAAGAAATCCCAGGTATTTTCTAGTCTTTCTATCTATCAGTGGCATGCCGTGACATTGATGATAGGGAAGCTGTGTTTCTGCAAGAAGCCGACTTCCAGGGGCAATCAGTTAATTGCACATCAGTAATGGTCTAGGGTCAATTTGTACATGGGTGGTGGCTGTAGAGACAAAGACGACAGTATCTGACAAAAACCGTACTATGTACAAAATACTATGTACAAACAAATACTATGTACAAAATAGTTTGTTTTAGGACAATCAGCCATTCAGACGTCCTGAGCGTTGATGTGGTTCTTCGATGGTCGATCGAAGGTGGCCCCGAGACAGTGGTGTTGACAAGTCTGTAAGGCATGGGGAGACTTCGTCTGTTGGAGTCGGGGACACGGTCTAAGTCCGAAGTGGCACAGGTTACAGGTTGGCACAATAGACGAGAAATTGTTTTTTCTTTTTCTTTTTTTGCGCGTTGACACACGGCATTTTGGTTATTCAGAACATGAACCGAGTGCCAGGTGTCCTCAATTTTCAGAGATTATATCAATCTCCGTTCTTTCTTTCATCCATTTTGATTGGTCGTTCTCCCTCAATCACACTTTCCGAGTGGTTGGTCCCTCGTTACTAAACGTAACGAGACTCTTACCTGGAGAGTGAGAAAAATCAAAATCGAAGATGAATTCGATTTTCCACCGATCACAGGATGACTTCCTTCCGCGATTTATGGTTTCTGCCTGGCAGTTTGATATAAACAATGAATGTCCGACTACAAACGACTTTTACCTATGTTTTTTTTAATTTAAATTAATAAATTTTTCTCTAAATTAACCGTCTTTTCGTGTCTTTCGTGACGGGTCAGACCTGTCTGGAACCTCACATTTCCATAAAAGTTTTAAACAAATACTGGAAATGACAAAAATAAACAATTTATGTATTTTAGTTCTAAAATACAAATAATACATACATAATACAAATGGATATGATACAAACAATGATAGAAAAACTTGTTTTTCTAATGTTTTATAAACTAATTCTATTTGGCGATTTTTTACGCAAAATCATTAATTACTTTATCTTAAAAGTCACTGGTCGTCGACTCCATCAACGTATTTGAAAGCTCTTTTTCTATCGAAGGCAACGCTAGCGATGACAATTTTTCCTCCGACCGAGTGTTCCTGGCCAATGTGTGAATTCGCTCCGTGATCGAAAAACTGCGCTCAACAAACCCACCGGTAGATGGTACCATAAAAATTAATGATATTAAATCATATAATTCTTTTAGTACGTCTTTGTTCGAATCGACATTAATTATAATATGTTTTATGTCTAAGAGTTACTTATCAATATAGTCCGGACACGAATATAAATATTGCAATTCGCTACGTAATTTAGATAAATCAAAAAATTTCCCATAAAATTTGCTTCATTTAAAGAATTAAAACACACTTAAAAAAATTGTAAATAATTTTAATATTATGAAAAACATCTAAAAGTGATAAAAATTCTAAAGATTTTATGTCTGAAAATCTGTCAATATAATTATAATTTTCTTTTAATTATACTGTAATTAAATATAACTTTGCAAAAAAACATACATAAAAATAACATTAAATACTCTTTACTTTTTAAATCTTAAACAATTCACTTAGTCAGATAGCTCCCTACCCAGTGGCTAAGGGATAGAATCGTTGGAAGTGTTACACGTGTGTAGTTTCCACCAGCTAAACCGGCTGAGGTTGGTGCTCTGTAAAGTGCATGCGCCAATGCCCTCTGGCTGCTTTACACCATTCAGTTATTCTCGCTGTGAAACCTGTCTCGGAAGCGCTTCCATTCCACCACTGACATTCAAATATACAAAAGCAATCTTATCATTTTTTTCACATATAGTATAGAATTTTTTAACCAGTTGTTTGCGGAGTACTGCTATTGGAGTAACCGGTTTTCGTTAAACTGTTGCAGAGTACTCCAGTTGGAGTAAGTGTCAATTTTTTTTCGTAATTAACTAGTTGGTGGCGATTTAAGCACTGATTGGCTTTTATCTACATAGACTAAGTCTGTTTCAACAAATAAGATATTTGTTACCACCCCGTATTTTTAAATTTAGGCACAAAACTCCTCCATTCCATGTTAAGTCTATGGGAGACCCTTCTTTTGTTCATTTGACAATAAAATTTTAGTTAGCATGCCCGTTAAGTTTTAATTGGTATATTATAGCTAAATGACTATCCTTTGACCAATAAGCATCGACTTGGGTTTGTGGGGTGGAAACTTTCTTGGAAAAAGTTATACCAACTTCAAGCTACATTGTCAGCTACAAACGTAAACAAACAATTATAAATCGTTATTATCATCTATTTTTAGCATGAATTTAATAAACTTTTATGTATGTTTATCCTATTTAACAAATAAGCTTGTTTTTTAAACCATTCAGCCATAAATCTTTCAAAAAACAAAGTACTTTTGGTTATGGTGGTACTTCCGTAATACATAAGATATACATGTATAGTCGTTAATATAATAAAGTAATAATCGCTTATTATAGTCTACTATTAGTACAATAGTTTAAATAACGTATAAATAGAATCAAATACACATCATCAATAATAAAAGTGTATTAACCTAGATTTAGAAAGGCCACCACCACCCCCACACCGATCGGCGTTATAATCTATAGGCCGTATTATTTCTCTACATTGATTTAGAAAGCTGCAGTTTTTTTTATTTGACAGAAAATAGACATGTCTAAGTAACGTATGTAACAAATTAATGGAATATTTATAAAAAAACGATTTTTTTTAATATTTTAAAATCTTAAATTTTATTAATTTTTTTAAACATACATAATATTTTGAAGTTAACAATCATAAAGTGTAATATGTACGTGATAGAAAACCGAAAACAGATTATATCTACTACAATTTTTAAGCGAGATATCGCAAATTGAAAAACCACTTTAAAAACCACAAAACCTGTATGCAACAGCAGTGTTGTTTCGGATTATCAAGTGCGCAGCTGACAGGTTAATAAGATACATTATGCAGTTATAATAAAATATTAATTTTAGTTAATTCAAAGTACGTTAAAATATGAAAATTCATATTTTAGAAAATACAAGGGAAGGTCATTGAAAGGTGGATGCGGCACTCACCACTTTCGATGACGGCACGCCACTGCTATCTATCTCTTATCCTTAATTAATCCCCCTTTTCTTTTATTTCTTTAGTTATAAGATAGTAGTAAGTTTAGTTTTTAAGTTAGAATAATTTTGATCATCCCGCGCTCATTTGTCACGTGCTTGGAAGTCTCTCTTTTGTTGTTTTGTTCTAAAAATGTTCAACGCCTATGTCTTGACCAGGATAAGGTCATAAAGTTGGGATTATGTAAAGAAAAGAAGCGGTTCATTGTGAATAAATTTAACACTTTGTACAAAAAAAATTGTTAACAAAGTTTTTTTTATTGTACTACCCTGCTTGCGGGATCCAGTACGTCACACAACAAACACTACAACTGTATTAACCAATCTCTCTCCTGTAACAAGGTTTGCCTTTAGTACATTAAAAAAACTTATTATTATTATTATTAATAATAATTAGTTTTGTAAAATCACAACGTAAATAAAGATCAGTAGTTTGACACATTAAACAGTGCAAAATTAAATTATAAAAATGAGAAAACACTTTAAAACTGTTAAATTTCTTCAACAGTTACAAAATAACACTAAATTTATTAAACAGATGTTTTATCTAATAACGCAAAATAAATTAGACTGACATTTAGATCTTCAAAGAACTTTCTTTTTAAAACATGCACATCTATTAGTGTGACACTGATTTTTTGCAGGTTTGCATGAACACTTTTGAAATCCTTGATCACCAAATAATGATTGGTTAGTCACAGCTTCTTGCAGAGATATTGATCTTTCTGATATTTCATCATTATAATCACTCAACAACTCTTGTAATTCATAATGACAGAACGAATTATTTTGGATTTAGTTCCTATATTGTAAACTCCATTTCTAAAGTCAACATATTTTTGGTTTAGTGTGTTTTTGTGTCTACTGAATTTTGTAATTATAATATCCATTGTGTCACATGTATTATTAATTGTATTATTGTTAGTTAATAGGATTAGGTCTACGGTAAAATTATTGTACTTAGTTTTAAGTGTACAGGACAGTGTCTGCATTCGTGAAGCCAAGTATTGTCTCACTGGAAGTGATTGATAGCTTGGGTCTCGTGAGAACATTTGACATTTGTATGCTTTGGCATATTAAAATACTGTTTTATTTTAAGGTAAGACTTTGTGTCGCTTTTTGTTTTCACAGCCCCAACAAAACACAAACAAACTTTGAAATTTCACAATGTCATATTGGTGAATGTCTCTTGGCACCTCAAGTGGTAAGAATCAGATGTAAGCCTAAATTTGACAATCTGGCAGTTTATCTAATGCTGCATTATAAAACAGCTAATCATTTGGCCACTCAAATTGTAGAACATGAAATGTCATTCAATCCAGTGGGATCTGTCTCTTTATAAAGTGGCTGAACGTTAATTAACATTCTTATAATATAAAACCATTTAATCAAACAGCTAAATGCTCTGTAAAGCATCTAAATTAACAATCTGGCTGTAACATATATGCATTGTGTTACAGATGATGTGTACACCCCTTTTAAAATACAGGAAAGTGAATTTCATCAAAAATCCTAAAAAGTTTGATAAGTAAATCAGGTTTACTCTATCAAATAGTGATATTTTCAATTTCCAGTACTAGCCAAAAATAGTCTATCCATAATGAAAGTCAAGTTTTTTAAATGGAACTTTTTAACTTAGATCCAAATTAAACTAAAAAAATATGAGTCAATTTTGTTAAATATTTTTTTCTGAAAATTTCTCCATTGACCATAAAATGATCTTGAAAGTGTGATGAACTCTTGTCAAAACCTTATTACAAGCCATTTCACTGAACTATTTTTTAGCTGGTTGAATATTTAGTGTCAACAAATTAAATATTATGCTTGTGATTTTCAGTTACACACTTATCAAAGGTGTCATAGTGATATCTATGTTATCATGTCCTACTTGAATGAAACAGCACATTATATGATAATAATTTTGGGTGAATGTTATGGTATATTTGCTGCAGCTGAAAGACTGTGGTGGGTGTGAGCATTATCCTGATTGGACTCTTCACTCATTGAATGTTTTTTCATGTTTAATGGCACCTTCATTTCTGATTCATTAATCAAACATTATAACTCACAGACAGATCTGTCATCCAATTATGGATGAGAAAAACAGTCTGAACATTTGATTGAACAACAGTTAAAATTAGTGGCAAGTAGATTATTCCAGAAGAGTTTACACAAACAAAAATACTATGTAGCAGTAGTAACAATTTTTGGTCAGTATCAATTACAAATAATTATTGTGCCAACATTTTTATTATGTTTTTCCTATTGGGTTGTTTGGAAAGTAATTTCGTTTTTTTATTACTAGAGGAATTAGATGTATTTTTACCAGCCAATTTTATTTTAAACCACATTTTCATTATATACTTCAACAGCTGACATTTTAAGGCTTATTTGTAAAAAATTTTGTTTGATTCTGTACAATTGTTTTTTTTGTTTTCGGTGACCCATCAAGTATGGAAAATCGAAAGCATCATTTTCGGCATATTTTGCTTTTTTATAACTAAAAAATCAAAATGCTGTTCAAACAAGAAAAAAATTGTGGTACATGTTTGGAGAAGATGTGTTGAGAGAAAGACAGTGCCAAAATTGGTTTACAAAATTGCGTTCTGGCAATTTTAATAGCAAAGATACACCACATTCTGGATGGCCATTTGAAGCCAATGAAAACAAAATAAAGGTACTGATTGAAGCAATCTGCCGTATAACAACACATGAAATCACTAAGAGATTAAATCTGTTAAACTGAACCATTTATTATTACTTAAAACGAATTGGTTTCGTTTCAAAGCTCAATATATGGGTTCCACATGTTATTGAAGAGAGAAGCTCTCTATGGTTGAATTTTAAAGAAATTTTTTTTTGAGCTTTTACCAGACAATTTAACAATTGATTCGAAAGTGTACTGCCATCGAGTAAACAAATTGAGTAATATCATCAAACAGAAAAGGCCAGAATTGATCAACAAACAAAGTGTAGTGTTTTACCATGATAATGCCAAATTTCACACAAGTTTGGTAACTCGTCAGAAACTGTTATAGCTTAGATGGGATGTGTTTATAATACCAACCATATTCGCCAGATCGGGCACACTCAGATTATTAATTGTTCCCGTCTATACAAATTTTTTTAACTGTAAAACATTTACTTGAAATAACAATGTCAAAAATCACTTGGATCAGTTTTTTGTAAACAACAATCAAAATTTTTATGAATGTGAAATCATGCTACTACCAGAAACAATGACGACAGGTATTTGACCAAAATGGTCAATATATAATTCAATAAAATATTTATTTATTGTAAGAATATTGCGTTTATTTTTCTATGGAAAAAACGAAATTACTTTCCAAACAACCCAATATATCAACAATATGCTAATAAAAATATTTTGCAACATATTTTTATATTTTGTTATTTTGACAGTTATCATTTTTCTCTGTGCATCATAATTTCAAGATGCTTTTATGATCAATGGAAGCATTTTCATAAAAAATACCAAGTTCCATTTAAAAAAATTCAACTTCTAGCGTGAATAGCTCATTTCTGGTCAGTACTGAAAATCGAAAATATCACTATTTGATAAAGCATACCCAATTTACTTATCAAAATTTTTAGGATTTTTGATCGAACTCACTTCACTTTATTTTAAAAGAATGTACATAGGATAATTTATAAATTATATTTACTGATTCTTTACAATTTTTTAATGATAAATTGCAGATTATAGTATTATTACAGTATTGACTATTTACAGTATTAACGATGTTATCAAAAGATTTTACAAATCCATATAAAATTTAGAAAACAAATAAACATAATTTTAAAAATCTTTCATATTTAGAAAATGCAAAAGACTTTTAAGACTATATTTTTTGGAACAGAAGATAAAATTATAAGTATTATTAAAATTCTGAAAACATATGTCAAAAAGGAAGATATTTTCAGAAATGTTGGAAAACTTTGCATTAAATATTTTTAAAAATATATCATTTTAAATATATGATATAAAATTTTCCAATTTTCATTTTTAAGTCTATAATCTTAGTATTAAAATAAAAAAAGTTATTTAGCTTACCTTCCCTTAACAATATGTAAGATGCCATCTCTGGTGATTTCTGGTCTGATATAATTAAATTCTTTAGCAATTAATGCTAATGAAATTAAGCTATAAAATAATTAAAGTATATAAGTTTTCAAAACAATCATAATTTTATATATTCTATTTATTTTTCATATTAAAATTCAAAAAAATAAATAAATAAAACAAACCAGTCTAATTCTGCTGAATAATTCATTACATTTAACAAAACATTAGATGTTTCTAATATAACATTCTGTAATTTATGCATAATCCATGTCTCGTGATCTAAAAATTATTTAAATTGCAAATAAATTTTCATAAAATAAAAAGCTTCAATTAAAATTTGCACACAACTCATTTTGTATATTAAACTGAAGTGAAATATTTTAAACAAAAAATTATAAATTATTATTAAAAATATGATAAATCACAAAACCAAGATGCTAATAAATTTTCAAGGAGTCATCTTGAAATTTAATTAGTTTTTTGGTCTTGTAATGAGGTTTATGGAGTTGTTCCTGCTAAAGAGTAAAAATTATCATAAAATTAGAATATATCAAAACAAATTTCAAAATATTAATATTAATAAACAACAGTAAATAATTGTTAAAATTATAAACCAGAACATATTATTCCAATAAAATTCTTATAAAATAACATTCCTGTTTAGATAGCTAAATATTAAAGATTACCAAATAATACAAAAGTCTCTGAATTAGAACTGGAGTACAGTAGAGAGTCATTAATCGGAATCAATTGGGGACTGGGGTTGTTCAGATTAGTGATTTGTTCCGATTACCAATTATGTACGAAAAAATACATTAACCTGTCCGATGTTCAAATTTTTCTCCGTTGCGTGTCACTTCATGTTGAATTTTCATCAATTTTAAGCCTAACGAAAATTTTTATAACAACAATCAAGGCTATCGTATCGTTAAAAATTATTTCTTCATTTTGTACAAACAAAATAAATATATTGAAGAATATAAAGACATGAAAATTATACTTTAGAAGTAAATCTAGTACCAAAAACGTTCAATTCAGCACGACACAGTCCGACTGAAAATCGTTCCGATTACCGGCGATTCCGATTACCGGGGTTCCGATTAACGACTCTCTACTGTAATTACATAAATTATTGATCCTTAAATTTAACTATTATGGCTGTATGCCATAATTTATAGTAGTTAGTATTAATTTTTCTTTCCTCTTATCTTTTTTCTTTCATTTCCTTCTATAATCTTAGAGCTATCTTTCTTCTTGCCCAATGGGCATCCTTTCCAATTCTGGGATAGAGTCTTCTTTTCTCCAACTAAGAACCAGTCCGACTGGTGTCTTAGTCAGCTTATAAAAGAATGAAGAAACCACAGGATACTTTTTGGACAGAAGCAGAAGAGAGACAATGTTTGGCTTAGTATAGAAGGAAGATGGCAATTGTATGCAAGAGATTTTTGCAATCTGAGAAGATTGAACACTTGGTAGGACTTTGTGGAATTTTAGAGGTTCTTTCAAGAGAAGATGTCCCCATTCATGTTTTGATAAAAGAAAAAGTTCCAGAACAAGTGCTCCCACTTTTGCATAAAGAAGGACTTGATCCAACAAAAAGGCTTGGGTACCCCTTTGTTCTCTTTCACTTGTCTTTCTATCCTTAACTCTCCCCCTCTATTGGTAAAAATCCTCTTGCATATTAGAATTAAGATTATTATTAATAGTTAGTTTTAATTATTTAGTCCACTTTTCTTATCCTCATAGCAGAATAAAACTTCTGTTTTACTTAAACTATTTTGTACATAAATAATATAAATACAAAATACTTAAACTATTGGGTTGTTCGGATATTATGCTTGTGTTTGTTGGGAGTATGCTCCTCAGCTGACATTGCAGGTTGTGTATTAGTTGCTTGAAAAGATTCCGATGTCTTTTTTTAATAAAATTTTGTTTGTACCAATTTTATTGTGTCATAGCCCATTACTTAAAATCTTACATCTCACACTATAAATAAGCATATCACTGTAAGCATATCACAAAATTTTGAACATTTTTGTTTTTTTATAGTGTCTTTTTATATTGTTAATTTATTAATTAGTATTTATCTCTGCTATTATTATTATTCATGTTATTTATTTATTTTATTTTTATATATTATTAATGTTTATATTTTGATGTTTCATAATCATCATTATTTCCAGATCTGTATGCCAAGTGGCTTGTTCAAACCATCTTTTTATGGATGTCTTTTCATTCTTCTTATTAAATGATAATTTAAGATTTTCCTATGAATTTTTTCTGTCTATTCTTTTAACAGGGTCATGCCATTATTTTCTACATGTTGAAATTGTACGATTAATCAGGATAATTTTTCATTGTATCCACCATGTGATTTTTTTATATCAAATAATCTTAATAAATACAATCAAATCTTATTTTAGAAACTAAATAATAGTCATTCAAGATGAATGAAAACATTCTGGATTAAAAGGTTTTTGATAACAGATTAAATTATCTTATTCTAACTCTAATCTAAATTTTAATCATCTAATAATTTGTGTTTCAATCGTTAAAATGTTGTATATTATTTTTTGTATATATTATTTAATATTTCATTTAATATCTTGTATATAATTTATTATTCTTAATGTAATAGTAACCGATTAATTCTGATATCTTGCCTACCTCACTCAGCTGCATTTGCCCTAATATATTTTGTTAACGTCTCTGAAAATAAGCTCAAAAGACTCAAAAATTTTAAAGATGTTTATCATTTTTTATTTTGTTTTAATATTTATTTTCCTCCATTACAGACATTAGTTTTAAAGTTATTTTTCTTATGGAGTAATCTTTTTTAGATTTTTTGAGTATTTAAGAATTTTTATATTGAACTTCACTTTTAACTTTTGTTATTATTCCATATACATAATAGAAATAATTTTGTATGTAAGTATTTAAAAAGTATTAAATGAAATATAGAATAATGATAAAAAATTTACCTATAATTTCACATTGTGTATCTCCTAATAAGGAATCTAATTCTAAAAAAAATACAATTTCTGTTAAAAAAACAATTTCAAAATGTTAAAGTATTTTGAAATATGATTTATACCTTTTGTATTGGCACTTTTATAATGAACCATATTATTTGAAAAAAACTGAAATATATCATTAAAATAATAAAAATGAATAAAATATTAAAATATTATTCAGTAATAAATATAAAAGGTTTAAGTGTGTAATTTAAATATTTACTTACAATAAATTCCAGGCCTGGAATATCATAACATTCTTCAGTTTTCATCTTTTCTGTAAGAGGAATAGCAAGAAGATAACCTAACTATAAAAATAAAAATCAAAGAAAAGTTTATAATATGTATGATTAAATACATATACAATGCACTCTTTACTATTGTAGGAAGTTAATTAGATTAGTGAAAAGTTCACATTAGCAGGATTATCTAAAGAAAGGAAGGGAAAGTATTACAGAAAAATACATATATAGCATAAAAAATTTTTAAAATACTGTATTTGTTACATATATTTATATTAAAGTGTGTAGTACCTATTTATTTTACAATTTTGTAATGCTTTTAGAAATAATCTACAATTTTTTGTTTTTTGCTGAAACATTTAATATCAAAGCAAACTTGGTTTGGATCACTGGCTTGCCAAGAATGACCAATTTATTAAGTATCTAGCAGTCCTAGATAAACTAAGTCTTGAATGACTTGTTATTAGAATCAAGCAAGAAATGTAATAAAGTAGGTGAAAAGGATAGTTTTGGATACATAGTAAATTGGTCACAGGCAGGTCATATTAACATAGTGCCATTTGCATCATAATAATCAAGACATGCAAAATTGTTAAAATTTTCAATTACTTTTATTTTATTTTACATTATATTTCATTTTATCTGTATACTTTGAAGTTTACAAAATTTTTCTTTACAGATGAAATTACTTAAAAGTTTTTTATGTCTCAATATCTTAAATATTAAGTGTTCTTGAATTACTGAAGCTTTAAATATATGTAATTATAGGTCACATGTTCTGGAATATTATATAAAACTTAACCTTTTAAAATTGAAGACTGTCCGTAATACGTTTTGGAAGATGATTTCAAGCATTCCATAACAAACTTAATGGAAGATTTTGTTAGAACATAAAAAAGTTTGTGTAAATGTTGCAATAAAAACTGAAGATAGCCCAAGGTAAAAATATTTTTTTGGTAAAAAACACGTTTTGCATTTCTCTAAGAAGCAGTTCTTTAAGAATTTAAAAGTCAAAATAAAATAGTGCAATAATTGTAAAACAGAACATACAGTACTTTAAAATATAAAAAGATTAACAGTTTAAAGTATAAATATAACTATAAAACAAAAACATATGAAATGCTAATCAAGGGATGTTTGCACAGTATTGCAGAGTAGAACGTTTTAGAGCAAAGTAAGAGTGGAATTTGGTAAAATTCTCTGGTGACTCCAACCCCAAATTTTACTGTTGGTAAAATGTAAAGTAGGAAAAATACTTTTTAATTAGTATCTAAAGAAATTTCTTAAATAACGGATACTTTGATAAATTTAGATATCAAAATATATTCACCTATAAATGCCATTTCATACCAAACTTTTATGTATATCTCGCACGATGTGTCCTATACTTTCAGAAAATAGCTTTTATAATTTAAATGAATATTTTCACATCACCCAGAAAGCTGTATTCTCTAAATAATGCACGTCAGGCTAAGTATGTTTTTGCCATTATCCAACAAAAATTACAAAACATGGCACAATATTTGACTGACTTCGCATTTGTAAAAAGATATCTTAAACTTTGTATTACATAAGTTACATTAATATTTGTCTTGAGTAGCTTGTATGCTATGCAAATCAAAATTATGTGAAAAAAACTGAAACTGAGTAGCATATGAACTACTCAAAAAGCAAATAATTCTTTCAATGTGCTAGTGTATTGATTGATTGGTTTTAGATACTGGCACGCAACACGATCTGCAATTGAGGGAATGGGGCCTCTATTTGGACATTTTCAATGCAAAGTGTAATGTTAGATTACATTGAACACTTTCAAATAAGTAGAGTAGACCTAAGGAGACTTAGTAAACTTTATTACCAGTAACAATAGTAACAATAGTAACGAATAGCAACTTAAGTACAGTAGTCTCTGACACAAGATCTCACACAAAAGTGGAGATAGACAAAGGAACTCTTACATGTGCAGTAGACCAGGCTCAGCACAATCTATCGGCGGCCAGGCCACACATCTAACAGATACTCACATGTGACATAAAGAAAACTGGAAAATGCACCATCCAGCCCATCAGCCCAAGCGCAAACCTGAGCTGACTACCACTGTTTAGGAATTGAATCCATTTATCCACTGGTGCAGTATGGGTGTTGCATGGAGAAGATATGCAGATGATTCTATGTGGAAAATTTTTTGCAGCAATCTCAACAAAGATTTGACCCTGGATCATTCACAGTGACAGTCTGTAGGTTACTGCTTGGTCGTCTGACCAGCTTTCAATGTATGATAAAAACAATGAATGTATATAATTGCTCGTATAAAAATTGCAGTACTCAGAATATACATATAAAGATGGAACCTGTACTTTACTAATAAAAGACAATAGAATCTCTAGATCATTTTAAGGGAAAAATGAGAAATTCTAGCCTTGTATAAAATAAAATTAAAAAATCTGTTAAAGGAGGGAAAAAATGAGTTTCTAAAATTAAAAATTCCTTTTAGAAAATTAAGGCAGCCAAAGATATAATATATTTTTAGATATTGTCTCAGATAAAACCAATAAAAGGGAGAATGTAATAAAAAAAGAAAAAAAATGTATATTTAATGTATAGTTTTCAGTGAGTTTCTAAAAGAACTTGCAACCCAAAAAGCATCTGCTTTAAACTGAAGAGGAACATAAGTAACTGATATGCCTATTTAATAAAGTAGAAAAGCCAAGAAAAGGTCTCTTGGTGTCAAAGTGAAAACATTTCAAAAGATGTGATAAATCTTCAGACCAGAAGCCAATATAAAAGCTTAATCACTACTAAATTTAAAAACAGATGAGCTAATTACATTGTCACAATGCCAAGCTGCAATTTTTAATTTATTTAATTTAAAATATATGCTCTCCACCTCAAATTAGTATTGGCTTGCCCCTGTACATCATACTTTTCCTTTAACAATACAGTTGTACCAGTCATTTGTCTAGCACCTTTCAAAGGAAAATTTTTGAATTGAAACAACACAACTTCAGGTTTGCATTGAAAGTTCATATATACAGTAGAACCTCGGTATACGTCTGCTTTAGAATACGTCCAATTCGGAATACGTCCTGTTTGGACTAAACAAACTTTGCTTGGTATACAACTTTTGTTCGGTATACGACTTAATTCAATTATACACACCATCTATGAACAAGTAGCACTATCGGTGTACTAGACCAGACTAGACGTTCGCGGTCCCACAGGTTATAACTTTGTTAAATTTCTTCTGATTTTAATTTGTAAGTAAAATTGTATTATTTTTATTAATCATGAATTGCAAAAAGGCAAATGAAAAGCAACAGAAAACTAAAAAAATGACTAGAATCACAATGGAATTGAAAAAAAGAGATTGTTGAGAAATATGAAAGTGGCATGGGTGTTCGAGATTTAATTGTTGCATACCGTATTCCGAGAACGACGATATCGACAATCGTGAAAAATAAAGACATTATTAAATCTGCTAATATTGCCAAATGGGTTTAATCAATTTCTAAACAGATTATTAGTATTAAGAAGAATTTGATTTGATTTGATTTTGATTTAATGATTTAAATAATATAATACAATATACTGTAATAACTTTAAAAATCTAGAATAAAATTTATTTTTTTATTAATGTGCTTAAACAGTGTTTAAATTATTTTACAACCCCATTAGTATAGCATATCAAGAGGGGATTTTTTACATGAGAACGGATTAATCATTTTTACATTACTTCACGAGAAAGGTTGGTTTGGTATATGTCCTATTCGGTATAAGTCCAAACATCAGGAATAAATTAAGGTCTTATACCGAGGTTCCACTGTAGTTAATCGGGGTCTCCTGCCCCTAAGCTTTCTATGTCTGGTCTCATCTTCATTCTATCTGACTCCCTTCTCAAAATTAAGGAAAGACAGACAGATGGACAAATGAGTGGGAATTTATAGCTCTTTTTCAAATTGCAACCCAAATATCTTTGAAATTTGTTCTTGAAAAATCCATCATGTCACTATGTTGTTTAAGCAAGAATGTGACAAGCAGAGACAATAATAAAAAGTTTATGGTATGGCTTCAAAGTGTCAAGCTTATCTTTACCAAAGAGAAACTCCCAAGAAAAAATTTGACTTTCATTTTGGGTGCCATGATTTCTACTTGGTGCAATATTTTCTATCTCAAATGTTTTTCTTTGGATATCAATTGTTTTTGACAAATTAACTTTTCCACAGCCTTTTTATTATAACTACAGTTTGACATTCAAAAATCCAGCCATTGATAATCTGGTTCCTTCAGATTTCTGGTAGAGCACATTTTAAAATTTACTGCATTGGTGTGCCACTGTTTTCTGGAGGCACTTAACTAAAATTCTGTAGAACTATTTAGTAGATGAACATTAAAATTTCATTTGCTTTTCATTTAGTGTTTAATTATTTTTTTTAAAGGATTACATAGGTAATAATTTTCTGTTAAATATATACAGCATATATAACCATAAAAAAATCTGGCACTCCTCAGGACTGGAGGTTGCAAGATTTTTAAATGCCAACCTGTATTTATTATTGTTTCTATAACATAATTTGATCTTAAAACAGTCAATAGAAACACAATGAAAAAATAAAACTGAGATCAAAATCTAACTGCAACAAACTAGAAGGAAGTGAAAGCTGCAAAATGTAATTTATTAATATGATTGTTCTAGGTCAGTGATTCTCAAAGTGGGGGTCGCGACCCTTGGGGTCGCGAAAAATATTTGGGGGGGTCGCTGAAAAATTGATTCTAGATCAATTTTTTTCAAATATTTTATAAATTTACTATGGATTCATGTTTAGAAATAATAGAAATAAAAACTATATAAAATAATTTTTACTTAAATAAATTGCACATATAAATAATAAAAAGAATATAAATATTTAAACACGAGCTTAACCCCCTCCCTCCGGGATGTTTTTCGACACATACTCATTCTTCGGGGGTCCTTTGAAATTTTTAAGTGCAGATCGGGGGTCGCGGTTCAAAAAGTTTGAGAAACACTGTTCTAGGTTATTATTCACCGGTGTAATTTCTTGGATTAGGTTTGTATGTATCGGTTCAAATGGCTGGTATTTTTTCCAAAATTCATATTTAAAAAAATCTACAATATACTTGAGTTTAGTCAATCATTGGTTGGAATTGGAATTAACTATTCTCATAGTCATTAACTATTTTGCAAACAAATTTATTACATCATTCATAAATTAAATCATTGATGTTTTTCATTTATTGCATTTAAATCTTTTCTTTAAAATGATTAAATTTAAATCAATTTTTGATAAGTAATTAATAAAAGTGGAGTTTGTTTTGGCTGATTAAGATGTACATAAAGAAACATACTCAAAAGTTTTTCTGAGGTAAATTCATTATATTATTTTTTGATTCTCGCCATCAATTTTAGTACAACTTTATATAGAGAAATTTTAGATAAAAACATTTGGATACCTAACGGTATGTCTATCACACAACCTGTCACACTAGGATTCCTTATAAAAAGAATCCTAGTGTGACAGTTGCAGTCGGAGTCGGAGTCACACATTTCAAATTTGTCGGAGTTACACATTTCAAATTTGCCAAGATCAGAGTCGGACTATTTGTTTACTGACTCCACCACACTGGTTTGCATTATCAATCTTTGCTGAAAAAATCAATTTTAATGTTTAACAGCAAGTTATATTATCATGTATATATAACATGTTTAAGAAAAACATTTATCAGAATAAATATAATTGTTTGGAAAAATATGTTAAATGTCTACTGAAAAATTGATACTAGCTTCAAACCTTCTATTCTGTAGAGATACAAACTATAAATGGTAAAATAAATATAGTAGAAATAATTAATTTTATTTCATATTTTAATAAGCAAACAACTCCACTAAAACCCAATACATTATATTACTAAAAGCCAACCAATGCCTTATGTCATCATGCTAGATAACAGCATTATTAGTATTATAGCCATTATCTAGTACAGTGACATACAACATTGGTTGGCTTTTAGATTAATATGCATTTTACTTTTTATTTTAATAAAATATTATTTACACTCAAACCTGTTTTTGTGCGATCTTTTTTTGTGCGATTTTTTTTGTGAGGTATATGAAAATTTCAATCAAATTGGAACATAATTGACTTCTGTAAAATTTTTTAAAACTATTAGATGTTTTCTATGACATCAGCAGGTTTTTTTCATTTTTTATTCAGTAAAATTTTTTTCTCATACCTTTTTTTCGGTTCCCTCCTATGTTAATAGCATAAAAATCAGAAATATTGTGTTAAATGTAGACTGCAGGTGTGAAATTTCATGCCTTGTTAAATGAAATAACAACACTTCCTGCAGCTATATTTATCAAATAAAATCATTTTTTAACGATTATTTTTAACTTTTTGTATAGTTTTTCTGTAAAACCATTTTTTTATTTCGTGGGAATTATTTCCCAACAAATTTTTTTAATGTTAGATTCATATTTAAGTGAAAATAATTAATTAATATAAAAAATAAAATTCTTAGAGGATTTTTTTTCCCCATTAGGGATTGCAGAAAAAGGCCCAAGGAGTTAAAAAAGCAATTCCTAGTTATTTCGTACAGTTTTGAGTTATTTTCTATGTGAGACTTTTTTTATGCAGTCCCTATTCACCACATAAAAAAAATACTTTTTAATTGTGTTGCCAAAACTATTTTTTATAGCTACTCTTGAAGTTTCTTGTGATTTTTTTTGTGTGTTTTCTTTTATGCAGTCCCTATCCACCACACAAAAACAGGTTTGAGTGTATTACAATTTACTTTATTAATGCTAGCAACTTTTTTGTTTCAGAAAAACTCTTCATTCCTTCCTGAAAAATTTCTTTTTATAATATCAGTTTAAAATTTTAGGTATTTGAAAAATTTTTAAATTTCAAACTGTAATCTTTAGGATTTCACCTATATATAATAATAATAACCTTGTCCAGATTTTGAGATGAGATAATAAAGTTTGTAGCTTTCAATACATTTTTTAAGATATGAAAATTTATAGAAAATGATATT
The DNA here is from genome assembly GCF_030686945.1 of Centruroides vittatus. Lineage (NCBI taxonomy): Eukaryota > Metazoa > Arthropoda > Arachnida > Scorpiones > Buthidae > Centruroides > Centruroides vittatus. The sequence continues at coordinate 609,415 of NW_027122609.1, read as the reverse complement.
AGAAAGAATTTATAGCAAGAAGTAAATGCTTTAAATCAATAATTATCTTCATTTTATTGCTAATATTTTGAGATAATTTGAAGTAAATTATCAGCAAGTTATGTTATGTTTCACAATCTAATTTTAAAAAAATTAAGGATAATTTTAGAACTATTATATAAATTTATAGTTCCAGTATTTGAATGAAATATATATTGTATATTTTATATAATAAAGGGGGGCGTATCTGTCTCTTGACGCTGCTGGTGAAAATTTTTTCTCACCTCATCTGTGATAAATTTCTTGAGTTAAATAATTAATTTAATCAAATTTGATTTTGGAAAGGAACTAATAACTATAGGACTATTAAATTAACAATAAGTTTAACACTAACGGCAATGCAACGTTCTCCAGTTAAACGTGGAAGACCACCGCTCACCAGAACCAAACCAGCAGGTAAACGTAATGACGATATTACAACAAGTTCTCGATTAATTACTGACTATAAGGATAAAAATCTACAAGACACGAATATGGAGGCTAAGAAAACTAATGAAATATTAGACCAACGCAACACTCAAGATGATTCAGGTGAGCCAAATGTACTTGATTCTTTACTAAATAATCCAGATGAGTTATTAGACACTTCATCTGCCATTTTATGGAATAGGATATCTAACCTAATAAAAACATCTAATGATAAGCTTTTTAAGCAAATAAAAGACTTTAAGGAGGAAATAAATTTAATTCATGAAAATTTGAACAAAGCTAAGGAAAAACAGACAGAATTGGAAGAACAAATTACGAACTTACGACAACAAATAAACATTATGCAAAATGAGAAGGACCTTACGTATTATAGACTAGATTCTTTAGTTAATGACTATAATCGTAGTAATATTATAATATATAACTATCCTAATTTGAAACCTGTTTCTAAAGAAGAAATTTATAACTTCATTACCTCCTTATTGGAAATTTGTGATATAGTTCAACAGGACATTTTAGATGTGATTCAGTTAACAAAATCACCAAAAATTACTACTAAAGAAATTTTTAAAAATACTCAACTTCGTAATCGAATCTTTTCTGCTTTTATTCGGAAAAAAATGCAAAACCAGTTAGAAGATTGGAGAGATTCTCAAATATCCCCAGATCTTACTAAAAATACAAGAATAAGACGAAAAAATCTACTTCCAATGTTACACGAAATACGGAAACAGAATGCACAGGCTAAACTACATAATGATATCTTAATATCCGGACCTGAGAAAATTACTTATAACATTAATCTGAAAAGTTTGGTATATGCTGATACTTTTTTACCTTACCGTAAAACGATAGTTTTTGGAAGTTGATATAACACAAATCAAAGACAAACCCAAAGTTTGAATAAACCTAATAATAATTGCTCTTTTGAAATATTAAATTGGAATTGTCAAGGTCTAAAAAACAAAACTTTAGTTATCAATTCTTTGCATATTAGATATAGGCCGGCTATTATTGGTATAACGGAAACTTGGATAACAACGGAAAAATTTTATACTACAAATTTCTCGAAAAAATTTTTAATTGAATCTTCAATTGCAAGTAAACCAGTTGGCCCGGAAGACCAAGTGGCGGCTTCTGTTTATTGATGGAAAGGGAATACTGTAAAATAATTCAAGCTAAAAAATCAAGAAACTATATATTACTTCTTATCACAATAATTGGAAACAAAGAATTAAATAAGAATAATCAAATAGTGATGATATTACTAACTTATATTCCTCCCGGGGATGTAAATACTCTAAATGAAATCTTTCAAGTTATAGAATCATGGTTCTATATAACTCCATATATTATTATATTGGGTGATTTTAATTCTCGAATTGGAGACGAAATGGATTCCAGATATAAGGGACCAAATCACTTAATTAGTAACAATCGAGTATCAAAGGATAAACAGGTTAATCATTTGGGGAAAAAGCTGCTAAACTTCATAAAAGATAATAAACTTTATATATTGAATGGTCGTATTAAACCTGATTTTCCTGCGGAATATACTTGTTTAACTCATTTGGGGAAATCAACAATTGACTTTACAATATGTTCTGAACTACTTCTGGATTATTGTACGGAATTTACAACAACATTAATGGATGCATCAGATCATTTTCCCACAATAACCAAATTTCGAGTATCTTCAACAAAAGGAACTAATAAGCAAAATATAAATATTTCAAAAATAAAATATAAATTCTCAAAATATCGGAGGGAGATTGACAATCGACTTAAAACAATTCCAGAAATTACAAGTACTAACAGTGAAAAAATATATAATTTAATAATAACAATATTAAACGAATACAAATGTATAAATAAAAATACTAGTCCTAAGCAAGGATAGTTTGATTCAGATTGCTATAAAATGAAATTAATAAAACATGCAACATTGAAAAAATTCAGGAAAAATTCAACAGTATTTAACCTCAACAGTTATAAAAAAACTAAACGAATGTATAATAATCTTCTTAAAACTAAAAAATTAAATTATTTTCGGAAAATAGAACAAAATTTAATTAAAAATAACAATAATGGCAGCATATTCTGGAGTACAATATGAAGATTTCGGCCTAAATCATACCTAAATGGGAATACTGCTACAATAGACTTTAATACCTGGAAACAATTTTATAATAGATTTCCACAAATTAATATGGAAATACCTTTAAACACAAGCATAAAAGTCTATGATGATATCCTGGATTCTGAATTTACAATAACTGAGTTGGAGGATGTTATTGGAAAATCAGAAAGCAAGACAACACCAGGATGTGATAATATTCCTACTGATTTTTTAAAAATATTATCAACTAGTTCTAGAATAATAATACTACATTTGTTTAATAGTATGTACAAATCTGCGTATTTTCCTGAATCCTGGAATTCAGCCATTATAACAATGATATATAAAAAGGGTGATCCGTTCTCTCCCAGCAACTATAGACCAATAGCATTACTACCAGTAATAAGAAAATGTTTTACTTCGCTTCTTGCAAATAAATTTAAGTTATGGACTAGAACAATGGGACTGGAAGCTGAATTTCAATATGCATTTACTACTAATAAAGGAACTGAACTTGCAATTTTTACTTTATTAATGATAATTCAACTCTATCTTTTGAAAAACCATAGGAAAATATATGCTGCCTTTATCGACATCCAAAAAGCATTTGATTCTATATATGTGCCTTTATTGATACACAATCTCAAATCCAGTGGTGCAAGTACTCAATTTACTTCAGTAATTTCAAAATTATATCTAAATTATACTATTAGGATAAAACAAGGCAACAATATTTCTCAAAATTTACATTTATCTCGTGGAGTTCTTCAAGGTGATCCCCTATCTCCATATCTATTTAATTTTTATCTTATTGGTATTGATCGTCTATTTACTGAACCAACCGATGGAATTACAATAGGAAATAGAACTTATCATTATATTCTTTTTGCGGACGATCTCGTGCTCCTGGCCCCAACAAAAATTTCACTACAAAGGAAAATAAATCAACTTAATAAATTTCTACAATCATTATATTTAACAATAAATCCTTCCAAAACGAAAGTAATTATATTTCGTAACAACTGTAAGATATCTGAAAATAATACTAAAATATACCATGAAAATATCCTTCTACAAACGGTAAATGAAATAGACTATTTAGGAGTCAGGTTTGAGTGGAATTTATCCTTTAAGGCACATTTTAATAAAATAAAAATAAAAGCAAAACAAGCTATTGATAATTTGTTATTTCTATGCTCTAGGTTAAAAACTACTAACTTGAAAATTCACATTAAGCTATTTAATTCAACCATTGTTCCAATAATACATTATGCAAGCCCAATATGGAGTTTAGATTATATATATAAATTAGAAACTCTTCATGTTTATTATTTATGTAAACTATTTCAATTGGAGAGAACAGTTCCAGGTTACACTGTGAGACACGAAGTAAATAGAATTTGATTTTTTCCTTTTGTTTTAAAACGTATAATTAAATTTTATTACAGAATTAAATTTAACAACGATAGTACAATAACATATCTTCACCATCAAAATATTATTCATAGTAAAGATCAAAAATTCAAACAACTATGGCAATACAAATTAAATCATATTTTAAATAGTTTTGGTACATCAATACTATTGTTCAATGATAATATCAATGATTGGAAAATTGGTTACTCCCTTCTGATAGATTCTGCAATTTCACAAGCAATAAAAAGAGATCAAGATTCATTATATCAAAGCAGTTATCATTCATGGTATATTAAATTATTGCAAATTCCATCCTTACAACTTTATATGTTTCTACCAATAAATCTTAATGTGAAGCGTCTAATAATTCAACTCCGCTTAAATATTCTGTGTTTATTAATAATAAATATATTGACCTAACGAGAAACTATTGTCCTTTATGCAAATCTAAAGAATTTTCACTACTCCACTTAATTCAAAGCTGTAAAGATCTTCTAAAACTACGCAATTACTATAATATAAATCAAATATGTCAAACTAATTCAGAACTGGAATTTAAATCAAATCTGACAAATCTTAATAAAACAGATTTATATAAAATTTACAATTATTTTGTAAAAGTTTCAGAACGATACTATTTGTCAAATCAAAATTAATGTTTGTGCAATTATCTGCCATTGTGGGAAAGCAGATGACTCACTACATTTGTAAACATAATTGATGTTTAAACAAAATAAGAACCAATTTGTAATCTATATTTTTTAATTTAAACTTACTATTTCCAGTTATATTTTTCTTAAATAATTTGTAAAACTCCCCCTAAACAGAGAAATTGTTCTCTAATGTTAATACTAACTAATACTGTACTAAACTATATGATGTATATATGTGTATATTAATAAAGTATTGATGATGATGATGATGATGATGATGATGATGATGATGATGATGATGATTTTATAAAATAAATTAAATATTTAAAAATAGAAGGTTTTAACAATTGGTAAATGTAAAATTGTTTTATAATTGTTTTATATGTTTTATTGTAATATGTTGTTTTAATTCATGTTTGTAAGAATTAAATTCATATTATATAGAACAAATAATTACTTGAGGTAAATAAATAACATTGCATTCTTGAATTTCAGAACTTAATTTTTCTAGTTCTTTTTGAGCTACTTTAGTCATAAAATCTGGTAGACCATTATATGTTCGTTTTTCTAAAAAATTAAAAGAAATTATTTAGACAATATACTTTGAGTATTTAACAATAAAAATTTGAAAAAATAACTTGTTTACAAAATTTTAATTTAAAACAATATTTTTTAGACAGTGAAAATTAATTTTATACAGTGTGTTACAAAAAATTTGACACATGTTAATACCAGCATATTTGTAAGATTTCTATTTCAACAGTAAATGGTCTTGTGCTTAAAGCATACTGATATATGATTTTTCATATCATGATAGTGATCCCAGAATTTTATTAAAAATAACCAAATTTTTAAAAATAACGAAACAGATTCAAACTGTGTCCCATTCAACTTTCTAAAACTTAAAAATAAGGACTACCTTACTTTTTTGATTTTATATACAGGTGTACCTCGAGTTACGTCATTCTCGATTATACGTCATTGTTTGTCAAAAAAAGTATATTGAAAAATAAAAATCAAGTTTAAGTTATTTTATTCGACTACATCCAACCGCCACAAATATTGAAGTCATAATATCACTAGAAGCACATAAAATCATATTAAAATATGTACATTTACAGTAAATGTTAATATAATCATCATAAATCCTAGAGAACAAAACATGAAAACATCTGTGTTTCTGTGTTGTCGTCTTATTTAGCGGTCTTTAAGTGCTCATTATTGGCATTTTCCACAGAAATTCAAATATCTACCATTTGGCATCATTGTCAGCGCCACTCGCTATTGGTAAATTTAACATAAATTAGTTTATTTCACACTATCGCAAAATAATTTTAATAACTGTATTTGTTATTTAACCTTAAAAAACTCATCTTATTTTATAATGGCTTAGAGAAACCACATTCACAAATAAAGAGTCCACGATGTACTGTAAACATCACCAAATTGTAAACATGTACATTTACAAGTATGTACTGTATATACATGTATTCGTAAATTTAAATTATTTTTTTCTATACTATATTAAAAACTAAAATTTATTTGTTTGTAAGCTTAAAATAGATTCCTATTAATTATATATTATTAAAAATGCATTTATAAATAAAATACAGAACTGGGAATGGTAATTTGTGGTTTAGCCTAGTGACAAGCAAATTCGACTTACGTCGTTTTTCGACGTATGTTGCCTCTCCAGGAACCAATTATCGACGTAAAATGAGGTATACCTGTGTACTATTTGTATATTTGTAATTTTATTTGTTTATTTATATATATATATTTATTTACCCAAACAAATAAAATTAAATGGAATAAAATCAAAATATTTTTAAAATACATACTGTAATCTAGCCGTTCATCTACTCCAGGTTTCACAACAAAATGATTTTGATTATCTGACTCTTGAAAATCAATCTGCAAACATTAAAATAGAATCATTACATTAAAAATATAAAAAGAAAAAAATAAATTATATTTATATAACAAATAGTCAACGGAGAAAAAGAAAACATTAACACAAAACTGAAAACATATTGAAGTAATCATCTTATTAAGTTTTGTTCTTCAGATTTATAGAGTAAATTGAATGATCCCCAAAATAGAGTATTTGTCAAAAAACTATTCTTGTATTTAGTAAAAATAATAAAGATAACTATATGGATTTGTGATATATATTTAAAACTATAACAAAATGCTAATCATGATTATATTGTGATGTACACGTGAAAGTACATACCCCGACAAAAAGGGAACATACAAATATGCATAAAAAGAAACAATCATGACTCTCACATGGTAGTGACTGACCGAACCCTAATCAGGAGGCCCGGTATGAAGATGGCCAGCCTAAATAACATATCAATTTAGTGCACTGAAAATGATTTAGCTAAACAAATAAATTTTAGTGACAATCAAAAAATTTGCTTTGAGAAAGTCAGAAAATTTACTGCAAAATAATTTAATTGATAGTTTCTTCTGTTTTATCTTGTTCATGTGCTTTGTTTTTCAATTTCTGTCATTCTTTCAGTTCTTATGTTGGTTCCTATTTTGTTTTTTGCTTTTAATGTCGTGTTCATCATTGTAAAATTTGTCGTTGTAATTCCTCTATTGTCTCTAATAAATCTAATCTGTTTTTATAAATGCATACCTAATTTGTGAATAAAAATAATATTTTTTCATTTAGCTGCCTTATCATATCCCAAAGTGGCCATGGGCTAAGTGGTTAGGTCCCTCACATCACACCACTAAGGTCTCGGGTTTGAGTGAGAGGGGCTTGCCAATGATCTTGGTCTGGGGGCCCTGCTGTAAGATGTGGGGGCCATGGAAACAATATTTTTATTTTAAGTAAAAATCCAATATAGGTACGTAGCCGGAGCTATTTACATTTAATAAAAATATAAATACGACTTTTACAAAGAAAAAACTTTGCATGTTGTCCTCCTTTTTCACTGTTTGCACCATCAGCAGTCCTTGAACGGTGCGAACGGTGAAAAAGGAGCACAACATGCAAAGTTTTTTCTTTGTAAAAGTCGTATTTATATTTTTATTAAATATTTTTATTTTTGTGTGTGATGAACAAGGTTCTTTAGGATTCCAACACCCTCAGTCAAAATTATAATAATAGTTTTTTTGCTAGTAACAAAAGTGGGGGAATGACAACTGGTACCAGGTTCATGACAAAAAATATGGACCAATAATAATTATAATCGAAGTAAAACAAACTATGGCTAAGACTTAAAAACTTACTTAATACTATGGAAGAATGGATGTGATAGATATAGAAAATAGAAGAAATAGAATTAGAAGAAAGTGAGTACTCGGGCTTAACATTAATTGTGGGTCCACTCCTTAGCCCTCAGGGCCTCTTTCTTTTCTTTTTGTTGTAATTCCTTCATCTACCACCCAAGGGGAAAGGATCAGGAAAGAAAATTCTAGAAGGTGTGCCTTATGTCTTTCCCCGCCCCCCTTCGCCACATGGTGGGTCCGACTCAGTGGAGAGGAGTTGGGTAAATCTGGGTGTGTAACCGAGGGCGGGAGATTTATTGGAGGATGTGTCTTGATGAGAAGTTAGAACGGAAATAAAGAGAGGATGAAGAAGAAGAAGCAAAGTAGTGGTGGTGTGTGAAAGTGCGTGTGGAATTAGTCGGGAAGCGAGAAAGTAAAGACTGTGCAACCAGGTCAGCGGGAAGATTTCATTTTCAAACTGTTTCCTGTCCGATGAGAAGTAAAAGAAGAGGTACGCTTTAAACTCATTGTTGGTACATTTTATGTCTGAGCATTACGGGAATTCTGTAACATATTATTTGTTGGGAGAATTGTGCGTTAATGATATTCGGTAGATTGGATTGTCGGGCTCCGTACATTTCTGTGTGTTTTCCTGAATGTATTGTATGTTCCAAGGAAAATTAAAGGGTTATCTTATTAATTTGGATAGTTGTCTTTGTCTAGTCCCTATTGAGATAAATGGATTCCCCCTTCTAAGCATCTGCTCTATCAAGCATGCTTGTTATCAATTTGTCCCATTGAAGAAATCACTAAAGTTCTCTGTGTCGACTCATTTGTACTTTTTATACTCTCACAAAAGAACAGAACAACAGGAACAAAGAATAAAGAAGAAAACTAAACTAAACTTAAATTAACATATATACAAAATATGGTGTATAGCCACAATATATCATAGATTCATAGTTAACTATTTTTAAAATCAGACATTCTACTGAATTATTACTCTATGATTAGGCTACTAGTTTTATTTTTAAAGTTTAAAAACGAAATAAATAAGTCTCAAAAAAGAAAGAAGTTAGTGAAACTATGGAAAGAGCCAAATAGGTGTAACTAAACACAGAGAAAAACTTATTTTGATCAAAAGAACTCATTGTTAGTTAAGATTTAAAAACCTAACAACTGTTTAACTCTTTAAAATAGAATTGTTAACTATGTTATACTTTTAAATATTAGTTTCCGAAGATGAATCCATTGAAAATAATATGCAGCAATTCTTTATTATGCTATTATAATTTATTAGTAAAATTTCACACATTCAATTAATGAAATTAATTGAATGTGTCAATTAATTAGTCAATTAATTAAACAAAATAATTTCTTTTTTAAGAAATCAGAATTTATTAAAACTGAAAAATACCAATATAAAAGCAATGATACTGAAATTAATAATTAAATGAATTTTTTTTTAACAAGATCCTCTTTTAATAGTTTTAATATATTAATCAAATAATTTAAAACAAATTACAGTAAACCCCAACTAACTTGGACAGTACATAACTCAGCTAAATTATTTTTTGACAATAGAAAAATTATAATTAATGAATGTATTTGATACTGTATCTGGAAGTCTTTGCAATATTATGCATTATATTATTGTAGTTAGTACTAGAGACTGTACATTGCTCTACACTGTACTATAATAAAATTTTTTGAGCCCATTTCCTGTAATAATAAATTCAAGAGTACAAACTACTAAAGTTCAGTAAAACTTCAGTATAAAACTGATCATAATAAATTACTGTATATCAACATTCTCTTTTTTCACAGGATCAGAGAAAACACTCCACTAACTTGAATTTTCATAAATTTTGACAACACTCGCCCTATTAGTCCAAGTCGGTAGTGATGTACTGTATTAAAATTTTAGAAATGTCTAATAAAAAAGATGAGATCAAAATGATTTTCAAGACAGAGAATCTATAAAAAATAAAATCAAAATTATTAATAAAAATTTAATAATTACATAATTTAAACTTATTTAATTTAAATTCGGAAACGATGCTTCTGGCTACTTGTAATAAAATTTCCCAGTGATGCATTATAGCTTCATGGGCCCAGATGAATTTGAATTAGGGGACCTCGTGTACAGTGTTGAGCTCAAACATTTTTCTTTGGGGGAATTTTTGGAGGAAAATATTTTCTTAAAAAAAGATCGGTTTGGGGTCCCATGCAAAAACTTAGAACTACAGTAGAAATAAAACAAAAAACAAAACTGCTTGCTTTGAGGAAATCAATTATGTTTTAATGAATAATGGCAATAATTAATTATTTAATTAATAATAATAATAATTTATGAAATAAAGTATTTTCATATATTGAAAACTTATTTTTAGATTATTGATAATAGTAAGATTTTACCTCTGCTATAAAACTTAAGAAAATGAAAATTTTAATTTTCTTAATTTTCTCAACGTTAAAGTTTAATGTTAAAATATAAATAAACTTACTATTTTGTTTATTAGTGAGGAAATACGACATAAATCTGATGTAAATGTTTCAGTTATCTATAAAGAAATATTTCAGTTAAATCTTTAGAGAATTAATTTTCATTTTTTAATCTTAAACAAATGTAAAATATTATAAAATTATATTTTAATTGCAAAATATTAAATAAACTTAGTACAAAAACTACATTTATTGACATGAAAGTTTATTGTATTTTACTAATAATGTGTAGCCATTGTTATAAATCTTGTGTATTGTACTGTAATTTAATAAAATTTAATGTTTATAGTCTGTTGCAACATATGCAATGATATTTTCAGTTTTATATTAACTATTGTTCACAGATCTTGGACAACCTAAGCAATTTAATAATTCAAATAACCTTTACACCTATTAATATTCAGACTGTAGTCAGAGTGTACTATATTTGTGACATCTAAAATACTGGAATACTTTAAAAATCAGCATTTGTTTCCATTAATTTACCAGTTAGCTAAGGGTGTAATTTATTTCACACTACAATATTACATAATTTGGTGTTAATTTTTTTTTTTCAATATTCCCAGTTTTAAAAATTATTAAATAAATAACAAATTATCATTAAATGTTAATACAGATTCTGTCAATAAGTTTTTAGGTTTTAATATTTTAATAATTAAAAAAATTACAAAACTTAAACATAATTACAACACCATTAAATATGGATATAGTTAAATGAATAATAAATACATGGTATGTTCAAAAAGTTCATGAAAAATAATTTTTTCACCTATTTTATTGACTACATTTAGACAACATTTCCCTCAAAGTAATCACCTTCTGCAACAACACACTTCATCTGGCAGTCATACAATAGTTTGAAAACATTTTGTAACCCTCATTCACAATCATCCAAAGTATACATTTTGCAGCAGCAATCACTTCATCTATGTTGTTAAATTTTGGCCTTTCATGTGTGTTTTCATGCAGGAAAACAGGTGGAAATCACACAACACAAGATCTGGTGAGTATGGAGGATGTGATGGAATGTTTACTCAGATACCTCTGTACAAGAAGAACTCAATAAGCAAGTGCACATTAAACTGTACTCCAAAATCTTGCTTTCACCCTGTCTAAAAATGCATGCATAAGATATGTTGCAAATACTGATTATGACATTACCACCTCGTGCTGTGACTCTGTACACAGTTGTCAACTATTTTTTTAAAAATCTGAGTCATTCTCACTCCACTTACACACATTACAGACATTTTCTGCAAATTTTTTGAATGTATCATACATCAATTTCATATATACAAGATGTTTGAGACCACTCATACCACATGTTTTCCATGAAAATTTGTTGCATAAAGCTGGGGAAAACTTTTTTATAGTCAAAGCTCATACTGTTGTCAAATGAGAGCCAACCAAGCCTTACTCTGAATTTGCATATCAGAATAGAGATCAGTTTTTAATAAAGACATAAACATCTTACATTGTACTTACTTTTCTAAAAATATAAATAGACTGCGGCTGCATTCCACATATATCTTTTATAAGAACAGAATTATAAACAGTCTGTTAAATCAATGAAAACTAGTATTAATCACTTAAATAAGAGATTGATATTAACTTCATTAATGAAAATTTTAAAAATTAATATTAAGATAATACAAATATACAGAGGATTTATAAAAGCTCAAGAAACTGTAATTTATAAAAGCTTAACTATAAAATTTAAACTACAAATCAATATCATAAATTGATGAATAAGGTCTTAAATAATGTTAAAGAATGAATGATACTTATCTAAAATTTCACAAAGTGCATAAAGATAAAAATTACGTCAATTGAATAAAAAAAAGTTTTAAATGTAACTGAAAGTTTACAGATTCTTTTCAGATATTTATATGAATATATTAGTAATATAAACAATAAAATAGGAGTAATAAACAAAATTATTATACCTTATATAATGCTTTCCAATCATTAACTGAAGCATGAGAATTTAACATATGAGAGAGAATACGCTATTAAATAATAATTTTGAATATGTATTAATTGAATATTTTAAGAAATTTTAATTACTAAAATTACATAATTAAAATATATTGAATGTAATGACAGCTGAGCTAAGATTAATTCATCAAATAAAAGAAAGTAATTATTTATTTTCCCATTTAATTTATCTTTTTAATTTATCTACAGTAGATAATTTATTACTGTTTGTAAGTTCTTATACAGAATTTTATTATGATAATTTATCATTCTAGTAATTTTAAAAATCTAACATCATTACTAAAATAATATAAAATAATTCACAAATTAGCTTACATTGAAATATTTATTTTATTCTAATAAGACTTCCTTCTATAATATCACAAAAATTTACTATTTTTTATACTAATTAGACACTTTATTTTTGTTCTTTCACTAATAATTGTTTTATTTCTTAAAAATATTTTATAAGTAATGCTTACTGGGATGTGTTTTATATTTTTTAAACAATTCTGCAAGTTATAAACAACTTCAACATTTTGAGGTGTAACAAAATAAGCAACTGCATCCTGTCTTTGTTTTAAAATTTCTATATCTTGAGTAGGCTGTAATAGCAATTTCCTACAAAATATTTATAAACTTTAACTTAAAATATTCTAATATTGTTCAGTAAACAATTTTATAATATATAATGTGCATGTGAAAATTACAGTAATTCATTATTTTGCAAAAGATTAAATCTTTTCAAAAAAAAATTTTAAGTTACTAAGTGTAATTCCATAAAATGCAGATTTCAGTATAGCACTACTACAGTAAAACCTGTGTAAATCAGAATCAAATGATACTGAATTATTTTTCCACTCTGTCAGGTTTCTGTTTTGAATAGGTTTTAGTATTTTTTTTAAACTTGAAACTACACCAGATAAATATCACACAGATAAGTTCAGTTTTTACAGTAAAATCACTTTTATATGTATTAAAATAATTTTTTTACTAAACTTAATCAAAAGTTCTAACTAAAGATGGGACTATTCAAATGCAAGAATTGAGAATTATTTGATTTTAAAACATTCTTGTCATTTCCAAGGACTTGTGCTAGATATATAAACACTAAGAGTTCTTTGATACAATGCTTATGAGCTAACATTCTCACTGAACAAACTAATTTAATTGAGTACCAATAACTAATAATGTCTTGTAAACTAGTGTATTAAATAAATGAAAACAGTTATATCCTCTTCCAGAAGAAATATTTTATTTATCAAACATTTTCCAGTGAAAAACTACTGTCTCACTTGGCCATTGGAAATTCTAATTGGATTATAGCAAAGACCAATTATTCTATTATGATTCTTCTTCTTCTTGTGTCGATTCCGGCCATCTTTGGACCACATACAAACAACTAATTATGACTTGCTTTTCCCTCTTCCCTTCCCTTTGTTCTTCTTCCTTTCTTTCCAATACCTCTTCATTCTCTCGCTCTGCTGTTGTCTTTGCTCCTGAGTGAAGAGTCTTCCACGTCTGTTATTTTCCTTTTCCTGAAAACCCTTGAAGTTCCTTATTTTGTTCCTAAACCTTTCCCTGTTCTGGATATCTTCTTCCAATATGCCCATTTCTGCCATGTCTTTTTGTCTATTATGATTCTATTATCTGGCTTCATGAGGAATTTTAACATCAAACATCCAATGTACGAAGTGGGTCATTATAACTATTCACTTTCCAATCTTTACAAACAAATTGCTAAAGACAACTTTAACAATAACTTTAACATGGCAACTTTAAGCAATACTTGCATAGATTGGGAACAATCCACAATGAGATTTTGGTATTCAGGAGGACCAAACACCACTTCACTCAGTTTTTTGCTGCAATAAGTACAATTACATTAGGGATAATTTAATGAGAGCTGCTATTCTTGAAGGGCAATATAGTTTGCATGTAATAAAAATATAAAATCAAACCTTCTTAAAAATATTTGCAAATAGAAATAATGTAAATGTTATAGGTGTCAAAGATAGTTTTTTTTGAGTAAAAAAATATACTTACTTTAAATACTTGCTGCCAAAACTTGATTTGCATTTATTAATAATTCCTTTAAAAATATTCATAATTAATTAATACTTTATTAAATTTATTACATTTAACTAATACAATAAATCCTCAAATTAATGGACTAATTCAGGTGAGGGATATCCATTAAAGCCACCAAAAGTCCATTATATAATAAAGTTGATTTTTTGAATGCATGTGGTAAAAATTGACAAATTAGTTAGTTTATCTGTTTTTTATTTATGTAGATACATTTGTGTAATTAAAATTATGTATGTATGAAAGTTTAATTTCACAAAAAAATTTTCTACATGTATGAATTGCTTATGTACTCACTGTAGTTCTGAGACTGTAATAAACAATTATATGATCTAAATCAAAATAAATAAACAAACGTTTTTGGAAAATACATTTTAATTGTATTTAACTAAACAAATAAACAGTGTTCTTATGAATGGTGATTCTTGGATTTCAAAAAATAACCTGTTAATTTAATTACATATAAAAAGCATTTTAAAATTAACAGGGTACTAATTTTCAGATATAACACATGGGCCAGAAATTTTGTCTGTTAAATTTGAAGTCTATTAAATTGAGGTCTTACTGTAACTACTTTTCAAGAAAAAATAATAACTTCTTAAACATTTGAAAAATATTTTTAAAGAATTTTAGCATCTAAATACATGGTTCCAGAAATAACTCAAAAATCAAAATATATTAGGATATAAAGAAATTTATTTATTTTTATTTCTCTTAGTTTTATTTTTGCTAATTACTTTGCAAACATAGCTCTAAAAACACAAGAATAATGATGCTGGTAATTCTGATAATCCAAAAAAAAAAAAAAACGTAAAGTGCCTATTTTCAGAAGAAAAAATTAAAGTTTTAGATTTAGTTAGAAAAGAAAGTCTGCTTCTGACAATTTTTTAGTTATTTTTTTATGATTTACAGTATCATGTGAATTTCTGTTTTCACATGGTGTCTTTGACTGTATTGGTCACACATGGCAAATTCCTATTGTGTTTGAGATCTGGTTAATATCCAAATTTGAGAAAAAGATATTTGCCCATCTCTAACATATATCCTTTTATAAAATTAACTTTTGAATTAGAACAGAATTCTTCTATTTATTTTCAGAATATAAATATAATTGGAAATGGACCAAGATCTTTCATTTAGCTTTCTCCATAAATACAACAAATCTTCAATGATTATCCGTGCTTCATCTTTTCAACCAGATTCAAATAATTCAACTATTTCTGCATTGATTTTCAGGGCCTATCTATTTTCTCATAGATGAAATTTTACATATAATAAAAAATTAAAATATAAAGAATCTTTTTATTTATATGAAAGAACTAAACAGTAAAAAATAAATTTCATTTAGCTTTCAAATATTCTTGGTATTATACAACCAAGAATATTTGAAGAGACCACAAAAAGACAAAAGACTTTTTGCTTTTTTGATGTTAAGTCCTTTAATAATACAAATACAAATACAACAAAATACAAAATACAGTAAGACCCCGCTTAACGCTATTTCAGTATTACGCGGTAGTATTGAAATTCCCCAAGATTGCATGCAGTGTTGGGATCAAGGCATAATATCAAATTTTAAAGCTTATTATCTGTGGTGGACATTCCAACAACTGATTGATAAAACAGATGGAGCAGATAAACAATCCATTAGAAATTTTTGGAAAAACTATAATATCATTTGCTGTAGACAACATCAATCTTTCCTGGAACAAGATGACCGAGAAATGTTTGAAAGGAGTATGGAAGAATCTATGGCCGGAGCTAAGCAAGGACGTTGACACGAGAATCCATTGTTGATGTCAACGAAATTGTCAAGCTAGCTAATGAAACAGGGTTGGATAATATAAATGCACAGGATATTGAAGAATTATTGCAAGTTACAACTGGAAAAAGTTTTTCCAACGACGATCTTAAAGAATTAGTAGAACAACAGGTGCATGAAGATGACAAAATTAGCATTTCTGAAGATGAGAAACAAAAGGAACTTTCAACAGATTTTCTAAAAAAAAGTTTACCACTATAACAGAAATTATGGATCAGTTTATACAAAATGATTTCAATTTTGATAGAAGTTCAAAGGCAAGATGAAGTGTCATGGATGCGATATCTTGCTATCGACAACTGCTTGCTGAAGGAAACAGGAAAAGGCAAATGATGTTAGATAACTTCTTCACAAAGAAACAAAAGATGTCAAATGAGGAAGAACCTTCCTCATCACAAACATAACTTCTTTACTTAAACTTTTTTTTATTTTCATGAATGTTTTATGAATAAATTTCGATATTAGCAATATATAAGTCTATAATTAATGTAATAAAAAAGTATTTAACAATAAATGTTACAAAATAAAACAAAAAAAAATGATAAATTTTCTTATTCTCTGTTCTGTTTCACGTATCCCCCTTATTTACATGTTAAGATGACCCCGTTTAACGCTGTTTCGTTTAGCGCTTTGTCATCTAGGAACGCATCCCTGCGTTAAGTGGGGTCTTACTGTAATTTCTTACTGTAATTCAATACTATCCAACAGTTTTTACATTTGTATTTCGTATTTAACATCCAAAGACACCAATATTTATATTAACAAAAAGGATGAAAAATTTCTTTGTTTTAATTTATTTTATTTTATTAATTTCAAACTACTAGCTTTGTTCCAATGAAATATATTATATCTATACTTTAAAAAAATAATAAAAACTTTGATGCTTGTTCTGATACTCTGTAATATTAATTATGATTTTCAAATAATAAAATTCTGATGTTGGAGATTATGTATTCCCAAAAAATATACTGGTAATAAATACAGCAAACATCCACTAACTTAGACTAATAAGGAGTGAAATTTGTCAGTTTATGAAAGCCCAAGTTAGTAAGGCATTTTCTCTGGAAAAATGGAAAACAAGAAGTTAGATATATAGTAATTTATTATGACCAGCTCTACATTGAAGTTATACTGAACATTAGTGGGTTATATTGTTGAATTTATTACTACGAAAAATGAGTTCAAAAAAGATTATGACAATACAGTATATAGAAAGGTACCATCTTCAGTACCAATTATAGAAATATAATGCATGGTATTACAAAAACTTCTAGATATCAAAAATACTTTTTAATCGTAATTAGAAGTATAACTGAAGCATTCTATTTACAGAGCTATTATAATCTGAAGCTGGTTTCAGGAGGAATCCAAAAAAATTTGCAAACATTTTACAGAATTTTCATCACTGGACTAAATTGAAGTTTGGTAGTTTGTTTCTACTAATTATAATTCTTCTATTGTCAAAAAATTTTAAATTACTCTATATTTTTCAGAAAAATTTGTCCAAATTATGAAAAGTCTGTGTTGGCAGGTTCCAAGTTAGCAGGAACTTACTGTATTTAGCAAATTTCTTAATGAATTCTAAAATTTTATAATTGATAAAAACATTTTGAAAGTCATGATATATTTATATAGGTTATTTTTAAGCAATATATATTTTATTTTTCCAATATCCTCTTTCTAATGTACAGTACTTTGATATATTATGAAACATACACACTAATACAATCAAAAAAATATTTTTCAGAAAATTTAACCTACCATATAAACTTAAATCTTCTCTTGTAGTATTTCTGTTTGCTGATGCAGACAACATGGATTGCTGATTAAATATTTGCAATGCACTTAGGATAAAAGAAACAAATGAACTAATAAATTGTTAAGTATAAGTAACTTTTTATATTTATTATATTAGTTTAAAATTTAAATTACAAAATGCAAAATACATGAAAATTCTTAAACTCATCTCCAGGACCATCAAGAGCTTAAATAGCTTGAACAAAGCAGGTCCCTTTTGCCAATTTTTTTGAACAAATAAAATACATAGAATACTTCTTTATTAATAAAAAGCAGTCTTAAAAGATTTTATTTTCTGTTAGAAAAAGTGACATTAATTTATAGGAGTAGAAACTGTCAAGGAATGTGAATTACATTTAGCGAGGTTGAGGCCAAAGTTGTAAACACAAAAACGTGTATGTCAGGCATTCAGTGCCGCTTTCCTGTAAGCCTATAAGTTTGACAATGGTGTTTGGATAGTCAGTGGAATCATGCTTGACATTCCAAATGCCATTGTCAAACTTCTAGGCTTACAGGAAAGCGGTGTTGAATGTTCGACGTATACGTTTTTGCATTTAAAACTTCAACCTCAACCTCGCTATTGTGCTCCTCTCAACTGCCAGTGGCATTAAATCTTCCTGCACTCTACCATGTTCTGTAGCACAGAAGGCTTGTGCTGTTCTGCTGTTCTTTCTGTATTTGTTCATTTATTAAACACAGTTTTTAGTTAAAGTAATGCATCATTATACATTCTTTCATTTATCTTTGACTTGAAGAAAACTGTGACAGAAGAAATATCAAGAAATTCTGAATTTTGGGAAGGTTATTCAGACTATCATCATACCAAATATGTTAGTGTGTATCACTGGTGAAAGCAATGTGAAATTGACATTTGATGGTGTGCAGAAGTTGCCCAACACTGTTTTTGTCTGGATGTGGTATTATTGGCTCTTTGATTCAAGATTGTACTGGTTAGTGAAGAAACTGCATAATATTTATGCTGCAAGTAAAGCACTGTTTCCTGATGTTCTCTCTTTCCAGAAACCTCCCTTGGACAGCTTTGATGTGAACTTTGTCAAGAATATTCACTATCAGGGGGAAATGGTGTGGTAGATGATGCTAGAGAATTCAGGAAGAAGTATGCTAAGCCAGCACAAGTGAACTTTTGAGTCCTGACCACATTGAGACACATCTTGAAAAATTGCTTGATGAATATAGGAGGGTTTTTTTCAGACCCTAAGTTAGACTTTCTCCATGCTATTAAATAGGCAGGCTGCTTCTTTGGAAACTTTCTGTACATTCATCCATTTCAAAACGATAATGGCAGCACAGCTCAACTGTTGTTGAGCTATTTCTTAAAGCCATTTACAATTCTCCAACTCTATATATCTCTGGAAATATGCATGATGTATACCTGCAGTGCCTTAGAGAGACACGGTTGTATGATGAAGGAATGACTAATGCTTCTGCCTTGTCTTGATTTATTCTGAATGCTGTGCTAAGGGAATTCACAGAATCATGTTTTGTTATGAGTATATGTTATTAATTTAATTGTTTTAACATATCCTTTTAATGTCAGTTAATAAGACTAGAATTTTCACTAACTGTAGACTTATTCTGTTAATGTTATTGATCAGTTATCATTATCAGTATAGATCAGTCCCATCAAAGTAATATGCAATTTTGCTGTATATTTAAATTTCAAATAACAGACTGTCGTTATATTTCAGTATTTTATTTTAAGTAAAATAATAAACTCAAAATTTAAATTTAAATTCTGGAATATGAAAGAAAAGAACTGGAAGATTTAAAAGCTCTTTCAAGAATTATCATATATTTTTCTAAAATTTAATCTTACATTTTTAAAATAAAATAAAATAAAAATAAAGTGTACTTTACCTAAAGGAATTTTCATCTATATTAACTATATCACGTCTGAAAAGAAAAAGATCTATATATATATATATATATAAATTAGTATTAATGATATGTGTAAACATGATATGTATCATGTTTTTCACATAACATTAATACATATCTAACATATGTATTAAAAAAATTCTTAAGACAGTAATTAATTTTATATTTTTCTCTTATTTCTAAATTCTGACTAGCTATTATGTAGAAACTATCAAAATCAATCTTAGCTTTGTTAAAATCTACAAAATACTAAAATTTAATATTCTCTCTCTATATAATACATAACAACTAACTTTGGTGATAAAAATAAATTTCCATCATTATTTCCCAATAATAGCAATCAATTCAAACAGATATTCGTTTAAAACAATATAACATAAATAATACTAACATCTTTAATAGAACGTCTATCCTTTCCAAGCATCTCTAAGAATTAGATTTTTCATATTCATAGAAATGCTTGATAAATATGATATATTATATTTTGAAATGACTCCATATTTGAATATTTAATTCTGAGATGCTTTTGATAGTTAAAGTCTACTTAAAGAACAGATTTTATGTTCTTACAATGAAAAGGCAGTTATTCCAAGAACAGGAACAGAAGCACTTTCTTCTTCTAATTGTATTCCAATTCTTTCCTTTTGCAAATAGTTTAATAATGCTCCACATGATCGTACCTTTAAAAATTTTGCTTTGTTATTTTTACATTTACATCTTAGAATAAAATATGAAACTTACCAATGAAATATTTGTAAAATTTATTAATGCTGAAAGATAGATATGTTTTTCAGTTTCATTTAAGTTTTTAGGAATAGAAGGTATATTCAAAAATCTTAAATAATGTCTTGCAGCTTCATATGCTGTTTAATAAATGAAAGTAAAATACAGAGAAGTTTGTAAAAAAAGTTTATATTAAGTTATAACAATATAAACTAATATATTAATTTTTAAAAAATCTGTACTTTGATTTAAAACAAGTCATAAGAATAAAATATATAATTCTGATTAATTATCCTAAATTTATTTAATGATGCTAGATAATTTATTAATATTGACAGGTTTTCAAATAAATTGAATTTTAAAACCAATTGTATTAAATGATCTAAATAATGTTTTTCTTTGTTTTTTACTTAAACTACTGAGTAAATATAACATCGAAAAAGAATATTTAACCATGCATTACGGCTTTTTATCATTTTAAATAAAAAATCTCTTATTATGGTTAAATATATTAGACATAAAAGACAAAACCAATAATAAGAATAATTTAATAGAATGATCAGAGTATCAAATATTCTCTAATCATAAATAATATAATAAATAAGATTAATAAAATAGACTTTAAAAACTGCCAAATACAAATTACAAAAGTCATAATATTAATAGGCTAAAGATATATACTGTTTTTATTCTGTCCTTATCATTCCACTGATTTAATAAAATTTTCACTTTTGTCTCATTTTTTGAAAATAAAAACACAGCTTCTAGTTTGTATATTAAACACATTTGTATCTTGTGTTCTGAACTTATAATTTACTATTATAAAATGTTTATCCTGCATTGATAAAGGTCATAAATTTGAATGGATACTGCTGATGAGATATCTGGATTACAAGAAATACAGAATAGTTGCAACAAATCTAACAAATATATTACACTTACAGAAGCAGATAAAATTTGATTATTTGATTAATGGACATTAACAAAGATAATAATTACCAAACATTTAGAGAAATAGGATGAAAAAGAAATTGATTTACTGTAGCTGACAGATGAGACAAAATATTTAATAAAATGCATGAAAAGCATATTGAATTCCAAGTTTTTAATAATTTGAAAGATTTAGTCTTTTGTTTGCCAGGACATATAGCTTCTGTAGAATGAAATTTTCACTCATGAATTTCCAATGGTCAAAAAAATGCTGAGATTAAGTATTTAAGCCACAAAAGTTTTGTTAATTATAAAACAAAATTATGAAGTTAAAATGCAGCAAGTTTTATAGTAAAACTAAAAGTGACCAAAGCTTATTAAATAAAATAAGTTCATCTGAAAAATGTGCTGATCTGATCCTGGAAAACCTTCTACATCAAACCAACTATTAAATCTAACATTATATATATTATAATAAAAATAATATTTCTTCATTATTAAATTTTCAAAAATAAAATCATTTAGGATTGAATTGGATTGATAGATAAGCCAATGCATCCCATTAGCAGATTGCCAATGGTATGCCTCCGGGAAGGACTTTCTATGGGAAACTGTCCCCTACTTAGTTATTATGATAGATTCATGAAGAAAACCTGGAAAACTACATGACCAGCCCTCATTGGTAAAGTGTAAACCCATGACAAATTACCTCTGTTCAGTGGTTTTATTCACTTGGCCAGGTCTGGGATAAAATCTTTGAGAGAAATTTATGTACTCTTTTTTACACCATCAAATTAATATCACTAATAATGTACTAATAAACTTTTAGTGATTCTCACTTATACTTCTTGATATAATTTTAATAACAGATGACCTGTATGTATCAACTGTGGCACTCTGTCATTTTGGCGTCAAGAAATTATGGTCAGCCCATATATTACAGATCAAAATAATTTTGCTGTTAATTATCTATCCAGGATACAATATCAGCCAATAACTCTTACAATCACATACTTGTTTATTTGTTTTGTTAAGTTATGACAATGCAACACTTGGGCAATCTACCTAGGAGAAATGCCTTCTGGGAGGTCCTTTTAAGGGTAACTTGCCCCTATTCAGGCAGAAAGAATCCGGAAAACTCCATATGACCAGCCCATCCTGGCGTGGCACAAACTCACGTCTGAACTCCCAGTGTTCAGGGAATGGAACTGCTTGGCCACTGTGGGCCTACAATCACATACATGGATGATGTTTATAAAATGTAATGCTAATTGATACTTGAAAAATATTCACTTTAAGACACCAGTTAAAATGATTGAATTTAAACCAGAAGATAATGACATGATGATAATGACATGAAGATAATGACATGATGATAATGACATGAAGATAATGACATGATAATTTTAATTTTTTTGAACGTATGTGAAAGATATGAAAGGATAGGATGAAAAAGAAATTGAAATTTCTTTTTCATCCTATCCTTTTTCATGTGATTAAAGTCTATCATGATAATCTATTAAATGATCAATGTAGCACAGCTAAATCTAAAGATCTGATTAGTGAAAATATTTTTCCTCATTTATCATAAAAAGTGAATGTTAAACAATATAACTAGAACAATGATATATATTATGTAAAATGTTAGACTTGGCGTTTAACGGAAAGATTAGTAAAAAGGCAGTTGGACTAGCGTAACCAGTTATGTAACAAAAGAACAAAGAGTGCACAAAAATTACACACAGTCTTGACTCACAGAAGGTCAGCACTAAAAAGGGAGAGTGAAATGAGGTCACATACCCCGAGGGGTCAACAGCACCACCAACCTTTTATTACGTCATAAGAACATCTACAAAACATCGCAATCGTTGATTCCAACACAACCCCTCAACGATTGATCGTTAATACAATCTGATATTGTGAGTAAATTTATTAACCTTATTCGCGTCTAGCAGCTTTGTTAACAAGTTGGCTGTCATCCATTCGCTCAGACAATAAATTACAGTAATTTCTCCCGAATTCTTTAAATCACGTACAAAATGGTATTTTGTGTTGAGATGTTTCATGCGTTGTTGTGCTTTTCCTAATTCTAAAAGTCGTATACAACTTTGATTGTCCTCAAATATTTTGATAGGTGTTGTGATCGGTAGATTTATTTCTTCTAGAAGTCGTTTCATCCATACAGTTTCTTGAGTAGCTTCTGCCAAGGCTACATACTCCACTTTGGTGGACAAAAGTGCTACACACTGTTGCTTTTTACTGACCCAATGTATAGGACTTCCTTTTAGCAAGAGCAAATATCCTGTGTTCGATCTGCGGTCTATACGATCGCCTCCCCAGTCGGCATCTACATAACATTTAAGTTCTAATTCTTCATCGATATTTCCTAATTTAAGTTTCTTCTTTTTTGTCGTGTTCAGATAACGATAGATTCTTTTTTGTCAAATTCAGATAACGAAAGATTCTTTTTGCTTCCACCCAATCACTTTCTGAAGGTTTTGTTACTTTTCTCGCTAATATCGATGTACTTATCACAATATCTGGACGCAAGTTAGTCGCTAGATATAATAAAGATCCAATAGCACTTCTGTATACATTGTTGTTTTTGAACGTATCAGGCATTTCATTTCTTCTTAAGTATCCTGTATCCATAGGAATATTAGACAGTCTTGAATCGGATAAGTTAAATTCTCGAAATTTATTTTCGATATATCTTTCTTGGTGGAGTGAAAATATTCCGTTCTCGTCTCTTTCAAATTGTATTCCCAGATAATATTTTAAGTCACCTAAATTCTTGATTTTAAACATATCCTTCATTTCAGTTTCAAATTTGGTTAACGTATGTTCGTCTGTGGCCATTGCTATTACGTCATCTACATGAATTGCTAAATACAAACATCTTTTATGGCCTCTGGTGTAAAGACAGGGATCGGCCACGCTTCTTCTAAATCCCTTAGATAGCAATGATTCATTGAATTTTTTATTCCATTCATTTGCTCCTTGTTTCAAGCCATATATATTTTACAATAATTTGCAAACCATGTCCGGTGATCCTTCTTCATATCCTTCGGGTTGTTTCGTGTATACCTCGTGTGATAAGTCTCCATTTAAATAAGCCGTTTCGATGTCATAATGCTTAACTTTCATGTTCTTAATTCCGGCTATAGTTAGGAATGTTCGAAGGGTGGCAGTTTTGATCATGGGGGCATATACATCATTGTAGTCGAAGCCATACTTTTGTGTGTATCCTTGAGCGACTAAACAAGCCTTAAAACAGTTAACTTTATTGTTTTTGTCTCTCTTAATTTTATATACTCATCTGCTTCCTACTGCAGTTTTACCTGGAGGTAATTTTGTAATTTTCCATGTACCGTTATTTTTCACGGCTGCTATTTCCTGATTCATGGCTTCACTCCATTCTTTGGAATGTTTGCCTGCGATTGCCTCGCTATATTCTCTTGGTTCTGCTGCATCCTCTGTCACTGATAAATTTATTGTTTCAATTAACCTTATAGGAGGTACTCCCTTAGTAGTTCTTTCCGATCTCCTTAAATGTATGCCAGATTCTTCCATTTCTTGTTCCCTTGTTTTCGTTTCGCAATCTTCTTTTAAATTCGTATTATCAACTGTTGTAACTTGTTTCAAATTTTCATTATCGTTGTGTATATTGATTTCGGAATCTCTGTGCTTGACGTTTTCCAGAAAGTGAACATTTCTGCTTATTGTTATCTTATCAGTTTTCGTGTCAATTCATCAATAAGCTTTCGATGCTATCTCATATCCTACAAAAATTAGTTTTGTGGCTTTAGGTTCTAGTTTCTTTCGATCTTTAGGTTTAATAACATAGGCTGAGCATCCAAAAATTCTTATATGTGAGAGGTTTGGCTTCTTTCCATGCCATTTTTTGTACGGAGTTGTTTCACTCACTTTAGTAATTAATCTGTTCTGTAGGTAATTTGCACTATTCACCGCTTCTCCCCAGTATTTGTTCGGTAATCAAGCATCAATTAACATGCATCTTGTCATTTTTGTCAGATATCTATTCTTCCTTTCTGCTACTCCATTTTGTTGCGTGGAATAAGGTGCCGTAGTTTCCCATAGAATACCTTCATTTTTAAAGAATGTCTTTAAGTTGGTACTTGAAAATTCACCTTCTCTGTCCGATCTGATTCGTTGAGGAGTTCTTCCAAATTTTGTTTGTACATATTTAACATATTTGTAAGATTTATTTCCTTTTCTTTCAACAGAAAAAGTTTACATCTGGATTGAACCAGACTACAAATAAAATACAAGCTTTTGCGACAATAATTACTTCTTTCCCGACACACATATAATTACATAGAGACTATTATAAATACCGTATACAATCCTGTAGTTTTCACGACAAAAATTATTTCTTTTCCGATACGAATATAATTACATAAAATTACATAAAGACTATTAAAAATACCGTATACAATCCTGTACATGGGCGAGACTGTCGATGTGCTATCTTCGCTTCTCCGATGCTCCGAAAAAGAAAGATTCTGTTCCGTCGGCCTTGCCACTATTTATATGTCCTGTCCCCCTTGCGGAGTTAATCGTCCCCTCCGGGTATAACGAACGATGGACCGTTAGGGAAAGCAACAAACAAAGGGCATTGTCTGTTAAGGGACAAACATGGCGAACAATCGCCACATATGCCCCCCCCTAAAAGTCATTTTCCATAGTGCAAGCGGTGAAAGTCTATTTTTCTACCCCGGTGGTTGTAATTATGGGTAGGTTGGTCACGATTATCAAAGAGGCTTGTTTCTTGCCCAGAGTTTCTTCTCATTAGTGTGTTTCCCGACCTATAACGCACGGCCGGGACGTACGGGATATCAGCTATGTGGTCGTCATCCCCACATTCATTGGTCTCGCGTTTCCAGGTTTTCCTGGGTTTGTTTTGAAAAAATACACTAGTAAAGCACGGTTTAATACGGTCAATGTGAACTATACTCTTGTCAACTCTGGACCCTCCTTCGATCTCAACGTTTACAGGTCCAAGAATGCGACTGATACGATAAGGGCCCGTATATTTAGGGGAAAATTTTCCATGTCTACCGCCTTTTGCCTTTCTCAAGAGCCATACCCTTTGCCCCATTTTAAACTTGCAGGGGTTTTTGTTTCTATTCTTTCTCTCTCTATTATTGCAATTCTTCTCCTGACTCAAACCATATGCAGTGACCCGGATGACCCTTAGTTGTCTCATTAAGAAATTATGATGGTCGCTAGGGTCTACATAAACTTGAGAATTACTAGACGGCGGAGTTTGCGGAAACTTTGGGTCGAACCCATAAAGTAGGAAAGCGGGAGACTCATTTGTCGAAGAATGGGTCGCGACATTATAAGCAAATAATGCCGGGCGCACGAATTGATCCCACTGAGCATTATTTCCGTCCGATATACGAGCGATGACATTTACAATAGATTGGTTGACCCGTTCACAGATGGAATTCGAACATGGTCTATATGCGGTAGTGACATTCCTCTTGATTTCAAGGACCCTGCACATATCTTCAAATAGGGAAGAGGTAAAATTTGCACTCCTATCAGATATAATTATTTGTGGGCAACCGTAACGGCAAATAATGGTATCAAATATAGCTTCAGCTATTGAATTAGCAGACTGGTTAGGTAAGGGGGAAGCCTCGGTGAAACGGGTAAACATATCAATCATGACAAGGATGTAACAGTTTCCTTCACGTGTGGTTGTGAGGGGGCCTATTATGTCGACAGATATCTTTTGAAATGGATATTCTGCGACTTCAGTCTCCTGGAATGGGGCTCTCCCCTGGTGGAGATTGTGCATTTGGCATTCTGTTCTATATACTGTTTTATGCTTTTATTCATCCCTCGGAAGTAATAGTAGCGACTAATAAGTTTTCTTGTCTTGTCCCATCCCCAATGTCCCGCAAGGGGGTTATTATGAAAGTTTCTTATAACGTCCTTTACAGCGTCTTTCTCGACGCAAGTACTTCTTGTTTCTCCTAGCCCGTATGAGTTTGGTTTCACGTGAACGAGATTATAACCATCTAATTGGAACTCAGGCGGAATCGTCCCCTTCCGACTCTCCTCCCGACTTTGATGGTGACCCTTTAGGAGGACTCTCTTTATTGAGCCGAAGAATTTGTCGCTATTTTGGGATTTTATAACTTTCTCTAATAAGTTCGTGTTTTCGCCATTAGCATTTATGACAATTGGTTCATACGATCGAGGGTCAGTATACATCCTCGATAAGCAGTCAGCCATATGGTTATCCCGACCCTTCACGTGGTTAATTTCGATGTCAAAACCAGATATTTCGATTGCCCACCTCATCAGACGGCCGTTATGATTCTTCATGTTCTTTAAATATGATAACGGCTTGTGATCGGAATATATCAGCACGCGTTGGCCTAGGATCAAAGGGCGAAAATGATGGAGAGCAAGGACGATGGTGAGATACTCCTTCTCAATTGTGGAGTAATTTAATTCGGCGCCGTGGAATTTGTAACTAAAGTACCCCACAGGAAGCAAATCTCCTTCTCTCCGTTGTTCAAGGACAGCGCCGGAACACTTTTCAGAAGCGTCCGCGTGTAAAAAAAACGGTTGGTTAAAATCCGGGTGGGCCAGAATGGGTGGTTTAACGATGAAGTCCTTCAAACGGTCAAAGCTGATTTGGTGGGACTCCTCCCATCTGAATTTTTCATGCTTTTTGGTCAGTTTGGTGAGTGGAAGGGCTATTTCAGAGAAGTTTTTAATGAATCTCCTGAAAAACCCTAACATTCCTAAGAAGCTTCTAACTTCAGTTACGTTTTTAGGGGGCCCCAGGCGTGCTATTGCGTCGGTATTCTTGGGATCGGGGCTGATCCCTTCCTCATCAATTATGTGGCCTAAATAGCAAACTTTGTTGACTAGGAATTTGCACTTTTTCGGGTTTAATTTTAGGTTAGCCTCGTGGATAATGCTAATCACCTCTTCCAATACTTTCATATGTTCATCAGCCGATGGGGAGAATATGACGATATCATCTTGAAAGACATAACAGTGTATCCCTATGTGTTTCCCCAATAGACGGGACATCGCATATTGAAAGTACCTTCCGCTATTTTTGGCCCCCTGGGGAAGTCTACACATTTGATACTTGCCCCAGGGAGTGGAGAAGGCAAACATGTGGCGGGTTGATAAGTCGATAGGGATTTGGAAATATCCAGACTTAAGATCTAATATTGAGAAGATTTTGCTCCCATGGAATTTTTCCAAGATTTCGTCTATGCGGGCCATTGGAAAATCTTGATTTTCAGTTAGCTCATTGACCTTCCGAAGGTCTAAGGTCATCCTTATCTCTCCGGATTCCTTAGCTATGACGTGGATAGGGGAGTTCCATTCAGAGAGCTCTCCTCACAGATTCCGGCCTTTAAAAAAGATTGCATTAATGTTTTTAACTTGCTCAAATGGCAGTTAGGGATACGGTATTGCCTCACATTTACTACTTTGGTATCATTGACTATTGGTTTATGCATGAACTTCTTAGTGCCAGTAAGGTCCTTAACGTCTATTGCAAAGACATCACTCTTTTCTTTCACTAAATCTATAACCCTATTACGGTAAGTGTTCTCCACATGGGAAAAATCTATCATCCCGATGATGCTTTCGTTGGTACCTACTCTGGCGTCACCCATATAAACCCCGTATTCTCTGTACAAATTACATCTGCTCTCCAATGCCCTCTTCACCTCATCCAGAATAGACGGAAACTTGCTAAGAAAATCAACTCCCAATATGCCGTCGTATTCAAGGTCGGGAGGGAGCCTTATACACGAAAATAACAAATCAATAGCTGCACAGCCTTTACTAACCTCTACCTCTAGAGCCCATTCAGAAACAGATATATGTCCATTGATTCCCCTAATTCTCACCTCTTTTCTAATATAAGGCCGTTTTCCGTGCTGGAGTTCTACTCTGTCCAGTAAATCAGTGTCTATTACCGATTTCTCGGCCCCCGTATCACATAGCAGCGACACATTCAGCTGCTCCATGGTCCCCTTTATAATCGGAAGTCCTTTCTCAGATACCTCAACCCCAGCCAGGCTTATTTTACAACTGGGAACAGAGTGCTGGCATTTATTCTGTTCCTTATTTAGTTTAAATTTGAAGGGTTTCGTTTAGGGCATTTCCTCGCTAAACGATTCGGGTCATTACATATGAAGCACCGTCTACTTCCCGAGTTTTTTATCATCTGCCCTGCATGGTTAATCTTGGTCAATTGAGCGACCGATTCACACAGTGAACTCACTGCGGCTTCCAAGCGAGCTAATCTGTCGTTTTCTTGTTTTTCGGCGCTAGCGTTTTCAACCCTATCATTGCAGTCATTCTTGGGATTTTGTATGGCAGAAATATCTCTATTATTTCTGAAGTTCCCACATTCATTAACAACTTTTTCTTCCCGCTCTGCGATATCAATAGCTTCATTTAATGTTTTAGGTCCGCCGCGAAGGACGTGTTCCCTGAGTTGAGGATGCAGCCCTTTCACGAATCTTTGCATCACGACATTGTCACGGAGCAACGAAACTTGATTATCTTTCGATACTGCCCCATAAAACAAGGCGTTAAGTCTAATAACATAATCACATACCTTTTCTTCCCTCATCTGTCGAATGCCGAGCAGCTGGTCCAATGCGCTCCTCTCCTGGAATTCTGTCCTATCGTAGCTCTTGATTAAGTTATCCTTCACATCGTCGAAAGACTGGGGGTACAAGTTTTGTAAGGAGAAAAACGTAGATAGTGGTCCTCCTTTGAGTTTGGCCTGCAATATTGCAATCTTTACTTCTGGATCCCATCCGGCCAGGCGGGCAACATTGTCGACCGTTTGAAAAAATTGGCGTATATTCACCGAGTCACTACTAGTATTCGAAAACGTGGGGATCATCCCCAGGAAACCCGTAATAACTGGGGGAGACGCTACACTAGCCCCATCGAGAGAAGTCCCACGAAGACTATCTGGTTCGCTCATTGCGTTCATTCACAGGATACAAACAAAGGATCGTATAACCGTTATACAGATAACTACCGAGAAGATCTGCTTGTAGTCTACACACCAGATCCTGTCGCGGTCGCCACTGTAAGATTTATTTCCTTTTCTTTCAACAGAAAAAGTTTACATCTGGATTGAACCAGACTACAAATAAAATACAAGCTTTTGCGACAATAATTACTTCTTTCCCGACACGCATATAATTACATAGAGACTATTATAAATACCGTATACAATCCTGTAGTTTTCACGACAAAAATTATTTCTTTCCCGATACGAATATAATTACATAAAATTACATAAAGACTATTAAAAATACCGTACACAATCCTGTACATGGGCGAGACTGTCAATGTGCTACCTTCGCTTCTCCGATGCTCCGAAAAAGAAAGATTCTGTTCCGTCAGCCTTGCCGCTATTTATACGTCCTGTCCCCCTTTCGGAGTTAATCGTCCCCTCCGGGTATAACGGACGATGGACCGTTAGGGAAAGCAACAAACAAAGGGCATTGTCTGTTAAGGGACAAACATGGCGAACAATCGCCACATATTCCTTTATTTTATCGGGTACTTCACTTTTATGTTTAAGAAGATATATTTCGGTGTACCTACTGTAATCATCTATCATGGTTAAAATGTATTTGTTGCCT
Organism: Centruroides vittatus; assembly: GCF_030686945.1. NCBI lineage: Eukaryota > Metazoa > Arthropoda > Arachnida > Scorpiones > Buthidae > Centruroides > Centruroides vittatus. The sequence goes on along the minus strand of NW_027122609.1, from coordinate 578,110 downwards.
CTCGGTGTTGCTGTTTGCATTGGTCCGCATACATCAGTGTGTATTAATTCAAGTAATTGATAGGTTTTGGTTTCCGATTTCCTTGGAAAACTTTTAGTAGTCATCTTGGCCTCGATGCAATATTCACAAGGTTTGAATATGCAACATTTCTGAATATTTATTCCTGTAGCCAATTGTTTATTCTGCATCGAAATTATGGAGTTCATGTCACGGTGTCCTTATCTTCTATGCCATAAATGGATGCATTCCTTCATATCATTAACCACTGTAAGCGCTTTATGTGATTTATCAAGCTCATACAAACATGTGTTTGCTGTTGCCGATGCTACTGTTACTCCATTTTTCTGGATAGAGCAAATGTTCCCTTCAAATTTTATGGTAAACCCTAATGTCATTAGTCTTCTGACTGAGATTAAATTTCCTTTAAGGCAGGGGTGTCCAAACCGCGGCCTGCGGGCCGCATGCGGCCCAACACAAGTTGCAATGCGGCCCAATGAACGTGTAAACAAAACTGACAAGTTTATTTTATTTATTTATTTATTTATTTTATTTATTTATTTCAACGGCATCAACCACAAAAAAGAAGTTTCACAAAGCCGTAAAACTTTATATATAATACTGTTGAGATGGCTATTTTTGGGCTACTTTTTAGAAAATTTTGCTACTTTTTTTTGCTCTTTAGCTAACTCCGGCCCATAAATCCATGATTTCGTCCAATGTGGCCCAGAGAATCTGAAAGGTTGGACACCCCTGCTTTAAGGTGTGGCACATATAGCACGTCTTTCATATATATTCGACATTGTTCGTTATTTTCATCCATGCAGGTTATTATTACATTGCCTTTACCTTCAGTGTATAGGGCTTGACCATTGGCTAGTATTACTCTCTCTATGTTTACTATTAATGGTTGTGAATAAATACTTCTCGCAACACATATGTGACGAAGCTCCCGAGTCTACGTACCATTGATGAATCTCGTTTTGTGTTCCTGTCTTAAAACATACATAGGATTCCTTTACTGGGTGTTGTTCATCACTTTCCGCATAAATTTTGTTGACCTGATTTGGATGTTTTTCTTTCCATGTTGCATATTTCCTACATTCTTTCTTTACATGTCCCTGCTTTCTGCAAAAATAACAACTTTTGAGCAAATTCCTTTCCTGAGTTACTGGGCGTGCTCCCACTTTAAATGCTTTATCCGCTTCACATTCTTCATTTGATGAGGTCTTTCTTCTTGAGTGTTCTTTGATTAATTTATTACGTACTAACTCCTGAGTTAAATCTTCTGGACGAGTCTCTAGTGCTGTTATTAAAGTGCTATAGCTGTCTGGCAAGCTACTAAGTAATAATGCTATCTTTAATTTCTCAGCTAGAGTTTCTCCTAGTGCCGTAAGACAATCAATCATTTCCTCCATGTTGGCCAAGTGTATCTCCATGTCGCTGTTTTCTTCTAGTTTTAAATTACAAATTTTCTTCAATAGATAAACTTTATTTGATAGTGTAGACAACATGGTGTTTTCTTATGGCTTCCCAAGTTCCTTTAGCTGTAGTTTCCTTTCTTACTAATGGCAGTTGATTGTCTTCCATCAGGAGGCCTATCATGGCACGCACTTTTCCGTCCTTTGTTAACCAAGATGAGTCAGGATCCGAGGGTATTTCCTTTTGTATTACGTCCCATAACTCGTCTTTTATCAACAGCAATTCCATCTTATATTTCCAAATGTGATAATTGTTGTTGTTCAATTTAGTGATGGCAACGTAACTTTTATCCGCCATTGTGAAGTCTTTTGTTCTAGCCGAATATTCTTCTTACGTAAATTTATTTAATTTATATTATTCCTTGAATTTACCTTTATCTTTTCCTTACGCTTAATTAGTTGTTACCGTAACTGGGCCCATAACCTGTTAGACTTGGTGCTTATCGGAAATATTGGTAAAAAGGCAGTTGGACTAGCATAACCGGTTATGTAACAAAAGAACAAAGAGTGCACAAAGATTACACACAGTCTTGACTCACGGAAGGTCAGTGCTGGAAAGGGTAAAGTGAAATGAGGTCACTTTCCCCGAGGGGTCAACAACGCTACCAACCTTTTATTACGTCAGAAGAACATCTACAAAACATCGCGATCGTTGATTCCAACATGTATTTAATTCAATAAGAGGTTTGATGAACAAAGCCAATATTAATCGTATTTAGAAAAGGTTTGTCCTGTAGACCTGTCGCGTCGAGCGCACCACCAATCACCCCTCGGGTACCCATTTCCTTTGTCTTCTACTTCCCTCTTTACTCTAATTCTATTTATTCTTTTAAATTAATAGTAGTTAGTTATAAGATAGTTTTAAGATATACCTATATATCCGTATATGTCCGGTGTAAAAAAATTAATTAATTAAGATCCAATTATCACAATATTTCAATTTGTACTATTCTAACATTGTTGCTTACGGTATTAACGTGTATTTGTAGTAGGAGTAAAGATTTTTATAGCTGGCATCCCACAAAGTTCCTGCATCGTGTAACGCAAATAAAAGATTCTAATTTTACAATATTTAAGTTTCTTTGTGTACAGTATTCACGCTCCTCACATGGAATAAAATCAATTGGAAAGTGGCACACACATAAGGAATTCATTTACACATGACATGGAATTAATTTTGAACATTATGATTTTATTCAAACTCAATTTATTGTTTGGCAAAACGTTCAATCTTGTCTATTCAACTGTGTCAAAATTGAACAATGTGTTCAAATAAATAAAAGTAAAGTGCAGTAATTTCCTTGGTGTTTTTAATTTCATTATCATCAGCCAACTGAGAACTCCAAGTTGGACTCATCAAATTAACATAAGAATTAGTGAATTTCTTGGTAACTTTCAAAATGTTCAAATGTTTGAATTTATACTTCTATTGCAATTGTATTTTCTATACAGCATTTTCATGTAAAATTTATTGAAGTGAAATTTTCTCTTTTTTAATTTTAGTTTCTAATTTTTATGATTTTTGAGTTATAATTTATGTAGTTCTAGAGTACTAATTTCTATACCTAATGATTTCATTTAAAATTCTAATTTATAATCTGATATTAATTACTTAATGATTTAATTAACTAATCAACTTATACTTACAAAATTGAATATATGGTAGAAACTGAATAAATTTATTTGTCTGATTAGTCATTATATCTTCTAAGTCAGTAAGATTCTCTAAAAAAAATGAAAAACAAAATATTTTATTTATGGAAGAAATTTTCACAAATTAAATTACATAATAAATACATTTTTTTAAACCTGTCTTATATTCAATAAATACAGAGAATATCATAAATATCATATAATGTCTGTCTTTCTCTTAACTGAAACTGGCCCCTAGCAACAAGACGGGAGCCAATTAAAGAAGGAAAAAGAGTGATTGGAGCCAATCCAAATGTTGGAATTTGGATCAAAATCCCTTAAAAAACCCTTGTTCCCAAAGACACAGAGAGAGAGAGAAAGAAAAAGAAGTCAGAGTTAGAGTGTAGCCAGAAGTACAAATACATCTTAGTTAAAGGCATGCCAATCAAGGATATATCAGGGATTGGATAAGAATAAGGATTGATTGAAGAGCAGACTTCAAATAATCCTTTGAACAAACTTCAGATCTCTCCTCAACAATGACAAAACTCTACATCAGCAGCCCTGGAGCCAACTTAACAGGGACCTACTCAACAGAAGAAGAGGACTGATTGGAACCCTCTGTCAACCAAATAATTACTCCTTTATCTGGAACAACTCTGAACAAAATTATCTGTAAGCATTGTTTCCTTATCCCAAATAAATAAATTGTTGGTAAACAAAATCTTTGTCTCAGTGTCCACCACCACCCTTCATATACTACTTTAACCTTTGCAACATCCTGATAGCAAACTGAGAGGAACAAGAAGCTCTATCACCTTTACATAAGTGGTTGCTTTCAGTGGCATGCCATCTATGGAAACTGTGGAAGCACCACTTCCCTTGTATTTTCTAAAATGTAAATACATATTGTGCAATTTTCATACTGTATTTTAATGTATGTGGTACGATCCAAAAGTTCAGGGACTGCAGTAATCTATGACAACAAAAGCATGTATTTGAAGTTACAGCATATGAAATGGATTCTACCAAACCAGCTCTACGTGTTCAGGTTAATTTCACCAATGTCATGTGACTAAACCGCGAGTGCTGCTGTTTTTTTCTGGAGATAGTTACCTTTGTTATGCGACGTAATAAAAGTGGAGTTTCAAGAACAACCTCCAACATTTCGACTTTGCCATGGTAGAATCACCGTACACCTTTCTTAGCATTTTTAAGTCTCTGTAGGTGTTTTACCTAAACGCTGACAAAATTTAATGTTGGAAGTTGTTCTTGAAACTCCACTTTTATTACGTCGCAGAACAAAGGTAACTATCTCCAGAAAAAAACAGCAGCACTTGCGGTTTAATCACATGACATGGGTGAAATTAACCTGAACACGTAGAGCTGGTTTGGTAGAATCCATTTCATACGCTGTAACTTCAAATACATGCTTTTGTTGTCATAGATTACTGCAGTCCCTGAACTTTTGGATCGTACCACATATGTACTTCGAATTAATTAAAATTAATATTTTATTATAACCACATTATGTATCTTATTACAAATTTCTATACTACATGTGGAAAAAATGATAAAATTGCTGTTGTATATTCAAATACAAATTTGTATATGCATATTCCCAATTGAAGTGCTGTATTGCCAAATACAGGATAGCTTTCACAGCAAAAATATTTGAATCGTGTAATAAAGCAGCCAGATTATATGCATTTGCACATGCGTTTTACAGAGCGTGGTTTAGCTCATGGATGCCACACACCAAAATATTGTATAACACTTCCAATAATTCTATCCAGGGTCAGCACAGCTTCCCTATCATCAAATGTCACTGCACACTACTGGTTGCTTTATATTAGTGATGCCACGAATAGTGATTTTGCCGAATACCAAATGCCAAATATTCAGCTACGCTCTTGGCCAAAGCACCGAATATTCGGTGGCCAAATGTTCGGCAAAATATGTGTACATTTCGCGGGTGACAGGTTACGACCTGTCTCATTGCGGTGGTGCAGTAGCAACGCCACAGATGCATTTGTTTTATTTGCGAGTAGATCATGCCATGACATGCATTATGTTCATTGTTACATCAAATTGTGTTACTAATAGTCCTTATGACTATTAGTAACACAATTTGAGGTTGAAACACGGTTCAACTTTGATGAGAATGACAAATATCTGGTTGCCACTTTAACCCGCGTTTCAAAACCAGTTTCCTGTTCAAACGCAAAGAGCAAAACAAAAAAAGTTCTTTTAGAAGCTCTGAAAATTAGTTGTGATAAGTCTACTAGTACCGATGATGATTCTTCTCCATTTTGTAAGAAAAGAAATATCAATGAAAATGATAAAACCATTGAAATACACAACAGTTTCTGGAACTGTTTTGAGGAAGTCGCTACAAAAAATATGCAAAATCATGACAATGTGGAGAAGAAAAGTTCTATTGCAAATGAGATTGATTTTTATATGAAAACTGTTCACCTAGATCGGACGGCAGACCTTTACAAACAGTGGTCAGCAAACGCAAAACAGTATCCAAGCCTGACAGAAATCACTAAGATTTATCTATCGTCTCCCAGCAATAGTGTATATAGTGAGAGGCTATTTTCAGAAGTAGGTATAGTTTATGAGGAAAAGCGCAATCGTTTGCTATCAACAAATGCTGAAATAATTGTTTTCATTCATCACAACTTACCACTGATAGATTTTAAGCATTAAATGTAATAATTTGTAATTAAAATAAATACATTTTTGAGTAATATATGCATTTTTTTCCCATGATTTGGTATTCAGTATTCGGCCGAATAGTACGCAACATTCGGCAGAATACCGAATATTAAAAACAGTAGTTGAATAGGCCGAATACCAAATAGTAGCCGAATATTCATGGCATCACTACTTTATATAATCAGCAAATATTTGCATATTTAACATTAGTTTGTAATATTTAAACATATAAAGTTTATTTGAGAAAAAGCAGACACATTAAAAACAGTTTTACTGAGAAAATGAAAATAATCAAAAATCTGACATTTTGATTATAGGAAATAGTTTGAAAAAGATTTTCCACTTTTCAACATTTTAGTGCATTTTAAATTTAAGTATTTTGTTATTTTACAAAATGTCCACTCACTACTCAAATCCTTCAAGATTTTTGATATGTTGAAAAATTTGATTCGATCAAATTGAATTCAAACAAGCTTCAATAATAATAGTTGAAATGAAAAATATAAGTAAAGAAAAAGAAAAACAGATTTCATTTGAATATCTTCCTTTATAATTTATAATTTTTCTGATAAATTACTGATTTTTCTCTAATATTTCCCATATAGATAAATAACAGATATATTTTTATCTAATGAATACTGAAATTTTTATTTATTCTATATAACAAAATTATATATCTGTTCTTGAGCTTATAAGAGCAACTGATCTCTTTAACGTAGCAGATTCTCGTATTATTACCTTCAATTAACAGCTGAATAGGCTACATGTGACAAAAAATATATTCAAAAATATAAATCATACATCTAATAAAATATATAATCATAGGAAACAGGCAAAAGACAGTAATGTCATACATTTATGTTATGATTTAAAAAGATATTGAAATATCAAAATATATAATCAACTTACTATGTTGAAGCAAAATTTTAATCAAATTTTCATCTGTTCTTGAGCTTATAAGAACAACTGTTGGTTGTACTTGTTTTAACACTAAAAAATATGCATGAAAAATTAAGTAGCAATATACAAATAAGGTTTAATTATTATTAAATTAATTATAACTGAATAATACAATAAAAAGTAACTTATTAAATTTTAGAAAAATAAAGTTAAAGAAAAACTTTATACAGAAAATTACAGAAAGTGATAAAGAAAAAATTATGTTTATACAAACTATAACTTATTTGATTTTGTCAGATAACAAAAGGAGAAAGAGTAGTGAAGACGAAGTATATATCCTTAAGTAATGAAAGGCAGGCAAATACTGTAGTCTATGTGAAAGCTACAAAAAGGTTGCTACAACCAGGATATAGGAGAATAGAAGAAATAGTAAGGTAGGAGAAAATCACTACCATGCTGAGTCAAAAACCTTTACTAGCGAAAACAAGATACCGTGAAATGGTGTGACAATGTCAAAAGAAATTAGAAAAAAGTTTTGGAGGATATAGAAAAAGCATGGTTATACTGTACAAAAGGAGTTTGAGAGTAAAATAATTACTGGTAAAGACCGAAACATTACCAAATACTTCAAAATGGCTAGAATAAACAAGACGTACATTAATAAAGTGTCTTTTTTAGAACTTTGGAGATGCACAAAAACGAAAATGGAATTTTTGTAGGAGGGTGAAACAAGTGATTGTAATTTGATAATCTTGTTAAAGTTATTGTTTACTGTGAATGTGAAAATGCAGTTCTTGCTTGGAGAATATGAAATGTCACATACGTGGGTGAATGGAAGGTGTCAAGTAATTTTCTTAGGAGTGATAGGATACTAAGGAGTGGATGTCAACGGTCTTAGATTGTACATCGAGCAATGTTATATAAACAAACTTAGGTGACTCGTCAAGAGAGAAGTGTTTCCTGACGATAGGTGGGCATAGGCTTGATTGCCCAAAAGTGATTGAGAAGAATTGTTGTCAGAGTTAATTCCAATAAAGTAGATTTTGTTATAAAACAAAGCAAAATTAACTAAATAAATATGTGTAAGTGCAAACATTTTCTACAAATGATCTGTCCTACACTTTTCACTGATGTTTATGATTATACAAACATCAAACAATATAAGAAGCTATTTAAAAATTATTAATACATAATAGATAAGACTTTCATGAATAGCATGTCACCTTCGGGTTTATATTATAACATTAAAAATTTTAAGATTTAAAATCATTTTAAAATGGAATGGAACAATATTTCACAATTTAAAAAAATCTTTTTAGGATTGTACAACAAAAAGTTTTCAAATTTAAATTTGGTTTTTAAAAATCTATTTATTAACTACTTATTAATATACACTTGTGTTAACTTTACAATTTGATATTCAAATACAAAACAGAGGAAGCCAACTTACTATGGGAAAGTATGCTTTTTATTATTATTAATAATTAAATAATTAATATAATTAAAACCTTTCTTTAAGAATTTTATATTGCTTTGTGTTTGTCTATTTATTTAAATGCTTTTCATAATAACACAACTTTTGTCAACATTCAAACTTGTTTACTATATCTATCTGATGATTGGGCTGCAATTTGAAAAAATTTTAGATCTATAAATTCCCACTGTCTTCTGTCTGTCTTTCCTCAATCTCAAGATCGACATTAGATATTTGAAAGATAAAACAGATATGAAAACCTTAGGGGCAGGAGGCCCCGATTAACTATATAAGAATTTCCAATGCAAACCAGAAGTCACATTATTTCAATTCAAAATTTTACCCCTGAAAATGTTAGATAGATGACTGGCATGACTCTATTGTTAAAAAAAGTATGATGTATAGGGGCAAGCCACTATTTGAGGTAAAGAGCATATATTTTAAATTAAATAAATTAAAAATATGATTAAAAATTACAGCCTGGCATTGTGATGATGTCACAATAAATAATTGCTCTTACAGAATAATCATCACATAGATATAGAATTAGATGAAGGATAGACATTGAAATGATTCCAACATTTGTCCATTACTTAAACTATATTGGCTAATCAATATCTTATTTCAATATATAATGTTATAGCCTATACCAGGTGTGGCAATGTATGCCCCAAGTGGCAAGTAAGGAGAAATCATCTGGCACACAACTTATCATATGATTTCGATTTATCATCTGTCTTTTTCAATTATCCTTTCTGTTTATCACTGATCATCCTTTTTTCAATCAACTTTTTACATTTATTTTAATTAAAGTATATTAATTTAAATTAACTAAATATTGTTATTCAAAGTCTAAAACTTTGGCATGCATAAACATTTTTAAAGCTATGTATGCTTACAATATGGCACAGGCTCAAAAAGGTTTTACACCCTGGCCTATACTATATGACAATATTGTAGCAATGCACACAGTAACAGATGTGAGAGCATTATCTTGTTGAAACTTCTATTTATGACCTCCAATTAATGCACCAAATGTAATCATATTATTATATAATAATTCTTGATACTTTTCGCAGTTCATATTTTTGTCAACAAATACTAAATCAGTTTTACCTCCCCGTCTAAAACCACCCAAATCATTACAGACCCATCCCCTTGTTGCCGGCTTATTTTAACTCTGCTTTCTCTTCTTAAATCATGCCAATAATATGAAAACCCATCAGAGCAATCTAAATTAAACTTCTTCTCATCACTAAACATTATTTCTTGCCATTCTTCAGTCCATCCCATATTGTCCTTAGCCCAGTGTAAATGCATTGATTTGTGTTTGGCAGTTAAAGGTGATTTCAACTTCATTTTTAAATATTTTACATTGCCATTGTTTTAAAATTCTCCAAACAGTCTCATGAAATACATCTACTGGTAATTCAGCAGCAGCTTGCCTTGTTGGCATGTTTTTATTAGTTATAGACTTCAAAACTTGTCTCTCATTCTTGGATGTTAAACATTTAGGCTGTCCTGACTTCCATTTTTGGGCACAATTCTAGATGTGTGTGAGGGGGTTGGGACCTTAACAGGGCTGTAGAGCATATTAATAGGAACAAAAAAATTCTAATAAACCATGGGTGTACGGGAGACCCTTCGCGAGATACAGGCCCCCCAAAATGACTATATGTGAACTTTTCGAGACCTGATAAAATAATTAAAATGATAACAAATAATATTTCCAGCAATAATTTCAGAATAAATTTTGAAAAACCACAAAATTTATGGTGTTCTTATACTTCTGTAACAGACTGTAATGCTTATTTTAAAACATCCAGCAACGAGTTGTGTAACTTACCCGTCAAAAACATTTTAAATTGCGTGTGGCGCCATCTGTTATGATATTTTTATTTTTAAAACTTTTTAAAATTATTAATTATTATAAAACACCAAAAACACTTAATTTTCAGGCTAGAGATAAGTTTTATAAAAAGAAAAAATTCAAATGCTAATGAGTAAAATCTTCATTAATTAAGTCAGACCTTAGACCTTACTTGAGATGTGACACATGACTCCCTCTATTTCCCTACTCCTTCGACCTTTAACCACTAAAATTTAATAACATCAATCCCCCTAATATCCAAACCTTCCTCCAAAATTTTAGAAATTTTCGACAAAAAGCGCATGAATTATTAAACCTCAAAGTGGACGAATAAAATCGTCCCTCTCCCAATATATACTAACTTTCATACATACAGAAAAAGCCGAGTTTTTTGCATTTCTCGACGTTTCAAAATCCCTGAGTCCAAAAATGTAAAAACTTGAGGGTCATTTTTTGACCGATCGCATCATACTTTCCCTCTGTTAAGTTATAGACTATATAACAGCGGGGAAAGTAACAACGTTCAGAACTTGCTCTCTAAAAAGTTTTGGAACAGAATGGTTCAATAAGTATTGCTTTCATTTAGTTTTGAAAGATTGACGCAGCCTCCTCCCATTAGATGAAGATCCATCCATTAAAAGTCTATTTTGTGCCGATATTATTACAGCATATCATAAGTTATCTGTTATAGATTATGTGTGCTATACTGTATTATATGTTATTATTCCAACATTGTAATAAAATCATAAGCATTAATTATTGACATTATCAAAGTATATTTTTCTTGGTATTCAAAATAAATGAAAATTTCAATATAAAGTTTCATAATAAATTAAATAAAATACGCAAATTTATTATTTAAATTACAATGTTTTTATTGATTAATACATAAAATATAAAAGTATGTTGTAACTTAATTAAAATTATGTTAAAATATATTAAATATTCATAAATTACTTAATTTCACCAAAGGAAAATCGGGATTGACTTCTGGCTGATCGGAAAATAGATGTAATAAACAAGTACTTGTATCATAATAAGCAGCACCAAGCTTTCCTCTATTCCATATCAAACTCAAATATATCTGAAAATTGTTAAGAAACTGTCAGAATATTTATTCGTTAATTTTTGAAGCATTACTATAAGTAAAACTAACAAAAGATAATGACATGTAATAGTCTTAAATATTTTTCAGGGCTATTTTGACTTCAACAAATTACAAATTAAATTTCATTACATTCTTTATTTACACGTACTGTACAAAAGGCGTTAAGGTTTAATAAACATTAAAAATAAAATAAAATTTAATTTTCAAATGGTAGATTACGTAGTGATTTCAATGAACTGATATACAGAATAAACAGACTCTAAAAACTTGATTCCCATGAACTGATGCTAAGAAATTTAATAACATTATAAAGGTTTTGAATTAATAAAGTAATAAAAATTATTAATTTCTTAAATTTAGTTTTATTCATTCATAAATTGCAATGATAATGAAAATATACTTTATATACTATACTATACTATTTATATAATCATCCATGGAAAAAATGAATGTGTAATTAAATTCACTATAAAGATAAAAATAAGAATCAGATAACGAAATTCATTTGGACCCAATTAAAACATTCTTTCTATAATATATTATGTGGTCCACTATTTTCTTGTAATTTTTTAATTTAATCTAATACACAAAAGACATAATAAATCCTAAGGGAGAAAAACAAACCCAAATATATATACCGTATTTGCCTTAAATGTTTTAAATTTTAAAATTTATTCAGAAACGAACGTTATTTAGAATCTAACATAGAGTTATTAAAAGTATCGGCTGATCGTAATTAAAATACCCCTGTTCAACACAGTCTACAGAGATATTTAACTGTCCAAACGCAACTAAATCTGGTATGGTGATATGGTTTTCAAGACATGCGGAGCTTATCTCCATAATACTAATACTAGCACCAAAACTAACCACTACAGAAGTTTGGCGCTGTAAGCAACGAAAAAGCGGTCTCCTTTGGATAAGCATACATATTGCACTGAGTTCTGAGTATAAAAGTAACCACAACCATTGAACGTCATTCTTATCAGTTACCATGATCATCATCTTGCCAAAATGTGCATTTCTTGTAGAGTTGTTTTATGAAAACAATAACGCCGCTGTGATTGCATTTCGAGAATTTCACCGTCCTAAGAATTTACACCAAAAACTATTCACTTCACACAGGGGCGGATCTACATAGGGACTAATAGGGCTTAAGCCCTAGGCCCACAAAAATTGAATTATTATCATAAATTTTTAAAACTTTTTCATTAACAATGAGCACTCATCGTGTGGTAAAAAATAGTTAATAGGTTAGGTTAAATTTGGTAAAAATGGGGCCCTACTGGACTTCAATAAGCCCTAGGTCCCGAAAAACCTAAATCCGCCCCTGACTTAAGCTCTCTGTAGAATGATTCCTCACTGCCATCTGTGACGACCCGGTCGAGGCCATAAACCTGTCACCTTACAAGCCGTTGAAGATGTTACCATAGTTGTTGTTGAACAATCAAATGAATAATGATGCAGATTCCAAAAGTGCATGAGCAATCTCACGGCAGTTTGATGTGTCGTTTGACACAGTATGAAATAGATAAACTCATTATAAATATATACATATTAACTATTACGTTACAATTAATTTTTTTAGGACTATAGCGTCTTTTTTCGGGGCTTATCATACGGTGGAGATCGATTTTCAGATTTATGTTTTTATTTAACATTAAAATACAATGCTAAACTATTTTTACAATAAAAATCTTATTCAGTTTTACAGCCTCTATAATATGCATTATTAAGAGGCCTACATATCACAAAATAAACGAAAATATCCAAAAAAGGTATCGTTTATGGATATCATATTATTCAAAAAACATAATTCCAGAAACAAAATCTAATCAGCAGATGTATCTTTTATTTTCCATTATATCATGAATTCATATATCTATTTTTTACAGAAAATATATTTCTGGAAAATATTTATTATACAATAATAATAATAATAATATAATTTATAATAAATCTATTATAAGTATAATAATTATTAAATAAAAATCTACAATAATTAAATATCATATATTTTCGATTCTAAGAGGCACTTTCTTTTACCCCATTTTGAATAGGGTTGCATTTTTGAATCGATGTTCACAGTCCAAAACAACACTCAGCAGCTGTCGCGAATAGACCAACTGGTGCACCAATTCGAGTTTTCGGATATACTGCTCAATGTTTACATCAGTTCAAGTGAATTTTTCTGATAATGAGCGTTTAATTTAAACTCCTTTTAACGTATGAGAAGCATTCAAGATGACATTATGTTGCAGCATTTAACCGAATAGTTACGTATGTGCAAGAGATCATGCAGGGGTCACCCTGGCTCTTTTATAGCAACCACCAATCCATTTGCCAAACACATTATTTATTCGCCAAAATAGAAAGATATTCGCCAGGTTACTTTTTCGCTTACTGTGACTTCTGTACCAACCAGAAATGAAAGAACGACTGACAATATTTAAAAAATCCAGCAACGAGTTGTTTAACTTTCCGGCTACATTTGGTGGCGCCATCTGTTACGATATTTATTTAAAAGAACTTTTTAATTTTATAAAATGGCAAAAATAAATCTTAATTTTGCAGGCAGGGATGGGTTTTAAAAAAACTGTAAATGCTAATAACTAGTATAGTAAAATCGTCATAAAGTCAGACCCTATTCGAGATATGACACGACACAACCCTCTTTATCTCCCCACCCCGTCGACCTTTAAGCACCAAAATTTAATAGCATTAATCCCTCTAATACAAAACCTCCCCGCAAAATTTCAGAAATTTTTGACATAAAGCATAGAAGTTATTAAGCTTCGAAGAGAGTGAACAAAATCGTGCCCATTAATAATCCTACGTACTTTTTTTTAACTCTTTCCACCCTGTGGGCAATAAGAGGACCTCTTTTTAGCTCTTGTGGATTCGGCCAGGGGACCTATTCTGAGCTCTTCCGATAACTGAACGAGAGCGATACACGGGACATTCGATAAGTCGCCTTAGCGAAAGGCAGTTAACGAACCTTAGACAAATCGCTATTCTGTGCTCCACGTTAAGTGGGTTTCGCTACGGGTAGTCGGTCGAGATGCGTCTGGGTTCCATGCTATCGATAACTATTACGCTTTAACCAATCACAGTTTAGTTAACATTGTATTTTGTCACGTGACTGCAACCCGCCATTTTCTAAGCGAAGCACGTGCTTTTAGCGTTGTCGTGTACTAGCGCTAGTGATATAGTTTTGTTTTGTTTTAAAATGTCTGGGTCTATTTTGTCAGCCCATCCGTTAAGCAAATATTTGTTTTTAAAAATTATAATTTATGTGATAGATAGTCATTTATGTATAGTGTATAGTTTACTGTTAAGTTACGTATATGGAATGAATTTTTTTTTACTAAAACTAATGAATTAAAGCCGACATTAAACTTAGATAAAATCTACAAAATAAAGATTTCTATTATTACATAATGCTAACATTTTACAATTATACAAAGTATGTCTAAGTTTCTTTGTATATTTCTATATAACTTCATGTAATTAATGTATTTTTTTAATTCATTCATTAAGAATAAAATGACAAACTTAATTTTGCCACAAGTTCTACTTCTATAAACCTTATAACCAAATTAGAATTAGTATTATGATTAAATGTCAAATGCAATACATCTTATTAAATGTAAATATTATTTGCATAGACATGGAGTGACTGGAAAGCAAACATTAAAAGTAAAGCCTCACAAATAAAAAAAATCAACGTTTCAAACAGAAGGTGGGCCTTCAGTTAATCAAAAATTAACTGAAGTTGAAGAAAGAGTATTAAATTTAATCGGAGTTACTTCTGTCCCCTCTCTCCAATTGCTCGTGAAGTAAAATCATTCTCACACGAAAAGACGCCATGTTGTTTTCACTTTCGTTACGTTCCTAACGGCAGCTCGAGAGTAACCGATAACAAAAGCTTAGTTATCGCACGTGGCTGTCGGCACCGAAAACGAAACGTACGGCTCGGAATAGCATTTTCACAGTTGGTTAAACGCGAATCACGTGGTTCCGATAGAAACTGGTTTTTATCGTATTCGTTAGGTTAACGATACTACTCAGAATAGGTCCCGAAATATCCCCAGAAATTTTTCGGGGGGTGATCCATCTGGATACGTCGGGCCCCGTCCCTCACCACCCGGCCGCCCATTGCGAAACCCAGTATTCGAACGCGGGTCTCCCAGATCGGTAGGGTGCCACATTGACCGCTCGGCCATCCGGCCGTCTATCTGTACGTACAGGAAAAAACGACGTTTCTCGACGTTTCGAGGTCCCGAGTCCAAAAATTAAAAATCTCGGGAGATCATTTTTTAAACCGATTACCATACTTTCCCTATTATATATAACAGCCGGAAAAGCAAAATGCAGAGTTTTTACGACTGAGTTTCTCAAGCAACTTTATTTTTGTTGTTTATTAATAGTAAAATTGTATCAGACCAAGACCGATTCATGTTCTGTGATACTTTTTTCATGAGTAATTTTTTTTTTTTTTTTTTTTTTTTTTTGCAGACTACCCTGTGACTATTCGCTACTCTAATCGCCAGATGAATAAAATTTTCGCAAATTGTGAATTTTGCGACAGGCAGAGTAACTCTTGTCTTGGAAATAGAGCAGTCAAACAAGGCAGTTGTATTGTTTTTCCTAACTTATGGTTACTTTGAACAACTTTTAAAATTTTTCTCTCATAAGAAAAAAATCTTAAAATTCAATTTCAAACTCATGGTGCATCTTAAAATCGAGGAAATACGGTTTAGGCCTATGTATTTTCTATACTGTTTTCCTTAATTTTTACATAAAGTGTTCAAGTAAAGCCTAGCAGAAAATATATCTGAATAAATACTGCTAAATTATATTAAAAATAAGCTATTTTTAATTTTTATTCATAAAAATAGATGACTTAATTTGAAAATTAGACTTAATCACTATATCCACTAGAATTAATTTGAAGATACTTTAAAATATTACGAAAAATATTATCTCCAAATTTTCTTTGGCATTTCTTTTTACCTAGATTGTCTAATTGATATTTGAGTTAATTTCTTTTTAAGATATTAAGAAAAGAAAGGGATACGGTCAGGAATTAAATTTGATTTTTTTTAACGATTATTCTGGCAGAATCTTCTTCCACAAATGGCAAAAGCAAAACGATTTATCCAGGCTGTCTGGAATTCGACTGATGATTATGCGGACAGAATAATGAAAACGCATGAAAAAGTTAATGAAGTGAAGAAATTTTTGCATCTCCTATTTTTATTATTCTTAATATAAAGCATGTTAAATGAAATTATTATTTATTCTTATAATTTAATTATTTTCTACAAAATATCGTTTATCTTTATATCCGCCGGTAAAATCTCTCGAGAGATAGTCAATTCAATTCATGACAGCAAATAAGTTTATTCGTATGTTCATTTCAATTATGGAAGAATTAATTTTTTCATATTCCATATTAACAACTTTTATAATTACATAGATTATTTAATTATTTTCTTTCTATAAAATTATTTTTAAAACTAAAAAAAAATTAATTTAATTTATAATTTTTAAATTAAATTGAGTTTATCCGTTTGATTGTTAATAAGTTCGATAAAAATCACTTCGTAAATATTATATGTTGTTAAATTTCATAAAAATTTAATAGTCTGAAATAAAATGAGATTTTCTTTTTCATTTTTAAATGTTCATATACAGTATGCTGTTTGTATACTATATTTAATGTGTTTTAGTATATTAAGTTAACATTAATTTATTATTTTATAAAATATATTTTCAATGCTCTTACTTCAGAATATTCTTCTTCCGAATTATTATCTTTTCTATTTTGATATGAATTATTTTCTTCTATCATCGAATTGGTCTCGCTACCACGTTTATTTGTAAAGAATGTAGAGCATAAATTCATTTCATCCATATTTAATGTTCAAATTCTAATAGTAAAAATAATAATAATGAAAATATAAATATATAAACTCTGAATAAATGAATATGAAGAATGTAATAAGAAAATAAAACATTAGATAACATCAATAAAACTATAATTATAACAAAAGTAATAAAATAATTTAAAAGATTCTAAGCTGATTCTAGACAGGGTGGATAATTTACATTCTGTTTAGTTCTATAAATATTTATACAATTTCAAAAATGGTTTTGTTACTGATATGAAGTTATTGCAAAGCAAGTAGTAATTTTGATGAGTCATATAACTTCCTTCGTTTCATTCTAGGTGAAGTAAACAAGTTCAAACATACTAAATATAACGATCAAATTTTATCAAATACAACTAAAATATTACAGGATATATTAAACATCAACATTAATAGATAACAATTTAATACCGAAAATAATACTGGTCATTTTAATTTAAACTTGCATAAATAATTACTGTTATCGCGATTTTTCATATTTAAGCTATACGCTTTATTAATCTTGAATAATTCTTATAGGGTTTTGAATAAATAAATCCTATAAAGAAAATATTTCAAAAGCCGGAAATAATAAATTATGCACTGAATGCAGAATGTCAGGTCAGGAACTTCTATTAAACCGAGGGAATTTTTTTGCTTACTAGGAAAATTTCAGGGTAAAATATATTAGGGAGATATTTTAAACAAATTTCTTGATGAAGAATAAATAGCATAGGAAAGTTGATAATTATTTTTAAATGTGAAATATTTATGTAATACAACATAGCATTATTCTTAACATTATAACATTAGGTGTGCATGTTACAAGCTTGATGTTCAAATAAAAATATAATTCCATCATTCTCATTCAGGAATGCCTTATAAAACAATCAATTTGAAATAAACATCGAGATCAATTGGATTATTGTTACTGTTTAGGTAATGTTTTTCTTTCAATCTTCCTCAGAAGAATGAAGAATGAGTTAATCTTTTGCCATTGGGAAATATTCGAAATATTCTAAAGAAATGTTCTCCGAACATATGAAAGATAATTGATTAAAATTGCAAATCAAAAAAAGTTTTGCAGATACTTAAGCAATTTATAAATCGAGATTAATAATTTTTTATATGACTGTTATTAATAAAGTTATGATAGACTATATGAAGTATAATTTACGAAACAAATAAATCAAAATAACGATTTCTTGATATTCTTCAAATATAATAAACCCTCGATTTGTCAGACTTCGAATTTAACGGACAAAAACTTTGTCTTAAAAGAAAAATTTATAACTTTTATTCGTGGATAGAACACTCTAAAACATAGGCCGATGAGTTAATGAATATAAATTATTCAATGTATTTTAAAATAATTATTTTATTCATATACTAGCAAATGAGTCCGGCATTGATCGGGCAAAAAATAACAACAGCCAAGATTAAGCTTATTAGATTATTTCGTACTTCTAACCCTTCTACTATATTATTATAGTACTTGATTTATATTTACAAAGGTTGTCTGATTGTCTGACGTAAGAGTTCATTATACCGAGTGCCCAATCTAACACATTTTAAAAATTCTTTAAATTGTGTACAGTAGAGGAATAAAGAATTTTTAAAATGTATTAGATTGGTCATTCGGTGTGATAAACTCTTACGTAAGATAACCTTTACAGCTATAAAGCCGATCTTAACCGTTTTCATCGAGTGCAAGAATTAGGTCCCCTTCTTCTCAGGCTGAATTAAAAAAATTTTAGATGAGTCTAAAAATATGTTCGATTTCCCGCAAAAACGCAAAAAACCGCATCTAAAATAGTAGCTTATAATAGAAGCCGAGTTCTTCAAGGTAATCCTTAATTTTAGTTTTGAAAAACTTCGTTCTGCTGTCGTTGTCATCGCCCGTAAAGTTAAAAAAAATGAGGCATGCTGCAATAACGTCGGAGAACCTATTTGAAGCTGCGGTGTGAAATAAAAGTAGTTTAGCAACTTCGCTTATAGAAGTAATTTCTTTTACTTGACTATAAAAACGCATTTTAAATCGAAGCAGTCGAGATGCAAAACTAGGCGAATGTCGAAGGAATATGCCAATTGTAACAATTCTGATTGTTCCAGAATATTTTTATCAGATGACGCGACAAGATATGCACTTGAAAAGTGTACATAATTGTCGAACGGATTCAAATCTATTAGTTAATTGATTAATTATTAAATCCAAAAATTTTTCTACAAATGTTTTTACAAGTTTTTATTTTGCCCTTTCTAACTTGGCGCCCTTATAATTCGTGCGCCTGCCTGGAGCAGTTTGTTCCCGGTAGCTATGCCTCTGATTCAATTCGAATACCTTAAAATCGTCACGCGAATCACGAGTTCGTAATCACTGCTCTAAAAACAACCATTATCGACCTTTTTCAGTCATGGTCTCTTTTGAATTTTTCTCAACTTTCATGGCTTGTCACTTCTTTCATTACCACATTGTTAGGATTGCCGTAAACAATTTGAACAAATGTATTTCCCTATGATACATCTCTCTCATCAATACCTAACAAATATAGACGTATTTTCCGATTTCTTAGTGGTTAATGGATAAAGTTGAAAAATTATAATCTTTGGTTGTATTTATTATTATTAAGTTTTATTTATACAAAAATAATTTATAAAAAGTAAAGATAATATTAAACACTGGGTAAATAAAAAACATACAAAAAATTAAAATATTAAAAATAATCTTAGTGTATTAGTGATGACTGATAAATAAGATCTAAGTGGCGTTTACATTTAGGAGTAATTCGTATAAGAACCCTCTACTTATGAGAAATCCTATGTGTAAACGATGTTTACACATGTTTACACTTCTATGAGATACTTCTCATATGAGTGTAAACATGTTTACATGTTTACAGTGTAACCATGTTTACATGTTTACAGTGTAACCATGTTTACATGTTTACACTCGTATGAGAAGTCCTATGTGTAAACGATGTTTACACATAGGACTTCTCATACGAGTAGTGTGTTCTTACAAGAGTTACTTGAAAGCGTAAACGTCGCTTAATAAATAAATTTTAAAAAATTTTTTTTAAAGTTTAAAAACAAAGCATATATATATTATTTATTTATTTATTTATTTATTTATTTAAAAGTAACACAAATTGAAGACTACAGTATATCTAAATAGAATTTGCTATTTTCTTATATCTTTTCCAATCAAGAAACAACACAGGTGGAGTCGACCTTTTTTCGCGGCTCTTCCTCGCCTATGATTATGTAAATTGGTAAAAGTCCTTCTGGAACCGGACTTTGTAACAAATTTTCTTGTGAAAAATTAATAATCCATGGTTGAAATACATAATTGTATATTTAAAAATAATACAAAGATTGAAGACTAAGCAGTCTATAAACTCGCCACAAATATAAGGTTGGGTCAAAAAGTAACCGACCAGGCGCAGTAATATTGAAACTGCGAATACCATACCAGCGTCGTCGTTGTGAATCGGCTACTGCATTATATAAGATTCACACATATAGTGAGCAGTTATACGACAGGCAGTGCTTTTACCTATGTAGTGGTTGGACTAAAGCAAAGTGAAATAGCTGCAGGATGCAAGCGTCTAACGTTGAACAGCGAGCAGTTATATGGTTTCTCGTTGCTAAATGGTAAACTACCGAAGAATGAGCCTGGTATACGGTAAACATTGTATGGGACAGACAAAAATGGAGGTTTAGTTTGTGACTGCTTAACGGCTGATGTCACATTCCTTCATAATAGCCGACTCATTACTATTACCGTACTTCTAGTCTGGCCACTACTATCAACTTTCCTTGCCACACCTTTCCTCCATCCCGAACTTGTAGCTATGCGACTACCACATTTATAGACAAGGGCGTCGCCAGGGGGAGGGGCAGAGGGGCAGTTGCCCTCCCCTAGAAATTCGAAAAAGTTATTTAAATGCTAAGTTTTAATTAAAATAATCTTCTTAGGCTTCTTGTAAGTTAAAGAAAATGTTTTATTTGAGATATTTCTTTTCCGGTACATAGTAAATGATTAAAACTTTATGAATCGTTTCTACTTTACCTACATACAATTCAATCCTCTATCAATTTACATCATCTTGCCCCCCCTTACCCATTGGCTGGCGTCGTCCTTGTTTATAGACCAGTAAAACAATATTTAATAGGCTATACGTTTACCTAGAACGCTGAGATTTAGCAGGCAATTGTGAACTTTATTCAGTAGCAAGCAACCCACCAACTTTTATTCCAAAAGTATCCAGTGGGATATTTGCCTTATCCATCAAGGTCTGTGTTGTTAGCAAATAAATGTGTTTTTCAACATTTGCTATTGTCGGCTACTATTTAACCTAATCAACACAGTAAAATCCTAAAACTGAATCCTGCCAAAACAGGAAAAATAATTCGATATCGTGCGATTCCAGTTTACATCGAGTTTTCTGTATTTCTTTTCCAAACATACTTGATTGCTACTGATGCACACAATCACTCTATACTCCATCGACTAATGCCGATCAGAAGGGCAGTAAACTTAAAGAAACTTTTCTTGCTCTTTTCTTTAATTGTTTGTAATTGTTAATTTGTACGTGCATCCTTTATTGAGTTTTTTGCACAGATGGCGTCCTCATTTTTAGGTAGTTTCGAATTTGTCTTAAGAATTATTCATTATTTAAATATATCTAGAAACTTTTAAATAATTCAAATTCTTAGGCTGTAATATGTCCACCACTAGATTCTGTTGTCATTATCGCCTATCTAAAAAATCCAGCATTGAGATGCTTAACTTTCCCGGCAACATTTAAAACTGCGTGTCTGGCGTTATCTGTTATGATATTTTATTTAAAAACTTTTTACATTTTTAATTATTATAAAATGACAAAAAGCTTAATTTGTAGGGTAGGGATGGGTTTTATAAAAAATTGTTATCAAGTAAAATAGTCATTAAGTCAGACCCTACTCGAGATATGACACGACCCTCTTTATCTCCCAACCCCGTCGACCTTTAACCAAAATTTAATAGCACTAATTTCCCTAATACACAAATCTCCCAGCAAAATTTCAGAAATTTTCGACAAAAAACACAGGAGTTACTAGCTTCAAATAAAATCGTGCCTCCCACGCACTAACATCTATGCATATAGAAAAAAAACCCCAACATGCATTTTTGACGTTTCAAGGTTCTCTGAGTACAAAAATGTAAAAATCTTGGAGAATAATTTTTTGACCGATCGTCATTTTTACCCTCAGTTATATATAATAGAGCCTGAAAAGTAAAAATTGAGTCGTGCGTGCGTTCCCCTTCCAATTGTCTACTGTTCCCTTTATTCATTTATATCATCATATGACCCGAGAGAACTCCTCGGTCCATGTTGAGAATAGCTGCTCTAGAAAAGTTAATTATTATAAGCACAATCCTCTATATAACGGAGGCTTATCAAAACGGAAAATTCTGGTTGGCAGATTTTTACTGTGGTTAATATCTCTAAGCTTTTAATGTGATATTTTTATAATTTATTTTATATGAAATAATATACATTTATTAAATAAACAGTAGTATACATTGCAATATAATTGTCGGCATATTTATAAAAAGTTTAAACAAATAGAAAACTATATTTCTCTTTTTTTGTTTTCAAATATTACCACATATTAACAAACAGATTTGTTTATTTTTTTACTTTTTAAATTATACAATAACTTTTTTACATAATTCTATTTGCCTTTGCTAGGATTGATGAATTATTTCTGGATAATAAAATTTTCTAACTTCAATTTGAATAAGTATAGATGAAAAATAAACGAAAACATACATTTATTAAAAGAAATTTTAGATATACTATTAACTATAATTTAAATAAATATAATAAAATTTAAAATATTGAATCATATCTGCATATTCCTACTTGTAAATTTCTAATTATTACACATTTTAGTTTTAACAAAAAAAAAAAGAGAAAAAAATTGCATTGCCAAACTAGCAAGTGTTGCCTCTTGTTACCAGATTACGTGGAATTAAATCTGCTTCTGTTATGGGATATTTGTTTGTCTGTTCGTAATGAAATTTAGAAATCGCATCTGTTATCACTAAACTATATGACGTAACGCTTAATTAATTAATTAAATTATTTTGTTTTTATTTGAAATAATTATGCATTCTGCAGATTGCAAACTGTATAGGGAAGAATGTATCTTTATAATATAATCGAGATGGATTGATAATAATAATAATGATAATCATAAGCGCAGAGCCCAAACCAGGTTAGGAGTTGAAAGTTGAAATTTGGTACACAGGGTACGGCACGAGAAGGCACACTAAGGAAATTTTGGAAATTCCCTCCCGCGGGGAGAGGAAGAGGGTTAATCAAAATTTATTTAAGAAACAAAATGTCACAACACTGGTCTTAACTCTGGTTACTATATACATAAGGACTAATAGGTCTTAAGCCCTGGGCCCCAAGTGTCAAGGACCCACAAAATTTAAATTATCATCATAAATTTTTTTTATACTTTTTCATTAACAATGAGCATTTATCGTATAGTAAAAAATAGTTAATATTAGTAATAATATAATAATGATAATTTATAATATTATTTGTAAATTTTTTTAATTACTCAAATCAAATTTGATCCACGATTTAGAGTTATTAAATTTCGGAATTCAGTTTTGACCTATATTCAGAAAAAGGTTCGCCTTTACTGTTCTAGAGTTGTGACAAATAATAATAAATAAAGAGGCATTATTTTGTCACAGCTCCTTTCCAAGCAATGAAAATACAATCTTAACAAAAGAAAAAATAATAGACTGTAACTGTGGTTATTAAGAAATCAATCACAATTATGACAAAATTTAGCTTCATGTGATGCCGAAAATTTCGGTTTTATTGAAGTTACGTTATGCAATCGATCCCAAAATTTCTATTTTTTTTGCTAGACAGGTTTCCTGCTTATATTAGGACAGGTATCCCTCGTATAACACGGTAGTTACGTTTTGAAAAAGTGCTGCGTTACGCGAATCCGTGCTGTACGAAACAAAGGTCTAATAACAAAACATAGGGTTAGGTTCCAAAGGTTCCACGGTTTAGGGTTAGTTAACAAAAGTACACTATTGGTTTTCATTACTAATAGAAATATGTTTGTAAAGGGAATCAATAATTTATTTCCCACCAATAATTAACTAACAATCACAATTAAAAGTTCTGTATTATGCGTTAATCTTAATTTTACTTAAACGAGGGCGTTTTCTTTTTACAAAGTATCGTTATCTTCTGAGCTTTTTTTGTTGATATTAATCAGAAATATCAGCAACATCTTCATTTTTAAATTTTTATCATAAAAAATTTTTATGGATGACAAAATAAAAATAAAAATATGTCATTAATCAAAAATTTGTTCTAGATAGTAGCGTTTGTTCAGTCGAGTACCAAGCGATTATTTTCCCAGAATTGGTGTTTGAATACCGAATTGTTCGAGTACCGAGATACTATGTATTTCGTTTGTCATTTTTACGAATGATTACTTACCTACGGTTAAAAAAGAGTTAATAACACTTACTTAAACATGTTTAAATAAACTTTACTAAATATGAAGATTAATCTGTAAAAAACAAACACAATAACAGTCTTAAGAGCTGGCCGGATGGCCGAGCAGTCAAGGTGGCAGCCTAAAGCTCTGGAGGACTCGAGGTCGAAAAATCTCCAGGAATTTTTCGGGGGTGATCCGACCCGATATGTCGGTCCCAGACCTTCATCACCTGGCCGCCCTATTGTCGGCCTGGCCGAACCCATAATGGACTTGCTAAAAGTGACCCTCTTAGTGCCCACAGGGCGAGAAGAGCAAAGAAAGGGAAAGAAAGGCTTTTGAAAATTTCTCTCCAAATTACATAATTCGATTATTTGCACTAATTCCAATTAATGTGTATTTAAAACGTTTCACAGTTTCTTTCGGAATATATATATAAATGGCGGGAAAAGATAGAAAGCGGCATGATCGTTAACATGGTCATGTTAATAATCATTTGGAACTTTTCCCCGCAAATGTCACGTAGTAAACATCATAATGAACTGATCTTTAATGATTCTGAATTGACATGGTATAACATTAAAATTAACAGAATTGTTCTTAAGACGATGTTGTTTAAGCCTGTAGATTACAGATCAAATGGGATATTCAACATAATATCTATGAATGTACTTGAGAATTCGAACAAAAGATGAAATTTTGTTTTTATTAGTGAATTTTTATAATATTGAACTATTGGAACGATGGGAAAATCAAAAAATGATTAATGAGATAATTTCTTTGCGTTCAAATGCATTCTAATCTTCGATGATGTAGAATCAAACGATGACAATAAATTATGATTGATCGTTTCGGATTTTGTTTGATTAAAGCTAACTGTTGAGATAAGGAACACCTGGACAATTAATTCTGTACACTTTCGGAGATAGAGATAAAACAAAAGACATTGATGAACATGATCAAGATTCTCTCTGATCTCCACGACAGGATAAACTTTTCTTGTAAAAAAACTAAACTCACTAAACGAAAATTTATGTTTGAAAATATTTAAAAAGAAAAAATGAAAAATAGAGGAAATACAAATATTCCAAAACATCATTAACTTATTAAATTCGCTGAAAAATGGAATGACAAATGGATAAAATGATAACTGGCATTCAATTTATATTCTATGATTATTCTCTTCACTCTGCGCTTACAAATATGAAACATCTAATTGTTTTATATGAGAATCACATTCCTATGGTTCAATGTAGGTTGTTTACTCTACTTGTATAAGCTATAATTCTATATATAAAATATATTACTTAAGTTATATTACATTAAAAATATTATAAAACTATTATCTTAATTCCGATTTAAACACATTTCTTTTTTTATATTAAGTTGTTGTATATACAACAACTTATGTAATATTGAGGATAAAAAAAATATTTTCTAAACAGATTTTCATCCTCAATTTTTCTTTAAATATTAACATGAAATAAAAAGTACGGAACAATTGAAAATCTTCATTCTCGTAAATTGCTTTATCTGAAATAATTTAATTTCATATAATTTTACAACATTAATATTGCAATTAAGTAATTATATTAATTGCCTTAATGCAAAACTGCTTTTTAAAAGTCTCATTTTGTCACTTTTGAAAAATTGACAACAGGAATTTTCAAAGATGGATTTCTCAATAAATTGAATAAATAATTTAAAAGTATCGCTCTAAATTTTGTTTTTATTTTAAGTTTTAGATTCATTTTGATTTATATCATGATCTACGAAATATCTGATATAGACTTACAGTATATTTTGATGATAATGATTTAATGATTTATATTTTTTTTACATGCAATAAACCAAAGGGCTTATAGAGATTAAACATTTTTTTTTAAATGTCTAGGAACGTCGATGATTTTCTAAAACATTTAATATTAAAAACATAAATTTTAATTGAAGATTGATAGCGAAATAAAAATAGGTGACGATATAGAGAAAGTGGTATAGCTATCCATCTCCACTTTTTTTTCGCAGATACGATCGTCGTGTCAATTTGATCTGCACCTAATCTTCGTGGAATTTTTACTGTTAATACCATACATTATTAATTACAAGATTTGTCTACATTTTGCAAATTTTGTTTAATTTAAATTTGCTTCTTTTATCATCAATCAAGATCTCTACTTGTATTTATCAAGATTCATGCAAAAGGAAGGATATAATTGCGTT
Organism: Centruroides vittatus; assembly: GCF_030686945.1. Lineage (NCBI taxonomy): Eukaryota > Metazoa > Arthropoda > Arachnida > Scorpiones > Buthidae > Centruroides > Centruroides vittatus. The sequence goes on along the minus strand of NW_027122609.1, from coordinate 551,262 downwards.
TTTAATCATATAAATCTAGACAGGATTTGTTGACTTAGAAACTATCACGAAATAGCTAATCCAAAGATGAATGAGAACAAATAAGACCAATAGCATTGTTTTTCAGCTGATGCAGACATTTCATTAAATAAATGAATGACTTTTTTTATACGTTAATGTGTATCATAATAATATTTCGCCTATTATTCTTCTTCTATATGGCTGACTTTCGAAGAGAGAATGCGTCTTTATCGTATTTTCGTCTCTCGCTGCTGGTGGCCAGCCATATAGGCGTCAATTATTTATTGTTCAGTTACTTCGGTTCAGGAAAAACCATTCATTTTTCTAAAAAACGTTTATGATTACTTTAGCTATACTTCACTCATTTTCGTTTTGTTACATGTATCGCATGCAAATAAATATATAATTTTTTCAGGCTTATATGTAAATTCTGTAATTTTATTATCTCTTCTAAGTATTAAAGCATTTATTGCTAATATGTATTCTCGTTATTAATATATTGAAACTACAGTATTTATTACATATATCTCTTATTCGTAAGAAGTCTCCATATTTTGTTTCTTTTTATAATATTGCGCAACAATAAAATAATTATTGTAGTTGTATAAACCTACATCTAGCAAATTTAAAACTGATAGCTTTTAAATTTAGCGTATTAAGTTCATTTTTTAAAATTAAATGTTAATACACAATGATAAAAAAAATTGTAAGTCACGTTCAAATTAAAAAATAGAGAAATGCTTCTTGATTAGAGAAATGATAAATCTTATAAATAAGTTTAAAATAAAACTTTTAGTTAGTGATTTAAAATTTAATTTATATATTAAATATTCTTTGAATATTACAAAAGCCTGTCAAATAAAACAAAATGAGTAATTTAATTTTTTAATTCCGAAATAAACTATACGCCCGTTAACGTTATATAATTGTAAACAGTGTCTATAAAATATACTAAAATATATATATATATACGCGTTATTAACAAAAACTTTTAAAGCTATTTGTTTATCTGATTTTTTAACATTCATTTTATGGAGATTAAAACAATTAATGTTGATAGACTGATGATACCAAAATAGCTTTTTAAATAGAAATTATGTAACTGTGATAATAACGATATTCAATATAGCCTAAGTCTATAGGGTTTTAGAATAAACTTTTTGTATTGGAAATTTTAACACTTAAAATCAATGTCCATTTTTAATTTTCTCAAAAATTATAAAATTAAAGCTTTACTAATATTATAACATTTTAAATAAATAGCGTTAATTGTTTTTTAATTTTAATTTATAAATTTATCTCGGGAAAAAACATTTCTATTATTTTATTACTTATCATCACCCAATTTTCATTTCGATTCCACGATTACTTACTTAACATAAAATAATCGTGAATATTTCATTAATATATAAGCATTCATTTCTCATAAATCAATTCAGGCTTAATAATTGTCAGATGAGAAATACAGTATTATCATCAATAGATATCTTATTATAAAATAATTTCTGAATAGTTTTATATAATTTTCTTATAGAAAAATTATATAAGTGAATGCTTATGTAACTATTCATAGAATCGAAATGCAAATTGGATAATGTTAAATAATAAAATTACTGTACATTGTTTATCATCATAGTATGTTTATTAATTTTCTATAAAACTATAAATAAAAATTAACATTGTCTCTTTAAACATATTATATTAGTAAAGCTTTAGTTTTACAATTTTTGTAAAATTTAAAAATCGATTTCAATTTCTAGTAAGGTTCGGATTTTTAAAAAACAGTCACTATTTACATCGCAAAAGTTGTTTCTAAAATCCTGTACACTTGTATTGTTTGACACTATCATAATTGCTTAATTTCTGTAAAAAAAAATTGATTTTTTTATTATTATCAATTTAATCAATACTAAATCCATTCCGTTCGATCCGTTTAAAGAATCAGATAAACTGATCATTTATTTTAAAAGTTCAGAACTTGAGATCAAACAAGAATGAAGAAACTTTAATTGAATTTAGTAATAATGCAGTAGTCTATAAAATTTACTAATAGGCCTAATTATGTAATTTTATTTGAAGACTACGTAATTATTATCTTTTTTTAATGATATTAAAAAATTTTATTTGGTAAATCGTATTCAGCAAGTTACATTCACTAAATAAATGCAAAATAAGCGTCTTTACAAAATCTATATTTAATCGCAATTTTCAAAATATTCTCCATATTTTAGTTAGAGTTTTTTTTTTTTTAAGTATACAATGAATGTTATATCTGTCGTAAGATTCCTGTATGTTATCTACAAATGTTGATTATATGAAAATCATTAATGAAATTAGTATAATTCCTAAATTTAATATAATAAAAATGACAAATAGTTCAAAACTCTCTGTCTGCCCATACTGTCTGTGCTTGATGATGCCAGACTGTCTGACACTTTTAACAGACCGCTTGACTGCCGACACTACGGCACCTTGTGTCTACCTGGCGCCGACAGGTATCTGCATCATATCTCCTCCCAATTCTTAAACTTGTTAAATTGAAGCACATGTTTCTTTTATTTTAATTTACTGATATATATATCAAAAATACAATGCATAAAATTTGCGTTTTTTAATAAAAATATTCTTAAAATTTATTAATAACATTCCAAATTTTATTTGAATTTCTTGAAAAATAAATTTTCGTTATAGTTAATGTAAATTTTTCTATAATCATTTCAATATAAAAGATTACCTTTTTAATAATTTTTAATTTTTTGCCGATCTCCTAAGTTCTTTATTATTTTCATCTTACAAGTTTATTTATAATTTCTTCAAATTTATTACTTCTGTTTATTGTTTTTATGACAGCCTGCTCTTTTACATTACAGGCCTTCGTATTAATGTAAATTAACATTTATATTTTTCAGTTTTTGAAATATTATACAAATATTTAAAAATTTTTCGTGTATAAATAAGGTTTTAAATATTAAATAAATAATATATATTATATTTATATATACATATAACGTATAACTTTATAAATAACTTAAAAGTTTTAGTTTCTTTAATGAATTATTTAAGAATGCAATGCATAATTTTTAAAGTATTAAAAGATCCTTAAAAGTTGTGCAGGATATCGAATTTGATTCAATTATTAGTCAAACAGTTTTCCAGACAGATTATATTTTAATTTACTGCATACAATAAATTTTGATACTTTTATTTGAAGTTTTAACATCCTATCAGTTTTTCCTAAAAATTATTGATATATATATAGATCACACATTTTAATTAATTTAAATAATAAATAACATACTACTACCATTTTATTGCCATTTTTCAGTTGGAAATGGTCAGTTTTTTCAGTTCTTTGAGGCATCGAATTTTATGCCTTAAAGAATGATCGAAGAAAAAAGTTCAAGAATAGTAGGCTATTTATAGAGTTTAAGTCACTAATTATATTCTTATTTGGTTTTATTACATATACTATGAAAAAAGTTTAAAGTCGAATTTTAATATTTGTGTATATATTATCAAATTTGTTACGGTAATAAATGTTATTATTATAAACATATTAAAATACTTAAGAATCTATTTTTTTTTTTTTTTTTTTTTTATAAATATTTAAATATTTGTTCGAATAACGGATTAAAAACGTTTACTTGAGCAAATTGTCTATATTAAGTTAAACTAAAATTTTTCTAGAGCCGACATAATCCACTTTTTTAGATGCTGACCACGTCACTCTGAGAAGAAATAATCGATACAATTACAAACGTAGCGTAAAGTCAATTCTCCTAGTATTCAAATATGTATCAAGAGAATTGTTAGGTTTACCAAATTAAGATATTATTTAAAATGTTCTTAACTTTTTAAAACAATGTAAACATGATTGTTAATTTAAATTACGCGTAGTAGACATAATAGACTTTTTTTTTAACTTTTACAATAATATTTATAATTTATTATGAATTATTTACACTTTATTAATTAACAGCTCTATTACATTATATTAATAACTTAATACAGGTTCTTAAATATAATGGCTTAATTAAAGAAAAATATTTTGACTGACTAAAGGTCAAAATATTAGCTTTAATATTAAATATAATTCATCATTTAAAAGAAGGAATTAAACTATTCCGAAGTCAAGCATTATTTGCAGAAAAAATTATAATGGAAAAAATATGGAATGAATATAAATGAGTTATATTTTGAGTTCAATTGGCCGACTTCTGCATAACTTTCTTAGTTTTTTTAAGTAGCAAAATTTATAGAAATTTTAATTATATATAAAGAATAAAATTTTCAAATTCAGATTTAGCAAGGAAGATATTTTAAAAATGCTTTTTCTAATTTCATTTAAAATGAAACAGAATAAAAAAAATTAAAAATAATTTTTAAATTAATTAAAATTATATTACTCTCAGAAATATTAATTATAACAAAATAATTTTAATTTCAAAATATATTGAAATTTATAATATATTAGGTTAAATTACAATAATAGGTATTAATGTGCCATTTAAGCGAATATATTTTATGGCATTATTCTTGCTTTTCCAAAGAGAAGCGAGAAATATTTTGATATTAATTAATTATATATCTTTTGTATTTAGTTTGTCTTCAATGTGTGATTTTAAACCATTGACACTAACCCATATCCAAAATTAATATTTTAATATAGAAAGATTCGACCAATACGATCCAATTCTGCATGTAATCATCCAATTGATTGCAGCTAAATCCATCGCAGTGGTCTTCCATTACTTATTTTTCTACTTCAATCAATCAACCGAACAAATGTTTCTTGTATCTACTTTTCTCCAAAGCGTAACCAAAAAATTTCATTAGAAAAATTGTTACACTTCATTAATTAACTTTACCTACTCATTTACAAGAGAATCGAATTGTTGATACTATAATTAATCTTTAAAAAATAATATTTTGAATGTTGAACTAATTTATATAAATAAAAATAATTGAATTTAGAAAACAAGGTATCACAATAACTGATAGACAATAATAGGATCAATCCAAAATTTATATTAGATAAGAGTATTTAGATTGCGATGTATTAAACTTATATTATGGTATAATAGGAAATTTTCACAACCAATGAAATTTTTGTTAACTAAAAAATTCTATTAATTTCATCAATTATCAATATTGTAACATATTAAAATTATGTTCGTTAGTGCATAATTAAAAAAAATGTGATTTTTTTCATTTTTGCTTATAAATTTAAAATAATTCATTTTAGATTACCCATTTTCAATAAAATATTTTAAAAACAAACCATTTGCGAATAAGTTTTACTTTACTATTAATGTATAGTATATACATTTACCTCTCACCGTCTTCAAGATCTCCAAATATTGTTGAAAAAGTGGCAATATCTTATATCTTTCTTGTGAAGCAGAAGTTTTTAAATTTAGTGGATTTTATTGTATTCTTGATATAAATATTACAGACAAATGTTTAAAAGCATATTACATAATTACTTTTACAATTTAAATCGATATATAGAAATACACTCAAACCTGTTTTTGTGCGGTCTTTTTTTGTGCGATTTTTTATACGTGCAATGTGTTTTGTGCAATTATTTTTGTGCAGTATACCAATTTGATTGAAATTCATATACCGCACACAAAAAATCACACAAAACAAACCGCACAAATAAAAAATCGCACAAAAATCGACCGCACAAAAACAGGTTTGAGTGTAATAATTTAAGATACAATAAGGAAAAAGTTTAAAAATTTATAAATATAAAAAATTGTTTTTAATTGCCAGAAGAGCTTTAGCTTTTTAAACCGTTTTCAAAGTTTTATTTTATACATTTCCAAACGTCTATTACATTCAAATAAATTTTTCGATTATGCTGACTCTCTTTCATTAATTAGTATTATAATGAAAATATTTCTAAAATATTAATTCAGGATTTTTATGAGTGATTTCAATACATATCTAATTGACTGTTACTTTATTTTATGCATAGTAAGGTCTCGCTTTACGGACAAGCTCACTGTTCATAAAGTGAATCGTTCGTTTGTTCTGTTTATATGTGGTAATACAGCATATGGGCGATCTGCCGAGAAGGGATCTCTCCCAGGAGGACTTTTTATGAGAATATGGCCCCTATTTAGGTGTTACAAACATAAAAAAAAAAAAATCCGGGAAACTCCACGTGACTATCCCGTTGACGAGGCGCGAACCCATGACCAAACACCCAGTGGTTTTATCCATTCAGCCCTTGGTTGACTGAATCGTTCTTAACTTGAGTAAACATTGTAATATGTTTAAATGAAATTAGTTACTTTAGTATGAAAATTGACTACTGAAAGTTAATAATATTTCAACTTGAACCATATTAGTGTATTTAAGTATTGTCCATTACAACGTTTCTCAATTTAAATTGTATTGACAGCTTCATAATATTATAAACGTTTAAATCATTTGAATATTTTTCAATTGTATAATTAATATGGTAAAAGAACGTACAGTCCGTTCATTTTGTTATGCAATGAAGGCAAACTTTTTCCATTGATGCACACTGGCAGCGAAATTAAAACAACTAACATATCAATAACTGGTTTTATTAATTGTTATCAAAATCTGACGATTGTTAAGCTTATAAATAATAACAACTCAAAGTCCGATGCATATAATTAGCCAGTTTATAGCCCGATATTTAAGGCGATCGTTGATTGTTAAGCTTTTTAACCTTAACAATCGTCAGAGATGTTTGCATGAATCCTGTCGTTGACGTTCATTACTATCTTAATTTTATCACCAGTGTGCATCGGCCTTTACAATAAAGGATACAGTGGAAAAGGTTCTGATTCATTAAAATACATTAACCCTGGATTTATAAGAAAGGAAATCAAGGAATAGATATTTCATAAACTCTATTCATAAACTCGAATCAAGGAATAGATATTTCATAAACTCTATAGTACAGATGATAATTCACGCGTTTATTCATATATTGGGAAATGTTTTTAAGTACTTTCTCTAAACATTGTTGAAATTCATGTTTTATTAATATTTTGTTAGCTTTACAGAACATTAAGCAAACGAGAACTGTTAGCTTTACAAACATTAAATTCGTAAATTGATAGGATAATATTACTTACATACTTATTTATTGTTTGATAATTCAAGTATTTTATTTTACTGATAATAAAAATAGAGTACAATAACTGACATTTGTTATAAGAACATGAGATTAGTTGACAGAATCAAATGACGTTCGATTTTGACAGCTACGAATATAAAGAAAATAACATTTGATTAAATAAACATTACTTACAAACGAAGAAAATATTAAAACTATAAAATAACAGTGTACCAAAAATAAAATTATATTTATTGCTATAAATTCATTCTGGATTAACCTAATAAACAGTTTATTTTGATTTCTTAACAGCTTTAAAAATATAATTTCGATTTTTTTTTCAATTATTTAAATTACTGCGGTTATCATATTCCACGGGGAACAAACTTCACACGTAATATTTTAGAAATATGGGCCTTAACTAAAGTCACATCAATGCAAATTTCTCAGTAGATTTCTGTCAATGAATCTTCGTTTCGTTATATACGAAATTGTATCATTTATAGTTTTTAAATAAAGTAAAAATAATTAATCCGCACCTTTAAATTGTATGTACTAATCGTAATTTAGGTTTATTTCATATTGCCATGATTTATATTAGCACATTTTTGTTATATATTACGAATTTAAAATAAAATAAAATTAAGAATTGTTTTAATGATAATCACTGTTATAGTAATTATTATTATGATAGTGATTATGAATTAACATTCAATTAAAACGTAGATTAACGTAATATATTGTTAAATTCTTATAATCGAGTAATTTAGTCAGTTCCTTGTCACAGTTTTCTCTTTGACACGAATATTTAAATTCACTTCCAATTCCCGCGAATTAAAAAGAGTTCATTTCATTGGGCGTAGCTTTGTTGGATATTTCCAGGCCCTAGGAACGATCTTCGACCATTGATTTACATCTTTCGAGGGGTGTAAAAACTTTTTGGGTCTGCTTATTTCTATTCCCCCCTCGTTTACTGTATTGCCGTAATTTAAAATAGAATTAATTAATGCATTTATAAATCGTTTCCTTTTTTAGCTTTGAAAATTACTATTCACTTGTTTAGTATAATAATTTTATTCCTTATTTTTTAATCTGAATTTTTATTTCCTGTGTTTTTTTTTAAAAAATAAATGTTAGTTTAGTGACAATGATAGTTTTTATATTCCAACTCTGAAATGAAATAAATCCAGAACATTGAGCAAACGAGAACTGATTAAAGTTCAAAGTCGTTTCATAAATAAACAAGCAAACAAGTACAGTACCCTTTCTTCGATGATTTCACCACGAAGCTAGCCGGAAGCTCAAAAATAAAATATGAATCAAACTGTTCTATTAAACGGCTACTATTATTTTATTAAATGTCCGTTTTCAAAAACCTGATTTAAAAAAATGTCTTTGGAAGTGTAAGCACGTGGGAAGTTGCGTTTACCAGTATGAGTCATCAGTAGCTTTAGATTTTCGTAGCTGACATATTAAGTTGGCACAAAATCTCTGTTGAGCAAAAAATTAAATAACTAATCTACAAAGTACTTTTTAAAAATTTTTTCTGGTTATGTAATATTTTTATATTTCTTTATAAGTTTGCTTTAAATGCCAAAATATTTTTAAAAATCTAACCAGAAATATTGGAAGAAATTGGATAAATATATGAATTAAATAAATTATACGTAAGCAACCTAATAACTAAATATTAATAAAACTTTTAGTTTTCGATTTACATTTCAAATGACTATTCAAAATCATTACAATCTTATCTCTATTATAGTAAGATATCTTAATTTCAAAATATACAAATCTTTCATTGAGTGTTTTCAATTATCGATCGTAGTTAGTAGTTGAAATCGTTATAAAATATTGCATCATTTTCTTCGTATTGTACTGTACTAGTTCCCTTCCCCATTCCGGCTAATACAAAGTTTCTAGAATCATCCAATAAAAAAAACCTTATATAATTGTCAATATACACAGCATTTTAAGATGAAACGGATAAAACATTTAAAATGTGTCTGTTTGAAACAACTAGACGTCAAATTGGCATTTAGCCAGAGATTATCATATGCACATCTAGGCTCATTCCTAGCTATCTCAACAACAAGAAACTATAATTCTACAAGGTCACTGTAAAAACAGAAGTCAGCCCGGAACCGGAAGTGTTTTTTTTTTACTCATGAAGCTCTAAACTTGTTTTATGAAATTGAGTAATGTCTAAAGTTTTTTCTTGTATTATAGGAAAGTATTAAAAAACATTGAAAAATTTTAAATCGAAAACTTTATTTTATACTCACGGTATATCTAATAATAGGCAATTGTTAATAAAATGTTATTTAATATTCCTTCATTTAGGCCTAATTCAATAAAATACTTATTTTAATAATTATGCCAAAATCTCCTTATATTCAAATTTTATCAGAGACGATGTAACAATTATATATAGTTTAAATTAATTTTAATAGCTAATAATATATTATTAATGTAATAAATAGATTTAACAATTCCTTTTGGACTTTTTATTGATTGAAGTACTTCTCAATAATTTAAAAAAACATGAAATCACTTTTGAATCTTGAGTTTCAAATACATTTTTCTCTTTTTGAACAGGTAATTTACTTATATTTGCATAATATTGATGCATATGTGAATTTATCTTTCGAATATGAGCATATTTAAAACATATAAATAAAATATCTGTTCAGAATCGAGTATATAGTTGAAATTCCAGGTTTGTTTTAAAATATTTCATATACTGAAATATTTTATTCAAAAATTATATCAATATAGTACTAACATATATATGACAGTTTAATTTAACTATATTTAATAATTTCAAATGTTTATATGGAACTATTTAAATAAATAAATTTATATGTAGTATATATAAATTTTAATTATAAAATTACTTTTTCTATTTTTATATTTTATAATCATAAAAAATTATAATTATGAATATAATTAGTAATTATTTCAAATTTAAATTGTAAAATTTTTATATTAAATTTATGCAAGGAAATTAGAATGCAAAATTTGGAAAAGATGATTTTTAACTACTAAAAATGAACTACTGTAATGATTTATAAATTATTATAATTCAATTACTTAACAAATAATTAAGTTTGTGTTATAAAGGATCATCTGATGATAATTTACATAAATTAAACAGACTTATAGAAAACGTATTATAAAAATATATAAAAACATTCAATAAAAATTTTTATGAGAATTAACAAAATATTTTCTACACTACCACTAAAACAAAATATTTAGCATAGCTTATTTGATTCTTTGATAGATTTTTGATATATTTATTAAAATACATAAGAATATAAACATTTGATTTATTCAGTATGTGGGCGTTTTTTGTCTTCATTTTAAAAACTAACATTAGCTAACTATTAGCTAATGTTAGTCCTTAAAAACGGAGATAATAAATAAATTAATTAATTTAATTACTGTGCATTGATGCTAAAATTATAAACTTCGAGTAAAAAATACAAAAAAAACTATGAAATAAACTTCATGTCTTAAAACGCATAATGTATATAACATGTGATATAAACAAAACAATTTTAACGGAGAATGAAAATGTACAGTACAGTACACGTGACTATAGTCATGCACGAACAGGTTGAATAATGTTTCTATAGGTAGTGTAATTTTGTTGATTTTTAAACACCGTTCTTAAGATCTGGATCATAAAATTATTTCTATATATATTTATATCTTATATTTAATTTTATTGTAGACTGAAACCATATTTAAAGCATTTAAACAGTTATATTTTTGTCACATAAATTTTTAGAATTACCTTCTATTCGAATTGAAGGGCTTAAGAGTTTTTGGAAGTTAATAGTAAACGGTATAGTTAAATAATAAAAATAGTTAATATTTATATTCTTCATTATTAAAATATTAAATTCATTTTCAACAGAAAAAATATCACTATTAAAAATGGAAATCATATAAAACTCTTAATAACAAATATTGTCAACTTTATCTTGTTATTAAAATGTAAGAGCATAAGCAGATTTAGAGGTTAATTAATTATAATTTGTGATGAATAAGTATGACAAAGCTTAGGATCGAAAATTTCAACCGGTTTCTCTATTTACTGTGACCTAATTTAATTTTAAAATCGAAAAAGAGCCTACTGTACATAAATATATATATAACCAACTTTATTCAAAAATTTTAAAAAATGATAAAAATGTTACTTAATTTTTTAAAATGTGGATTGTATCTTTTATAAGATTATTTACAAGAAAATCCATATTTAAAAAAGTAAAGATTGAAGATAAAAATTATATTTTCTAATCATTTTTATCTTCAATGAATATAAATACAATAAATGGACGTGTAAATGCTAAGCAGGAACAAACAAAACACAGGAAATATATTTTAGATTGTGTAAATCCTAAACACGTATGAAATTCAAAGGTGTGAATTCGTATTTGTTCTTGAAATCATCTTCGTCAATGAACATAACGTAAATTTGTTCAAGCTAACAAGTGAATGTATTGATTTTACAATCACCATACTTACCTATTAAATATTTTATGACGTATATTTTAAACTCCGTCATAATATAGGTAATAAGTGTAGTAGTGTTTAGGTTGAGCTATGCGGTAACACGTGTTAAATATTATGTAATCAACTGTTAAACATTATTATCGCTGTTCATTATTGTTTTGAATTTATGCTAATTAATTATTATAAAGTATATTAATATAGACTATTTTAAAAAAATTATAATTCATATTAAATAATGTTTAATAATTAATTGTTATGTGTTAAATGAAAAACTAGGGTTTCCACGAAAATATCTTTTTGTAAATAAAAACTAATTAGGAAGTTAATTGTAATTATTGTTTATAAACATATCATTACGGAACATATTTTTTCTAAATGATATATTTATCCGATTAAAACGGATAGTAAAAAGCAAACGAAAAAAAAAATCACCTTACTAAATGCTCTTCACTCCAATTTCCCGCTACAACGGAAGCACACGAGAATCGTTTGTCGTAACGCGATTGGTTGGCGCGGTAGTACGTCACGCGGCGTCATCCGTACGACGTAGTTTTCTCGAAAAGAATAATTGGGTAAATTTCCTAGAGGTGACGTCATCGTCAGCCAATAGAAAGAGGAGAAAGTGACATCACGCCATCCTGGGTATCGTGAGTCAGCGTTATAAAGTAGGATAGGACGAAGTCTAGGTGAGTCACGATATAGTACAGGTTTAAGGTGAAAAATCGACCGTTTTTCGTCGTATAACGTACATTTATAGTATAGTCGGCATCGGCTCATCAAAGGCCATCGACGTGTAAGCAGGCAACGTGGATACCGCGCTATCTCCATCCATCCAGTACGAACGTATTGTGGTGTCGACATCGAAGCTTTCCTAACCAAAATGGAGACGACTTTCTACGAGGACTCTCAATTTCGCTCGAAAGAAGACATCAAAACGTTAAAAAGGACAATGACGCTGGATTTGGACAGCCCTAAAATCGGCAAGAAAAGTAAATTCACAACACTTTTGTCATCACCTGACTTAAATATGCTAAAACTAGCTTCTCCAGAATTAGAAAGGCTGATTATAGCACAGAATGGTTTAGTTACGACAACGCCGACTCCGACACAGTTTCTATTTTCCAAGACGGTCACCGAGGAACAGGAGCAGTACGCCAGGGGATTCGTCGACGCATTGGCTCAACTTCATCAGTCAACTGCACCCAGCGCGGGTAGCATCATACCACAACCGGTAATTTCGTCGGATAATTCGGCCGTCATAACCTCGTCATGTACCGTCCTCACCTATTCACCCAGCACAACGGCTAATGAAACCTCCAACAGCAACGACGCATCCCTGGTTACGGTACCCACCGCTCTGGTTACCATCAAAGACGAACCACAGACTGTGCCCAGCATCGGAGTGACACCGCCTCTCTCCCCCATCGACATGGAGAACCAGGAGAAGATCAAGCTGGAAAGGAAGCGAGAAAGGAATAGGATCGCCGCCAGTAAGTGCAGGAAAAGGAAACTCGAACGAATATCCCGTTTAGAAAGTAAAGTAGCCGCTCTAAAAAACGAAAATAGTGAACTGGGTAACGTGGTTAACAAACTGAGGGATCAAATCTGCCAACTCAAAGAACAAGTCATGGATCACGTTAAGAGTGGTTGCCAAATTATGATTAGTCACGATTTTTAAGTCGATTGTTCAAAAAACAAAATTGCCTGTTGTACCAAAAAATATTATAAGAAATGTTTTCGGATGGAACGTTACGTGCCTTTTCCGCTCAGATGAAGTGATAATGCTAGTTCCTGGAAGTATCATACCTTGATCTATGCAAGTATTGATAGTTTCTCAATTCTTCCTATCTGCCGGTTAAAATTAGGGCATTACATAGGATGAACTATTAACTGAATCTAATGCCATAATAATTATCCTAGCAATATCGCGTTTTGCTATTTAAGTATACTATTTTCGATAAAGTGAAAAATAATCTTCGAAAAAAAAAGTACCGCTGCTTTGTGCTTCTAGTAACGAAATGCCTTTTTTTATTCGATATTTACTTTTCCTGTCATTTTAATGCGGCAGCTGACATTTGAGAATTCTTAATTTTATCGTTAGATAAAATAGTGCTTGTTATTTTTATACTAAAATAAAAAAAGACTTGGAGTTAGCTCAATAATTTTATATATTGTGAAAAGCAGAAATTATATATAAATGATATATATATTGTACAGAAATGTGTATTGGAGGGGTTTGTGTACTTAAATTATATTTCTATTTTCTCTTTGTGTTTTTTATTGACTTTATCGAAGAGAATGTGTAAATAAAATGAAAGTTTTTTCCATCTTTTCATATAATTTTGATAACAAAATGAGGCGAACTTTAGTTAATTCTAAAGAAAACAAAATATGTGATGTCCTGCACAAAAACAAGGAATGTGATTCCAGTCAGATTATTAAAAAAAAATGAACAAAGCTATTATTATGTGCCCCAGCGGCATTTGAAGTATTATAAAAGATTTACAAATATATTATATATATATATATTGTACATTAGAATAAATAAAAACTTGTGTATGGATATTTTGCAGTAGTGAAATTATTCTTTTTGCATTATCGATTTTTTTTAAGGATTTAAAGTCGTTGCTCTCAAAATTAAAGGTCGAAAACATATAACATTTCCAAGTAAATAAACAAGGCAATGTTCCTAGAATCATTATTGACTAATACAAGTTTGTAAATAATTTCACAATTTACCATTGCCACATTGCGAAATACTTTGTGATTGTTTCGGCCTTTATGTATATATGTATATACTGTATATATAAAATACTAATACTAAGTAATACTCTAATTTTCTGACTTCGTAAAATGCTTCGTAATTTTGTATATATAATTTTATAAATAAATAATTATATGAACGTTAGCTTAGTGAACTTATTACATCGGCTTAAAAATTGAGCTTATCAAAAACATTTCAAATATTTTATGTAATCTTTAAACACTGTACAAAAAGATAATGTTTTATCGAGAATTTAATTACTGGATGCTGTTTTTTTATTTATCAAATTGTAGTTTTTATCGGTTTTAACACATTTTATATTTCGACATAATTATGTAATTTTATAATAAATACGCCATATCTCCTAGGTTAAATGCATGTACTAGCAATTCTTGGAAAATCTGTTTTCACGTTATGCTCGTAAACAGAGTAAGTAAATGCATTTTGACATTAAAAAAAGTAATAAAAATCAATTTAATGATATAAAGTTTAATTAAAATGCAATTTATTAAGGTAACGCTAACAGAAAAGTAGGTTTTGAAATAATTATCAAAGTCAGCCATTTTTTTTCACGTGTAAGTTTTAATCAAATTGTTAACAATACCTTTATTAACAAAAACCTTAATAACAAATTTGTAATTTAAAAAATATATATATCTTCTATAAATTTTGTTTTTTGCATTAACAAATTCTTTATTAATTCTATTTTAAAATGCTAATTAGGTTATTCCAGCTTCATATTAAAATCCATTGTTTCGCTGTTAATGGGTTTCACGAACGGCGTATTTTCACAATAAAGCCATTGACCTATAATAACAGCTTGCATTCAAAATATGATAAAATTTATGATTTATTGAATATTTCTTACAAGACAGAATATAGTTTGGAATATTCTAATTGGAAAACTAGTTAATATTATGTTTCATTTCTAACCATAGCAAATATTCATTTCAACGTTGCCTTACAAGTTGTTAAAATTTTTAATATGAAAACAAATTCCTACAACTTTGCACGAAGATAAATCAAGTTTTGCCAGAATATTTAGCCTTTCCGGTTTCTCTCGATCTTTATGACCCTAAGTATTGCGTCTTTGAATATTTTATTTAAATTTTCCTAAGTTTGCCTATTTTATATTTTAAAAATTATTAGAAATATTAATTAATTCTTGATTTTTAATAACTTTTTCTATATTTTTGCATGCGTTAAATATCCACAAGAAAGATAAGTTCGCTTGCGGCATATCGCTAAGCCACGAAGTCATAAAATTCTCAAAAATTAATTTCTTTAATTAAATTCTATGGGAATATTTTATATTTTTCTTCTGTTCAATTAATTCGAATTCTGAAATTAAAGTGTTTGCTTCGAATCTGATCTCTCCTATTACTTATTACACAATCTCCTATTTGCTTCTTGATCCTTGAATATAATCTTCCAATGCTATCATAAAGCATCCTTACAAAGATAAAATGATCCTAGATTCGGATAAAAGAAACTATTCCCCAAAGATAAAAATATTATCTCGCAGAGATAAGCAATTATTCCGCAAAAATTTTCCATTGAAGTTCATGAATTACTTCTAGATAAATTTACCACAAAAATATGAAGTAGAATAAAGATTTTCAATCCTTCATTCTATTGCAATAGATATATTTTACAGAAAAATACCAGTTATCCATCTGGAAGTGAAACTTTTTTATTTTTCAGCGAACATGAGCATGCCAGAACAACGAGACGAGCTGCCTACTGAATTTCAGGAACTAAAAGTTTTCTACATGTTTTGTAAACACAGGTAAGAACTTTACGATTCTTTATTTCTATTAACTTAATGCTATATTTTCAATCAACTTAATAATAAAAACTCCATTAGTATTTTTATAATGCAGGTGCTTCCTATAATATGGTGAAAGTTTTTTGTTTTAAATTCAAAGATACGTTTATACAATTTTTTAGTGTATTATTTATTTTTTCATGCCCTAAAATATTTAATGGAATTTGATACGACAGAAAACAGGACGTAAAATTGTAAGTTTTTATAAAGTTAAATTACATATATTTTGTACTCTAAAACAGTGGTTTTCAACGTGGCCTTCAGAATACCTCAAGATGTCCAGACATTTTTTTTTTTTTTTTTTTGAAGCATTACAAAATTTCCTGATAACCAATAATTTATCTGAAATTTGAATAAATTATTAGATATTATGTCACACACTAAAAGAAACTAGTATGAATGCTGGCTTCAAAATATAAATATATATATATATAAAATATGAAAATAACTGATTGCTTCATGGCTTTTCCTAAATTATGCGAACTGTTATTGATATTGAACGTAAATTACACGTTACAGAATTAAACCTGTAATATTTCATTAATACTTAATCATTTCTCCTCCTTTCGAAAAATTCATTAAAAACTTAACATTGATTTAATTATTACAGCATTGTATTTTATAATCGATGCAATATTCGTTAGTTTTTAATTAACAAATAATGTCAAAATACAAAAACTTATTCTTTAAAAATGTATTTCTAACTCGAATAATAAGATTATGTCTTTGCTATCAATTAGGAAATGAATATTTTTTGAAATTATAAATGAACTTTCAGGCATAGTTTAGGCTATTTATAAGTTGTTCGGATACCCAAAATATATTTTAGCAATTTCTTTTTTTTTCAACGACAAATAATTATGCTATCTAAAATAGGCCTATATATTAGAAACAGTAGCCTAATAGAAAATGAAATTCAGATAATAATAAAAGAAAGAAGCGGAAACATTTATAAATGAATACAAATAAACAGTAGAATTAACGATTTCCTCTGAAAAGTTAGCAATTGAAGTCAATATGAACTCAAACTGGTAATCGGGAAACGTTTACTTTAGCTATTCTTTCTTTGATCCGTTAATTCTATCCCCCAATGTGAAACTACAAAGCAGAAAGAAAAGAAAAATCTGAAAGATAATTGACCACTGACATTCCGGCAAAAAGAGCACTCGCAACATAAATTCTCTTCCATAATATTTTGCTCATCCGGAAGATTTTTCTTTTTAATTTCTAATATTTATGGAAATACAAAAAAATATTAAATTTTTAAACTAGGTTTTAAAAATAATTTTCATATAAATACTTGTTGATTTGATAATTATCGCATTTTAAAGAACATAATATAGTGACAATACAAAAATTGTGTCAATTTAAGGATTAGTGTTTATAATGTGTCAGTTTAAGGATTAGTGTTTATAATGTGTCAGTTTAAGGATTAGTGTTCCTAATGTGTCAGTTTAAGGATTAGTGTTCCTAATGTGTCAATTTAAGGATTAGTGTTCCTAATGTGTCAATTTAAGGATTAGTGTTTCTAATGTTCATTACTTAGAAACACTAATCCTTAAATTGATACAATTTTTGTATAGTCACCATATTATGTTCTTTAAAATGCGATAATTATTCATGATTCATCAATAATACTTAGGTCCTATCATCGTGTTGAGTTGTGTACAAGGCTATAATCTCGATGTAGTATATAAACTTAATACTAATTTGTAATTTTAACGTAAAGTTTACATTAAAAATTGATTCAATGCATAAAAATTGGAATACATTTTAAATTTGACGTAGTTTCTATAATCTATGAGATTTTTCTCACATTGTTAAATAACTTATGCAATTTGACAAAAATGTTTACTCTGTGACAATTGATATGCCAGTCATTGATATGACTGGCAGGGAAATAAGAACAAAAATAATCATTCTTATTTCCCTGCCGGTTAAATTATATGACTTGCAGCTGAAGCAAACTAACAAAAGGACGAAAGACAAACAACATTTTAAAAATAATTTGTTTTCAATTTCTGTGGAACATATAAAAAAAATAATTTATTTATAGAATTTTCATAATAAACATCCATCTTAGATCTGATTTCGAATACTTTAGTTTATGAGCATCGGATCCGATTTTGAGTCAACGCTCAGAGAATTAAAGCATTATAATACAGTATATGACTTCGGCATTATGAATGGCATTTAAACAATGCTGTAATTATCATTATAAATGAAATATAATAAATGACTTTACAAAATAAGTATTTCTCTATGTTTTCGTTTCAGTTATTTTACTTAATACTTTCCAAAAGTTCACTTTGTACCCAGTATTCTTTGTATTCCGATGTATCGCAATTATTATTAAAAGAAACGACGTTTAGGAATTAAAATTTTACTTTAAGATAACAATTAACATTATAAATTATTCGATAATTTCGGCATTCAAAAACCTAGAACTGATATAAAATTTCTATGATATAATAAGCTTAAACATACGTTCTAAAAAAATTGGTTTGATGATTTATGATGAAATATTTGATGAAATTAACAATTTAGTATGAATTTCTCATTCAGAAGATACATGTTAAATGAGAAACAATGCATAAGAATATGCATAGTTTCTCATTTAAATATTTTTTTCGTTATTATTAACGAAGTTTCAAAGTTATATTCTTAGATTATGACTTGTGTTAAAAAATAAAGTTATTGTTTGATAAAAAGATTTTATTGAAGCGCAGAGACCGAGGCCAACAAGAGTCTTTGGCAGCGACTCAAATCGGCAAATCGCTAAAACTCGTTTTGCAAAGTAATGACCGATTTGAACGAAATATTACAAATTAATAGAACTAATAAAATGGCGTGTCGTGACGAAGGCCGAATTTTAAAATTCGACATAGAACGGGAGATATCGGAAGTCAAAGTTCATTTCCATGTTAAGTTAATAGGAATATTTTGCATTGTAAAAACGTAAACAAACGAGCGCGCGCTACCCGAAATTTGAAATGTGGCGTGGCTCTTGCCAATTTTTTTTTTTTTTTTCAAATACCAATCTTTCTTCCCATTTTTCTCGAAAAACTGACATAGCTTATATATATGCCTTGCATAATTTTTTTTTCCAAAACAATAATAACAGTATAGGCTATTGAGTTTCGGATTCCCATTGTAAGTCTATGGAAAAAATTCTAATTGAGTTCTATTATTTTTGCGTTTTCGTTAAATACAGGAATATTTTGAACTACATTAACAAACTACATTAAATTGTCTCTGCGTTTCAATCGGGAATGAAGTTCTCCTAGTTATTAACTTTGATTTTATTAGAAGATTGGATTGAATAACACATGAACAATCTGCCAATGGAGGAAGACTTTCTATGGGAGACTAATCTGTATTTATGACACGAAGAAAACCCGGAAAATCTCACGTGGTCACCCGTTGGTGAAGCACGAACCAACGACCAACTATCGGTATCCACTCGGCCACCAGCCGACCATTTTATTACAGTATTCACCTTTCTCATTCTTGAAGAAAAGTGAAGATCATCGATGGCGCGTCATTTAGAAACAACAATTTTAGATCATATTTATTTTGTAAACATAACTACTTTTTATGCTTACTACTTATTAGCTTTTTTCCTCTACTTTAAATAAGATTAATATTGAAAATGATATTTTGTATCTGATATACTTGAATGCGTATCAAATGTCACGTTATATATGTCAAACGTCGTGTCAAAATATCAAAAACAAATATTTCAAAACTGGAATTGATATCTGAGAATTACATTAATAAAAAAAGAACTAATAAATTAATTTTAATCTATATCTAACGGAATTTCGCAATATAAACTCTAAAGATTTTTCGAAATAGAAATTTGCCACCAACATGTGTAATCAATAGACACAAACGACAATTAAAAGATTTTTAAAGTAAAAAAATCTATCCTAATGTAAATTTGCATTAAACATAAACTTTTATTGTTAGATTTACAATTAATTTGAATCTACTTATTTATATCAAATTTATTTTAAGTACTAATAAAATAACTGAACAAGTTAAAATACTTTCATAAATGTATGAACATAAATAGAAACAAGTTTATTTTTTGTTTTTATATACCAATAAATTCTATCTATACGTAATTATTTTCTAATATCTTTAAACAGAAATCCGAATTTACATCTTCGGTATAATTTGCATTTTAATTAATTAACAATATAATTGACTGTATAATTAATATATATTTTATAACTTACATGCAGCGTTTTAATCAGTTACGAAAATATGGAAGAATTGAAAGCAAAAGCCGTTCAGAGAAAGAATAACAGTATTTGAAACAGTAAATTTAAGAACAATTCGAACAGTAGTTATAAACAAAAATTAAAGAAGTAATTAGAACCACACTTCATGAATGTAATGAAAAAGCTGGCAAACAAATAGGAGAGAATAACACTTGAAACATATCTGTAAAAAACACAGTAAAAATATTATTATATACGCTATACTAAATAAAATAATATATATTTTGCGGGAATATTCTAATACTTTACCTGATATCGCTGTTATTCAAGTCTAATATTTAACATAACGTATTATATTTTCAACGTCCAAAATCTCTTTGTTGAATAGAAGTAGAAGAATCATTATCAATATATGTACTGTACTGTGCATGTATACACATACATACACATATATTATTTACTAACATTAATACATATATATAATTTAACAACTACTCCTACTTTAATACTCATTAATAAAACTTTTGCCTTCACAAAGAAGAAAGAGCTGACAAGGACTCTTCATTTCTCTGCACTCGAACAGGTTAAAGGACCATTAAGAAGTCTGATAATTCTCAATTGTACTGAGATATTTAAATAACAACAAAAGCTTAAGAGGAGTAATTTTGTTGAATTGCCAGAAATTTCTCTATTTAAAAGAATATTTAAGTTAAAAAAAAAAAAAAAAAAACACACAAAGTTAAAATTGTGTGGCGTCATCTGTTATGAGATTTTATTTAAAGTACTTTTCATATTATTAACTTATAATAAAAAGATAGAAGGCTTAATTTTGAGGGTAGAGATGGGTTTCTAGAAAAATTGTAAATACCAATAACGAGTAAAAATTTTCATTAAGTCTGACCCCAGTCGAGATCTGACACATGGCCCCCCTCTATCTCTCCACTCGTTGACCTTTAAGCATCAAAATTTAATAGTTATTTGCATTAGTTATTATATAGTTATTAGAATTGCAATTCTATATGTGGCATTAATAGCATTAATGCCACATATAGAAATAATCCTGCCAATTTTCAAAGTTTTTGGTTCATCCAGTCCTGAGATTTAATGCAAAATAGATGCCGACACAAATACAAACACAGAATTTTATGTCTTTTTGTTTTACTCTTTGAGTTTCTTAAGTGTTAAAACGTCGAGAAGTGAAAAAAACAGGAGTCAAAACTTGACCGATTACCATACTTTTCTATTATATTCTCTATATTACTAATGCCGTAAAAGTAATATTTAATATCCTGTTAAAGATTAAGAACAGAAATAAAGAAAATTCAACAGTTTTATGTTGTTATTTTAATAAACGTTCTCAAATATTCGTGATAAGATAATGGATATTTATGGGATATAATTATTACTAAATGAAGTTCAACGAACAAATATGGTTTTATTTACAAACACGTAAATTATAGTAGTCGTTAAAAGCGATATGACTAAATATATTTAATATTTCTGATAGGTTTATTAGTATAGCACGCGTGAACTTGGTATACACAAGACAGAAATGACGAACGTTTAAAACAGTTATTTTAATAAAGCGTGAAAAACTATAATTTTATACCTTCGTGTCTGTCTGTTCATCTTGTAGGTACTGTACTGCACTGTTCAGTATGAGACCTCACTGATTCTTGCTCATATGCGCTGAAGTTCTTGAGAATTACACCCTTAATTCTTTCTTAGAACAGACTTCATATTAACATTAACTTGTTAATTATACTAGTATTTTATTACAGTATTGTTTGGGAATTCTTTCCCATTCTGTTCTAATTTATTCTTACTCGTTTACACAAAATGTGTAAAAATACAGGCCTTTTAAGAATAGCCGCAAAAAGAATGCCACAAAATTTACATATTCCTATCTAGTATAACATACATTTATATATCGCTTTGCTAATATTTTAATACTGTATACAAAATCAAATTTATTATTTTATATAAATTGCAACGGATAACATAAATAGATAGTTACTATATATTAATATAACATAGCCTATATATTAAACCAGATTTTAATCATTTTTTAAAATTACTTATTAATATTATCCAACAGTATAAAAAATTTTCTAAATTTTTCTCGAGAACTGAGAGGAGATTAACACTAAAATTATGTTAAAAATTACAAAATCTTCATTATATACAGCAGAAAGAATTAGTACAGACTGAAAAAAATTTTAAAGTTATATTTGAAAAATTAATACATTAATATATCAATTTCTAAATAATAATTACGGTTAGATATTGCAATTCTAATTTTCTATATTTATCAAACAATCAATAATAATGTAAAAGTGGTGTTAGAACTTTATGCTTTAAACTGGATTAGAATAACATAGAAACACAGACTTTAAAGTTTGAAATATTTTTATATTTTACAAAAATTTTATAAAATAAATTAGATTTTTCATTCATAAAAATAAAATTAATATTTGTTAACTATTTTTAATGAAATATTTAGAATATCAAATTAATTGAAAGAAGAATAATGTAACTAACTACATTAGTCCTAAAGAATATTTAAAATTTTTATAGATAGTTTATACAGTAGATTTAAATATATATATTTTTTAAATACTTAAAAGTATCAGTAAATATTACATAAATGATTAACTAAATAGATTTGCATTAACGTTTTTCTTAGAAAAGTTGATAGACAAATTGAGTTACGCATGAAATTAAAGGGGGAAAAAAGAAAAGAATGTAACTAGAAATAGTTGTTTCAGGAACTATTAAAATAATAATGAGAAACGTTCTTCGTGAAACTTATAATAAGAATTATTTATAATTTAAAATTTTATTACAGGAAAGATTTTGAGTACGTTAGAAAACAGCAATTTATTCGTTAGCAAATTGACTTCTAACAAATGGTTTAATTTTTAATTTCATTTAAGTTCAATCGGGCATTAATACAGTAGGCCTGGGTGTATTTTTAATTAAAATAGCAAGTCATTCCTTATTCGTAAGTCGTTCGAATTATCGGAAACATGTATATACAGTTTAAACAGGGCCATCCAGAGAAGAGCTGGCGATTTTCCCCTTGGCTCATAAAAAACAGCGGTACTGTACATAGTAGTTCCTATCCGTTTAAAATAATGTTTCTATATTGTTATCCTGTTTACATAGAAATAACAGTAAAATGGGAAAAGGGGCTCGCTCCAACAACATTTCCCATATAAACACTGAATGGTCATGAGTAAGTATGTATATGTAACTTTATTAAGTAAGATTTAAATAAGAATTTGATACAAATGAAAACACTGCCTATATAACTTACACAGGCAATGTTTTCATTTGTATCTAATTCTTATTTAAATATTACTTAATAAAATTATATATTTGCTTGTATCTACTATTTAAAATGAAAGAAAATGCAGCATATATTATTTGAGATAATTTTCTTTAATATAAACATTGTTGCAATGTTTTCCTGTTTGTGATCCCACTATCTTATAAGCTGTGCTCTTAATTAAAATAGAGGAAACATTTGAAAATTTCGATTCTTTCTAATCGGCATGTGATTATTCGTCGTATGAGTAATTTCCGATTACAGTATATACATTGGTATATTTCAACAGAGATTTCTAGTGTAATCGTTAAGCACGTGATACGGATATTAAAACTTCTTTCTTTAAATTAGATTTCACCGTGTTAACAAAATGGGTTAATAAGTTATTAACTATACTAAATAAGTATTCCATGTTTTAATTTTTAAGCATATACTTAAAATCCAAAGTTTAAATTAGTAATTTTATATAATAATAAACTAAATTCCAACTTTTTACATAATAAACATAGATTATATTTAAAAACTTTGTCTTAAAAATTGAACTCCATTTAATTTTCCAACATTTAAAAAAAAAAAAAAAAACTAATTGCATTTAAAATACATTATTTATTTATTTATTTATTTAAAGCTTTGAACTCAATAATCTATGAAATTTAATATATTTTTTTATTTTGTTTTTCATACTGAGAATAACAACATAAACGAGGATCTCGCTTATCTATGTTTATAGTTTAAACATTTTATATTTAAAGCTAGAGGAAGAAATAATACTAAGAAGTCAAAGATTTAACTTTTTGATTTATTTTATTTTGATTTATTATATTTTATATAAAAAAAAGAAAAGTTTCTTTACCAGCCATATGCATATTTATTAACACAGATAGGTCATGTAAGGTCATATAGTTTTTAAGTAAGTTGCATCAGCTATCCTTTTTAAAATGTTATTAAAAGTTTTTTTAAAAAAATAATAATTTCTGTCTTTCCTTTTCTTAATATAAGCTATTGAAATAAAAAGATCCTTCAGGATCGCGAGCTACTAGTTGAGGAAACTGGTACTAATTTTTATATAGTAGATTATAATATTTAAAGTAAAAAATTATATTAAATATAATCACTAAATAATAATTTTTACTATTACTATAGGTTATTGTCTTGCTGATAAGCTTCGGTATTTTTGTTACTTATCTTAGTACGAGCCAAAATTAAAAGTAAGAAATGCAATTAATGACATTTACATTTGGTATAATGGGTAAACGCTTCGTGGCATGAGGTGGAGACATAAAGACTTAATTGAATGTTATTTATAAATTTGGAATGTTGCGCCGTTATTGACGTCATCATCAAAATTTTGACCACCCTTGGTAATTACTAAGAAATTAAAAGATGGCTAAAAGTAAAATGTTAATATAATATCAATTCTTTAGATCAAATACAACCAATTTTACACGAATTTAAAGTATATATAAACCTATATATTTTTTAAATATTAATTAACAATCCTTTCATATATTTTTGAATATATAACTGATAAAAATATTAATAATTGGGCTGCAATTTTCAAATTGAAGACCTATAGATTGCCTGTCTATTCGTCCGTCCGTCCTTAATCTCGAGAATGCAGTTAGATAGATGAAAATCGAGACCAGATATGAAAAGCTTAGGGGTTGGAGGCCTCGATTAACTATATATATTATATATATATATATATATATATATATATATATAAATATATAAGAACGACGGGAAGTCACGTAGTTTTTTAATTAAAATATGATTAAAAATTGCAGCCTGGCCTTGTGACAATGTCACAACAAGTAATTGTTATATTTTTGAATAGTAATAATTGGTGACAAAATATTTAAAATGTGATTTAAAAAATTATTTCTGTCATTATATTTATTTATATTTTTATAATCACTTTATAAAAATCTATAGAATGACATTATACATGTGTGTTGTAAATTAATCTTATTCAGTAATGTGAGAAAGTTTTAGTTTAAAGCATTGATTCTCACTTTTTTTTTTATAGAGCATCTTCTTCGTGATAAATTGTTTTTCTTCCAGAAAACTGTGCTGTATCGAAACTGTACGAGATTGACATCGTTAATTCATGCTAAATATTAAAATTTTGCAACGATTCGTACTCAATGTTACGGCAGAATTTTACAGTCTGCTTAAAATTCATAATGACCCATTCCTGTTAAAAGGTAGCGGAATTAATATAGCAAGTAAGTGTTTTATTGAAAAATACACTAATATAACTAAATTAAACAAATTTAAAATTTCATAACTCGCTTCGAGAAAATGAATCTTTTTAAATTCATTTTTCTCGAACCGGTTCTATAAATAATTGAAGTTACATAAAATTTAATCGAAAAATCTCCAGAAAAAAACTTTATCAAAACAATTATTATCTGTTCCATTATTACTTTTTACATTATTTAACTTTATATATTTTTTCCTCCCATTTTCTTGCAGTTAAGTTTCTACAACGAAATAAATTTCCTATATTGTAGTTTTCATATCATTATAAATCACTTTTATTTTTATACAAAGGCAACGACGTCAATTAAAATATATTATTCACAATTTAATTCAAACAAAATGTATATAATAAGTATAGAAATTTATAGTTTATTCGTCCAACCCCAGATAAAAGATACAGTTAATATCTTTTTTGTAAATAGAACTATCAACATGAATCATGAAAATCAAATATTTGAATAAATATTTTAAAAAGTGAAATAAAGTCAAATGTAATAAAAATTCGCTTATACATTTAATTAATAGATATTTGTATATTGAAAAATTTTTATCATTATTCGGCCACGATATCTTTTCTTCTCTGAATTAGCATTATGATACAGTAGTAAGAACCAAGATGTGTTTAAACTTAATTCCAAAGTCTTCTCCTCTCTCTAAATATAAATTAAAGTTTATAATATTGTTTCTAAAATCATTTAAACTTCAATGAAAATCATTTATAATATTTATTTTTCCTGATTTATTCTTCCGTGATAAAAAGCCAATTTTAGGCAAATACAAGATTAATTTATGTCAATCGAAGAAGGTATTTGCAATAATACTCGTATGTTAATATAAGTTACTTATAAAATAATATTAAAAGTTAGATTTTTTAATAAAAAATCTATAATTTGCATTAAAAAGATTCTTCAAATAATGCGTATTTGCAGCTCTTTTCTGCATCTAAATTTTTTTTATATCAGGTCTTGTTTTTTAAGTATTAATATTAAATTAAAAATTTTTTATAAAAATAAATAAACAACATATAAATTAAATACTTATAAAATAAATAAATAAATTATTATTGTTGTTATTGTGCTTAAAATTATCAAAAGCAAACTTTAAGTCTCATTTTCAAATATATTTTTGTTTAACTTTGTTAATTATAATAATGAAATTTGTAACATTAAGAATTAAAAGTTAATTAGTAAATTGTATAAAAAATTTAATATTTTTGTTTAATATATCATTTTTCCCATATATTCTCGTTTAACACGAAATTACTGTACTTCTTATGTTGAAAAATATTTCATCATGAACATTTTTTCTGTTATCTATTAATTGTCAAGCATCATTTATTATAAGAAATGTAATTTTGACAACTGAAAATAAATCGCTTTTATATCTTATAAACTAAAATTAAGTTTAATACATTTTTTTTTTCTCTGAAATTTTAAAAATAAAAAAATCTGTATAACATCTATATATTTTTTTTCCTCAATGGATAACCTCAAATTTCTTTCAACCATAACAACTATAAAATTTAGATCAGTCTATATTTTTTGTGTTTTATTTTTATATAACTTTACTATGCTTGCATTTTTCTTGACATTTTAATAACTTTATTATTTAAATTACAATTTTTCTATTTTTATATTTTATTATAAGTTAAGTTTATCTTATAAACTTAAACTATGCAAAATATTTCAAAATAATCGATATGATTCTAAATATTTAAAATACTTTTTTAAAATTTTATAATCTATAAAATTGTAAATATAAAGCTATAAATATTTATATATGTTATAAAATATTTATAAATTATAGTTTTTCTGTTATATCGCTTTATCCTGAAGTAGTTGTTATTATTTTTTAAACGTCAAATTATTAAAAAGTTGCGAATGAATTCAAACTTTATTGTATAAATTATACATGTACACCCTCAAAAAAATCTGAAGTATTAATATATAAATGCGCCAAGTATAATATCTATTTTATTCTAATGTAAATAATTAGTTGTATGAGGTCAACCCGATGTATTAATCAAATTACTTCGGCAATCAAAGTTTCAATAATACTTGTTGAATGAATTAAACGAGTTAGCACAGCATAGATATATTAAGAGATATCTAAATAAATCTACGTACTTTTATATGCTGGTGCCAAGTAATTTACGGTGTTTCTATTGCTATAAAGTTTAACACTTGACTTCTCTCGTTGTTAATTAATTACACAAGATAATTATGTGTATTTAGCGTTTTCAATTACATCTCGAAAATATTGCGGATAGAATATCTTTTAATCTTTACAATATGTTCTTATATCTAAAAATTCCCAATTTTTATTATGTTTGTATGTAGAGTGAGGTATACCTTGGTTTATAACAATCCTAGACATATTTCGTCATTTTCAGTGTTGAATTGAGTGCCAATTAATTACACACGTAATATGGATCATAGCACTTTAAAGAAATATTAATCAGTAAACAGTCTTATAGGCACATTTAATTCTTTCGGTGCTGTAATCGTAAATTTAGCAGAGAATATACGATTTTTTTATAACATTTTGAAGCATTAAAATTAGTACTAGAAAGAAGAAAACGAGAAATTACCTGTAAAATGGATATGTTAAATTAATTTGGTAATTTGAAATAAAAGAAATCATTCTTTAAATTGATTATCGTATAGGCCTACGAAATACGATACTTATACGAAAAAAGTCCACATTGTATATCCTACACTCCTCATTACATTTTTAATCCCCAACAGTTGTTAATATTTATTGCTTTTAATTAGATGTCGATAAAGCTCAGTTGAATGAAGTAGGTAGCGTAAATAAACAAGATTTCATAATTTTTTCACCCGATTGCATCCGTTTCACACTTCCGATTGAATACTGATTGGTTATCAAAACATAACATTATAATCAGAGTACTTCTATGATTGTCAAAGCTACCAGTCAGAAGTTCTTTAAAAGTCGCAAGAATACCTTTTTAGATAATTATATCTACTAAAATTTTCATTTGTTCTATTCTTTTCAATGTTGTACAGAGAGACATGTATGTCTGGTCACTTTAGCTCATTCTATAATTATGTAGCTATCCAACGTAAATTCCAGTG
Organism: Centruroides vittatus; assembly: GCF_030686945.1. Taxonomy (NCBI): domain Eukaryota; kingdom Metazoa; phylum Arthropoda; class Arachnida; order Scorpiones; family Buthidae; genus Centruroides; species Centruroides vittatus. Next base: position 522,121 of record NW_027122609.1, on the reverse strand, counting down.
TGAATTAAGACCTTCCGGGGTCTCTAGGCACAGAAGATTGGGACCCTCAACATAATTTTACGACGTGATAAACTAATAACGTCTAATTGTAGCTATAGAATTATTTACAAATTATGATATACAGTTACAATGGTAAAATTGCTTTATTTTTTCCAATTTCAGGACTCGAAGCTCCTAGGCACGTGTTCAAGTGTCTAATGGTTAATTTAGTATGGGTAACGGCACACAAATATGAAACAAAAACATAATAAATTCATATGTAGAAAATAATTCAAAATATAAGAAGCATTCTTATCTTAAAAGAATCAAATATAAGGGAACCTTTAAATATTTCTGTAATTAAAACTATTCTACTTTTTTTTTTAGACTTAAAAAATTTCTAAAATTATGTTCTTTTAGAAATATAAATCACAATTAGTTTTCAATCTGATATAAAAACCTTTAAATATAAAGAAAAATATCGATAGTAAGATACCGATTATCATATTCAGATTAAAAATTATTTCTGAATATGATAATCGGTATCTGAACATTGATTTATCTTCGTTCATATATCGGAATCTAAAGAAACTAAAATGCAAATCAGTGAAATCCATAAAAGAATCCGTTAAAGTATGGATTATTATCCATAAAATAAACATAGAAATCCCATATAAATTATAAATTAAATCATATTAAAAATTATTTCAAGAATATTAGAATACTGTACGAGAGAAAAGTCATATGAATCAGAGGATTAATTCGGAGAAAAAAGATAATTTATCAGACTGAATTTTGATACTTTTTAACTGCAACATTTAAACTTTATTTCATAGGCCTATATAATGTCGATTTTTTTAAATATTATATATTAATTTTAACATTAAAATGATTTTTAATTGTAGTAGGTCTACTTTGAAAGTGAAGAGATCAAAATTTAGATTTTTGCTCTGGAATATAAAGTTAAATCTTTACTTGATAACGTGTACACATGACTGTAGATCTGTTACTGATTAGATATGATATTCTTAAAAAAGGCTTTCCAATTAAAATCATTGTCACGCAATTTAATCGATTGATTATTATATTGAAAATATAACCGTTAAACACGAAAAGAATTACCACATAACATTGAGAACTTCTGAGAATATTATTATAATAATTCTACGAAAAATAAGTAAATATTTCATTAAAATTCATTCCTAATAAAAAACATTTTCAAAAGATGATAACAACAACTCAGAATTATTTACACAGTTTTTATAATAAACTTATAAATATTAAAAATCTATAAAATATTTAAATTTAGAAAAATTCTGTTAGGATTTAAAATAAATTAAATTTAAAAAATGTAAAAAATGTTAAAAAGCCATCCTCACATATTTTCTTTATTACAAAAGTTCGTTTTTTTTATAATTTGGACTTTAATCACTCAATTGGATTTTGTTCATTATGCGATTAATTTATGCCTTATCAATTTTTTTTTCTTTCTCCATTGTAAATGGCGAACTAATTTACGATAAGGCCCACCAAAGGCTTTGATCCGGAACCATTTCGCAATTCTCCTAGAAGATAATTAAATATGTCTACGTAGCGTGAGATCATTATCTTAACAAGGATCCGGAGCATTTTATATTCTAAATTAAATTCTGAAAGACAATACTCTTTGCAAATTATTATATCCTAATTTTTTATCGTTTGTATCCATTAAATTTAATAAAATAATATTTCATAATTTATTTATAATATATTAATTAATGTAATTATTCCGACATAATAATTTTAAACTGAAAGAATTTATGTTCATTAGTTACTCGAGAGTTATTCGAAAAATTTACATCAAAATCATTTCCCGAGTTCTTTATTCTATTATTAATTTAAATTTAATCATTATTCATAAAAATTATCAAAAAAGAGTAAGTTTTTTTGCTTAAAAATATCCGAAATCAACTTTAAATTCGAATAGATTTTGTTCAAAATATCAGTCAACGTGCAGACACATAATAAAAATTGTGCCGAATTTTCATAAAATTCATCATAATAATTATACTTTAATGGTGTTTACTTGGAGAAAACTAACGAAATGCTAAAACTGTATAATAATATCTTTATCTTTTTATTGATTTTATGACATTTCATACTCTACATTCTTCAATTCGTGATAATAATTCATAAGACAGAATTAATGTGTAAAAATAAATCATCCGATGTAATATTTTAAAATAAATTATTAATATTTTAAATAAAACAAGAATATAATTTATAATTTACTAAAATTGATCGTAAAAATTGTTTTTAAAAATTATAAATGGTTTTATAATTAATAAATATTATTTTAAAAAAAATTAGTTTGAGATAATTGAATATAGTATAAAATTCCCGAATAAAAATAATGTAATATTTGTATTTACTTGCTGTATATTAAATATTATATGCTAAATTTAATACAGTTGGTATATTATCAATAGGGGATTAAGTAGGCACAATTTTGTTATAAGGCCCTTTATAAACACGTGATTTTTATATTAAAAAGACAATAAAATCTTTAAATAATAACACAATTTTTTATTTATAATATCCACTTTTTAAACGTTGACTAAATCTTTAGAAGCACATCTTTTTTTCTTTTTATGCTATTTTTGAGGCCCCACCAGACGACGAGGTATTAGCGCGTGCCTAGTGTAATCTTCCACTATATAATGTTTTAATTTCGTTAAAAATTAAAAAATAATAGCATGTAAAATTTTTCAAATTTTGTTATAAACAAATCAAATGTTTTTTTTAAAAAATTTATTTAAATAAAAAATGAAACCAGACATTTTCATTTCAATCGAGAACTTTGAAAGTCTATTCAAGTATAAAAATATAAATATTCTCATTAAACAATAGGATATAAATATATATATATATATTAATTTTATATACTATATAAAATATTTTTAGTGTTGATTCGAAAAAATTCGAAAATAAAGGGATAATAACGCGAAAAATATTGAAAATTTAATGATATTATAAGAAAAATGTCCTATTTATTTTATGTTAAGCAATTATAATTAACCTAGCAGGATAGGAACTGGTTCTAAAAAACAGGTTAAAAAAAATTTCGAGATTTAAATTGTTCTAAGAGCGAAATTTATTTTGTGCAATTAAAATGTCGCTAAAACTCGTTGGAAAAATCTTTTTGCGTAGGCACATGGAAGAAGAGAAGAAAATTGTCTCCATTTAGTTAACGTCGTCTCGTTAAAATGCATGTTTTAAAATAAAATAAAAATAAAATAAAATAAAATAGGTTGAGGTTGTAAAGAAAGTTTCGCAACGGCTATCCAATTGTCTAGAGGTCAAGGACATCTCGTACAAATCTCGTATCCGGTCTTAGAACACGTGATCGGGAATAGTCTGTCGTCGCTCCTCCTGGTGTTCGATAACAGCTGAACAAACTATAAATAACCGGAACTTTTATGTATCAATATATTTAACGCGGAATGACCTATTTTTCAATATTTGAAAAAGTTAACAAAGGCGTCGGGTGTCAACAAAAAAAAAAAAAATAATAATAATAAAATAATAATAAAATTATTCGAATTCGATTCTTCTATTGTTTAATTTTATTTTTTAAAATATATTACGATTACTTTTCTTTTCTAAATCGTAAATATAATTTTCTGTATTTCAATAAAATTAAAATATTTCTACAATTATTACAAGATGCCTTTCGGAGAAAATATTTAAATTTTTTTACAAGAAAAAACTCGCGAATGTTCTTTTTTTTAAGTGCATGTTATCAGCTGGCTGGGTGTATCTAAAAAATAAACACGTGACCTTTGTCCTAGAAAAGATCTCATAATAATGGTCACCGTGACTTCGAAGACAGCTAAAACTACCTAACGAATGTATGACGTATTTCTTGTATGACCCTTTAGTGTCAATTCATTGTATTCATGCCAAGCTAAATTACATGCTGGCAGATAATATTAAAACAAATCTTTAAGATATAAAACGTTTCATTCGATAAATTTATCAAAATAGACAAATAACGCATTATATTCGTGCTTCGATTTAATAGAAAAGAATAAAATTTTAGATAATGGAAAAAAAAAATCATTCGACCGTAACAAATTAAAGTAAATAACAGCATTTTTGATAATACAAATCGATTATCATTACGAAAAATTCTTATAATAGATTTCTATATTCAGCGATTCAATTAAAATGTCGACAAAATATAACAAAAAATTGGTCAGTCGACTTAAATACCTGAAAAATTATTTGAAAAGAGAAATTTTCTTCAAGAAAACTTTAAAGAATTATATATATTATTAAGAAAAATTGGAACGGAAAACAAGAAAATATTATAATTTTAAATATATATTTTTTTATTATTACAGAAAATAATCAATGTTTTTAACATTAATAGCCTAATTTAATTTCTTAAGTCCTTGTTTTTTATGACTTAAAACAAGATGTAAATAAAATATAAACAACGTTTACTATTCATTGCCAATTTCAAAATGTCAGTCGAACAGTCCTTTCCAGGAATACTTTAAATATTCTCACTGATACCGGGTAACACAGCAGAGAAAACAATCACAATAGATTTCTATTTAGTTATTTTTTTAAATAATAAAACCCAAAGCGTATTTAATAAAATTTATTTTAGTATTTCGGCATTAAAAATTGATTTTAAAAGCAGTTTTTTCAAATATTTTTTTTACATAGAATTGTTAATTATCGTTCTGTTTTTTGCGGGGGATTTAACGTAACAAGGTTAAAGTTTAAATCCTTCTCTTTTGGTGCTAGATTCAGAAAATTCGGGTCAAAAAATTCCAGGATGGCATCCATCATTTAGGTCAGACTCTTTCACAATCTGATGTTTAGATCGAGTGTGATGTAGCTTAATAGTATCTGTACTTTGCTTCATTATACACGCACTAGTCGTTCTGTTTTTGTTTAATAACTTAATACATTTAAAAATAACACTTATATTGATATTCTAAAAATATAAAGTAGCTGATAACTATATATTAATTAATAATTTACTATGAATAATTTTAGTAATTTAATTAAAAGAAAAGAAATTGTATGTTACTTTTTTAAAACTATTTTCCTAAAGTATTAGTTTTAACAATTCCTTGATGAATATATTTTAAATTCTTCAATTTTTTAATGTAAAATTAATTCATGTTTTTTACTTTCAGAAGTAATTACAAAAGAAATTTAAACGTTAAAAAATCTTCACGATTATCAGCAATTATGCAGGCATGCTAATGATAATACTATCTTTAAAACTACTTGAATTACATTTAGAAACTGGTTTAATAGATCATAAATTGCAAATGGAAACATTAGAATAGGATTATACGATATTCAAAATGTGTCGGCAAATATTTAAGTAAAACGATCTCGGATACAGTAAAGAAATGCATATTAGCTTGCAGATGTGGATATAAAAACATCTGTAATTCATCAAACTACTATTAAATCTTCTCCATGTTGTAGCTTAGAATGAATCATTACAAATATTTTCACTTTAACATTTATCATAATATTTTCTTCAAGGAATGAATTCAAAATCAGGGACATTTCTTTCAACACATCCCTGACCTTCGTCGACTGACATCACGAACACAAAAAGTTCAAGTTGGCGTTAGTTCCGGCATCCTAACGAGTGATGTCTCCACCCTCTCAAGTTCACAGCAACTAGTAAAATTACTGAGCATAGTAAATGTACAGTACTTACAGACATTTGTAACTATTGAATAGTTTATTTGGAATGCAATTACAAAAATCTTACCAGGTAGGAAAATCTTCGGCCTATTGCTACATGAAGTGGGCGGAATATCCTTGACATATATTTTATTTTTATTAAATGCTTTTATAAATAATGAATTAATTTAAATAAATAAACAAACTACTATAATTTAATAATTAAATGCATAATACAAGAGATTTAATTCGTGTTTTTGTAATTAACTGTTGGGTCAAAAAAGTGACGCTAAAACATTTAAAAATACTATAACCCAGTTTAGTTTTTTTTTATTTTTATTTTTTTGGAATGCGTATCATCTTTCCATAGTCTACTCCGAGAACCAGATGCTACAAAAATTTCCCTCTGTCTATTAGTTATTTTTGGAATTTTCTTAGAAACAAAATTTCTATCATCATCAAAGGTAATGGTATATAATATATCAAAACTGTTTAAAATTCAAATCACAGATTATGTACGTATTTTTTATTTTGTTTAGTATAATAAATAATCTACGATGTGTGTTTTTTTCCTTTGGTATTTCGTCATCAAAAACAAATAAATTTAAAAGTACATTTATATGTAAATATAATTAGTGACGTAAGAAGCGGGGGCTTGATGGGGCAATTACCCCTCAAATTTTTCAAATTACAATTAATGTGTGGGTTGTATTCACCGCCATCAAGTCGAATATTTTCAGTATAATAAAAAGTAAGAAAAGAAATCACTAGTTTGCAAGTCGTGTTTTCTTTTTATTTTTATTACTTGGAAGTTTTTTATTCATACTTTCAAAACTATAATGTAATGCATACATTGATTGATGTCTTATGTATCGACAGTGAAACGGTATATGATTAAATCCTAGTAGAAAACTAACCAGTTTCTTTGTTTTTTAAATAGACTAAAAATAAAGCATGTAATTATTTTATTTCGGTATATCCATTAAATTAATGATTTAATTAAAGAGAATAGATGAAAATATACAGTAAAATTTCACAATGTTTTCCTCTCCAGTGAGACCAAAAGTAAAAATAAATCCGGTTTAGACAAATGCAAACTTTTTCAAAAGCTTATTTATAATGATTTAGCACGTATATACTTTTAAATAAGCTTTAATTATAAATTATATACTACTCAGAGTGTTAATAAGTAAATGAAGCAACAAAGTGTTTATATCCGATAAGATGAATACTGGTATATAAAGTTATTAAGATATATTTTTGTAAAACCAAATGAATATTTTAGGATCATTTACAGTATAATAATTGAATCAAAATTCGAAACTTCGAAAGGTTTGAAATTCAAGCCTTAAAAGTCAATTTGTCTAGCATAAATTCAAACATGTAAAAACTGAAAAAATCTATTGAATTATTGACATTGAAAACTGGAAAATTTATTGAATTATTCAATTATTGACATTGAAAACTGGTGTATAAAGGATGTCGTTTTATAACATTGTGAAGGGACTTCGACTAAATCGTGATAAATGACAGAACTTTTGAGGTGCATATAGTACTAAAATATTAGAATATTTTACTCGGTGGAAATTGAGTAAAAAAATAACAAGCGATTTTCTTTAACATTATGTCTACGAAGAATTTTTTTATTTTCAGACATTTATTTCACCTTCAAACCTACATAATAAAATGAAAATTTGTTTTAAAAAAAGACAATTAGTATCGGTAGCGTGCGCCTACAAGAGATAAAGTGAATTCAATCTTGAAAATAATAAAAGTTTTTTTGGTTATAGGAAGAAAATTTAATTAACATAAATTAATTTTCACTAGAAATAGGCTATATTTTGTTGAGAAGTTGTAATGAATTACAAAAATTCATTCAAAGAGGATCTTTATTATCAGACATTTCTTGAGCATCGATATTAAAAATATCAATAAGATAATTATTAAAAGTATTACAACTTTCCAAAAATTCTCAAAACAAAAAAAATAATTTCAAAACCATGTAGAATATTCTAGAACTTTCCAGAACTTTTCAATATTCCAAATATTCTACTTCCTTCTTGCAGGCGCAAATTCTCACCTAGCTCAAAAATACCTACTAATTGTCTTTATTTTATTAGCCAATTTCCATTTTATTACCTAGGTTGGAAAGAATTCAAATAAATGTTCGGAAATTAAAAAATTCGCCATGGACATAATGTTAAAGAAAATTACCTTTTTTTTAAAATTACCTTTGAATACAACAGGAAATCCTCGTTAATTCGAACTCGGATAGTTCGAAATTCCATTAGTTCACAAGTGTACTTTTGTCCCGGTCGGAATATAAAAATTTAAGGAATTCGGTTATTTCGAAATACATCTACTTCGTAATTTGAAATAAAAATTTTGTCCGAACTGCGATTCGTTTAGATCGAAGAGTCTCCATGCTGTAAGAGAACAATAGAACAAGAACAACTCTAATCTGGTCAATTTGGCTTTGTTTTTACAGTAATACATTTACGGGTATCACCTTACATTTGGACCGTTTTTTCCTCTTATCTCATAAAATACGATTGGGTTTCGGGATTGCAAGATTGAACTACGAGTAGCAGATTGAAATATTTGCAGGGCTCTAGGCTATTACATTGGGCGACTTATTACTTTTTGGGCCACTTTAAAAAATCATTTGGGCTACATTTCGAAGAATTCTGCTTTACTATTTTTAAAATCTATCTGGCGATCTGTGAGGTTCTCACTGGACACTTGCAGCTCATTTATATTTATATTATTAATTAACGAAAATAGCGTTTTATATACGTAACCGTATTCCGTTTGCTTAATAAATTATATAATTTATATTGTACATAAATATATAAATGTCGGATAGTTCGAAGTCACGAATATTTCGTCCCCTGAATTTCGAACTAACGAGGATTTCCTGTATATTAAACATCTCAAAGTGTTCTATCTATAACGATTTAATCGAAGTCGCCCTCACAATGTTATAAAATTCCTTATGAAATGACATCATTTCATCAATAAATAATAAAAAGGTATAAAAGATTTTCTTAATTACGTAATCTGCTAATACTATCAGCCTACTGTTAAATATTATTAAAATTTACTATTTAATGCGTGAATAATATATTAAAGTTATTTTCTAGATATTCAAGCAAGATAATGATAGTGCAATTTTGATATTTTCTATTAATTTCCTGCTAAATCTTTCCGGCTTATTTTATTTCTTAAAAAAATAAATAGTAATAATAATAAACAAAATCTAACACAATAAAAACCATTATATTAATAAACGATCATTATTAGTTGTTATACAATTTATTAATCACATTACTGTAATTGTTTAAGTCATTAATTTTTAATTTTTATTTATATTTTCCTTCCTTCGTAATAAAGCATGAAATTTTAGTAATTTTTCCTTTTATTTGACAATCCAAACTTCTTTAAGAATTTTGATTTTATTGAAATGATTATTTCTCTATCTTATTATTTGTTTATTGACTATTTAATTTATTATTATTTGTTTATTGACTATTTAATTTATTATTATTTATGTATTTTTACTTTAATCCAATGTTTTTCTTTTACATATTTTGAATTATTGTATAATATTTCTCTAGCGATTTCTATTAAAATTTAAACAAATTATTCACATTTTTACGAGATAAAATTTTAAATTTTCTTTAAGAAATTCTTGGATCATCATGGAAGAATCATTGGAAAAAAATTATTTCACGAAATTAATCAGATTTAATTGTTTTTCTGCATAATTCTGAAGATGGTTGCATTTATGTTGAATAATAAATAAATTGAAGTTAAGATAATTTAATTTGCAATTAGTACAGGATCACGTACCGAAAATGTTGACATGTTCTATCTAAATTATCTCGTAATATCTAACAATTAAAGTACTTTCACACGTAACGCTCTCACACGTCACATATAAATCTCTACCTTTTCCTCCTGATATCCTTTTTTCCCCTATATTTATCGAAATAAACAAAAATCTTGCTCTAATTATTTTTATATGTTTACGCTAATTCTACTAAGAAGTTAAACTTAATTTTTACACAATAAAATGTAAAAAAAAAAAAAAAATGTAATGTACTGTACAGTACACAATAAACTTTTTTAAGTATATACTAAATGCTTAAAAGTAAATAATTATTATATAAGATCTATTAAATGAATTATTATTATTATTTTTTTTTTTTTTAAATAGCGCGTGACTTATTCATTTCCGGTATTAGGCAAAAGGCACGTGATCCACCCACGTGATGTTGGCCTTGCTAGTGTCACATTACCTGTAATTCTGTTGCCAAATTGCTAATCACTACTTGTCTCACGAATTATCCAAACATTATTATCATCATCATTACTTTTTTAAATTTTTATCAATTGTATATTTGAAAAGAATAATTTGAATTATAAAGTAGAAAGTTCGATAGTTTTTATTGTTTATCGTGTTAGAATTTATTTATTTTATTTTATTTTTTTAATAACTTAAATTAATAAAAAGTAATATTTTATTACTTTCCATCCTTGCATATTTTCCATAGGAAGTTTGAAAAGTTGTAAATATTGAACAACACCACCTGGGGATGTTGATATTCAACAACTAAAAAAAAATCATAATTTTAAACATTAAAAAATGCACAAAATATTTATTATTTATTCACTATTTATTATTTTAAATTATCGATTTAATAATAATTTAAAGTTTCTGTTTATATTTTATTTTTAAAAGTTCTCTTTAATAAAATGTATAATTCGCTACGACTTTGATAGTGATGCCATCTAGCGGTGATAATATAAATTTAATGCACTTTGTCTCTCACTAATAAATCAAATTGAAATTAGTAAACAAATGATCCGATTTTTAAAATTTTATACTCATAAAATAAAGTGCTATTTTCATTTACATTCAATATATACCATTTTCACAAGACACATAATTATTAAAAATGATTTAAATTTGAAATGACTGTTCTTCAGTCATTCGTGACTAGCGAATAAACTCTATGCAAATTATATTAATACGGTATTTTAAAAACGCATATGTAAAATCTTATAAGTTAGAATAATATTTTGTATTTATGAAAGTTAAATATCATTATAGAAAAGTTTAACAAAAAATAAATTCTAAGAATGAATAGAACGTTATGTTTATTCTTATTTAATATTAAATATTATAAAGTTGGGTATATAAATAACTTTTTATTTACAGAATTTGCAGGAAAAACGATCGACAGAAGTTGAGAAAGAATTGAAAAAGTATGTTTAATTTCCTCAATAATAAAATTGCTACTTTCAAAAAGTTTAAAATGGCTCCTGGGTAAAGATTCAATTCTTTTATCCTGTGGCTATATATGTATGTAGTGGTTTCTCTGTATTACACACTTCAATTTATATATAATTTTGATTCTCTTTTCAAAATACTGTGCACAAAATTGAATTGTAAATTTGATGTAACATGTAGACAATAAATCAGGTTCAATCTCTTAGGAGTTCTTAAATCGTTTTGTGAAAGTATAATTGTTTTTTTAAAAATTTGTGTCAGTAAATAATAATTTTTAAATAAAAATATGTAATCATTCTGTTTCTATAGTTTATGTAAAAACCTCAATAGCTGGTTGAATTAGTAGACAATAGAGTATCTAGAACTGATTTCGGGGGTGCCGAATCAGTTGTAGAGCGTGTGAATTTTACTCCTGAAGTCCTGAACTGATATGAATGTAGCCACTAGCATCGTGGACGAAGAGTAAACCTTTAGATATATTATATGCACGTGTACATTTATCGCATTCATTTATTTTTCCTGTGCTTATTTGATTTTTTACTTAATTTATTTATTTACAAAGGTAAGAGTGGATCCAGGCCCACCTTGGTTACGCTACTGTTAGTAGATATAAATGTAACTCGTTTTCTAATCTAAAACATTGAGCCCAGCGACGTATTAAATTGCAACCATTTTTGAAATGTTTCACGAAATATTTTAATTACAGTTGTTATATTTTTGATTATTATTAAAGCCAAATTTTAATTTTTCAGAAAGTGCGTAGAAAAATATTTTTTATAATTGTAAAATTCATTTACATATATAACTTGCAGTCCTACAATATGTGGTATTTAAAAAGGTCTTGGGGTCCGAATATTAACTACTGTACTTTCGACAATACCAAAAGTTCTGTATTCAAATTGAAACAGAACGTGTATATTGAATATTTGAAGTCATATCACGCGTAAATTTATTCGATGTTAGTTTCTTAGGCACTTACATGCGATCTGATGTTCGAATATGCAGCATAAACCTGTTGCTATGGGATGCAAAACCTTAGATATTATCGAAAGCAATTAACACTTGGGTTCTTGTTTCGCTTAGGATATTGGAACCTCCGTTTCTCTACTTTGCTTACAAATACTTAATTGTCACGTTAAATTGTTTAAAACTTGAAGAATATCGAGAAAAATTTGAATGACATGAGTTATGTTTACGAGCGTAAACAGAATTGCTGCGTGCGCTTTCTAAGCACTCAAAATTCCAGCTTAAGTTTTTGGCAAAGTTTTCTAGGGAACTTTCTCAACGGTACTATCTGATCAGGATTCCAAATAGCTTACGACATTCACTGACCTGGACTGGATGTCCATATTAAATTTGATCGAGATCGGTCAAGCGGTTTCTGAAGATTGGTTTAAATCTAGTGTGAGAGTCGGGAATTTTTAGAGAAAATATTCTAGAAAATTAATAGAAAATTTGTTAAAATTTGATAAAAATTTCGAATTATTATATTAAAGTTACACATCAAAGAGAACAAGGAATAAATGTTTCCTATGTTGACAGTCAGTTCCTGAGAGAGATCTTTATCTCCTATGACTAAAAAGGTGACTAAAACCCAAAAGACTCATCACGACACCCAGTCAGAAGATCTTTATTCTCAATCTTTATTGGAGAAGGAAAAAAAAAAAATAGTATAAATAGGGGATACGGGCTAAACTCAGGGCACTCAGCACTTCAGTACTTCTGCACCTCAGCATATCTCCTCCATAATGAAAGACTAGTGCCATACTTCCTCAGATTGAACTTCCGCTCAGAATAGAGAAAAGTTAGCAATCACATTATAATGAGGTAATATACTTAGATTTGTAAACTCTCTCTCATTTCCCATATTAGGGATTAGTATATTGTTACGCTCTAAGTTAGATGGAATATTTAGTCATTTTATTTGTAATTTTTTTTACTTTTTATATTATTAAATTTTGTTATGTATTTCCTTATTAACTAAATGTCGTTGGTTTCGTTGTTGATAAGACATCCTATCTCTTACTCATGCACTCCCCACTCGTCAGTTTTCAGCCCTCCTTTTAATAATTTTTTTAAACGCGTGATAGGGCGCAAATTTCATCCCTATCTGATGTCGGGAATCCTGACGGGAGACAAGATTATACGATCGTACGTCTCCACCTTTTAACATAAATACTATAATCGCCATCCTTCGACTCCGAGGTCGAATCTTATGATTTTGTGTCGATTAAGTGGTCACCTGGTGTCTCTCGTGAACCTGTGACCCTCGGCTTATCTCACACTAATGACATTTGAATATAAAGAAATGAGCATTGCTCGCTTAGCTCAATAAATAGTACATGATACATATAACAACTTACATTTCACATAGATAAAATATACTCAATTACAAATCGTATTTTGTTAATAATATAAGCCCAAATTCAGATATGTAACTTATAATCTGTATTATTGCAAATTAATTCCTGTAACACGTATCGTGTTACAGGAATTAATTTGATATAGACGTTAATTACAGTAAAAAATGTAAATAAATTGTAACAAGATTTATTATTGAAATGTTTAAAACGAATAACTAATGAATTTTTTTTAAATATTTCAATAATTGGATTTCAGTATGCAGCTATTTTTTTTTATATATAAACAGAGAATTAATTACTGAGTACTAAGCCCGGCATTGCTCGGGCAAAAAGTAAGGATAGCGAAGATTAAGATTATTACATTATAGCCAATCTTACCGTTTTCACAGAATACAAGAATTAGGTCCAGACTAATTAGAAAATTTTTAGATGGGTCTTCACAGAATGTTCGATTTCCCGCAAAAACGCCAAAAACCGCATCTGCGCCTGTAAATCTTGCACGTCGCTTTCTCTTAACACTTCCATTGTTACTTAACACTTCTATTGTTACGTAACATTTCCATTGTTGATGGAAGTGTTAAGCCTTATTCCTGTCTCTCTCTCCCGTGGGGAGGAATTTCGAAAAAATTTTTCTTAGTGCACATTCTCGTGACGTACCCTAACTGTGTACCAAATTTCAACCTTCAACTCCTAACCCTTTGAGCTCTGTCAATGAGTGTGATGTCTGGTCTGTTGTGGTATATTGTTTTATCTGTGATTATGGCTCTGTCATAGTACATTTTGTGCGTGTTGTTTTCCAATACTGTCTGTGGAATGTATTTGTAGTATGATTCGTGGATGTCTACTAATTTGTGTTTCTTTGCAAGCTCTTGATGTATTATATTTGCTACTTGATTATGTTATTATGTCTGTGTAAATAATCTGTTTGTGCCAAGAGCTTGCAACCGGAAGTGATATGTTGTATAGTTTCTGGCATGATATGACATTTTCTGTATGTGTCATTTGTGTGTTGTATCTTTGAGCATGTGTTTTCTGTATGTGTCATTTGTGAGTGTTGTATCTTTGAGTATGTGTTTTCTGTATTTTTTTAGTATTTATGACATGATTATTATTATTATTATTATGTTGGGTTAAGTTAGATATACTCGGTTAACACCGGTGGCTGTGTACTATGCCGGACCAAAGTCAAGGCATAGTAACCAAAACAGAAATTAAAGAAGTGTATCAGTGTGTGTGTCTGTATTCAGGAATTTTCTCATAATATGACATGTATTCAATATAGTGGCCTTCTGTAGTGTGATGTATGTGTTTCTATTCAATTGTAATGTGCCCAGGCTTTTGTGTAGTGTGTGTGGTATGACACCTGTAGAGGAGAGAACAACAGGTACAATAAGCACCCTATCCATCCTCCACAGATGCCTTATTTCCTGGGCGAGTTCTGTGTACTTGCTAATTTTTTCAGTGCATGCGTTTTGTATATTGTGAGTGTTTGGAATGGATATGTCTATAATGTATGTGATTTTATTGTGTTTGTCAATGAGTGTGATGTCTGGTCTGTTGTGGTAAATTGTTTTATCTGTGATTATGGCTCTGTCGTAGTACATTTTGTGCGTGTTGTTTTCCAATACTGTCTGTGGAATGTATTTGTAATATGGTTCGTGGATGTCTACTAATTTGTGTTTCCTTGCAAGCTCTTGGTGTATTATATTTGCTACTTGATTATGTCTGTGTAAATAATCTGTCTGTGCCAAGAGCTTGCAACCAGAGGTGATGTGTTGTATAGTTTCTGGCATGACGTGACATTTTCTGCATGTGTCATTTGTGAGTGTTGCATCTTTGAGTATGTGTTTTCTGTAGTTTTTAGTATTTATGACCTGATCCTGTATGGCGATCATGAATCCTTCCGTCTCCCCAAAGAGACATCCCCGAGCTAACCAGCTGTTTGACGCAGTTTTGTCAACAAAATCCTGGGCCAGGTCGTAAGGATGCCTGCCATGGAGTGCCTTTCGAGCCCACAATTGCTTAATGGTGTCTATGCTTTTTATATGTTGTGTTGTGTCCATATGATGTGAGTGTAAGTTTAATGGTGTGTTATTCGAGTCTGCTAGAGTTACTGCTTTATGTAATTGTGATGTTTCTTGTTTTTTGTAGAAAAACTCTCGCAGTGACTGTATTTGTTTGTAGTGAAGGTTAACTATGTCAATCAGGCCACGTCCGCCATCTTTACGTGGAAGGATTAATCTTTCTGTGGCGGATTTAGGATGATGTTGTTTATGCTTAGTAAGTGTTGTTCTTGTTTTCCTTTGGAGTTGCTCAAGATCAGTGTGAGTCCAATGTATAACTCCAAAAGAATATGTGAGTACTGGGATGACATATGTGTTTATTGCTTTAACTGTGTGTTTTGCATTTAATTGTGTTCTGAGAATAGCATTTAACCTACTTTGGTATTCTTTAATTAATCTTTGCTTTATTTGTGTATGTTCTGTTAGTTTGGCCTGTTGGAATCCTAAATACTTGTAGAACTCGCCCTCTTCCATGGATTCAATAATGTCTCCATTTCCAAGTGCGAAATCTTCTTTCTTCAGGATTCCTTTTTCTATGTGAAGTGTTTTGCATTTATCTAGGCCAAATTCCATTTGTATGTCGTTGGTGTATGAATGTGTGATTTGTAGGAGTTGATGAAGTTGTTTTTGTGTGGATGCATAAAGTTTTATGTCATCCATGTACATGAGATGTGACAGTGTATACTGTGTTGTTTTTTCATGCCTGATATTGTAACCATATTGCGTGTTGTTTAACATGTTGGATAATGGATTCAAGGCTAGGCAGAACCAGAGAGGACTCAAGGAATCTCCTTGAAAAATTCCTCGCCTAATAAAAATTTGGTTTGTTTGTATGGAAGTGTTACTAACCCTGAGATGTAGTGTTGTTCTCCAGTGCTGCATAGTGTTTTGAAAGAATGCAATGAGTGATGGATGTATTTTGTACATGTGTAGAATATGTAGCAGCCAACTGTGTGGAACACTGTCGAATGCTTTTCTGTAGTCTATATATGCCATGTGTATGTTTCTGTGTTGTTTGTGTGCTTGCCGTAGAATGACTGAATCTATGAGTAACTGTTCTTTGCATCCCCTGTGATTTCTACGGCAACCTTTTTGTTGTTCCGTGAGAATGTCGTGTTTTTCAATATGTTTGTATATTTTGTTTGCGATACAGGATGTCAATAATTTGTAGAGTGTTGGAAGACATGTAATTGGTCTGTATTGTGTGGGGTCTGTGGTATTGTTGTTTTTAGGTTTCATGTAGGTGATGCCCTGAGTAAGAAAATTTGGCATGTCTTGTGGATTGATGATAATGTGTGTTAGGTGTTTAGCTAGTTCCTGGTGCAGTGATGTAAACTTTTTGTACCAGAAATTGTGAATGTTGTCTACACCAGGTGTCTTCCAGTTGTGTGTTCTGTTAACAGTGTATTGGAAATCATGTATGTTTATTTCAACACAGTGCATAGTTGGTATGTTGTGCAAGTTTCTGTTCTCCTCCTCGATCCAGCCTGCATCAGCATTGTGCGTGACAGCACTGGACCAAAGAGAAGACCAATATGTTGTGAGTTCTTCTTCTGTTGGTGTGCCACTGTGCTGTGTATCAGTGTTTGCTTTGTTATTAATTTGTCTGTAAAAGAGTTTTTCATTGTTTGTAAATAATTTATTTTGTTGTTTTCGTAGTGTACATGTTTTGTATCGTTTGAGTCTACGTGCTTTGGCAGCAAGTTTTTGTTTTAGTGTATCAATGTATTCTGTAATGCGTGTGTTGTGATGTTCATGTTTTGTGTGTGTTTTTATTTTCTTGAAAATGTTTTTGAGCTGTTTCCTTAATTTGGGTGTTATGTTGTTTTTAGTGTATTGTGTCAGCCTGCCTAATTGCTGTCTAATGTCATTTATTTGTGTTTCTATTCTTCTCTGCCAGGCAGGCTTGTGATAGAATTGTGTTTTCTGTGTATTTGTCTGTGATTGTACTTTCAGTCCATGGTGTGTCACTACTGTGACTGCCCCAGCATAAACTAATGTATGAATGTCTGCGAGTGTAGAAATTGAATGAATGTAGTGTGGTATTAAGTGAGTGTTTACATAATTTAGTGTTTTTCCTACTTCCTTCGACGTGTTGATTTTTGGTATTCGTGGTCTTTGTGTGGGATCTGTGCCTGTATATTTAGTGAGTGTTTCCTGAAATATAAGTGAGAGCGTATTAACTAAATCCATGTCTATGTTATCAGTGATGGATGAGGAAGTGTCTGTAGTATCATTAGTGGTAATTGTTGTATGTGTGTTATTATCAATGCTTGTTACTGGATTATCCTGACAGGTTACATGATCTTCATTAATGTTAGATGTTTCTGTCTGTTGATGTATTTGATCAGCAACCTGTTGTTTGAAAAGTTCAAGTGTTGTTTGTGGAATAAGGTTGTTGTGTATAATTGTTCTTTTTTGATCAACAACCCTTTGTTCGGTGACAGAGAGATGAGGATACTGTTGTGTGAATCTATGGTATAGTTGTTGTCTGTATGCTGTCATGTTTGTTTCGAGTTTTGTGATCGTGTAGTAAGTACGGATGATAAACTCATTCATTTCTACCGTCCATTTTATCCGTTGGCGTGGTTTTCCAGCCTTTGTGGTCTGTGGATGCATTGCCACAGAAACACCAAGGCTGGGTTGGTTCCTCACATCTGTTGAGGGCATTGCAGTAGCCATGCTTGGACCGGTGCTGCTTTCGCCACCGGTAACTAGGGGAGACTGTGGCCTATTTTTCGAACGTGAGCCTCTGCCTAACTCACGAACGCGGACCTTGTTAACCCGGGCGACGTCCGAGCCGGTATCACATTTAGATCTGGTTACTACCATAATACGTATTTCCACAGAATGTGGGTGTGTGGTCACTCTTAGCTTCATTTCTCCCCATAGATCTTACTGGCATGGGTGTCCCTACCAGGAGCTTGTGCTCCAGCCTGCATTGCCCTATGGATCAGTAAAATTACTGGGCTCTCCCACCACGACCAGGTGGTGACCATGGGAGAGTTATTATCATCATCATCATCATCATCATCATCATCATCATCATCATCATCATCATCAACTCATCTCGATTATATATAGGCTATAGATTTAATACTCAATGCGCTGCAGTTAATATTGTTTTTATATTTCATATTTAACATATATTTCTTGTTATTTTCGTTGAAGTTATCATTAAATATAAAATTTAAACATTTTATAAACCTGAATTAATCCCGGGAGTCAGGGCCGTTCAGAAATATTCGTTGACCAGATCTCGCCTCTCACCATCCGACTGCCTTCATTATAGATCTGGCCAAACCTATGATTACTTTGAGAAAAATGCCTTCTTAGGTCCCACAGAACAAAGAATTAGGCTAAAAGAAGAAAGAGGTCTGAGTTGAAAAGTTACTGATGTGTCCATTACTAACATGATTACATGATTGTAATATTCTATACTTGTGTTTATGCTGTTTAATTAATAGGGCAATGATATGGAATACGCTGTTCGTAATCGCACAAAAATATAAAGTAAGTATGACTATTTATAATTTATTGTATGCCTTGTAAACATCTGATATAATATAAACCACAATAGTTCATTCATGCGTATAAAATGGCTTTTTAAGCATGCCTATTGTTATGCTCATATTACATTGTCTAGTATTTCAAAACATGAAATCACATCAACTGGCAATACCACTATTATTAGAAAAAAGTTAAACTTTTAATATATCCAATATGTCAATAACAAAAAAATAAAAGTCGATATAATATGATATTCCTCGTAATCAAAATCACGACAAACAAAAATCTAGACAAGTCGATTTCCTGACATGAGATACAAAGGGAAATCGTGACAAGAAAATACAAACAAGCAATTATGAATCATTTCCTTATTACGAAATCTTTTTAAAATGTACTTGGAATATCGATAAATTAGCAGCAATACTATTAAAATGATTCAAAAATAAGATAAACGTCGCTATAAACTGAAAATTTAAAACTATTTGATACAAATTTTCTCGTTTTATACTTAAAATATTTTTGTGGCATTCTAATTCGTTTATACGTTATTAAATTACTCATCACATCTTGTTTTATTTTCGGAAACCTACCACTCTCATAAGTCAAAAACTCTAAATTTCCATACACTTTGTCCATTTCATTTTTGAAATTTTACCCTGAAATAAATATATTAAGTACAGGAGTATACAGGGTGTAGACAAAAACGTTACACAGAGCTATATCTTGCTTTTGTTACATATTAGCTAAATACAAGTGTACGAGAGTATAGGTAATCGGTAGAGGTTTTTTGTTTGACGAATAAGAGGTCCTTTCTAGCAAACCTATTATGGGTTCGGCCAGGCCCACGAAGGAGCGGCCGAGTGGTGAGGGGACAGGATTCTTCAGAATTCATTTCTGGGTCCCCAGAACGGTAGGCTGACACCTTAGCTGCTTGCCATACAGCTATCAGTAGTGGAGTATAGATAATCGTAGTTTTGACAGCCGGATGCGACGGAAGACCCGGGATCGAATTCGAGCCGGTCTAAAAGCACCAGAAATTTTTCGGAGCTGGTCCTTCGAATACGTCGAAACCCCGTCTCTCGTCACTCGGCCGTCCCATTATGGACCTACCAGAACATATAAAGGGCTTGTTATAAAGGCCCTCTTAGTGCCCACAGGACAGAGCTTAAATAAAATAATCATAGACTTCTCTGCATGGTTTCATTCTATCCATTTTAATGGTATTCAGCCACTTCTACTTTTAGTATTTTAACTGGACAAAAAACTTCTTGTATTAATTTTAAGGCACTCTACGACTTTAAATTAAACTGTACCTCTATCTTTCATAGAGGCCGAAAAAGGATTTAGCCCTATAAGAAGGGGAGCTGGGGATAAAAGATATGCCATAGCCTACTATCGATTATATATATTCTCGTCACATGTATTGGTAAAATGTAGCAGAAGCAAGATATAGCCTGGTGCAAGATATTGCACCAGGCTATATCTTGCTCTTTTGTCTACACTCTGTATAAAGAAGAGCCACGTAAAATAGAAAATTCAGTTAGTGTGAAAGATAGAAAAAATGAGAAAATGGCGTTTAGAATAGACCAAAACGGATAATAAAAACAAAGTGATTGGTAAAGAAAACAAGAAAATGGAGGGCTATAAGGACTTGCTACAGAAAAAAAATCAAAATACATTTTATACACGTAGCAAAATCAGAAAATTTTGTATTCGTTAATTATTGTACTTAAATGAATAATCTCGTAATTTTAAGCATTGCAAATTGTAATTTGCAATGCTTAAAAGTTCTTATTTTCTTAATCTTTCTCTTAAGTGTCATTCCCAAATTTTAAGAAAATAACTTGTAAAAATACTTTTCTATATGTTAAATATTTAAATCGGTGGTTCAACCGGGATGCAACGAAATGGATTGATAAAAGAAGGCAAAGCAACATTGGTTGATCTGCCGAGAAGTGTTACCCGAGAGGGCTTTCTGTGAGAACTAGCCCCTTTTTAAGGGTTTTCTTCGTATTTAAAAGTTTCCCGGATTTTCTTCGTGTGTTTAACATGAAGTAAACCCGGGAAACTCCATGTGGCCATTCCTTTGACGAAGTGCGAATCCACGATTTCCGATGTTCGGTGGCTTTATCCATTCAGCCACTGGTGAGTTTCAGTGACGCAAAATATAATGCTGAGCAGTGTCATAGAACGTCTTACGTGTAGCTCATTATTAAAAGTACTAAGTGTAATAACTTCACATTGATAAAGAAGTAAAAGTGCCGTAAGAAAAAATTATGAAGTACTATCAGAAGAAGGTTAAAAACACTCGTTTAAATGTTAAATTTTTGAATCGAAGTTTTACAACCGTATATGTGTAAACATCATACACCATAATAATTAGTACAACTGTAACAATTAGATGAGAAACGGTAAAGTAATAATCAGTAATTTCATTGTTACAAAGCTAAAGAAAGAGCAGTATAAGATAGTAATTATTTAACATACAAAGCATTCAAAAAATAATAATTAAATCAATAAATCATTAATTTATTATAATTATATCAATTGGAGACTTGAAAGAAATAAAAATATAAAAATATGTCTGAAAATCAAATAAATCCATTTATCATACAGATATCACTAAAATATTTTTACTTCTATAATCGTTAAAAATATAAGTCGAATACATTTAAACCTCAATTTAGATCATGTAATAAGTAAATAGCTAATATCGAATTTCATAATACGGCAATACGAACTGTGACTGACTATACATCATCCACTATGTTGGTGTTTTGCTTTGATAAGTCAATCGATCATTCTACTCACGAAGAACTGTAAGAATCTAAAATATAATTTCGGATTTCTTCTCGAAAGAACACTTCTTTAACCAGCAAATGTTTCAACAGACCTATAGTATATCAAGTGTTTTGTCAACAAACAAACATCGTAACTATAATTTAAAAAATGCTGATACAAAGACTGTATTGTAAAATTATTCTTATAAAAAAGTAATTTACCTACAAAAATCATTTTAAAAAACAATAATAATAATAATAATAACTTTTAAAACATTTCTTTATACTTAATCACTTGCAATATAAAGTACCAAGCCATTGCTAAAATACTAATTGCTAAATTACAAAACAAAATTTCACAATACTTTTATCGTTCTAGAGAAAACATACTCTTCATAATTTTCTGTTTACACGGGTTCATAAATAATATAAAATATTATTAAATTTTAACAATTCATTCATAATTTGATAAAATTTTGTTATTGCAAAAAGAGTTATAAATAAATTAATTCGAAAAATCTCGTATATCAATCTGGAATATAAAAATTAATTTATAAAGAAATGTTTTTTGTGGATATAGTTAGGAGCGCCATTTTTTTCGTTTTGGTTACCCTTTTCCCAATTCCAAGGAAACTGCAAATTTCATTACCAATAATTCATGACTTCTAGCCTATTCTGTAAATATAAAAGAAGCTAATGAACGATATTTGTCCATTGTTTCATGCAACTATTTTTATTTAGTTGTTTGTTCTTCATATGTTAACCAAAACTACGTTCCTTCAGTGGCGTAGCGAGGGGGGTGCAAGGGGGTCTATCATGCACCGGGCGCCACTGGCAGAGGGGCACCCAAATGGTCTCCAAGATAAACTATATGTGTTTCTGGAGGGGGGAAGGGGGCGCCAATAAAGTGTCGTGCCCCGGGCGCCAGTTATGTTCGCTACGCCACTGCGTTCCTTGTTTTTGAGGCCAATTTATCCTCGAGTGCGACCAAGCGCCACCTTACGGGAGCACTGACTCAACGTCGAATCATAGAATTTGAAGCTTCTTGCATAATGTACGATGCACTTTTTTATAGCTTTTGCCACCTTTCTATAGTCTACGGGCGTCACAGGATGTGGTTGCTTTCAATAACAATCCAACAATATTTTGCGTTTTGTTTATAAAGCTTCGACTTTTCTCATGAAAAGGGACAAACGTCAGAAAGTGTGGAAACATCCGTTTGCGAGAAAGTGTTTCGACGAAACTGCTTCGAAGTGAAGCGATGAAGCAACACGGCAACGCTTAAATGAAAATACGACATTACAGTTAATACGGTCGACAAGAACTTAGTATCGAACTTTTCTTGAAGTAAAAAAGATTCTAATTTACACTATTCAAAATAGAAAATACAGAAATAAATCTTTTAAAAAGAAAATTCATAAATGAATCCTTTTATAACTTCTTTTATATTGAATTTTATTAATAAAACTCAAACTATTATTCATATATTGTAAAAAATAAATGTATCTATTCACATCGCGTAGCAAATATATTAAAATTAAAAGTTCTATTAACTAGCAGATAAGCCCGGCGTTGCTCGGGCAAAAAGTAACGATAGCGAAGATTACATTATAGTCAATCTTATCGTTTTTACAAAATGCAAGAATTAGGTTCCCCTGTTTCCAGACTAATTAGAGAATTTTTAGACGAGTCTAAAAATATGTTCGATTTCCCGCAAAAATACAAAAAACCGCATCTGCGCCTGTAAATCTTGCACGTCGCTTTCTCTTAACACTTCCATTGTTAAGGAATACACTTCTTTCATTCCCACGTGGTTCTCTTCTAAAACGCAGTTAAAAATAAAAAAATGCATCTAAAATAGTACAGTAGAAGCCGAGTTCTTCAGGGTAAGCCTTAATCCTCTCCCTCTCCCCCGTGGGGAGGAATTACGAAAAATCTCTTCTTAGTGTACGTTCTCGTGACTTACCCTAACTGTGTACCAAATTTCAACTTTCAACTCCTAACCGTTTGGCTCTGCGCTTATTATTATTATTATTATCATCAACCCATCTCGATTATATATATACTGTAGATTATTCAATCAGGAAATTATCAAAAAATCGCTTATTTTTGAATGTTTTAATAATATTATTTATTATCGTTATTACACACGCGGTTTATGCACGTATCATGCAATGACATTTTTAAAGACTTACTTTCTCTCTATTGCAATAAAAAATTGCACATTTCAAATTTCTCGAACTCGACACGCAATAAAATTATCATCGCATAAACTTCTGTTGTGAAACATTTAATTCCTTATAAATTTTAATTTTTCCTAAGTAATACGAAAAATAAATTTATCGAAACTATAATTATACGAACGGCATCGGTATTTGAAACAATATTTATAAAATCTGTTTTTAAAATTTTACTGTCGTCGATGAAAAAACAAAACTATAATATAGTATATTAATTAATTTACAAACATTATAATTATATCTGAAGTAGCTATCACGTATATAAATTTAGAAACATATGCTATTAAAATATTGTTATTAAACTGCTGATTATATGTATATTGGCAATAAAATTAGAATTATTTAATTAAGTTCTATTTTTTTTTGTTTTGTTTTGTTTTGTTTTATTAATTGAACAAGTAATGATTCTTGAGGAACATTTATAAAAT
Organism: Centruroides vittatus; assembly: GCF_030686945.1. Classification (NCBI taxonomy): domain Eukaryota; kingdom Metazoa; phylum Arthropoda; class Arachnida; order Scorpiones; family Buthidae; genus Centruroides; species Centruroides vittatus. Next base: position 497,759 of record NW_027122609.1, on the reverse strand, counting down.
TTTGGTAAAAATGTGTAGAAATTAAACTTGGACACATTTTCAAATATAATTTTCCGGTATTTTCGTAACGTAGTATATTAAGATTTGTTCGCTTTTGTTAGCCGCTTTTTTACTATCTTCCAATTGTATGAATTCCGTTCTTAATTGCGTAAGAATTTCTTATGCAAAATTTTTAATCCGAAACTTTAAAATTGATTATTGAATGGGATCTGATCAGCGGCGCCCGCAGACTGTAAAAAAAAGGAGGGGCACAAGCTATAAAAAAGGGCATCGTATATTATGCAAAGAACTTCATACTTTGATTCAATGTCGGATCAGCGCTCCTACAACGTGGCGTTCGTTGCACTCGGAGATAACTTATCCTTGTAAACAAGGAATGGAGTTTTGGTCAACATACGACGAAGTTGCATGAGTCAATAGACAAATATCGTTCATTAGTTTCTTTTATATTTATAGAATAGGCTAGAAGTTACGAATTTTCTGTTGTTTGGAGGCCCCTTGGGGATTTAGAAAGGGGCAACCGAGAGGAAAAGGGGCACGTGCCCCAAGTGCCCCAATGTACAGTACGGGCGCCCCCGCTTGTAGATAGGTAAAAACAAATGAGTGCAATGATCCGAAATTCTCGTGAAGTCTTTGTCACGTTATTCATAAAACACGCAGTAAAAGTTTTTTCGAAATAAAACAGGTCAAACGTATATTTAAAAAAAAGACAAAGTTTTAACTTCGTGACAGAAATGTTTTATTTTTGATCATATTAGAACCACATCATTAATGGCGTTCTTAATAAACTTGTCGCATAAGCGTTGTTAGCTTTACGAACAAGAAATTTCGACGCAGCAAATTTTTAAAAAATCTGGCATCACTTTCTCCTTTAAAATAATGGAAAATAAACATATCGTAACATTTATTTTAACAATTTCATCAACAGAAATTGGTGCAACGATTTCGGTGGTAAACAAATGAAGAAATCTCAAGAAATATCCACGAGGTCAGCCTATGTTGAGGCGCAAATTAGTATTTGGTAGTTTCGTACACTCGGCTACTGATGGGCTTTGCTCTATTAAGCAAATATATAAGAATGTTTCTCCAGAAGGAAACTTTGAGTAATTTAGTTTCATTACTTATTTTTAAATATTTTTAGAATTTATGTTAATTTTTCTATTTGTATACTTATTTTTTGTAATACGATATTTACAGAAATAAAAAATTTGTAAATTAATAATTAATAACTTCGATACTTTTCAGCACAAATTAATGGGATGTTTAAGTATTTGGAAGTTCCATATAGGACCAAGGACGACGCCAGCCAATGGGTAAGGGGGGGCAAGATGATGTAAATTGATAGAGGATATGAATTGTATGTAGGTAAAATAAAAACGATTCATAAAGTTTTAATCACTTACTATGTACCGGAAAAGAAATATCTCAAATAAAACATTTTCTTTAACTTACAAGAAGCCTAAGAAGATTATTTTAATTAAAACTTAGCATTTAAATAACTTTTTCGAATTTCTAGGAGAGGGCAACTGCCCCTCTGCCCCTCCCCCTGGCGACGCCCTTGTATAGGACTAACTGAAAAAGACTACACTCCAGTTACAAGAATACAATTCAAATGTAAATGAAAAAGCGGATTTAAGTCTTAGTTCCTACGAAATTACTAAAATATAGAATAAAACTGTCAAACTGTTTATTACAAATTAAGGAATTATGAACCATTTTATTAAGTTTTATTCAATAATTGGATAGAGAACAAGTATATTACAATAAATTTAATTTGCATAATTAAAACATCTAGCAAATTGTCCGAGAATTCAGGATATCATTATTGATTAAAGCCATATTTTAAATACTTTAATATCGTGGAAAACAGAAATTAATTTTGCATGATAAATTTATGCTACAAGTTTGTTTACTTGTAATTTAACTTTTCGTATTGCTTATAATTTCAAGTTAATTTTGTATACTTCTTACCTATCTGCATCATACAATACTTGAATAAGTTCATATATATTAATAATATTTCAGAGAAAATTTAAATATGAAGATATATTAATAAATATATAATTAAAATGTTTTAACAAATTACAACATCACGAAAAACATCTAGGATTAATTTATTTTTAATTAGTTTTCTATAGAATCGATTATGTTCTTCGGGAATAAATGCTCATCACGCTTTAGTTACTATATTCCACAATTTGAACATATTAAATTTTAAATATGGATTAATGATTTGCATAAATAAGAATCAAATACAATATTTTAAAACTTCGTTAAAGAATACTATTAGAACAAGGCTTATAATTGAATTGTAAACGTATGACATTTATATATTTTTACTCACAACTAAAGATGAATAATTTAACATTGAAAAATATCTTTGATAAGATCTTAATGAATTAAATATAGAAAGTAAAATAAATTACAATTGTTGTCATCATATATGAATTCAAACAAATTATTTAGTAGAAATGATTTTTTAGATGAGATAAGATAAATACATTACTAATGTATACTGTACATATACATTTTTAAAATTCTTATTACCTGACCTAGTGGGCACTAAATAACCCTATACTCATTCTGGGTTCTGTTAGGCTCACAATAGAGGCGACCGAGTGATAAAGAACGGGGTTTGACGTATTCGGGTCTGACTATCCATAAAAAAATCCCTGAAAGTTGCTAGCTCAGATTGATCTCTGGTCGCCAAGAAGGTAGGGTGAAGAATCAGCCTCCTCGGTCATCAGACCGTCGATATACTGTGTATTATTACTGTAATATTAGGGATAGCCGAGTGATCAAGGTGGCAGCTTACCGCTCTGGGAGATCCGGGATCGTATCCGGACGGGTCGAAAAAGTTCCAGGAATTTTTCAGGTAGCGGCTCATCTGGATATGTTGAGACCCGTTCCTTATCACTCTTAAGAGGGCCTGGTAAGAGGCCCTCTTAAGAGAGCCTCTTATTTCACTCTTTATACCCACAGGCAGAAAGAGTGAAATATAGACTACATATGCAGTATATACGTGTATTATACATATATGTTTTTAACATTTTTATTCAAATTTAACTATTTAATTTATTACTTTTAAAAAAATATTCCTGAAACATTTCTCTTACAGATATACAGGTATGACAAAGTCGAATAAAAATTAAAGATTTTTATTTAGAAATATTCATATCTGAAATGCCGGAAATTTTAAAAACAGGTTTTCGATTTTATTGACAATACAAGTAGGCTATAGCTATGTAAGTAACAATTACTAATAAATGTAGATTTGTAGAGTACTGATATATGATATTTTATATTTTAAAGTGGTGCTTAGATACTAATACGTATAATTAAGAAAATTCCATGTAAAAAGATAATATAAGATAAAAAAAATGCGGAAAGATAAAAATAAATTTTAATTTAATATTTCTACATTTATATTAGCTTCGTTCTTGACCGTTTTCGGTGGTTCAAATTCAAGTTCGTGCCGTTCTCATTATTATTAGTTTTTAAATGTATAACAATATTAGATTTATATATTATTTACTGTTATTCAGTATATATATATCAAAACATCTTGATAAAAATATCACCTGACACTAAGATAAAGGAAAACGTTACATTTAAAATAATGTAGTGCACATTGATACTAATAAACATTTTCCGAAATAAGATGATGATTAAAATTGACCGTTCGGATGAAATTTTGTTTATTAGGCGCCATAGATTAAATTTTAGCATTTCGTAGTACGTAACGTACTCGTCATGGTCTTCCGACTATTTCATTCCGTTTTTCTGTAGAAACATTTCATATCAATCAGTGACGGAATGTAGCTTTATATATGTGTAGATACAGTGGCGTAGTTAGGGGGTGCGTTAGGTGCGGTCCGCACCGGGTCCCTGGAAAGCGATAGGCCTATGGGGGCCCCATAATCACAGAAAAAAAAAATCCGAAAAACTAACGCTGGACTCAGCTACAAGGATGAATTGAGACTACAAATGGTTTCTTCGATTGACCGAATCATTCAGGAAATTGGCACAAGATTTCAACAGATTCAAGAGTTAGCAGAACGATACGCCTTCTTAACGTCCGCAATTTTGCTGGATCCTGTTTCGGAAGTGAACCCTGAAAACGCTCCGGAAGAAATCGACAAAAAAAAAATTTGCTCTTGAACGAAAACGGCTTCAAAACTTCGTTGCTGTATCTTCGGAACTTAACCTGATTTGTCAAGATGGACCAACGGAGCTTCTGAATTTTATTCATCGATACAAATTGATCGATTCGGTACCGAATACAGAAATCGGTCTCCGAGTCTTCTTAACGATCTGAGTTAGTGTTGCAACGTGTGAGAGAAGCTTTTTTAAGCTGAAGCTAATTAAAAACTACCTGAGATCGACAATGTGCAACCTGAGATTGACGAACCTTGCCATTTCATCCATTGAAACGTGAAGTTACTGACTCCATCGATTTCGATTCTGTTATTTTTGATTTTGCTAGTCATAAAGCTCGTAAAGTAAATTTTTAAAATTTAAATGTAGCCTAATATTATTTGTTTTACCTCGCACAAAACGGAATAAATACATTCAAAAGCCGAAATTTACAAAAAAAAAAAAAAATTACTTGTTTGGACGTTTCCGATTACCATTACGGAAAAAGGACACCCCTGCCGAAAAATTTTTTTTCGGGAGCCCACAAATCTGGTTCCTCACTGGTCCCGCAGAACCCAGCTACGCCGCTATGTAGATAATATGAAAATAATTATAATTGACAAATCATACATGATTCAAAGTATTATTTTATCAAAACTTTTGAAATGATGAAAAATTTGAAAGAGCAACATCAACCAAGTCCTTTTTATGCTGTTATTTCGAGAAAGTTTATTGTAATTATATGTTTTTGATTAAATCAATATTATGACCATACAAATAATTTTGGGTCTTTGCAGAATTATCCTTTTTAATTGTCCAATCAGAGACAGGTGGTAACAACTTAAAACCGACAAATGACATTGAAAAATACATACAATACAATTGACGCCGACCTTTTCTTTGAGGATCCGACGCCAAGAACACAGTATCACAATACTGTGTTCTTGGCGTCGGATCCTCAAAGAAAAGGTCGGCGTCAATTGTATTGTATGTATTTTTCAATGTCATTTGTCGGTTTTAAGTTGTTACCACCTGTCTCTGATTGGACAATTAAAAAGGATAATTCTGCAAAGACCCAAAATTATTTGTATGGTCATAATATTGATTTAATCAACAAAATTAATTCTTGGAACTTTGTTAATTATATGTTTTGTTAATTGGTATTGGATAATAGTTAATTGGTATTATATATATATATATATATATATATATATATATATAGCATATATTAAATATATAACGTATACTTTATATCATATATTACATTACAAAAATATATGAATATAACTATTTATAGTTTTATAGTTTTTTTTTAAATTTTTTCTTTAAAAAATACAACTTAAAAAGTGCTACAGTTCAGTATTTCAAATTCCAGATATACGTACTTAACACCTTACTCTTGCCGAGAAAAAATATATTTATTTGCAACAACAAACAAACGTTTTCAGCCTGATTCACAGGCCATCCTCAGGTTTGGAATACATTTGAAATTAAAATTCCATCCATGGAATACAAAAATTCAAATTCAAAATTAAATAAGGTACAATCAAAATAAAATATTAAATAACTAACATAAAGCAAAAAATAACAAAAAATATATAAAAATGTAACAAATGAATACGTAAGCATTAATAAATGCAAAATTTCTAAGACATACAATAAAACCACTATATTGATTGGTTAGAGCTCTTACTAAACTTCTTAACCATAAACTTCCATGCAGACGGAAGACTTTCTGCGTCCCTCGCATTAAGACAGCCTTCTTGTAACCTACTTCTAAAAATCTGCAACTTTTCCGCTGTCAAGGCTAATGATGGAGACGATAAAGGATTTATGATGGCCGCCTCATTCCATTTGACCGTAGCTCCTGGCGCTTGCGCCATTTGGGACAAAACTGTTGCATTAGACCCCTTTCTGATATTATAACTATGCTCCTTGATTCTAATTCCTAAACTTCTAGTGGTTACTCCGATGTAATCTTTTTTAACGCCCAATTGCATGTTTTCATACGGAATTTTATAAACTCCTGCTTTCTCTTCTGCCTTTATAACATCTTTATCATTCCTGAGGATTTTGTATAAATTAGGGGCCCTTTTTATAAGCATCCTCGAACTTTTTCTGTGTGCTATTTCTTTCATGACTGGATTCATACTTTCATTATATGTAAACTTTACAAACTTATTGGGAGCATTCTTAAAACATCCTTTCTTGATGTTGTGTTCATATTTCCTAATTATTCCTAGAATTGTACTTTTTTGGTAACCTAGGGTCCTGGCTACATTTATTATTCTATTTATTTCTTTCCTCCTGTCTTGTACTCTTTCGCAATACAAAAAGGCTCTTCTTATTAAAGCCCTGAAAGCTGCAATTTTATATTTATACGGATCCTTGGATTGGGAGGGAATATACAATGGGCTGTGGGATGGTTTAATAAAAACTTTAGTGGACAAGTGGCCTTTTTTGAATGTGATATCGATGTCGAGAAAATGCAGATTCAATGAACTTTTCTGCTCCAATCTTAAAGTAAGGCCATCATTGTTGTCATTGATCTTATCTAAAAAATCCTTAATTCTGCTGTTACTTCTCCATAATATAAGTAGGTCATCAACGTATCTGCTGAAATACACGATATCATCCTTAAAACCATGAAAAATTCTTCTTTCCAGCCTCCTAACTACCAATTCGCATAGGATCCCTGAGAGTGGACTTCCCATAGGGACCCCTCTTCTCTGCCTGTAGACCTGCCCATTAAACACGAAACAAGACTCCCGGCAGACCAAACTAGTTAAACTCTCTACTTCTTCTGTATAACTAAGCAATTCCGAGTTATTGCTGTATAAGAAATCCAATAGCGCCTCCTCGCACGATTCTATCCTTACTGACGGATACATGCTCTCATAGTCGAAAACCGTTGCAACTTCATCCTCCATTAATGCTATACTTTGCAGATCCTTAACCACCTTCATAGGATCACGGGCAACAAGAGTATCCATGTCTAGTTGCAAGGATAAGTATTCATGCAATTTCTTTTCTAACACAAATGTGGGACCCCTGCACTTCTCTACAACAGGTCTTATTTCTTTACCGGTTTTATGCACCTTAGCGAAAGCAAATAATCTAGGTGTTCCTGGCCTAGGGTTCCTGCATTTCTTGAGAAAAGGCAAAACTTTGGAAAGCTTAGAGACCTCCAGTTTCCTGACCCTTCTATCCAAGCTTCCAATAAGATTGCTGTTGATCTTTTCACACTCCGTCTTTTCGATGTAATCCATTAGTGCTTCGTTATATGTACGCCTTTTCATGATGACTAGTTGTTTACTTTTGTCAGCCCTAGTCAAGACGCGTGGGACCAAATTGAGGTACCAGGAAGGATTAAGAAGCTTCTAATAAAAGGCCCAAATTTTGTGCCTGTGGAGGCTATGAATTGGGAAACCTCAGTACAGGAAATTGAAAGGGGCATTGTTGGGCTAGACGATTTAGAAAAAGAGTACTTCAGATGGAAAGCAGTCCTCAACAACAGGCAGAGGGGCCGTAAGCAGGATTTTAGGAGTAGTGACATCCGGCTCACGAAGAATTGGTTAAAACATAATGATTTGGTCTTGACTAGGGCTGACAAAAGTAAACAACTAGTCATCATGAAAAGGCGTACATATAACGAAGCACTAATGGATTACATCGAAAAGACGGAGTGTGAAAAGATCAACAGCAATCTTATTGGAAGCTTGGATAGAAGGGTCAGGAAACTGGAGGTCTCTAAGCTTTCCAAAGTTTTGCCTTTTCTCAAGAAATGCAGGAACCCTAGGCCAGGAACACCTAGATTATTTGCTTTCGCTAAGGTGCATAAAACCGGTAAAGAAATAAGACCTGTTGTAGAGAAGTGCAGGGGTCCCACATTTGTGTTAGAAAAGAAATTGCATGAATACTTATCCTTGCAACTAGACATGGATACTCTTGTTGCCCGTGATCCTATGAAGGTGGTTAAGGATCTGCAAAGTATAGCATTAATGGAGGATGAAGTTGCAACGGTTTTCGACTATGAGAGCATGTATCCGTCAGTAAGGATAGAATCGTGCGAGGAGGCGCTATTGGATTTCTTATACAGCAATAACTCGGAATTGCTTAGTTATACAGAAGAAGTAGAGAGTTTAACTAGTTTGGTCTGCCGGGAGTCTTGTTTCGTGTTTAATGGGCAGATCTACAGGCAGAGAAGAGGGGTCCCTATGGGAAGTCCACTCTCAGGGATCCTATGCGAATTGGTAGTTAGGAGGCTGGAAAGAAGAATTTTTCATGGTTTTAAGGATGATATCGTGTATTTCAGCAGATACGTTGATGACCTACTTATATTATGGAGAAGTAACAGCAGAATTAAGGATTTTTTAGATAAGATCAATGACAACAATGATGGCCTTACTTTAAGATTGGAGCAGAAAAGTTCATTGAATCTGCATTTTCTCGACATCGATATCACATTCAAAAAAGGCCACTTGTCCACTAAAGTTTTTATTAAACCATCCCACAGCCCATTGTATATTCCCTCCCAATCCAAGGATCCGTATAAATATAAAATTGCAGCTTTCAGGGCTTTAATAAGAAGAGCCTTTTTGTATTGCGAAAGAGTACAAGACAGGAGGAAAGAAATAAATAGAATAATAAATGTAGCCAGGACCCTAGGTTACCAAAAAAGTACAATTCTAGGAATAATTAGGAAATATGAACACAACATCAAGAAAGGATGTTTTAAGAATGCTCCCAATAAGTTTGTAAAGTTTACATATAATGAAAGTATGAATACAGTCATGAAAGAAATAGCACACAGAAAAAGTTCGAGGATGCTTATAAAAAGGGCCCCTAATTTATACAAAATCCTCAGGAATGATAAAGATGTTATAAAGGCAGAAGAGAAAGCAGGAGTTTATAAAATTCCGTATGAAAACATGCAATTGGGCGTTAAAAAAGATTACATCGGAGTAACCACTAGAAGTTTAGGAATTAGAATCAAGGAGCATAGTTATAATATCAGAAAGGGGTCTAATGCAACAGTTTTGTCCCAAATGGCGCAAGCGCCAGGAGCTACGGTCAAATGGAATGAGGCGGCCATCATAAATCCTTTATCGTCTCCATCATTAGCCTTGACAGCGGAAAAGTTGCAGATTTTTAGAAGTAGGTTACAAGAAGGCTGTCTTAATGCGAGGGACGCAGAAAGTCTTCCGTCTGCATGGAAGTTTATGGTTAAGAAGTTTAGTAAGAGCTCTAACCAATCAATATAGTGGTTTTATTGTATGTCTTAGAAATTTTGCATTTATTAATGCTTACGTATTCATTTGTTACATTTTTATATATTTTTTGTTATTTTTTGCTTTATGTTAGTTATTTAATATTTTATTTTGATTGTACCTTATTTAATTTTGAATTTGAATTTTTGTATTCCATGGATGGAATTTTAATTTCAAATGTATTCCAAACCTGAGGATGGCCTGTGAATCAGGCTGAAAACGTTTGTTTGTTGTTGCAAATAAATATATTTTTTCTCGGCAAGAGTAAGGTGTTAAGTACGTATATCTATAATGATTTGCTGAGTACTTTATAATATTATTTCAAATTCCGTTGAATTTCCTCTTAATTTGATCTAAAATAATTTACTACGGGTAAAATACTTTTACTGTCTGTTAATGTTGATTAAATAACAGAATGTGTTTTATGAATAAATTCTTTCTGGATTTAGTATCTATAAATTCGAAAAATTTCAATTCTTTCAAGCTTATTATGTTAGGCCGGGCTATGGAAACGGTTAAGTGGTGGTGAAACTATCACTTAACAGTTACTATAGCCTGGTCAAAAAGAACATATTATGGTCAAACTACTTATAAAAACTTTTGAACCGATTCGGACTCGAATCCGTGTTCTCTAGAGTAGATGATGTCTTTGCCACCTTGCCTATTTTCGATTCTGTTCACTGGGTACTAAGACAACGTTTTTTCTTAGTCCGTCATGGTTTCACTTAATCTCAAAATAGGGCTACTACAGGGATGATCAGTCCCCGTGACGAATGGAGCTCAGATATCGGAGACAAATCATCCCTGAAAAGTTTCTAAAATTCCTAATCCTGGACTCAACTTTTCCCAGAGCAGCAGACTAATGTTTTGCCACCTGGGCCATACGTGCTCCTCGGCTGATGGCCACCTCACCAAAAATATTCGCATCATTTCAGTATCATCATTATTGAATTTGTTTCACTGAAATTAATACAGTATTATTATCTAAGTCTTTAATAACAGGAACAAAACTTGTTTTTTCTCATAAGAAATATTTTTTCTTTTTTTACTCTTTTCTCCCTGTGGACATTAAGACGACCGTTTTTAAAAACACCATGGATTCGGCTAGGCCACAATCGAACGATTTGATGCTAAAGGATGGGTCTACATTTCCAGAGCGATAGGCTGGCATCTTATCTACTTGGCCGTTCAGCCATCTTTTAGGCACTAAGAAGCTTCTTCTAAGTGTTCGTCGTGAGTTCGCCCAAGCCTACAATGGAAGTAGCCTAAAGGACGGAGCCCGACATATCCAATCTAGATCAATCGTGAAACTATCTGAGGATCCGATTTAAAGTCGAGTTTCTCATCCATCTGGCTGTCCATAACAAATCAATATCAATGAGAGATTATGGATTATGATAAATCACGATATGAGAAATAACCGTGATATTTTATGAATGTCATGAATGCGCCGAAGAGCGTCGACGTATTTAATCATACTAATTAGAATGAGATTATTCGTGTGAATTTATGTTCAAAATTTGCGCATGTGATATACGTTTTACATTATTTTACAACACAATGAAAATGTGAATACTAATAAAGTAATTCAATTTTATAATTTCGTAGTGTTTACTGTCAAGAATTAAAAAACTCGAAAACGTATCAACCGGTTTGGGTTATACCCGTTCATATAGCCTAATCCTGTTTAAAGATTTATTTAACATATAAATCAAAGACGAAAATGTATCGAATGAGCAATGGGTCAGGAGCAAGAGTAAGTAAATTTAATCAAATATTCAGATTGCTGAACGATTATATACCGTTTTCACGAAATTCTTGTTTGGATATCGTGCTAACGTTTTCTCTTTGAAATTAAAAGTTCGTCTATATAATGCTATTTAACGTAAAATTTATATACATTATTTTATTTAAATGTATTATATATATATATATATTGTTCGTATAATTACTTTTAAGTTATAAGTGATTTCTGTAAAAATGAATATCAATGTATACCGGTATATGTTTTAGAAAAAAACAATCATTAAATCTAAGATAATAATAATAAAATTTCAACTTAAAATAAATAAAAAGTTTATCTTTAATCCAGGATTGTATTTTCTAACTTTGAATAAATAAATAATCATTTTATTGAGATACTTCTTTATCATCTTGAATTAAAAATAAATTACTGTTTTTAATCGTTAATTAATAACGGAACATTCTGAATTCTGAAGAAACTAAGACATATCTTAAATCTCTGATATAATTAAAGATAATAAATTATAAATTGTAATCTTTGAAAAATTTTTATTGCGGGACAAAATAAATATTTGTTTTTTAAAGGTTTTTTTTCAGAATAAAAAAGGAAAAAATTTTGTACGGAATCGTAAAAACAAAACATGGCATGCACGAAAGATTAAAGACAGCAAATAATTACTTTTTGAATTTATAAACATTAAAGACGTTATATTTTCCTTAGAGATTAATAAATAAAATTATATTTTGTGCTCGTTTTAAGATATTCTTTTCTGTGCATTAATTTGAAATAAACGCGAAATATTATTTTATTAATGTTTTAAATTATTATAAATTATATTTTTGTCTCTATATCGTTCATGGTTATTCTATTGTATATTTTAATCGTGTTCTCACGACATATACTTCTGAAACAAGCCAGCTGAAAAAATTAAAACAAAGGAGAATATTAAGCCGCTAATTATTATTATTTTTCTTTAAGTTTGAGTTTAAAATTTAATGAATAACACTCAAACGATAAGATTAGAAGAATTAGAAGCATATTTTAATCATAATTAAATGCTTCAATAAAATGTATATAACTAAATGAAACTATATTGAACTAATCTTAAATATTGAAGTTTAAATCATCTGGAAAATAGATTCAAAGGTTTTAATTAATAATAGTTTTCACATATATATATTCTTGATTTATTACATAAAACAATACATCATTTCAATAAAAATGTATTTATTTTTATTTTGTCAGATTTTATGAAATAACACATTTGCTCTCATATATGTAGGCTACTATATTTCTATCTGCTTTTGTTAACAAACAACGAAATGAAAAAAGTCCAAGAATGGAACATGAAGTGCAATCTCAAAGCAGTTTTGACAATTCCGATTCGATAAGCTTAGTCAAGACAACCGTAAGAGAGAGTTTTATATCTTTTACGATTTTTATCATCCGTTTGGCATGTTTTCAGTAGCATATGTCTTTCAATAATTTATCAACGTATCTACTATTATATAAAAAACATCTGGCTTTACATAAGATTAAGATACTGCAATTCTTCACGCAAAAACTGCTTCAAAACTAGTTTAAAAACATTTAAGAAACTTAAAAATCCGCGTAATGTAATTTATTAAGTGAAAACATTTTTCTACATATATTATGGAAGATAAAAAATAAAATAAATAAAAGCATTATTAGGTAAATATTTTATAATAAATTCATCGAATTGATTTTCCAATATACTTTTGCCATTCTCGAGAAAATATAAAAATTCATTTAACCAAAAATTAACACGAAATTGCAAATAAAATTAAATAATTCACGCAACCTTTCTGTCGAATAAAATGGAAATTATACCACGACCTTTAACGCGAATAGCCAAACACCAATCAGAATTCAAAACGTTTACTTAAATAAATAGAAAAAAATCGGGTAAATTCTCCAACAAATAAGATTAAATCGTGTTAAATAATCTATTTTTAATTATAAATAGAAAATTGACATAATCTACGATCGTACTTTTGTGAACCTTTGACATACTTAAGAGCACGTATGAAGACTAAATATATCTTAAGTAGTTTAGTATTTCTATTTATAAATAATTTTTAAATGTTTAAATATTAACACAAGATTTATTTTAAGTATTAAAATCTTATACTGTATGAGGTTAAAACTAAATTTTCTTTATTAAATTTCGTTATAAAAAAGTGCAAATCAGTGTAAAGTTAATATTGCGCTGTTTAATTATTTAACATTTTAAGCATAATTTTTTTTAAAAAAAAGAAACATTAAATTCTAATAGGTTTATATTATATTTAAATTCTGAATTATGATGCCGAACTATTTCCATTTTAATCATTATTTTTAGTTTTTTAAAATAAACTTTAAAAATTAATTTTTTTAAAGTGATTTTTTAAAATAAATTTCTTCATTTAAAAATTAATTTTTTATTCATAAATCATTTTAAAAGCGTATATTTATGCAATTATTTTATTTATATTTTTTCCTATTAATTCATTTATATTATTTTAATATCGCACTTTTACTTGGATAGTTATAAGTTGTATTATATTAAAATCTAAAACCCTGTCATATATTTTATATCAAATAAAATATTTTGATCGTTATTTATAAAGTATATAACCGAAATTTCAATGTTAAAAAGTCAAGATTTACTAGAAATAATAATAAAGTTTTTTTCGTACACTAAACTATATAAGATGTAACTGATATATATATTGCTTTAGTATATTCCAATACCATATATATCATGTGTTTTTTTTTGCGTTGAGGGTGTAAAATATAGCTAAGAAATAGGTAAATTTTATATTCTATTTTCGATAAATTCACATTTTTTTTTTTTTTAAATAAAATATTCGAATATTCTTCGAATCGTAAATTATAAAGTAGTAAAAGATAAGAAGAAATTAAAGCTTAGATATTTCGTATTTTGTCTTAATGTCCGCCATCAAAATATTCTCTACACTGTCTGCATTAGAAACACTTGGAAAATACCGACAATAAACTGAAGGAATAAAAATAGAGCCTCCCTAATAAATCCCATCATATGATGCTTTTTTTCTGTCTGTTACTATCGTAAGTTTGATACGAACAACCATTCGATGCCGTTTTCAAAACGGACCATTGTCCAATTGTTACTGGGTTTATGTAATAAAATCATAAATAAAACACAGAAACGTCTTATTTTCGCCTATAAAAATCTAAAAAAAATTTTTTTATCTTAATAATATAACTTTTTTATGAATTAACTTTTAAAACAAATTTGTCTTTTACAAATTATTTTTAAAAAATTCTTTTTTAAGATTTTCTTCATTTTTATAATAATTTAAATTATAAATATAATAAATATATATATATTTCTTCCGTTCCGAAAACTAAACTGAACGGCGTCTCGGGTAATGAATATGTTATTTTAATAAAACTTAATTTCGTTTTTATAAAATAATTTTATAAATGATTATTTGAATCGCGTATTAAATTGGGTTATTTGTAATAAAATTCGTCTGTTTTAATCGATTGTACTGACCTGCAACAATCGATTGTTTCTCTTCTGCCACATTTATATGTCTTTCGGACACCAGAGGTCGTGCCAATTAGGTCAATCGAAAGATAAGAATTTCTTCCATTTTGGATGGAATTCCGGTTAAGTTAAAAAAAAAAATAATAATAATAAAGAAAACAATTATACAAAATATAAAAATAAAATATTTACAAATTTGGTTTAAATAATATTTTAAGTATATAATCCATTTAAAAAAATAAAGTTTTGTAAACAAAATTTTTAATTTTGAATATTATTATTAATATTTTATGATAGTTTTTCGCTATTAGAATTATTTTTTTTTTGGCTTTATTAGTGTAAATACAATCGACATAGTTCACGAATTGCGTCCTTGAGAACATCGAGTTTTGTAAAGAAGCGGCTGGCCTACCAGGCGCCCGTCTTGACATTCGTCTACATTTTATAGTCGATTTTATAGTTTGCTCGGTTTATATGCAGGAAGTATGATGAGATAGAAATTAAAGGAATAAAATTTATATACTTTTTTTCTATTTTATCTTCCATTTTTTTTTCTATATTATCTTTCATATTCTTTACTTATTCTTTACTTTCTTCTTCTTCTTCTTATTATTATTATTATTTTTATTTTTTTAAATATATAACGTAACATATAAATAAAATATATTAATTTTAATAAATATTCCTTTAATTAAAATGCATGAACATTTTGAATATGTGAATAATTAATGCCACGTCTCGCTTTAAGCTATATCGCATGTAAGAATTAAAATCTAAATATTCGTTTATCAAATAAAGATTGAAACTGTAATTTCGTTATTTTTTAAACTATATTTTAAGAGTTAAATAATAAATAAATGTTACACATGTTATCTTACGTACACACAATTCTTTTTTCTTTCTTTCTTTTTTGTGAGGTGCATTATATGAAATTTATCTAACATAAATTTTAAATTTGAAAAAATAATAATAAAACGGAATTATTTACTTTTTATTTCGTTCTATAGTGTTAGTAAATAAACGCGGTAACACGAATGAATAAATAAATAAGACTACAGCCTGCAATTCCGTCTTCACTGCAAAGCTATTTTACTTTTACGAGAAACAAACCCACAGGTAAATCATACTTTGATGTAGTAAAACTTATATATTATGAATTTTCTTCTGGGAAATTTGAAGATTGATGTCAATTCAATTATCTACATTATTAGATTATGTAAAAATATCGAGGATAATCAACGTAATCGAATATTCATCTCGATTATTCCAAACACGTGAGATGCCAAGTAGGTGAAACGGATTGTATTCGTTCTAACTTTGTAAAAGACGTTCAAGGGCAGCAATGATGCCAAATTATAAACATATCAAACAGTAAGAAGAAGAATATATAAGATTTTTTAATAGAAAATTCGATTTAATATTATTATTTAATATAGGGAACCGAACGGATGCTTGCAATCGTTTCTGTCAGAAATCGGAAGAGTGAGGTTTATTTCGATGAAAGAAATGTTATAAAATAAAAGTAAAGTAAAGAAAACGGTAGTGGAAACAACGAAGAAATATAGAATCGAATAATAAATGACTTGGCATTTGAACTCATGCCATATTTCCGTCTCTTAGCAACCCGACTCTTGCATTAGAAAGTATGGAGTTCAGGTGACATCAGTTTTTGCAATAACACGCACTTTACCTGTAACGGTTTTTTAACTCTCACATTTTAATATATGTTTCTAACATTTTTAAAATTCACAGTTATACTTTCATACCACTTTTTTTCGATTTAAAATATATAAAAGTTCGCGTTTAAAATTATTAATTTACATTTATTTTGAAAAATATATCGAAGATAATCTTTCCGGTATTTATTTAAAATAACCAAAAAATGATTATTTTAATATTGAGTCATAGAATAAGCGAGTTGTGTTGTCGGCTTTTCCAAGATTCTATTATTATTCGATGACTCGAGGATATTTATAGAAAAATATTTTTTGTTTATTTAATTAACTTAAAGAAAATTGAAATTTTGTTAACATTTTTTAAAAGTAAAAATATATTTATTATATATATATATTAAATCCAAAATAAAAATTTAAATAAATAGAAATATAAAGCAAATCATTCTACAATAAAAGTTCTATTTGAAAATATGGAGGAGGGAGGAGGAAAATGGATAAAACTATTTATCATTTCGATACTTTTTAAATAACGAGAGAGAAATTTTTATAGGTATTGTATCCCGAATATCTTTGCAAGTGATAAGTTAACAGTGTGTTGCTTTACTGTGATTAACTATTGGAAGTGCAATGTTTATCGATTCGGGAGTGAGTCACTCCCCAAACTTGTCCTAGTCCTGTCACGTCTTCTGTGTTAGCCAAGGGAGATTAAGCTTAGCGATTATATTTGACGGACTCGTTTGACGCTGAAGAAGAGACATGCGACGAAATGAAGAAATACGAGGATGGAAATGATTTACGTTTCGAGCATATTCATATTTAATTCTTATCAAACCCATCGGAATCTTTCTCTCTATATAAGCTTTAAAAATATATTTTTTAAACTGAACTTCGTGTATATATTTACCTACATCATAAATAAAAATGTTTATTAAAAAATTAATAAATTCGAAATGTATTTTATATCTATAATTTATTTTTATACGCAACCGTTTATAAATAAAATAATGTAGTGTTTCATATTATAAAAATAAGCACAGTTAATATAAAATTAAAAAAAAATTATGTAAAACATAACACGAACTGTTTCATTTATATAAAGATACATATTGAATTATATAATTAAGAGTAATATATTTATATTTATATAATATAATTATTTTGTTATTTTCTTTTTTAAACTAAATTTTATCATGAAAAATACCCAAATTTAGTTATGATAGAATAAACATTTTTTATAAAGTTCGGAAGATGTGAGGTACTTTATATTTTTCTATATATATGCTAAAATATTTTTAATTAAAAAAATAAAATTTGAAAAGTATTATAACTTAAGTTATAAAACGAATTAGAGAAGAGCAATTTTTATATAAAAATTTAATAAATAACTTGAAAGAATTTTAATTATCACCAAAAATTTTTTAATAAAAACAAACAAAAACAAATATATATATGTTTTATTTAAAAAGTAAATTATGAAATAAATAATTTTATTTTCCTATTATATAAAGTATTTAATAACCTTATAAAATTCTTCTAGATTAAAAGTTTTTCAACTAAAACAAATGCAAATATATATATATATGTATTTACATTATGAAAAATAATAGCGTAAACAATTATAAACATTAATTTACGATATATTCTTATATTAAACATTCTAAAGCAAGACAAATTAAGTGTTTTTTTCCTTTTTTCCCCTCTCTAAATCCATTTTGGCATCTCCCCAGTTACAATTAATTATAAATAAAACCCGATCGTTTAAAGATAACCCGCAACAAAATTTTATCAGCGTACGACCAGAAACCGGAAGTTTTAAATTCTGCTATAAAATATTAAATTATAGCTAGTGACAAGATAATAACACCTAGCGATTGAGTTTCTAGCACAGAGTCCATCTCGAATTTGTAAAGAAAGAAGCGATCAAATTCAAATTTGAAGATTTAAAGTTTTATATAATAGCCTTCGGGGACAGATACAGAAAATATAAAGTACCTTACATCTTCCGAACTTCTTTAAAAATGTTTATTCCATCATGACTAAATTTGGATATTTTTCCCGATAAAATTTGTTTCCATAAAAGTACGAAAACAAAAACGAAATAACAATTAAAATATTTAACATGTAGACTTTTTACTTCAATGAATATTTGCTTAAATTCTAACTAAAATTGTTTAAATATTCATTTGTTTTACCCTTGCTTAACGTTTAAACATATTTAAGCATGTTTCAGCAAGCATTTAAGCAAATGAATATTTGTTTAAATGCTATGTTAATCTAAGTATAAATGTTAAGAATAAATTGTAAACTATGAATATTTATTTTATATGCTCTCTTAAAATCTTCTAAATATTCAATTAAGTAAAAGAATATTTGCTTGCAATGTATATATTTATATATACATTTTAACTTTTTATAATAGTTTTAAAAATATTTATTAATTAATTAAGGATAATGATGTTTTTATAAATGAAGTTTATTTTTCCAAAATTAAAAAAAAAAAAAAAATAAAGATAAGAATGTATGACGATCCAAAAAAAATAAGAAGAGAGAGGAAAAAGAAGATATTTAGTTCAAGGACGTTATAAGAGAAAGCATTTTAGTTATGAATTATTCCCAAATTTCTTCAGTTTTATTTGTTAATTTTAAAGTTATTTTCTACTTTTCTAATTTATATATCAAAATAGAAATAGTAAAAAATTGTCTAATTTAAATACTTTTATAGCCATCAAACTTCTTCATATTTTACAAATTATCCACGTGACGTTATCCAATTAAAGTAAGGAAAAATTACGAAAAAATATTCATTACTTTCAAAAATTACATTTTAAAATAAAAAAAAAGAAAAAAATTAAGTAAAGAATTATTGATAAACTCAAAAATACGTACAGAAAATTTTATATACGAAAGAACTAATTTATGAAAGTCTAAAATAAACTTAAGGTCAGTCGGAATTTTTAATTTAAAAAAAAAGAATAATAATATATTTAAATATAATTTATTTCTTAAATTAAACTTAAAATATTTAATTATTTTAAAATTTTGTTTTAGAGTTAATTAATTAAGATATCTATAAAATATTTATTATAATTAATTGTTTTATTACGTAGATATACGTAATATTACGTATGCGTACGTAATATTACGTAATATAAAAATTTTGAAAGTTTAAATATAAATCTTGTAAATATATCTTAAATATTAAAAAAAAAATTAAATAAAAGCTAATTAACTCGAAGGAATTAATTTTTAAACTTCATTAAAACGCAGTTTTTAAAAATAATAAAGATTAAGTTAATTATGATTTGTAATTTAATTAATTAAGTAATAAATAATAATAATAATAATGAAAAATTATATTTAAAATTTATGAAATTTTATTATTTTTTTATATAAATAACGTTTATGAAATTTATTAAAATAAAATTTTGACTTTTTATTTTTCTGATTTATTCAAATTTCCAATATAATTTTACAAATATTTATATCGTTAATAACATAATTTTATATAATTATTTATCTTATTTAAATTTTGCGATAAATAAATTTAAAGTTTTTAAAAAAATAAAATAAAATAATTGGAGAAAAATAAAAATGAAAATAACTACGAAGACACTCAACTCGATGACATCTAGCAATGTCACCAGACATGACCAAGAGATGACTAGGTTGATCGATCACTTACGTCACATAATAGTTGACGTCATAGCTCCATGTGGCCATATTTACAATCATGGCAGCCATGAGGTGAGCACAATGATCATAAGGTGAGGATGTTACGTTCGTCGTTAAACTGATTAACCAATATGCTAACCGGGTTCGATTTAATCGTAAGTAATCGTAAACGATTACGTCTTTCACTCCGATCAATTATAGATTTTCGCTTTTATATAATATAAGAAAAAAAAAAGTTGTGGATCTAGAGCGGTTAATGGCACCCGACAACTATCTCTCTTCTTTCAGAATTTTTTCTCCTTTATTATCGTTTTTAAAATATTCGAAGACGTTACGTTTGCGCTTTATCTTATGCGATAGACGTTTAATGTTTCCATTACGGAAGAAATGGACGAGAAAAATGAGAGTCGAATCTTACGTCGATATTCGTTTGTTGCTATGGCCTCAGCTGTATCAGCTGTCAGATAGAAACGCGTGCGCAAATAAGCTTTTCTTTATTTTTCTGATTTAATATTCCTTCTTATAAAACATCAAAATAAACTCGAAGCAATTAGAAGATAATTGGCAGTTTATATAAGTAAAATCCCAACCGTTTTGTTAATTGGAATATTAATCCGTCGAATAAGATAACCGATTTTAAAAATTTCTCTTCAACTATTTTGATTATTTCATTTAAATTCTATTGAAGAATTTAATAAGTACGTCTCGCCCATTCAATGTGTTTTCCTTGATAAACGATCGTGCATTTGAGAAATTTTGTTTATTGTAATTAAATTGTCTATTTCATAAGGAATTCACACACATATATATATACTGTATATATATATATTGAATCTGCTACTTTATTTTATTTAAATAAAATGCATTACATCGTGATCTTAATCCAGAATAAGTAAGTGAATTATTATATTATGTATTATGAGTTAAATATGAGGTGAAATTTTCTTTTCCCCCCCTTTTTTTACATTTTGCATTAAGGAATATGAATTTAAAAAATAAAAGTAATTGTTTTAAACCTTTTATAAAGATTCATAAACACGGCGTTGAACTTTTTAAAAATTTAAAATTCTGTAAAATTTGACTGAGAAATTGTTAAATATTCCGTATCAGATGTGTGCGTATAATCGTTAATAAATAAAATTTAATTTTCTCTAGCTATTCAAAAATATTTAATATATTTGAAATATTTATGATTTTGAATATATATTTATTGAATTTCAAATATAATTGAGATAATAAAATTTTATAAAAGTAATTAATTTAGTACCTTTAATTAGCAATTATTTTATTTCTAAGTGTTTATAAATAATAAAGCATGGGTGATAGAGTGATGTTTTGTTTACTGAAATTATAATAAATATTTATTGTCTCTGTATTTGGATATTATAAATTTAAATGAAAAATAAATATTTTGACGGAAATTTAACTATGACATTTGTTTATTTTTAGAATAAATGTTTTAATGAAACTAATTATTTAATGAAAAATATTAAATCTACATTTTTTTTTTTAGGCTTGTTATATTATTATTTAAAATTTATTCGAAATATATGGTTGTGAATTAAAATATAGTATTAACTTCTTAAAGTAACTCTAAATAAATTGCATCTAAGCACGTTTGTTTTTAGACACTAATAAAATTTTTTACTTTGATTAAATATTCATAAACTGTGCTGGCATAGCATCTAATGAATTTGATAAGTTCTAATTTTTGATTCCTTTTTTTTTTGTTTTTATAATATGTTTTACGAGGAAAACATCAGAGAGCATGTAATCTCTTTAAAATGTATAGTTATTTAAATTAATTGATTTTAGGTTGAAAATCTTACCATCCTACCATCAGACAATTTGTATTTGGTTGAACTTTTAGATTATGAAATTTAATTTTTTATTATAATTATAAGGGTTTTTTCATTATAAAATTTACTTGAATCAGTTTTTCATTGAAAAGACCTTTCTTATTATTAGTCTAAAAACAACAATGATATATTTGAAAATAACTGTTTACATTGATTTTTTAGGTTTTTTTTTTCAGAAATTGCTATATTGTGACATTAATTTATAAACATTTAGTTTGAACCTTTTGAATGAAGCTAACTTAATACTACAACAGTGCAGAGAAAATATGAAAAAAGGGCTTAAAAATTTAATCAACATAAATAGTTAATTTTGTGTAATGTATTGTTATTTTAGGTTAAACGAATGACGAGAAGAATTTTATCACTAGAAAAAAGAATTTGATAGAAAAAATATTTAATTACATTATAAATGTCAGCAAAAATTTAATAATTTGTTATTCTGAAAGTTTATCTGAATAAAATGTTAATTGGTTTTAACTGAAATTTGTAGCATGAAATATAAGTGCAATATAGATTTTTGCAATTTGAAATGTGTCTACAAAAATAATTATATTTATTTCATTCTTGTAGATTATTATGACATAATGTGTTATCTAAGTGATAACATCAGTTATATAATAAAAAAGTATTACTTTCAATTATTTGTCAATATACAAATATCTCTGTTAGGTTATGATTAATGAGAATGGAATATAAATAGAAATTCTGAAACCTGTTTATTATGTATTTATCCAAATTTTTTCAGAAAAATTGTTTCATTGATGAACTATAAAACTTCTGGTTTCCTAGGCAACATATTGTAAAAAATGTTAAATGATTTTAAATTTAACAAGTAATAAAAATTTTATTATTTTCAAATGTTATTTGATATAGCTGTAATTTTTTAAATTACATAAAATATTTTCCATATAAATAAATAATAATCACAATAATTTCGAATATAACTTTATAGCTTATTTACAAATTCAAATTTTTAATAATTTATGTTTATAATATAATAAAAAATTGAACTTTATTTTATTTATAAATATTATTTACATTTTTATTAAAAAGTAACAACAAAACATAGTTTTATATTTATTATAAAATAAGATATTTTTTATAAATATTTTGAAAGAATTTATACATTTTTTTTATATTTTAAATATTTTGCATCATAATTATTTATTAAACATTTTCTCTTTTGATTTTAAACTTAGTAATTTAAAAATGTAAGAAGATTGCTTTTAGAAATTCATGCAAGAAATCTTAATGTTTTAATGATCCAAGCCAGATTTTTGAAAAAATACAGATATAAAAATGTCATAGACAAAATTAAAACTTAGAAAAATATTAATTAGATTATTTAATTTTATCTGAATATGTCGATATATGTCATTTTATATTGACATATATTGTTATATATTGACTTATTTAAAAAATTTGAATGTGGCTTTCATTTAACATATTTATCTTTTTCTTGTGTATGATTCAACCATTCTCATTAGGCCTAAAATGATAGGTTTCTCTGATAAGCTGAAGAAATCACATTGTGAAGAATACATATAGAATATGTACACAAGAAGATACATAGAATACATATAGAATATACCAATTCAGTATTAATACTTACTACTAATTATGTTAAATGTTTTAATATTTAGAATTTATAAATTCTTATCTTGAGTCTTTTCTTATTTTTTGTTAACATTAAATTTTGTGTGTAAAATTGGGAGTGCAATTTTAATGAATTTTTATTCTCAATTATACTCTGATTAGTTCGTATTTATTAGAACAACAGTAGCTACTATATGAAATTTATTAATTAACATTTACATAAATAATAATTATAAAACTAAATTATTACTTATTATTAAACTAAATTAGTTTATGTGCAGTATTTATTTGTTGAAAGTACAGATTTTAATAAACATCATGTTATATTCCACATGATAGAATTTAAAAAATACATTAAAATTTTTTTATAGAATATATCTGAAATAAGACTGAAAATATTTTAAAATAATTTAGTTTGAATTTTGTTTTAAAAGCTTTTATACATACTAGTACTTGTTTTTTTTTTTTTAAATAAAATTACCACATAAAGTATTTTAACTTCTTTATAAAAATTATTGTAAAGATTTATTATAAGACTAATAAAAATTAATATTTAAAAACTTGGTACGTTTGTGTTTGTGTGTGTGTTTGGTGTGTATATAAAAAATTATATATATTATATATATATAATTTTTTTTTATTGTTTGAAATATAGGCAGTATTCATAAAAACTAGTTTTTGTAGGTCATCGGCACTTTCTGGAATAAGAGCATTTCTTTTGTTTTGTTATTTGTTGCTAAATAATTGTTTGAAATCTTGACAAATATTATTTCGTTTTAAAAATATATGTATCCATTGAATATTTTATATTATATTGTCTTTTGTTTAGACAGTTAATTATAGTTTGAGAAACTTCAGTTAATTAACCATTTTAACTAATTAACCAAGATATTTTTACTTAGTGATCATTTAATCATGTATGTTTGAACTGTTAAATTTTTTTCATTAAAGTGTAAGATTTTTAATTGCAATTTTAACTTATTTCCGTAGAATTTGCAATGGTAACAATAATCAATTATTTATGAAGTAATATTTTCTGTTGATAAATAATGTCTTCTATCCATATATTTCAGATGAAAGAAATTGAATAAACAGTTAAAATGTTTTAGAAAATCTACTTATAATTTCTTGAGATTTATACTGTCTAAATTATGTATGCATGTACAAGAGCATGCTCTTGTATGCACAGAAATACAGTATTAATATTGTATCACCACTGCAAACCTTTATCAAAACACCCATAAATAGTCTAATTCATATTTTTAGGACAATATTTACAGTACTATTCCTCAGCAATAAAAAATTGCATCTGTTTTGAATTCTAGAGAACATAACATTCTATTACCATTGTAACTATTTTTTTTAGTTTTTTGTGATGGCAATTGTATACACAGAAATGTAAACTATTATAGTATTCAGAATAGAGGGAAGTTTGTGAACTGAAGATAGTTTTATTTATAATATTTTCAGAATTTAACATGCTATTTGTGTGATTTTTTTGACATATGTGCTATTAGTAATCTTATATTAATTTATCATTTGTTTATGTTGAAGATTTGAATATAATATGCCTGTTTCTAACATTTTACTTCTTTAATATTTGAAGTAAAATAATTAATTTATTAAGTAGGCCTAATATTGAATATGATATAAGATCTCATATTTTATTTTAGTAGTAACCGTAATTCAAATAATGTAATACAATACTAGATTGATTATCCAGCAAGCTTGGAACTGAAAGTGGTCTGAATTTCTGGATTTTCCAGTTTTCTAGAGACAGGCTAAATATATATTCAAAATATAAAATAAACAATGGAAAGTACAGAACAAAATTGTATTTAACAAGTATAAATTAATACATACACTTCTAAAGCAGGGTTTGTTTGTTTTCTATATTTTAAGAGGATTAATAATAATAATACTATGTATGTAATATTTATGATAAAAATTAAGAAAAGATCATAATTGAACTAGTGTCCTGTGATGTGTATGTCAAGAAAATCAAAATAAAGCAGCTGTGCAACAAACTATAGCTGTTCTACAGTCCCCCAAATTCAAAAGTAGCCAGTTTTCTGGTAATTTTTGGAAGCTGGATAATGGTCTACTGTAAAATAATACTGTGAAAATCACAAAAGGGATATACTTATCCTATATTTTGTTATATTACATATTATTAAAATATTAAACCAAATTTTATAATATTTAATTTGATTATTTTGATAAAAGTAAAAATAAATTATCTAGTATTTGTTGCAAATATACTTAATGAAAAATTTAGAAATATTTAATTTATAAAGTTCAAGTATTTAATGATTTGAAAACTTTTAGAAAATGATATTATTGGGTTGTTCGGAAAGTTTGTAGCGATTTTTGATAGATGACAGTTGAGACACTGATTGACGCAAAAATGATTAGAATTGTACAAACCAATGAATATTACAATAAATGACCTTGAGACGCGTCCGTTACAAAAAAACCGTTAAGATTAAACGCTATTTGAATAATCTTGTCTCATTGCAAAAATGGATGCAAACAACGTGCATTATCGACACTTGTTTCTTTTCTTTTTTCATAAAGGCAAAAATGCTGTACAAACAGCAAAGAAGATATGTGCTGTTTCAGAATCAACTGCTCGAAAGTGGTTTGCAAAATTTAAAACGGGTAATTTCAGCCTTGAAGATGCTTTTCGCTCAGGAAAACCTCCTGTTATTGAAGAGGACCAGATCAAAGCATTATTGGATGAAAACCCTCATTACACAATTTGAGAGATTGCAGACATAGTGAAGTCATTGAACAGTACTATATTTCAACATCTAAAGAAGCTCGGATACGTGAATCGTTACGACATTTGGATACCTCACAACTTAACGGAAAAAAACTTACTGGATCGTATCTCAATTTGTGATTCTCCTGAAAGATGAAATGAAAATGACCCTTTTCTGAAGCATTTAGTGACAGGTGATGAAAAGTGGATCATTTATAACAACATCAGCTGAAAACGATCATGGGGTAAGAAAAATGAATCACCATTAAAAACTCCAAAGGCCGGTCTTCATCCAAAGAAGGTCATGCTCACTGTCTGGTGGGACTGGAAAGGAATCCTGTTCTATGAGCTGCTTCCACAGAATCAAACAATTGATTCTGATAAGTATTGTTCCCAATTGGATAAGCTGAACATGGCAATTAAAGAAAAACGTCCGGAACTGGCCAATAGAAAAGGCAATGTGTTTCACCAAGATAATGCCAGACCTCACACGTCTTTACGAACACACCAAAAATTATTGGAACTAGGCTGGGATGTTTTACCCCACCCCCCTTACTCACTTGACCTTGCCCCGTCGGATTACTATTTGTTCCGTTCTCTGCAAAATTCCCTTCATGATAAAAACTTTGATAGTTTGGAAGCTTGCAAAAACCACGTGGATCAGTTTTTCGCGGAAAAAACTGGAAAGTTCTACGAAGAGGGTATCATGAAGCTCCCCATAGATGGCAACACGTCATTAAAAACAATGGCGCAAACATAATGGAATAAAAGTATATTTTTAGTTTTAAAACAATTTCTTTTATTTTTCTTAAAAATTGCTACGAACTTTCCGAACAACCCAATATTTAAATATTTTGGCTAGTGCTTTTGTACTGGCTTAAATATTTACAGAAATGATGATAAATACTTCACTCAAAAGCCTTAAATTATTTTCCAGTAACAGGTAATTCAAAACAGTTTTTTCGACTAATGTTTTGATTGTCTTTGATCGACTGGAGATCTTCGGGTCTTGATTCTGTATTCGTTGACAGAATGTTTAAATGTGATGATGATGATGATGATGATTGTTTTATATTTTCATTCATAAATATTTGGCAAATTTGCTTATAATCATCACATTTTTTTATGATGCTCTAAAAAAATAAATAAGACATTTAAACAAATGTATTTTATTATAAGTAAAGTATCATCATATTTTTTTACTTAAGTATCTTATTTTTTTTACTTTTCCCAATATTTTTTAATGAAAAAACAATTTTATTATATAGAAAATGAGAATGATTACAAATGAACAAATCAGTTTAAATATAAATTATTAATAAATTTTCATTATAATATGAAATGTGATTAATGATAAAAGAAAATAATATCATTTTTTCTAACAAAAATGATTAAACTTCAACAAAAACAGGAAATATATTAGAATTTGATCTTAAACTTTAATATAAAATGTAATAAAGAAATTTTAATTATCATCAGGATGTGACTATAAAAATATTTTTTTCCCTCTTAATAAAAATTGCATAATTTAAATTATATCTAGTTCTATTACTAAATTTTATTTTATAGCATAAAAATTGGCTCATAATGATGTAACTATTAATTAATACAAAAACAAGCAATAATTGGAATGATTTATTGGGCTGCAATTTGAAAAAATTGTAGTCCTATAAATTTCCACTGTCATCCATCCGTCTGTTCGTCTGTCTTTCCGTAATGTCAAGAACAGAGGTAGATGAAAGACAAGACCAGATATGGAAACCTCAGGGGCAGGAGGCCCTGATTAACTATATATGCACTTCTGATGTAAACCGGAAGTCATGTTAGCTCAATTCAAAAGTTTTCCCCTGAACAGTGTTAGATATATGACTGGCACGACTCTATTGTTAAAGGAAAAGTATGATGTACCGTACAGGGGCAAGCTGATGCTAATTTGAGATTGAGAGTATATATTTTAAATTAAATAAATTAAAAATATGATTCAAAATTGCAGCCCAGCATTGTGATCATATCCTAATAAATAATAGCTTGTTAGGAGTTTAATTTAATATTATCTGTTATTGTAACATAGAGAATTCAAGCATGTTGCTAATATAATATGAACAATGTAAAAAGTTTGAGATAGAAAAACTATATATATAATAAAAATTTATTAAATTTAAAAATAAGAAATTATATATAAATTTGTAAAAAAAGTTTTAAATCAACAAGAATTAAGTGCAGTTTAAATAGTTAAAAGAAAACATTGCCAAATTTAAAATTCAGCTGTTTTCATTGTATTAAAAAAAATCCAAAACAAAATAAATAGTTTCATTGTTGTTTTTTAGAAAGAAAATAAAAAACTCCAGAAAGAAAAGTTTTTTAAGCACAAAACTATTATGAAAGAAGGTAATTTGAAGATGTTATTTTTTACTCTTATATCACAATATGTTGGATTTGGAAGAAATGAAATAAATGAACTATAAATTTATATATAATTTAATTTTTAGTTTATTTATTTTATTTATAAATATTTACTTATTAAATGTGTTTGTTATTTCTGTAAATGATTTATATAAATTCATGTAAATACATATATACACATTTTATTATAAATGTTTACTTGTAATGTAAATGTAAACTTTCATAATAAAGTCATAAAATTAAATTTATAAAATTTGAAAAAAATGTTATTTATAAAACCTTTATATTATAAACTATATTTTATATGGATGTTCAAGATAAGAAGTACGTAATTTTAATTACTGGTATAATAAATCTTTTAAAATTAAAAATTTATCCAAAATAAATATTTTTATCAGAAAACTTCTTTTTAATTTTTAATCTAAACACACTGCTTTTCTAAATTGAAAAACAAACAAATTGTATAATGCAGTTATAAATAATTTATATGGAAAATGATCAGAGAATCAATTTAAAATTATTATAGTATTTAATTAATAACCAAATTTTATAATATATAACAATAAAAAAGTAAAGTATGACTTATTATTTATAACTTTAATTATAATTAATAAAACTAATCATTTATATTGTAGTTTTATTATAATTGTTATAAAACAACAAAATAATGTATACCTTATTCTATTTCTAAACAAACATTTTTACCAATTTTGACTTAACACAATTAACCCAAATTCTAAAAAACAAAAATGCCTTTCATATTACAATATATGTGGTACTTACTTCACATTATTCACCTTCATGCTGTTATTTTTGGTTCCAATTATAAAAGAAACTTTTGGAGAATACTCCTGATTATATGTATCACTTAATTTTTTTCTACAGGAATATGTGTATCATGTAAAAACACAATTGGGTGTAACATTCAAGAAAACTACTGTTTATATTTACAGTGTATAGACCTATATATAACCTCTTCTGTGTCAGTTGTTCATATTTAAGCTACATATTTAATTTAATATTTTTATACATTGGGTGATTGTAATTAAAATAACTTATCAATGGTGTTTAGAGAAATATGAGGTATGATCAGAAAATTCCAAGACTAGGCATATAAAAAGAAAACAATTATTTTAACTTTCATAGTCATTACCTTCAAAATAGTCCCCTTCTGCCTCAATGCATCATTTCCAGCATTTCTGCAAGCTTAGAATGCTCCCTGGAAGTCCCATTCCTGGGTATCAAGTTCAAATCACAGATAGGTCTTGACATCCAAGAATGGGGTCTTCTACCATATCAAAACAATGACCCTTCACCTTGAATTCTGTGTTTTGGAATAAGAAGTCATGGGGCCAGATCCCAACCAGATTCAGAAGTTGGGGAACAACAATTATGCACTAAAAATGTGTGGTTTATTGAGGACATGTTGCAGTTTGGTAGCTTTGAAAGACAGTATATTGCACACTGTTTATGCTGTATGTGATAAGCATCACAGAAGATCAGTTATGATCAGCCATTGAACAATATTTCTCACTTCCAGGTTTTACATCTTTGTATAATATGAGTGCACATAAACATCTAAAGCTCAATATTTTATAATGAAACCAAACAATTATGTAGTATTTAATAATAATAGTATTTAATAGTATTAATAATAATGGTGAAGTAGTCTGATTTAAATCCAGTAATCATTTGCTGCATAATACAAGTGTCTAGATCAGTGGCGTAGCGTAGTGGGGGCGGCAGGGGCGGCCCGCCCCGGGCGGCACTTTTAGGGGGCGGCAGAATTTCACAATAAATACACAATACACAATACACCTGCACAATACACCTGCACAATACACAATAATGATGATTGTTCTTTGCCGAAAAGTTCTTTAGAATTACCGTATATTTTAGTCTTTTGAATTGAGATACCTAAATAAAGGGGCAGCGAAATTTTCCTCTGCCGCGGGCGGCTGACACCCACACTATGCCACTGGTCTAGATTGCTCACTGAATGAATCATTTGGCAATTGGTCACCAATCTAGAATAGTACTAATAGCTTATATGGAGATCCGTCTTGCTTATAACTTGTTTGACTGATAAATGAAACTGTGTCTATTGCTGATTATTTAGAAAAATTTTGTTACAATAGAAAGTACTATATAAGAAGTTGACAATTGTGCAATCTCACTTCTGTTTACACTTAATTTATAGTGAAGACAGAGCACATGTTTTTTTCATGTTGAAAAGAGAATTTGTATGTCAATAAAACTCATATAGGCCACTGACATTAAAAAATAAGTAATATTCAATAATTTCTACTTAACAAGTGCAGAATGAGAAAATTAGCAGAGGTATTCAAGATTGGAAAAATGCAAGTTGCAGAAGTCATCAAGAAACAAGAAGAGCTACTCAGCCATTGGCATCATAACGATACAAGTTTTGAGGTGAGAATAGCACTTTTATTAGTAAAACAGTCATAGAATTATTCTGCAGAATCAGAAGTCAGAATGTTTCTATATTATCATCAATCATACAAGTCAAAGCTTTACAGTTTTCATCTGATTAGATGCCATGGACTTCAAAACCTCAAATTGATGGCTTTAAAAGTTTTGAAAGCAACATATCAAATTCAAAGCTATTTGTGGGAAATTCTCTCAAGTTGATCATAATATAGGAGTACAATGGTGGGCTAAGCTTCTCTCCATTATTACTGGTTATTTTTCTGAGGATATTTTGAATGCAGATGAAACAGAACTATTCTTTTGCACTCTCCACGATAAAACTTCATGCTTCAAGGATGAATCATATTCCAGTAGCAAAATAGTGAAGGAATGACTAACAGTTCTGTTGTGCATAAGTATGAGTGAAGAACAAGAGAAATCTCTGGTAATTGGAAAGGCCACCAAACCAAAAGGTTTCAAGAATACAGACATTACATTGAAGACAAGAGAATAGAATCTATAGAAATTGAATGAAAAATGAAACAAAAAGGTCTGGTCGATGAGAGACATTATGATAGAGCAGCTGGAACAGCAGAACAGGAAAATATCACATCAAAACAAGAAAATGCTTTTTCTTGATAATGTTAACATAACATCCAGAAATATAGCTTGAAAATGTTGAGATTATGTTTCTTATACCAAATGTCATTTCAGTCTCCCAATCGTTTGGATCAAGGTGCAATTCAAAATTTCAGTCAAGTACAGACAAATGGTTTTGAAGTACATACTTGTAATTATAGTTCATGGAACTCCATTCAAAAAGCTGACAAAGAAACTCACTATCTTTTCAAGCCATTTCATAGACTTCATGATTGGAGACAGTTTCCCCAATCAACAATTTCGAGTTGTTTCTTCAAAGCCAGATTTTCTTCTGGCAATGAGAATGCTTATAATTTTGCAGAAACTTTTGCAAATGATTTGAAGACAACAAAGTCTTGTGAATGCTCCTGGATTTACCATCTCTGCAAACTATTGTGTTGACATAAATCCTGATATCTCAACTGAGTGCACAAGTCAAAAATAAAAACAAGTACAAAAACAATCCTTCAGTCACTTTCTGAGATTCAAGAAAAGGAGAATAAAGATGGTGATGGTGATGGCTTGACAGCCAAAATGACACTGCTAATAGTCATACAGATAGACCATGAATGGACTACATGAATAAACTCAAGCAGTTGTATATCAATAGAGAAGATGTAGACTATATGAAGCTAGCCAAGAAAAATTATGCCTAGTGAGAAGCAGATTATTACAATGAAATATAAAAACAATCAAACATAATAATACTGACTCTCAATACATATATGATATGATATGATATGATATGATATGATATAATATAATAAGATAGTTTTTACATGGTGTCTATGTTATATATATGTTAGTAATACAACACATTACAGTAAGTAATGAATCACTTACTGTAATGTGTTGCATTACTACTAGGGTTTTTCAAATGGGATCCCGGGATTCCATTTGAGAAACCTTAGTAGCGGGATCCCAGCTGTTTTCTTAACCTGGGGAAATCCCACAAATTTCTTAAAAATTCACTTTTTTCTTATTTCGTGTTAAGGTTGAGGAAATTTTGCATATAGAAAGTATAATTAACTAATAAACTGTTAGAATACATTTGTATTTATTAATTTTAAACCTACTTATTAGTTTTTTTAAATTTTTGCTCGTTATGGCATGTCACAAATGGTCAATAATCAATATATAGCTTATTTGTGGCAGGACTCTAAAAATTCTTTACTTATCAGAATCTGAAATATCTGGAATAATTGTGCTTATTGCTTATGCTGTCTTAATTTTTAATTATGCCTAGTAGCTTCAATAATTGCATAACACCAGGTTGTGCAAATTGGGCAAGGACAGAAACGAGTACGAAGTCTATAAGTATGAAGTTTTTTTCATAAACCTGATTATTAAAGACAAATGTCAAATTATTGGGCTATAAGCTTGATGTTTCTGTTAAAGCAGCCCAGGTAGACAAATCAAGAATACTAGAGAGCAAAAGAAGTACTACAATCTTGAAAATGAAGTAGAAATCTTCCAGGCTACAGGTGAAAAAACACATCATCTGTCTTCTCTTAAATGCATTAAAGATGGTTCCACCCACATCCATTGAATTGGAAAGGACATTCTTGGTAGCAGGCTTTTCATTAGTTAAATAAGAACCAGATTGAGTGATTGGAGTATTGACTATCTTTGCTTTTTAAAATCTTAATACAAAATATTATTGTGAATTTTTGTGTTTTATTTAAAAAACAAAAATTATTTTTTAAGTTAGAAGTTTGATTTAAGTTCATTTTTTTAATTTTCAACTCAATTTAAAGCATTTTTTTTGTTGTTGTTGTATGCAGTTTCCAGCAAACTTTAATAAATTTTTTCTATTTGTGAAAATTTCTACATAATTCAAAGGTAATTTTTAATATACATCTTACACAGCATTATTAATATGATTTTGGAGGTTGCAGAACATATAATTATTTTTCATTTTTTAAAGTAATTTGATATCATACAAAATATCTTGAAATCAAATACAGTAGAGCATCGATTATCCGACCCCCGATTAACCGACTTATCGGTTAACCGACCGCGTTCTAGTCGGCAAATTCAAAGGTCCGCTAGTGATGTGGCGCTACAATATTTGGTTATGTCTTGGCTACTTTAATATTATTTTTGTTAAATTTTTGCATGTTTTAGCTGGCAGCACTGGCTCGACCGTGAAAGGGAGGCTAGTATTTAAACCAGGCCTAATACACTATACTGATAATGTATTTTTTCATACTTTTTGGTTATCCGACTTTTCAGTTATCCGACCAACCCCAGTCCCCAATTAAGTCGGATAATCGATGCTCTGCTGTATCTTAAAAATAATTAATTTTATCCTGGGAAACAGCTCACTTTTATCCTGGAATCCTGGAACAAGCAAAAGACCAGGAAATGAGAAACACTAATTACTACTATCATTTTCGCATGGTATGTATTACATGTATTATATATAAAAAATAGTACAGGTTACATTTAAAGGTTGTAATTTTCACAAAACTTTGTATAACAATTTTTGTCCACAAGTGTCCCTTACAGAGAAGTTCATTGTAATTGAGAAAAAAAAAAAGATCTGAAGATGGCTAATATATACTATAAATAAAATCATAATGAAATATAATGGCCCACCAGTGGCTGTATGGATAAAGCCATTAAACACTTGTAGTTGGTTGTGGGTTTGCACCTTGCCAATGGACTGGCCACATGGAGTTTTCCAGGTTTTCTTCATCTTAGTAATACCTAAATAAAGACCATTTTCCTGTAAAAGACCTCCTGAGAGGCATTTTCCCCATCGGCAGATTGCCTATGTGTCACGTTTCCGTAATTAAATAAAACCAATGAACTAGAATAAAAAATTATCAAACTACGAAATATTTAAAAATTAAAATGGCATTTAAACTGTATTGAGTATTAGAAAATTCTTGAAAATTCCGTAATCCTGTGTCTGAAAGATGTATAGGAACACTACTGGTAATTCAACGATTTAAAACTACAGTTTAACTAATTATGATAGAAAACATCTATAATCTAATGCACTCTATTGGTCTCTATCATTTGCTGTATGTATCGGTGAAATATGTCCCATATCATGTCCATACTTTCATTTTTTAAGGTGACATTTGATTGAATACAAAGTAAGATATTACTATTACATTTTATTGTCATTTTTATGTTTAATTTTGTACTTAACATCCAGTTCTTAATAATTTTAGTTACTGATGACGGACCATAAAATGTAAGTTGGCCCAAAATGTATCTAGTTATGTAGGCAATCAATCAAAATAAACATAATTAAACCATAATTTTGGATAATTGGTTTGAATTACTGGTAGTATTTCTATATACCTGCAGACACAGAATTCTCAAGAATTTTCTAATTGGAATATAGCTGGTATCCCAACAAGAAAGTAAATGTATTGTGTATGCTTAGTATGTTCAGATATGAAACCCTTGGGGATGTATAGTGCTAATCCTCAGAATCACATCTCTGAGGTAACAGTTTGAATGTTCGTATAATTTTAAGACTTTTTCGAATAGTCGTGTTAATTTTTTGCTCTCTGAACATTGCCCGTAGAATGTGGCTGCCATATCATCATTTTGGAATTTTTCATTCTTGGATTTTTTTTCAAACATTCAAATTCAATTATTTCAAAAATATGATTCTGAGGGTTAGCACTACATATCCCTGAGGGCTTCATATGTTCAAATATATTTGAATAATAATGTTAAATAAATCATATTTGTTATGTTATTTTGTTTTTGTAATAAAATGCATATTCTGTATGTAACTTTTATCTTAAATTCTATCTATAAAACTGTATCTACATGACTTTTTTTCTTTTCATGTTGTAATGTAGTTAATGTAAACATTTTATATTTTATTAAAGATACTAATCCAAATTCTCGATGTAATTAATCAAGCTATTATTATGATATAATGAATAATTGGAAGCAAAATAATTTAAACTTAAACTAAGTAAACTGTACATTGGGCTTTAGGATGTTGATATATATATTTTTTAAAATTTTTTATAAAATGCTCACAATCCCACTGTAGAAATACATAAAAGGTTTTTTAATGCTAACTATATAATCAGTAAATCATTATTTTCAAAATAAAATCATATTTAATCCAAATATACTGTTATGGACATATTATACCATATTTTACGGACTATAAGATGCTACAGACTATAAGATGCACCTGAATTTTGGAGGCAATTTTTCGAAGAAAAAAGTGTGTCTTATAGTCTGTAAAATATGGTAATTATTATTATTTATTTATTAATTAATTTTTACATGTAATTTAAATAGTTTACAGACTATTACTTATATTGTTAGAAAATTATATTTAATTTCTAGATTAATTTAATCTGTTTTATCTCATTCCACAGTTGGTAGCTTAATATGGCTTTAAAAAATCTTTACTAATCCATTTAAAATATTTAAGATATTAAATGATATGAAATTTTAAAGATATAAATAAATTGAAAAGTAAATTGTAGAATTTTCAAGGTAAAAATCATAACTGAAAATTTCTAAGAAAATAATATAAAATTTTAAGAAAAATTATTAGTCTGTTATAATCATTATGCAAATTGTTTATTTTTGAAAAATTCTCATTTAAAATTTCTTAATTTGTAATTTTTGAAAAGTTTATTAAGATGTTTGCAATTTAATTATGATTATTTTTAAAAAATTTTTAATTATTTTATTATTATGATTATTCACAACTTGAAATATCCTGTATAATGAACATAATGACACATTTTTTCTATTTATAGATATCAGTTATTGTACATTCTTACAAAAATCAACAATAATATAGTATAAAATAATATAAAATATAATGAAAAATATGATTTTATAAAGTAATGTAAACTGAAAAATATTAAATTAATTTAAATATAGATTATGGTTACAAAACATTTTTGATAATTGAAATTTTAAGAATTTATATGCTGCCCTTTGATATTTTCATTATTTATTATCTACATTCAATATTATTACTTTTATCATTGTGATTATCCAGATAACAGACTTGCTTTTCTCGAATAACGACATGGATTATACGGTTCCATATTTAATAAATAATGATGTATATTATTCATTAAATAATAATATACTGTATGGTATTATTTTGAAAATAGAATATTTTATACATAAAAATTAAAAAAAATTTTTTATGCTTATTGTATTATAAAATATTTACATGATGAGTGATACACTTACCAAGTAAGTTAACATTAATATTAATATCATACTTATTATATTTGTATGTAATTTAATATATGTATATTGAAACTGTGCTATCATGTAATAGTTAAATATTTAGTGTAAGTAAATCATAGGATTCTAGAAATTTATCAGTTTCAAACTAAATTGAAACTTACAATATTCAAAATTTAACATTCTGTGAATTAAAATAAATATTAAGGTATTATTAATAAATAAATAAATTATTGTTAAAGAGACATTTGAATTAATTAATTTTTTTAATATATTTCTATCTTAAAGTTCTTTAGAGAATGTTTATAAAATATCTGTGATCAGTTTCAATACAAAGGGTATTATTATTTAAATCAGTTGTTCAACAGGTAAATGAGATTTTTTTGTTAATTATTAGAAAAGTTTTATTTTCAGTAATGGTAGATATTTATGTTATTCTGAAAAGATCAGGGAATGTTACTCTATTTTGATTTTTTATTTTGAAAGATAAATAAAACATTCATAAAACTACTTCATGATTTTTGTTTCTTAATTTATTATACAACTTTTGTACCAGAAATTCCATCTTGTATGTAAGATATTTTGGAATTAGGAAAGTCAAAATTGTTTAGTGATTAGTATCGTTTATTTTCATCAAAACATTACCATATATATTCTCATATCATATATGATATCTACATATTATATTATATATGTATATATCTATGTTAATATAAAGAATATATACTTTATATATTTAAAATTATATAATTTTTTAAAATTATTTGATTTGATTTGATGTTAAAGATAAGAAGGGCTATCCGTTATAAGACAGACTTAACCCTGTAGGAAACAGAAAAAAGAAATTAGGAAAGTAAGAAGTTAGGTAGAAGAGGAAACACAGGGAGATAGGAAAGTGTAAAAAGAAGCTACCGGGGGCCCCCACGGGACAAATGAGAACATTATGTACAGTGTTGCCGAGCATGCTACGGGGCACTTCCCTGTCCACATATCGGTTTTGCAGTCTTAACTCTTAACGAATACAATTAGTAAGTGCGAATACAATGAGATAAAGTGTATATCATTATACAGGAGGACTTATCCTGTTCATAAAGCTTTTCTGATTAATACCAGTATTCAATAAACATTTTAAAATTATTTTAATAATTATCTGTAAATTAATGATAAAAAAATATAATTGAAAATATACAATCCTTTACTTAAAATTGTTGTCAAAATTTAAACTGATCTTCATTTTTAAAAGCGTGATTCAATGCTAATATTAAATTTTTACTTGTATTTTTATAATATTTTAATCAATTTAATATTTGATTAATTTTATATATATTTTTAACCTTCTATTCGTGTTCAAAATTTTATAGAATTAGATATTTTGTACAACACAAAAAAAAGATTAATGAATTTTGAAAATGCAGAAAATAACTTATACCTTAAATAATTTATTTAAGATATACATAAATACACATTATATTACAAATATATATGCTAAAATATATTATAAAATTTTCCTCTAGATATGAAATTTAAATTATTTAATATCATGAAATTTTTCCTAAAGATTACATGGCATATAGCTATAATCTTTTATTACTACATGGCTTAGCATGACAGTCATTAAGCCATACCACTGGCAATGTATTGAATTAATATTCCAGAAGTTGACAGTTTAAATTTATTATCCAAAGTTTCCTTCTTCATTTTCAATCGTTAGTAAAAATTTTTATTGTAAATGAATTTTCTTTCCCTCTAGTTAAAAGCTTCTTTTTAAGATTGAAAGAATATCAAATACTCACTAAGTGCAGATTGAGGATTTCAGTAGACTTTTAAATAGAAAATAATCAGTTAAATCATTGCTAATGGTTTTCTGTATGTCTTTTGATAAACATTTTTAAATAATAATAATAATAAAATTAAAAGGATACTTAAAAGAAGTAATTATTTTTACTTGTAAAACAGAGATTAATAATGTGTGTATTTTACAAATGTCTGTTACTAAATAACAGCTGATGTATATATAATAGAGGAATCTCTATTATCAATAAATAGTGAAGAAACCTTTGGTACTCAATAATTTATTACTACTATGATAAATAAAGTGACTGAATGAATTACTGAATGCTTTTCAAATGTGTTTTGATTTAAGCATAAATATTTCATTCATATGGTCCAGTGACTCAGTAAACCACAATCACACTTATTAATTATAAAGGAAAGACAAGAGATATGGCCATTTTGCCAATATTTATGCATTTTAATAATGCATTATTAACATTCAATTTTGTTGTTTTTTGTCTTATGCAGTATAAAATTAATTAATTTAATTTATGTGTATTTTTTGAAATTATTGTAGTTTTAATTGAGTTTATTGCTGATTATTGAGAATTTTATTATTTATTAACTTACAGAGAAAATTGAGTTTCAGGTATTTTCATTAAAAATTAGAACATTATTATTCATTCATTTACAATGATGAACTGTAGTTAATTTATTGAATTAATAAACTTATCTTTAACATTGGGTGAAAAAGTTGATTGATTAATTATTTATTACTCTTTCTCAAATAAAATTTGTCAGTTTGTTATGCTGTTGCAAGCCATAAAGCACAACAAATATTGTAATGATGAATGTAATCTTGTGAATATCAATAACTTTATAATGATTTAATTTATGTATCTTCTTTTTTATTTGTTGAAATAAATGAACTTTTTCATTATCATTATAAAATGCCTATTTTTATCATTTTTGGGAATTTCATCAGTAATTTTTAAAATAAACAACTTTTGTTTGCTATTATTAAAACACTGGTCTTTTATAGATTTTGTAAAGGAGACAGACTTACTTGAATTTTGGTTTTAGTTCCAAAAAATTAAAAAAAATTTTCTTTTTTATGAATGGAAGATTTTATTTTTTTCCTTTTAATGATGAATTGTTGTGATAAAATATAAACTGATAAAAGATATTGGATTATCCAATAGAGATGAATTAAGCACAGATAAGCTATAAGTATATTCATTTTGATTTTTGTGAAACCGTGTTGTATTATTCTTCGAAGTATCAAACACAAAAGTCAACTAAATAAAGGTGGAAAAAAGCCAAGTGGTTGTTATTAACACGAATTTGTGTTTGATACTTCGTATATTCATTTTGTCAAATCAAACCAATGTTTAAAAAAGATTTTTGTAGAAAATATTGAATTAAAGCAGAGTGGTCTAACTTATTTAGCTCAGGGTCCAAATTGTATGTTTAAT
Source organism: Centruroides vittatus (assembly GCF_030686945.1). Classification (NCBI taxonomy): domain Eukaryota; kingdom Metazoa; phylum Arthropoda; class Arachnida; order Scorpiones; family Buthidae; genus Centruroides; species Centruroides vittatus. The sequence goes on along the minus strand of NW_027122609.1, from coordinate 457,584 downwards.
CGAAGTCACAGAATTGAGAAATAATTTTTTTTATAAATATGTGAAAAATAAGGCATTTTGAATTCTTAATTACTGTAAATTACTGTGTAACTAGAAAGCATGTTATGAGAGCACTGAGCAGTATTCCTTTTATTAAAGATTCAACATCAGTTTCCATTTATGTACGGACAAGTTATAGTGTCAGTATCCATAAATCTTAATATCTTTGTTTACATTTTAATAGCTAATTTTTATTGTTGAAAGCATATATTCACATATGTAAATAGTACCAAACATTAAATGTATCAAAAGAAAATTTCTCAAATTTGAATATACTACATATAAGCATACAGAAGTGGACTGTGGCAAAGCAGGTATGGAAGAATGCTAATGAAAATGCTGCGATTACCAAATAACAGTAACACAGAACAATCACTGATATCACAGACAAAGGCAGTCCACTCATTGCCAATTGGAACACTCTGAATTAAACTATAAAGAATTAATAAATTACCTTTTTATGTATAGAAGTTTACAGTAAAATAAGCCTTGTATTTTAGAAGAATATATTAATGTATAAGATTTTCCAATAAATTTTATGATAATTTTTTTCTTGTATATTAGGATATGTTAATTTTTTGAAGTCAGTTAATCGAATATTCTAAGGTTTCTTTTGGGCTCTTTCTTAAATTAATATTTATTTTTAAAATATTTAAAAGATGTTTGCTTTACTTAAACATTAAAATTTGTTTTTTAGATCAAATTTTAATTTATAGTTTAAACTAACTTTTTGCTTTTGCATATATGTTACTTTAACAAGTCCATGTTTATGAAAATATGTAATAATATAAACATCTTTAAAAGTCCAGAAATACTTTAAAGGATACAGACATTTTTTGGCATTTTAAACATCCTTCATTAGGTAAATTTATATAACAGAAATGAAATAGAACAGAATTTAAAATAACAAACATTTGTATACCTTAAAGTACTTCTGGACTTTTAAAGGTGTTGTTTCTATTGGTAATTATCCTGTTTATCTTTATTAGTTACCATAATTATTACAAATTTATATATGTTATTTATAACAAAAAATCTATTTTACTTAAAACTTTTTTATATTTATAAAAATAAATTTTTATTTCTTTTCTTTTAAGGTTATTATTTTCATCTGAAAATTTATTTTTCAGATAAAAATAATAACCTTAAAAGAAATGAAGTTTTCCATCAGATAAATTTCAGTACTACATTAATGTTTTTGATTCATCTTGAGAAGTCTTCCTCAGGTCTCCTACTTTTATCAAATTTAATTTAATAAAAGTATTTATTTGTAATTTTTTAATTCTTTTATTACAATTTTTGGTTAATGTTACCTATGGTAGCGAACATGGCAGCTCCTCTCTGAAATAGTGGGGACACACGTTCTAACCTAACCTAACCTATTCTAATAAATTACCATAATTATTGCCAACCAAATTATTAGAATAGGGGTAATTTATTAGAATAGGTTAGGTTAGGTTAGAATGTGTCCCTCCACTGTTTCAGAGATGAGCTGCAATGTTCGCTACCATAGGTAACATTAACCCAATTTTTAATTTAAACCAACCAGCATTTTATGTTCAGAAAATTATCTGTTATATTCTATATTTGCTGTTATATTCTACCTGAAGATGGTCTTTAAAAATGACCAAAAACATTTGTAATTGAATTATTTTTGCTGTTTTTAAAGGTTTCATGGGTGTCTCAGATTAAAGGCTTTCTATGATTACAGCTGCTTGTCAGTACAGGCTTCAGCCTTCCTCCACACAATATCTTAGAGTTGGAATATGAATTCAGTATGCTGTATTAATATCAGTGGACATGGGGGAAAGAAACTCTCCTGGCAGTCTGAGTGATGTCCTATTCACCAATTCGGCAGTTGAGGCATTGGTCTTACTTAATTGCTGTATGCAGTCCTAAGAACACTGTTAGCAAGGCTTTGATTAAACGGGCTTTTAGAGCAAACTTTATGGTTTAATGTCTGTTTACAATAAGCCTGCTTGTCCTTGGAAGGCTATGCTTATAGGCTTGATACCAAGTAGTCTCACCTTAGATTGGAACAATTGAGATTGAAATGTCTGCCTTGATCAGTAATGATAATTTTTGAGATACTGAAATGCATTATCTATAAAATGCTTGAGTGATACTGTCTGCCATGATGTCTTGGATTGGTATTATCTTTGTTCAGCATGTGAATCTATCTACCATAGTGAGACAGTATTAGAAACTTTGCAAAGGTGAAAGCAGTCTTACACAGTTCTAGGTGAACATATTGTCAGTGTCTCTTCTGTCAGCTGGAAATTTGTCTCATTGTGCTTAAGTACAATGTGTAAAGGACTGGCTCAGTTAGAGATGCTGGGTCTAGCATATACTGAAACTCATTTTTGGCAATAACTAGCATTGTAAGGTGCAGCTTACAAGGAAAAACAAAAACTGGTTGGTTCTTGATTAAGATACAATAAATTATGTATGTAAAGATCATTCTTTGTTTGGCCATGGTTGGAAGAAGTCAGAATATTTGGCCAGGAGCTAATAATATGTTGAACTTTTGCATTTGTTATAATTTGTATGTAATTGTCAGCTTCTGTTTGCTAGTAGTGGTTAGTTAGCAGTTTGCATAAGCAGATGTTCTTAAGATTTACCAAAAGACGAAAATGTTTCTGAAAGTCGACACTAATGACTGATTTGCTTATTCTCACTAATATGAATTGCCACTGAAAGGTGAAAATATGAATGGTGATGTAAGCTATCTGTCTGATAATGAATATTTGGTAATTGAACCATTAATGGAGTATAATGTAGTGAAACCATTTTGCAGTAAGTGTTGCAAAAAACCAACATACAAATGTCACCATCACTTCAATTAGATGTATCATCTCTCATACAGATGAAAAGGAAACTTTGTGTCTGGCTAGAAGTCACATTGCACCATATGATGCAATTTCCTGAATTTTTGAAAAGGAGAACAGCAGCTCTTCGCCTTGATGCCAAATTTACAGTGGTATCAACAGTGTTCACTGGATTTTGTTCAAACATGATTTTGGGCATTCTTGGTTTTTCGGCTGCAGTTATAAGAAATGCTTTATTCAATCCATTAATTCCATAATTTGGCCTGTAGTTCACATATTTGTGTCTTCTGGATCAAACTGTACTCCCTTCATGCTTGTACTGCTGGTTTTGTATATTTTGTTGGTTATTATGGTAATTTATCTAGGATGTCTTCAAACATGGCAAGAATGGCCTGCACCTCTTTTGGCAGACACTGTAACCAGAGTGTTTTAAGGAATTCTTTCTCAGCTCTATTTCCAGCACTCTACTCCAACATTTGTGCAATCTACAGTCTACATTCTAATTATTGGTGAGTTGGTACAACTTCTTCAACCTGTGAGGGTTTTTGTTGCCTAGCATTAATTCTGAAAATAAGAATTGCAATTTTTTTTATTCTGACTTGGTAAAGTTGGCAATATGGAATTTTAGGGTTATATATTGGTTCTCATATAATGGATTTAACACTGTGTCACTAATATGATGCAAGCCCATTGATCTCTGCCCTACTTTCTTGGTTTGCCATGATATGATTAGCCCAATGTATTGCAAGTGAAATTAAAATTGAGGCCCACCTCCAATATTGATTTTTATTTTTAGGCTTTGAAATGAGGAGTATGTCAAATATAACTGTTTGTCATGTTTAATGAGTTTTGTCAATCACGTCCAGCTCACTACTGAAAGGCTATAGTGGTTAAATAGGCATTCTAATAAAAGCAATCTGTTAACATCATAAGATGGTCTCAAATCTAATAAATTGCCATCACATTTCTTATAATGATACACTTTAATGAACATAATTAAATTGTTATTACAGCAACATACAAAGCTAGTGAGATGCAGTAGAAGTCAATTATACTCACTGATATCATAAGGTAAAAGGTGCCTGTTTATTTATAATACTAAGAGTTGTGGTTTTGTCTCTCATTTTGCATTGATCTTTTCACTCAGAATATTCTAAATTAATTTAATTCTGATTATTCAATTTAATACAAGATAGTGATTTAATCACCTACTCTTTGTTCGAATTATTTTTTATCTATATATTTAATTAGTCAACTTATGATCTAATGAATCCGGCGTTATTATTTGATTAATTTATAATTTTGGGCTTAGTTTTTCAAATTTAAATTAAAACATTAATATATATTCCAAACATGGAATATTTAATGTTAATACACAATTTGCATAGTTGGCCATATGAAAGTTGGCAAAACTTATTTCTGATAATTTATGTAATGATTAGACTATAAATATGATTACTATTTTTTGGATGTTACTGCAAAATAAGTCTTTAAATATATACACTAAAATTTTTATTCTTCTAGTACTTTTGTCATATTTATAGTAATTGCAATTTTCTTTAGAAATATATTAGCTTCAATAAAAAAAAAATAATAATAATATGCATATTTGTAAACATTTAAAAATAAATATATAATTATAAAATTTATTTTTAAATTTTTATTCAAGTACTTTCATATTTATCATTTATTGTGTGATAAAATGATTTATTATGTTACATATATAATAAGATCATAAATTTAAATATCTGAGAATTTTTAAAATAACATACATTCTACAAAATTTTTCATTATTCTTGAACAGAGTTTTTATAGCTTACTGGTGTCCAGAAAAAATCTGAAAAAAGAAAAAATCTTAGACTCTAGCTAACAGCCAATAACTTTTAATTATGCTGCACATGCTATAATTTGAAAGCATATGGAATGCTGTATAACATTCTAGAATATTATTCTGCATTCAATTTTTTGCTTCTTTCAAAATGGCAACAACAGATGCTTTACTCCTAAGAGAGTACAACTCCTGCACATTAAATAAAACATTAGGATAAAGTTTACTATAAATCATTTTGCAAATGAAGGAATTTCAAAACAGACTATATATTGCATTCTTCAACATTTTGGGATTGGTTTACCACCACAGAGAATAAAGAGATATAGTAAAAAAGTGAAAATTCTAGCAAAAACAAAATTGGAAGGATTGAAGATCTTTGAAGACAGCAACAAGATTTCCATTCGATCTGTAGCCCTAAAACTGAAAACTTTATATAGTTGGTTCCATGAGGCTTTGAGAACAAAAACATATATCAAATATTGAAAGAAGCAGGTAATCCTGTCAGAATGAACATGCATAGGTCACTGGCAAAGAAAAAGCATGGAAGATTATTGTGAAAGTTCTCTGAAATGCTCTGTATTTTGGATAAATCTTACTTTACTGAATTGCACTCAACAATCAATAGAATGATGGATTTTATACCAGTGGTATCTTTACACCTGGCAAAGGTTTGGTTTGGATTGCAGTGGAATCAAAAGGATTGAATCAAGCTCTGATCAGAATACATTCATTTAAATATTGCTGGGCAATATTTAAATGAATGTATATAACATTGCCTGATTCTTTACATTCAAAAGAAATTTTCTCAAGCAGAATGTCTTCTGGCAAGTGTCAGATCTTTACATTTTTTAAGTATTAATGGTAGACAAGTGCAAATTTTTTTTATAATTATATAGATTTTCACTGTTTATAACAATTTGTTCTCGTTTAGTTAAGAAATGATAAAAAATTTCATTTTCCATCATAATAAATTTAAATTAAATATATTAAAAATTTTAATATGCATTTAAAATATACTTCTTTATATTAATTCTGATTAATAATAATAAATGTTTATATAGAAGTTACAGAAATGTTAAGTAAATAGTTTCATGAAATATAAATAATGTTTAAACGAGCAATTATTTATTGTGACATTGTCACAATGCCGGGCTGCAATTTTTAATTTATTTAATTTAAAATACAGTGGATGATCGGTTAATGAACAAGTCTTGGAATGGATTAATATCGGTTAATCCGTTCCAAGTCTTTGTTCACTATCCGAATTGTTTGTTAACCAATTATTGATTTACCATAGGTTTTTATGGGAATTTTATTAATTTGTTCTGGAGACTCCAAAAAATAAAAATATATACTTTCTTACTACGTTTATTTATATGTCATAATAAAAATACATATACGCACAGTCTTGTATTTTTATTAGTCATGTTTTTCTGTTTGTGGGGGTTAAAGAATCTGTCTAATGTCGATTGCTTTTCTCTCTTCTTCAGGATTTTTCAAAAGTAATTAATAGCATTGTAATTGTAGAGATTCCCAAGCCTATTAACCTCAACCTGGTTTGGATGCCATTCTAAGACCATTGTTCTGACATCCTCCCACTTCTTCAAAAGATCTTTAATAGCAGATATCGACATTAATCCTCTTTTTCAGAAGGAAACATATCTAGCTGAGTTTCTTGGTGTTCTTCTTTTGTCAGATCCGTTTCGGGTTCCATTATTAGCTCTTCAATGTTCTTTATTTCTCAGATGTGATTTTTGTTACTCCTTAAGCTGCTGGAATCTTCTTGATTATACTGTATCTTTCTTAGATAAGATTGAACTGCGGCCTACTGTAGACCTGTTCAAGCCATACTGCCCAGCAACATCAGACATCTGCTCACTCTCTACCTTTGCTATTATACTCTCACCTTTCAAAAATAAAAACAGATGCAAAACTTAACAAGTACCCGCCCGACAGTCCCGTGAATACTATAAAAGAATTGTTTCTGTCAGAAAAATAAAAGGTTGGAAGAATTACATGGGAGAGTTTCAAAGGAATACTATCCAATCAGTATATACTAGGTTGAGCATCAATATTGGCGTCTCCTGTGCATGAAAAATTCTGAATTGTTGCCTGAAGACAAGGGAAGACCAATTGGTATTCATTATTTTATGTCACTTCTTTTTGTGTTTGTTCTGTGAGGTGTTCATCATTTGAACATGTGTTTGTTGTTCGAACATAAAAATCTTTTGCAAAAGTGTTTGTTATCCGATTTGTTCGTTAACCAATCACCCACTGTATACACTATCCACCTCAAATTAATAGTGTCTTGCCCTGTACATCATACTTTTCTTTTAACAATAGATTCATGATGATTCTCTATTAACTGCTTTCAGGGGAAAAGTTTTGAATTGAAAGAAAATAACTTCCAATGCAAACAGGAAGTTCATATATAGTTAATCGGGGCCTCCTGTCCTCAAGGTTTCCATATCTGGTCTTGGATTTCATCTATCTAATTCTGTTCTCAAGATTAAGGAAAGATGGACAGATAGATGACAGTGGGGAATTTATAGGTCTACAACTTTTCAAATTGCAGCTCAATGAACGTAACTAAAATTCAGTCAGATGTTATAATTGATTTACATTTACGACTTCTAATAATTATATGAATCTGAACTTAAAACTTAAATTTTTAAATGGTTTTTCTGGAATGTTCTTGATCATATTCCAGAAAAACCTTAATGATCTGTAATAAATTTTTACAGATGAAACCATTTGTAAGCCAAATTACACTAGATTTACTAGATTAAATGGCATAATTTTAGCTTGTTATTAGTTTAACCTAGAGCCTGAATTTCTATCTTTTGATCAATATGAATTATGTATTACAATCATTTCAATAATATATAAATAAAAAGAATAATAAGTAAATAAAGAAAATAAAGTAAATAAAAAAGAACTTTTTTTTTCACTTATGGTACCTTTCACATATAATTTAGCTAGAATGTTACTTTCCCATCAATTAAGATTGCCAGTTTTTTAATCTCAATCATTACAAAGACTCCTTTCTAATGTGGATGGTAATAAAATTTAAAGCATCACTCTTCTTGAAAAGACTGAAGACTGGCTTATTTTCCTTTTAAAATCTTTTGTATTTTTTTGTAAGACATTTAACAATGTTCCAATTTTTAAAGTTTATGTTTAAAATTTAAGATATGTTTGATAACAGAATCAATGCTTGTTAATGATCAGTATAATCACATGTCATTGGTAATACTGTAGTGATAAAAAGAATAGTGTCATTTCTGGCATTTAATTATAAATAACTTTTGTAATTATATAAAAACTAATGTTTGTTTTAAGATATGATGTATGATTTATTAATAATCAAAAAAATCAAATACAGGTATACTTTGAGTTACGTCGCTCTCGTGTTACGTCATTCCCGATTATACTTCGTTTGTCAAAAAAGTACAGGTATACCTCATCTTACGTCAGTAATTGGTTCCAGGAGAGGCGTAAGTCTAATTTACTTGTGTAGTTACGACGTAAGTCATAGTTTCGACTTACGTCGTAACTAAACGCCAATAATGGAGGAAACGCCAATAATGAGCACTTAAAGACTGCTAAATAAGACGACAACACAGGAACACAGATGTTTTCATGTTTCGTTCTCAAGGATTTATGATGATTATATTAACATTTACTGTAAATATACATATTTTAATATGATTTTATGTGCTTTTAACGCTTCTAGTGATATTACGACTTCAATGTTTGTGGCGGACGGATTTAAAGTCGAATAAAGTAAATTCGACTTATGTCGTTTTTCGACTTATGTCGCCTCTCCTGGAACCAATTACCGACATAAGATGAGGTATACCTGTAGTAATATATTACAAAAAATTTTTGAAATATTTTTATTAACTCAATTCTTGTTAGAAATCACATATCAAAACTGCAGTTGGGAAGTTAGGTTGATGATTGATGCAGTATAATTTGAATTTAATTGAAAATAATTCATTAACGAAAATAACATTTTATATTTAGGAAATTACATTTATTATTTTAAATAACAATAGACTTTTAATACATGTTCTACATATTCATTGGTAATAGATTTAAACTTGAAAATAAATTATTTTCTAGTGAAATAATAATAATAATAATAATAATAATAACAAGTAACTTTTATATTATAATAATAAACAGCATAATTTAATTAAAAATTTATTTCCATTTATAATGAAATATTCAAAATTTAACTTGTTAGTTAAATAATTTAATGTTTATTCATCATAAAATAAATTTATAATTTAATTTGAATTATATAGTAATTCTTTTAATTGTCACTGAAATCTTTTGGTTATTTTTGATATTATAGATTATATTCCATCTATCGTACCAATGGATGTTACCCTTACCTACCAGAATTAGACTACCAAGATGTGGTCACAATGAGTGAGGATATTACACCACCTTCCACAATAACTGCTGTGCCAGTAGAGTCTATGCTTTATTATTATGGAAACATTTCCCGTGAGACTGCTGAGTGGATTTTGTGGGACAGAGGATGCCAAGATGGAATGTATCTTATACGGGAAAGTAATACCGATTATGTTTTATCCTTGTGCTATCAAAAAAGGTAAAAGTTTCATTATCATTAAAACTTTTAATGCATTTAAAAACTGATATTTATTAATTGAATGGATACTAAACTTTTACACATGTTTAAAGTAATTAATAGAATTTAAATGAGTATATTAATTTTCAAAATTTCTATTTATTTCAAAAATCTATTTGTCTTTATATTTTACCAAATGTATAAATTTTTAAACCAAGATAAATTTTTAAAAAACAAATAATTCTTAGGGTAAATGTTTTTATAAATCAGAATAAGAAGAGATAAAATGTAAATAATCATAAATAATAATCTTAAACCTAAAAAAAAAAAGCGTGTGTGTATGTGTAAAGTAAGCTTAAAGTAAAGTCTTAAAATCTCAATTAAATCAATACACTGAAATATTTTTTATGTTTTAATTTGGTTTTTAAAGTAATCACATGATAATCTTTATTCAGTTTTAATTTTTTTTACAGTGATGAAACAACCAATTTCAAACTGATTTGAATCTATTCTTACTGCTACAGTATTAAAAATGTGAGGTTTTTTTAAAACAGACTGTAAATAATTATATCCCTGTTTGCAAAAATATAAATTTTATTTTTAATGAGATGTAATATTTACATTATGTAAGGATGATAACAATTCTCTTAAGTTTCAATGAAAAAGTTACTCTGAATAACAAGAATGTTGAAGTGGGAAAAATTTCCCAAGCCTTTTCGGCCGTAACATCTCATCTTCAAGAAGAAAAACCTAAACTAAAAATTTATTTCATCATAAAATAATCTCTCTCTCTCTCTCTCAAACATGCAGAGAATTTTGAATTTAAACTATTCCAAATCATTTCTAACTCTGACAGAAAGCTTTGAATAGTTCAAATTTAAGGATTTCTTCATGTTTAAATTTACAATATTTTATAATGTAATAATTGCTTTTTTTCTGAACTTATATTTTGTATATTTTAACTCCAACAAAGTAAATTAATTATTTATAATATTATTTAATTAGATAATTTTTCTTTTAATTGCATATCTTTTTGTTCATAATTAAAATATTCTAACAAATAGAATGTTTTTCAAATTCAGAAAAAGAAAGGAAGGTGTGAAAGAAAGCTTTTAAATCTAATTATTTAATGTAAATTATTTACTGTATAAATGTAAGTTTTCATAAAAAAAACCCATTATGCAACAAAAATTATATGGATTAAATTGTATTTTTTTATTATATATTTTATAAAATATCTTGTGATTCGTGTAATAATTTGAGTTTGGTTCAATAGTAATACATTCATAACATGTAATTTTTACTTCTCCCAATTTTGGTATAAATATATTAAATGGAAATAAAAAACTAAAGATAATATATTTTATAAATTCTTATATGGTGTTTTGCTTAATCAACAAAGTCATTTTATTTCCATATGTACCACAGAATCTAAATAGAATTTTTGTTTTATCAGAGATAACGAGGAATCAACTTTTAAACTTTATTTTTAATTAGCATTTGAATTGAATTTTCTGTTTAGTAATTATTATGACCATTGTTACTTGAAAGGGAATTATATTGGCTTTATTACAAACAAAAATCATTGTTGTTACACATATAGTTTAAGAATAGTCGGGACAAAATTTTTCGCAAATTTTTATTGCAAATTTTGAACAATATATTTTCTGTATTATACTGAAAGTAGAACATTAGTTTGTCTACAGATAATTATACTACTTGCTATGAGAGTCATCTTTGTTAATGAAATTTTTTGAACTTAGGAAGTGTTTGCTTCAAAAAAATTTTTATGTTCTGTTGTGCAGTTACATTCTAAAAACTGATTAATGAATATTTTGTCTCCATTTTTACAATTTTTGGATGAAGCAGTTGGTTCAACTGTAAGTCCTGCATCCTGTACATAAATTTATTTTACTTTATTCAGAGAAAATCCATCTTATTCTTCAATAAATCAATTTATTTTTACAAAAATTAAACAAATTATATTTTCTTATTAACAAATGTATTTATATGGATTTATCCATTCCATCTTTTATTTTCATCTCTTGTCAATTCCATTTCAATGAGTTTATTGTTTGTTATATTGAACTACTCTTAAGACTCTAAATTGCTGGATTATTTTTCATGCTTTATTGACATTAATTTTTAGTTAATTAAATATCTGAACATCTCTTAAAGAAAGACAGTTAAGCTGCATTCTTATGTAAACATTAATAATTATAAATTAATTTTGAATTTAACATAAATAATTTAGAAAATTTTAGAAGAAAAGGACAACCCGTAACAGAGTTAATCTCTTTCTGGTTGATAATCTAGATCAGGGGTGGACAATCATTGGCATTCATGCCAATGACTTTTTTCTAGCACAAAACCCAGAGCTCACCTTAAAAAATAAATATCCAACATCTTTGCTGAATTGTGTATATTAACTTTACTAAATAAAGTTGTATTCAATTGAGTGATACTAAATGAAAATGCAATAAACAAACAAACAATATCAACTGTTTTAGTAATAATAAGAAAATTAAATATTTTATTTCCAAGACATCTGTGATATACTGACTGACAAGCAGGTTTGCTAATTTAGCAAGAAATCTTCCAATTCTAGCTTTCCCATAGTGTTGTTTAGCCACTAGACCAAATGATATGCTCCTAAAAATTTTTGTTAGCACATGAAAAAATTTTGCATCATAGGTTTGACAATTTTGGCACATACATTTCAAAAGGTTTCCCATTTCTGATCTATATAGTATGTGAAAAATAATCTGGCAGTTTGTTCTTGCATTCGGCTAATAATTTTGATTTTGGTTATTATTTTATATATGTATGTTTTAGAAATTTCTGTGGGAGTCTGTCTATTCACACATAGTGTTGTAACTATTCAATAAATTTCTATTATCATCACTGGATATATCTAAATAAATTTATAAATTTTCTGGCATGTAATGTAAAACCTGTATTATAGTTTTTATCAATTGATAATTAGCATTGTAATCTGTATTCATAGCTAAAAGCTAGATATTATATTCATAAAGTTATGTCAAATGATACAGGCCTAATCTTATTATTGTTAAGATAGTAAAAATATTATAATTAAAAAACAGTAATTTAAATTTATTGATATTATATCAAGAATGGCTTTTACAGAAATTGTAGTTTTGATTAAATTTTGTTTTTGCTATAGCGTTTTTAAAATATTTTGTCTGTCAGCAGAGAAAAAACAATAACAATGCAATAAAATGTAATAAAAAATTAATGAATAAATAAATGTTTGCATTTATATATTCAGTATTTTATTATTGTATTAATTCATTAAATCTTTCATTAAAAAATTTTTATTTTATTTTTTTAGTTGCTTGTATTTTATTTTCTGAGCTGTTACAGAATATTATAACATAGGAAAAGTATGATAATTGGTCAGATTTTAACCCCTTCCCAGTTTTTTCATTTTTTGAAGTTTTGACACTGAAGAAGCCCAAAAAATGTAAAAACAATCCGTATAAAGCAAAAATAATTATAAAAACGATGGAGTCAGACCTTCTATTCTTCTTGTAAAATATACAAAAAAATTCTATTTTTTTTCCAGTTCTGACTTATCGATATTGTATAACTTAAAAAATTTTTAAAACATTGTATAAACAATGAATAAAAAGATTAAAGTTAAAAAGGTAGAAGGAAATCAGCTTGCAGAGAAAAAACTTTTTTATTTATATTAACAAACTTACTAAATGCATTTCGCCCTTCACGAAAGGCCTCTTTGGTAGGTTTGATTGTACACAGTTCATATTCCGACAATACTTTGTTAGGAGAAACCACTTGTATAGTTTACAAAGAATTCCCAGCATTCTGCTGTTAACATTCCTGTATTCAAATTTACATTGTTGTTCTGCATAATGATAGCAAAATGTTCTTTTACTTTCTGTTTTACATTTTTTTTCCCTAAAGATAATTTTTAATTTATTAGTATTGATCTGACAATCCTTATAAAATTCTATGTGTATGTTTGTTGATATTTATTTTGCATTATGCCTCAGGTTTGGACAAACCAAACATTTTGAAATCTGGTAGGGTTATATCTATACACAAGGCATTGGTTCTATTAAATTTTGATGGTTAAAGATCAAGGAGTAGGGAAATAAAGGGATCATGTATCATATCTCAAACGGGACTAGACTTAATGAAAATTTTATTTTTTATTAGCTTTTACAATTTTTTAGAAACTCTATGCTCAAATTTTAAACCTTTTGCCTTTTTGTAATAATTAACAATATAAAAATTATTTTTTTAATAAAATCTCATAACAGATGATGTAATACAATTTTAACTTTGTGTTAATTTGTTTGTTTTTTAAACTTAAATATTCTTTAAATAGAGAAACTTCTAATAATTCAACAAAATTATATTTTATTGTTTTTCTATTTTTTTTAATTCATTTTTTTTAATTTTTAAAATTAATTAAATATTTTAATTATTTGCTTGTTAAAATTTATTATTTATTATTAATTTATCTGTTGTTTAAAAATAACAGATATCTGCTGATTTGTTATTTTCATTTAATTTATGTAATTTATAAGCTGTAAATAAACTATTGACATTATGGGTTCAGATTCCTCTCTGGACAGACATTGATTAGTCCAAGTGGTATGTTATACACCAATAATGGATAAAAATATCCATTGACTACATTGTTCAATGATCACATGTTCAAATGGGCTTTGTCAGTAATGAGCAATTAATTTAAACTCTTTTTTAAATGTGTTTTCAAGATGACCTTATTAGGGGCTTTAAAACAAGTAGTTAGTAAATGTGCATGCAGAAGAGCATGAAAGTAGTGATAAACATCCATTTCACAGTAGTCTTATTATTATTCTGATTTGATGTTGTTTAAAAAACCTAATAAAATATATTATTATAAAAATTTTTATTTTCTTAAACAAATCTTAAAATTTAGTTTCAGATTTGTGTTTTTTAGAGTCAGGAAAACATAATTTATCAGAATTAAATGTAATAATTAATAAATTTATAATAATTTATATCTCTAACAGATATTGAAACATCTGTTTTATAGTTCACAAATTTATGAATTGTTAAATTAATATCATTAGTCTAATTATGGTATAGAATTTTCCAAAATTATTTGGTAATACAGTAGAACCTTGATTACCCGTGTCTCGATTTACTGAGATTCTGCATTATCTGAGGCAAATCTGTAAGTGAAAACACTACTTTTCTTACATCGTAATTCATGAAATAAATTTTAAAACAATAACGTATACTACAGAATGATTTGTTTCTGTTACCTTTTATCATTTAACTTCAATCTGAGACAAACCATTCATATTCATATTAAAGTCTAACTGCAATAATATATATATTTTTATTCTTAAAATTATTGTACATCTAAGCTGTATAATAAATTATGCAAAGATTGTTATTCTTATATATATATATATATTCCAGCTTACAAAGTCAATAAATTTAAAAGTAATTACATATAAATCTTTCATATTCATAATTTTAATCTAAAATAGTTGTGGTCATCCGAGTTTTCGGTTATCCGACATGCCATTAGTCCACATTACCTCAGACAATTTTGTTCTATTGTATTATCAAAATGAATTAATTAAGATAATTTTATACAAATTCAAAGAAAACCAAAAATTTCAGTCCAAGTATTTACAAATATTTAAATATTTGCATATATCAAAATATTTATTGCAGTTAATAAGAATGTTCATTGTTATCATCCATTTGGAGGGCTAAAATAATGATGTCAATTAAGAATAAAACATCTAACCATTAATGTTTGTTTATTAGAATATGTAAAAGTCATTGTATTAATTTTTTTGAACTTATTAAATATTCATAAAATATATTAAACACCCAATTTACTTAAAAAAATGTTTTACGATTGCTGTACAAACAAAATTATGTAAAATTTTAAATAAATATCTGCATATACAAATAAAACAGATTTCAGAAAATTAAAATAATTTTTTAAAATATTTTTTCAGTGTTCTTCATTATCGCATAAAAAAACTCTCAACTGGAGAAGTTGGTTTATGTGGAGTACCACGACAAAGATTTCCAGGTCCTGTTGAATTAGTTGAAGGAGTTGAAGGTTTAGCATGTAAGCCAGTAATTCCATGCAACAAATCTCTCGATTCTGTTTTACCTCTCACTCATTGGGGTGTTACAGAAGAAGAAATTAGAAAAGCTATGCTACAGAAAGCACGAGAATGGGGAATTGATGTAAGTATAGATGCAATAAGAAAATGTTCTTTTGTCAATTTCTGGAAAATAAGAATGGTATCTACAAGACAGTAAGATCTACCTAATTACATGTTCATAATTTAAAGTTATTTTTTCAGTAAGTCAAAACAGTTTGACTGTCTGATTTTTATTGTCAAAATTTAAACTTCATATTACTTTTATGAATAATCAGAATTTGTTTTTTTTTTACGTTTATGATAAATATACATACACTTTGCAACTTCAGTATCTTTCAGTTGTTTTTTTACCTTTTCTGCCCCATGAGCATTAAGAAGGCTTCTTTCCATGTCCATAGGCACTCAATGGAGGTGGTGAGATAGTGAGGAATGGGGCTTGACTTATCTGTCCATGAAAATGTTTTTGTGTGTGCTTGCCCAGATTTATTTCTGAGACTATCAAGAACAGTATACTGATATCTTAATCACCTTGGTCATCCATCTATCACTTTCAAGTTTTATAACTTGTCTTTAGAAGTAGAAACATTAAATTCTAGTATAAATGAAGATTCAAACTTCAAAATATATTTTAAAAAAATAAAATCTTTAAACATGCATAAATATCTGCCTAGTCTTTCATGTCACCTCTTAGCAGACAATATCCTTCTATTATTCTAATATTTAGACTGTTAGAGGATATGTTGAAGTTTTCATATTTATTTGTACTAAAATTTAATGTTTCTTCTTTTAAAGATGAGTTATAAAACTTGAAAGTGCACTTTCAGGAAAAGTTATTTGTTAGCTCTAGTAAAGCAAAAATTTTATTATTTTTGATTAATATTGATTAATTATTTATTGTAGTTAATTTGTTTTAATTTCTAAAATAATTTCTTATTTTAAAATAAATTAAATGAGAAATTTTTGGATAATGTACAAATGGAAAATTTACATTGAATGTTTCAGAAATGTCATTTCTTCTTCAGAAGAAAATATGAAAACAAACAAATAAATGACATACTCTATTATTTAAAATGTCTATATTAAATTATAGATGTTTTGAATAAATCAGCTTGAAATGTTGTTTAATGAAATAAGAATTTTATAAAGCAATATTTAATACAATTTGAAAGAAGAAAAAACAACTAAGATTTTTTAATATAAATTGAAAGAAAATGGCAAGGTTTCTCTTAAGAAACATTCTGTTATAATATTCTGTGTGATGGGATGTAAGTAAATATGCTATTAATAAAATATTTACACTACATTTCAAGAATTCAAATAAATATATATAAGCTCTCTTAGCTTTTTATTAACATTTTATTAGTTTAATTTGTAATAAAGATATTCAGCATGCATTGACATAATTCAAAGCTATTGCTCTATTCTTTGATAAAGTTGATAAAAGGTGATAGAAAATTTTTCAAATGAATAAAATGATAAATTAAACTATTCATATTAATAGAATAAATAGTAACCAAAAGATATATCAAAGTTGATGCAACCATATTGCTGAATTGCTGGTCTTAAAAACTGTATTGTTTTCATTATTGATATAAATGGATTCCAGATTGTTTCAAGAAATGATTGACAAAAGTCTAATTGATAAAAATATTGAAATTTATCTGGAATATTCTGTATTGAGTTTTATTTTTTTACCTAAGTCTTTCTAGAAACATGTTTGGAGTTCTGATATTCAACCTTTGATAGGAATCTAAGGTTATGTAAATCATAATTTTACTTGTTTTAGAATTTTTCTTCATCATTTCATTTTTTGATATTTTTATGCTTTTGATTTACTAGGAAAATTATCATTATTTTATTAAATAAATTACATTTTTTAATGTTCTAATGTCTAATGAATTTAGAGAAATTTTACAATTACACTATTGGTCTGTTGATTTCTGCTTTATACAGAATTGAAAAAAACTAATCTAAAATAAAAGTAACAGAAAAATAAAACTTTTTAATTTTAATTTTTTGTTTCTGTTTTTAAATTGTGTAAATCAATTAGAAAATTGTACACTATAAAGAGAAGATATTTATAAATCTTTAGATTTCTATTTAGGCTTACCAGATGCCCCACTTTGACTGGGACTGTCCTAGTTTTATGATGCGGTCCCTGCATCCCAGCCGGTTTGTCATTTTGTCCCAGTTATTTAGTAAAATTTTAAAAGTGCCGAATATACAAGAAATAAAAATAATACAGCCTTGGGTAAAATGGCAATTTGGCAATTAAAATATCCTCTCTGTTGCACTCACTGTTGTCAATTAAATATTTTGTTTCTAGATCTAAGTACTTTTAATGTTGTCTAGATGTTTTCCCCAAAATTTATAGCATGTGGCCTATGAATTTAGATGTTTTATTTTTTTATAGAATTTATAATAGCATGTAGCCTATGAGATCCAGATAATTTTATTTCAGTTTTTAGACATTTTGTTTCAATTAGAGTTGGCAACACTGAAATTTACACTGGCACGTCATTGTTGCACATGTCCAATCTTAGTTGTGTTCAAATTGCTAGTCGGTATTTGCGATTATTTTGTACTGTACATTAATTTAATTTCCAAAATGCCAAAAAAACTGTGTGTTTACCTGGTTTGAGAAAAATATATTATGGTAAGCCTATTCCTATTAGAAATTTAAATATGAATATCAGAATTTCACATTTCTACAAAGAAATCCACCATGAAAAATAAATGTTTGTGAAGAAATTTCAATTACAAAGTTCAATAATTATGGTTAAAAGTTTGTAACTATTTATTGTCCAAAAATTAGGTCAGAATAATTGGGAAGATCATTATTAGATTCAGATCTATTAATTCATATTTATTCATATTTATAAATTTATGTTTGTCTAAGGATTGTTATTTGATCCCAAAAGAACTTTGGGAGACCTGTTATAATAATTAATATTTGTAATTTTCAGTGATAATTATTGTTTTGAAAAATTAATAGCTACATAAACAATAAATTCATAAAACCTATATTTAAATAAAGATGCTCTGTTGCAGTATCGTATTGCAATACATTTGTATGGTAAGCAAGAGTTGTGGGCCAATTCTTTTCTTCTAGAAATTCTAAATTAAAAATAATTTATTATAATTATTAAAATTATCATGAGATGGCAGCGTAACTGCCTACTTTTAGTAAAATTATTTTACATCTAATTATTAAGCCCGATAATATGACAGATCATTTTCAATTAAGCTATAAATTCAAATAAATTTAAAATTATAAAATTTTATAGATATAAAATATAATTAACTTAATTAGTAAAAGATAACTTTATTAAGAGTAACAACTTTTATTCTTTTAAAGGAGGATAAATTGGACTCTAGTTTGACTGAAAACTATAGTGATATAAAATTGTTAATTACCAAAACATTACATGAAATACAGCCTTGGTTCCATGGCCGTCTGTCACGACTGGCTGCAGAACAGCATATAGAAGAAAGTGGACATAAAGATGGAAAATTTCTGTAAGTATTCTAAGTCAAAACAAATTTAAATGGTTTCTTTAAATAGTGCTACTTTAAGTCACTTATTAAAGAAAGCACTACAGTGAGCATAACTAGTTATACCCACTGTAATGCTTTACAGTGAGTATGACTAGTTATGCTATATAATAATAATAACAACAACAACTCTGTGTTACCTAAATACACACATATGACCAAAACACACACATTCAGCCAAAGTCAATACTTTTAGGCCTACATACATATATTAGTCTATTCTGCTGTAGTTATTGTAGTTGCATACCATGGCACTCTACTACAGTCACAGACAGACACAACTAAAGCACAGACAAATCATAAGCTTTCCTGGCAAAGAAGGCTAGAAACACAAATAAATAACATTAGACAACAATTAGGCAGGATGACACAATACATTAGAAACAAAACTCCAGACTTAATGAAAGAGGTTAGAAAAACATCCAGGAAAATTAATACACAGTACAAACATCACAAAACACATGTACAGGAATAATTGACTTTCTCAAACAAAAACTAGCAGCTAAGTTGTATAGATTGAAATGATATAAAACAAGTATACTATTAAAACAACAAAATAAATTATTTACTAACCTTACATATTTTCTACAGACACCTACATATCAAACCTACTGCACAATCATACCAACAGAAAAACAGCTCACAGGCTATTGATCTTCTCTTTGGTCCTGTCTGGTCACACAACAATGAAACAAACTGAATCAAATAGTAAGAAGAAAGAGTGCCTAAGACACTTCATGCCCTGTGTCAAAATAAGCATACACAACATCCAATATGCAGTTCAAATAACACACAGAAGGAAGACATGTGATGCAGATAACATTTATAATTTCTGGTACAAGAAAATGTATGTCTCTGCACTGGAATCTAGCCAAACATTTTAAATATACACAATCAACAATCACAAGATATGGCAAAATTTCTTACACCAGGACATCATATATATGAATCCCAAAGTGACATCAGAGATTCTACACAATATAGACCAATGACATGCCTTTTACACTCTACAAAATACCCAATTCATACATTACAAATAAAATATACCATTATGTAAAACAACATGATGATAACAGAAATACAAACACACACAAATAAAACAAAGACTCAATACTAAGAAAATGTGAATGCAAAACACACATTTAAAGGTATCAACCCATATGCCCTTTCTGTACTGGCTTATTCATTTGGAGTTATACATTGGAGAAAAAAAAACACTCCAAAGGAAAACATGAACAACATTAACAAAGTTGTCCTAATAACAACGTTTCGGGCATAGAGCCCCTCATCAGTCAACATTATCATATTCGATCTGCCATGCATACAAGGTTTAAACTCAGTTGACACATGTATCTTATTTTTTCTATAAACGGAGTAATCCCTTTTACACACAATATTTATATCTGTTGTACTGTACATAATCTTTTGCTTATTTTATGATATCCAGTTATCACAATATCTAGAAAATGTAGACTATAGTTGTATTCATATTACGGAATATAATAAGTGATTTTTCACAAGGACATAAAAATTCATTAATGTCTTATGGCTGTTTCGGCCTCATTTTCTGTGCTGCGGCATAGTACAAATTTGCATATTTTCAGAGTTATTATAGATGGTTAACAACGATGTAATTTCTTGCAATAATCACAACCTATATTAATATATACAGTGTGTTTTACAATATTTTTAACCAGTTTTCATTTATTTTTACGCTTAGATTTTTATTATGCAATTTTTGGCGGTTAGGATTGAAACACTTTCTTTAAATTTTCTGTTATACATATTCCTTTCTTTGTATAGGATTTGAATATTATTTTTGTCTATGTTGCAGTCATTAAGTAAACAGTGATCGTGGAAAACGGAGTTTAGTCTATGGTATTTGAGGTCTGCAATGTGTTCTTTTAATCTTATGCCTAGTTTTTATTTGGTCTCTTCTGTGTAGAAATTAGTTGTGTTGCAGGTGCACAGTATCTTATACACTACATTTTTTGTTTCTTCTTTTTTCTCTGGTTCTCTGTTGGGTTTTGTGGGTCTTAATCTATTTTGTAATTTTTCATATTTTGGAGCCAGCTTTATCTTTGTTGATGTCTTCATATAGTCCCTTTATATATGGAAAGCTGATATATTTTATATCCGTATTTAGCTTCTTTGCTTTATTATTATTTATGTTACTGTTTATCTTATTTTTCCAGTGATTAATTAAACTGTTGGGGTAACTGTTGAGAATGAATTTCTTTTTTAATTCTTTTGTATGGATATGTATGTATGTCAGGTTAAATAAGCAAAAGATTATGTACAGTACAACAGATATAAATATTGTAAAAGGGATTACTCCGTTTATAGAAAAAATAAGA
Organism: Centruroides vittatus; assembly: GCF_030686945.1. Taxonomy (NCBI): domain Eukaryota; kingdom Metazoa; phylum Arthropoda; class Arachnida; order Scorpiones; family Buthidae; genus Centruroides; species Centruroides vittatus. The sequence continues at coordinate 436,201 of NW_027122609.1, read as the reverse complement.
TACATGTGTCGACTGAGTTTAAACCTTGTATGCATGGCAGATTGAATATGATAATGTTGATTGATGAGGGGCTCTATGCCCGAAATGTGCAAATGGCACGTATCAACTAAATAAAGATGGAAATAAAGTGTTTAATTAAAACTCAACTTTGGGTTCAAAGTCCAACAATCAATAAAACATGGTTTCAAAGAAGAAATAAAACATATCCTAAGTTGTCCATAGAAAGGCTAATTCTTCCTCATAAAGAGGGAGGAGAAGGCCTCGCAGATGTTTTTAACTTGCACAAACAAATATAGACTTTTCCTATAGAAAACAAGAAACATCACAACTACACAAGAGCTAACAGAAATAGTACAACATTAAACTTGCATAACACTGACCTGGATCTAATACAATCTACAAAATGCAAAAACATCATCAGGCAATTTTAGACTCAGAAGCTCCCTGGTAGGCATCCCAACAATCTCAGTCAGGATCATTTCACAGAACACTACATCAAAACTGATGGCTAACTCATGGGTGCTCATTTCAAGAGATGGAAGGGTTTTTGATTGCCATATAAAACCGTCATAAATATAAGAAATTACAGAAAGCACATCTTAAAAACGACAAATGACACTTGTAGAAATGCCACATGCATGAAACTATATAACACATCACATTAGGTTGCAAGCTTTTAATACAAACTGACTACAGAAAATAATGTAATCCCAAATTCTTCCTATATCAAACAAGTGACAATCCTTGGCAAATGTAGTGTACAGACATATGAGATTTATTACACTATATAATGAAAAAAGTTTGAAAATTTGGTAAAATTTCTTTTATTTCAAACTCTGATCATTCATGTTGTGACAGAATATCTATTTGAGAAGAACTAAGAGCATTATTGTGTTCAGCAATTACAGATAGATTATCATCATCATTAACCCTGGGCTCATTGTCCTTTGGTGTCTGATGCCTTTTCCACTATTTTCTTCTATTTCTCTCGATCCATTGCTGATTTTCTTAATTCCCATACATTCGCTCCACCACTTCTTTACGTCATCAATCTATTCTCTATATGGTCTGCCTATTTTGTTGGATCCATCTATAATACCATAGACTAAAGTCTTAATTTTTCTGTTTTCATTCATTCTTGTAATGTGTCCAAACAGTTGAAATTTTCATTGTATAATTTTTGGTAAGAGATTCTTTTTTATATATATCCTATTATAAAGTTCTTCGTTTGTGACTTTCTGCATCTATCCTATTTGTAAGATCTTTCGGTAACAGTATCTTTCAAATGATAATATTTTTCTTTCCATATCTTTTGTTATTATCCAAGTCTCACAGGCATACAGCACGCAGGAAAAGATGCAGGTATTCAATACTTTTAATTTTGTCTGCAAACTAATTGCTTTACTTTTCCAGATTTTGTCCATTGCTTTTAAATTTGTTTTTGCCTTTGCTATTCTAATTTCTATTTCTTTTCTGCAATCCAGATTATAGGTTAGTTTGCTTCCTAAATATGTAAAACTCTCTACATTTTCAATGTTTTTCTCATCTAGGATGTTTCTTGTCATATAGTTATCACCAAATATCATTGTCTTAGTTTTTTTGCTATTGATAGTCAGTTCATATCTTTTTCCTTCTTCATTAAGCAAGATGCAGGGAACATTGGTTCCCTGCATCTCTTGCATCATCTTATCCATGACTCTTTCTAAGACTTATGAAGATAGTTGGGGATATAGGATCTTCCTGTCTGGTGCCTCTTTTTGGTTTGAACCAGTTTCCTAGCTCCTCATGCAATCTCACAGCTGCTTCTGCATTATCATTAATATAACTTTAGCAGGTTTATTAGTTTATGATCCACTCCATAACATTTTAGCACTGTCAAGGTGGCTTTTTGGTCTGTGCTGTCAAATGCCTTCTGAAAGTCCACAAAACAGGAATAGATGTTTTTCTGCTTTCTTCTTGCCTTTTCAACTAATAGCTGTAATGTTAGTATCTGCTGTGTTGTACTTCTGTCTTTCCCGATACCTGCCCGTTCATCTGCTAAGTGTTCTTCCATCAAACTACTTAGTCTCTCCTTTAAGATCAACAACATTTTTCCTATGTGGCTTGTTAGGGAAATTGTTCTATAATTTTTGCACTTTAACATGCTGCCTTTCTTATGTATTGTCACCAATACTAATTTTGCCCATTCTTTAGGTATCTTTCCTTGTTTCCATACCTCATTGCACACTTGGTGTATCTTGTCAATTAAGCTTTCTCTTTCATGCTTAATCATTTCTCCTGTGATTTTGTTATGTTCGAGACTCTCATTGTCTTTTAACCATTTCACTGCCCTTTCAACTTCCTCCCTCATAATATCATTTTTGTTTTCAACACTTGGTGGTGATATCTTCCCTAATTCATCTACTGGATGGATTATGGACGATCCTATATTTAATAAATAATAGATTATTTAAATTGCTCATTATTTTTGAGGAGAATTCTTATAATGGTTAAAACATTGTTACCATAATTTCCAAAATTTTCAAATATTTTTTCAAATTTTAGTTATTTTTTAATATTTTATTTTACCATTTAAATTAAATCAAAAACTCATAAAAATAAATATCAAAAAAGAATATTAATAATATAGAATTAAATACTATTGAAAATTCATAACAATAAGCAGGGATAAAAATTTTATATAAATGTATTATTTATATAAAATTTATAAAATATATATAAAGCTAATAGTATTTTTGAAAATAATTAAGTTTGTAAATCTGTGAGTTATAGTTCATTTAATGTTAAGTTATTGGAGTATATATGGCTGAAATTGTATTGCTTTCTAGGTCTTTCTTTTTACTGTATCCAAATTATTTTATTTTAATTGTAAACGTAATATTTTAAAAATTTTTAGTTGTAAAAATAAATTCCATATTTAGGACATTAAACAGTGATTAACATTTATAAATAAATTTTATATATACAATTTTTACAGCATACAGCTTTAAAAAAGTTTAGTTTTTAAAGTTTTTAGTAGTAAATGCTGAATTTGGTTTGATTCTAATACAAGATATTGCTATCTGCTTAGCATCAAAGTTAAACTAATTTAAGTTTTTGCAATATAAATTAGAAAATAATAATATAAATTTTATAATATAAGAAAAATTTTAATTATCAGAAAAACAGCATTTATATAAAATTATTTACTTAAAAACTTCTAAATATATAATTTTAATAAAAACAAAGATATAATCTCTGTTATATAATCTTAAAAAAAAAAATTAAGCATACTCATTTAAAAAAGGTGTTTTTATGTTCTGAATCTATTATTTTAATACAAAAATTGTTGTTGTTGTTGAGATAATTACTGGATAATAAGAATTACAGCAATTGGTTTGATAAAATTGAATAATAATATATTTAAAAAATTTATTTTTATTTTATTTAGTGTCAGAGAAAGGAATGATAGTAGTTATGCCTTGTGCCTAAGTCATTCAGGACGTATTAAGCATTATAAAATTGATGTTTTGCCATCTGGTGAATTTGCAATTCAAGATGGACAGAGGTTTCCTAGCATTATGGCTGTAAGTTTTCACTAGCATTATGGTTGTATTCTAGTAAAAGTATAACAGTATAGAAAGTATTTAAATAATATAACTATATATTACTATAAATGCTTTACACTAAGTATTTTTAAAACATAGGGTAACTCTCACAATTTATACATTCATAGAAATCTCCAAAAGTAGTGTTATAAGGAATGTCAGAATGCTTTCCAAAATTATTTTAATAGGGTAGTGTCATTTTCTCTTTTGTTCCATGCACCTTTAGGGGATTTATCCCTAAAAGATGCATGGAACGAAGAATTTAGAATCTTCCAAAAAACCACTACCAAATCTAAACCTCTATCCGTAATGATATGGATTGTGAGGTATATAAAAACATCAAACAAAACTAGATATTTCCAGATATTACCAGATGCTGAATTTGATTCTCTTTCTTTCCATGAGTTTACCTATAATTATAGTATATCCTTTTTGGATATCATGACAGCTATTAGTAAGCTAAACATATCCAAATATAACCCAGATCACATTCCTATGATATTTTATTTGAAACTTAGGCCTACTTCTGCTGTCATCTTATCCAAACTTTTTTTCAGGTTACTTCAAAGAGGTCATGTGCCTAATCAGTGGTGGTAATCTACCATAAAGGTCATATGTAAGAAAGACAAACACTCTTATAGACCAATTTCTCACCTACTTGCAATGTTAAAACTTTTAGAGAACTACATTTATCAAATAATACTCATACATAACACGATAGCACCCAAATTGTCATTAACACATTACTGTGGGATAGAACACTATTTCACAAGTACTAATCTACTCAAAACTATTTTAAGCAACTTTGAAGACAAAAAAAATCACTCATGTTGTTTACCTTGATATTTCACAGGCATTTGACTCTGTACTCTCTAACATTTTATTCTTTTTACTTTGAGAACAATTTGATATCAATCCTGTCTTGCATACTTGGATAAATAATTACTTTTTGTTTTGGACATGCAAGATTGTTTTGATTTAGGTTCCTTAATTTTTTGCCAATTTGCGAAATACCAGAAGGTTTGATTTTAAGTGGTCTATTTTTTTCGGCTTACATCAATGGCCTCTTAAATAATATCAATTCCAATGTTATTGTATATGCTGATGACATCTAACTTCTAAATCATAATCCATCTGAATTACAATCTGACCTTAACACTCTTTTTTGGAATTTTCCAGAGTCAATTTAAGAATTAATTCTCAAAAAACAGTTGTCGTGAATTATTCACTGATTCGTAGTCTGCATCTATCTATCTTTTACCATTAACACACATGTCCTAAGGTATGTTTAGCCTTATAACAATCTAGGTATCATTTTTGACAGCAGGTTGACTTTCAAAAGTTTTGTAGATAAGGTAGTTAAATCATTGGCAATCCATCATGAAATTCTATGGCAGTTTCGTAAACCTATTTCATCTAAAATTGTCTTGAGACTACTTTCTTTATGAACGTCCAATCTGTAATAGACTATGGATTGCCTATTTGGTTGATGATTGCACCCTTCCTTTTCAATAAAGTTATCAAGGAAATCAATAAAATCTATCTGCTGCTAAATAGACTGTCATTTGCCCTATACCAATAATCTAAATGTAAATACAGTTAGGCTCGGTCTATCAATCTAAATGGAAATAAATATTTCAATTGTGTTCTGTTATAAATTTTTTAATGGTCTAATACATAATTATTGGCTAAGGCTGAGAGTTTCCTTGAGGAACCTGCCACATCATGTTTTTTTATATTGTTTTATGTTTTATCTTTATCCCATCATTTATATTTTTATAGGGTTTTTGAAAACACGAGTTTATTCAAACATCTTTTACATTATGATTTTACATATTTTAAGAGTTGTCATAGTATTTTATGTAATGTTTAATATATTACATCATATTTATCTGTTATTACTTATTTGTGTATATAATCAAATGATTTTTAAGTGTATTTACATTTATATTACAGTTTACTTATGGCTGTATACATCACACTTGTATTTATCATATGTTTTAGCCATTATACTATGTATTTTATTGATATTTTTGTTTTAATGGTTAATGGAGGGGTGGAGATCAATTGTTGTCTGACATTTCCTTCTGTGTATAAAAAATAAATAAATAAAATAAAAGTAACATAAACAAACTACATAAATTCTTTTAATGCAACATAGCTTTAGAACATAATAAAGACATCCTTTTATTCAATAAAAATTTTATTAATCAAACTGTTTTGTTATTTTAATTTGCTGAATCAAATTTATCAAATTTAAGGGGGAAAAAACTACTTTTGGTTATAGAGAAATGCATAAATAAAAATACAAATGCATATGAAAAAGAGATGACATATATTAAAATTAATTTGAGGAAAGAAGAAAATACTTTAAAAATTTTATAGATTTCAACTTAGAACATTCCCCTATTTTTGAAAGAAATTTTAAAAAATTCTATATATTTTACATATCATTTCTGAAACTCCGGTGATCTTAGCATTATTCCCCTTTTATATTAATCTTTATATAAATTTTTTTAAAAAGTAACTTTTTTTATGCATTTATAAATATATTATGTTTTCTTGGTTCTAAGACACACCATGAGTTTGAAATCAATTTTTAAGACTATGGAAGAAAAATTTTTTAAATAATCAATTTTATTAAATTTTGTTAACAACAAAATAGAACAAATAAAATCCAATAACTCTATTTTTGGACTGTCTGCGCACATATTTATTTTAATGCTGCATTATAATGTTTTTTGAAATGTTCATTTTAATGTTAAAAAAAGTTAAAATTAAATATTTGTTATAAGTAAAGCTAATTTGAATTAATATGAGTGTTAAATAGTATTGTCAAAATGTCTTTTATTGTATAATGCATCATGCAGTCTGCACACAATGACTGCTTGATTATTTACACTATAAATGTAAGACACCATTGATTGTAAGATGCATTTCTATTGTAGAAAAGTGGGTATAAAAGTGCATCTTAGAAATTGAGAAAATATAATATTTTATATTTATTAATGCTCTTACAAATTTGCTGTTTTAACATTATAAGCAAATTGTATAACTCCATAAGAAGTAAGGAAAATAGTATAATGCTAGAATCATTGAAGGAGTTCAGATTCAGGAGTTCGTTAAATAATTGCTTATATCATCAAATAATTCAATTTTTTTTTTCTCTAAATTCTTAAAAGCAAAGAAAGCTATTGAAATAATTAAAAATATAACTATACAGTAGAGCGTCGAAAAGTGGAACGTCGGTAATTGAAATGGCCGGAAACTAGAACGATTTTCAGTCGGACTGTGTCATGCTGAATCGAACGTTTTTGATACTAAATTTACTTCTAAAGTATAATTTTCATGTTTTTTATATTCTTCAATATATTTATTTTGTTTGTACAAAATAAAGAAATAATTTTTAACGATACGATAGCCTCGATGATTATTATAAAAATTTTCGTTAGGCTTAAAATCGACGAAAATTCAACACGAAGCGACACGCAACGGAGAAAAATTCAACAGGAAGCGATACGCAACAAAGAAAAATTTGAACATCGGACAGGTTAATATATTTTTTCGTACATAATCGGAAATTGGAAAAAATCACTACTTGGAACGACCCCAGTCCCCAATTGGTTCCAGTATCGACGCTCTACTGTACTTTAATTCTACGTGTTAACTAACTGGTTAAATTGTTGCATAAAACATTTGATTGATGTTTCATGCAATCAAAAATATTTTTAATTTAATGAAAATTTAATTGAATCAAAGATATATTTATATATAAATAATTTGAACAACAGCATACAAATATAAATTTCAATAATAAAACTTGTAACTCTAAATCAAAGTGCATATTTTTGTAACATATTTATTTGAAAAAATGTTCTTAAAATTCTAGTTATGAAATATTAATACAGTCAAACTTCATTAATTCAAATCTTTGGACAATTCAAATTCTACAAACTCCCCTTGAGTTTCTTAATAAATGTAATGTAAAAATTACTTGTTTAATTTGAATTTTTTTCCTAACTTTTGGATAATTTGAAGCTAGAATGTCCTCATTTTTCGAAAATTGTTACAGTTTGAAAATTCAAAGCTGGAGTAGCTTAGTTCACACTGAGTGAATAGCGAAAAATGAAAGCAAAAAACAAATGCAAAACTGGTCTTGACTGCAAAAAGTGATTACAAATTTCGAGCGTCTAATCATTTCCAAGTAAATGAAACAGAATAGCAGAATGACATTCTGTTATTAATCACTGTTGCATGTTTGTTACAAAATATGAAAGATGTGTTAAAAAGAAAACTATGTTGGGTGAGAAAAATATTTAAAAGTGTGAATTGCAAGATTGTCACACTAATTTTGAGGTATACTCTGTTATGTGATGATTTTGTAACAGTCTTAAAATCCACTAGAAACACCTGACAACAAATGGCACTGTGATAAGTGGTGAAATTTTTTCGCTAGCAAAATAGTTTGACAATTCTGAACTTCTGAGCTATTTGCAAAATGGTAAAATTTGCTGAAAATGACATATGTTGACGTGTTATTTCACTCTGTTTTTTCATTTTCACCAGCAATTTTCTCTCAGTATGAATTAAGCTTAACAAGAAAATGTGACAACCAAACTAATTATATTTTTTAGTATTACTTAATTATTAATTAATTATAATTAAGTAATTTCAGTATTACTTAATTATCAATGAAATTGTTTAATTTGAATTTTGGATAACTCAAACTATTTTGTACTCTCCTTGAACTTTGAATTAACAAAGTTCGACTGTATATAGCTATAATTGTATGATTATAGCATATTTTTAGAAACTAATTATTTGTTATTGAATTTTATATTTGTAATAATTAAAATTAAAAATTTTCTGTTTACTTTGTTATCTAATTTTTCATAAGTGTACAAACTAAGATCAAAATATTGTGAATTATTTCTTGGATATTTAAATCTTGTTGTATATTTGTACATTATTCATTAAATGATTTAATATTTTATGACTTTTAAGCTATTTCCTTTTTAGTTTTTAATGATGACATTATTGTTTTAGATAAACATTTTTAAGTAATTAAATAACTTCTAATTACAGTTGGTGAGCCATTATACACTTTTTAGTGATGGATTATGGTGTGCCCTTAATGGTCCATGCCTTATCAATCGTACATCAGAAAATTCTTCCCAAAATAGGAATTCACGAAATCAGCGTGATAGTCCTTCAATGACTGAAAACAGAAGTGTAAAAGTGTCAAACAATCAAGGACCAGTTTCCTCAGAAAAATCAAAGAGTAGTAGTGGTTGTCAAAGTCCAGCAATAGTCAGCGGAGAAAAAAATTCTTCAGCATTTAAATCAAGCAAATTATTAAGTGGTTTAAATCAACGTGGTGGTTTATTTACAAAATTAGTAGCAAGTGTTGCACCTCAAATGGTGTCGCAAAATAGTCAGTCATCTTCAGTAACTTCCTCGATTAGTAATGAAAGTTTAGAAGGTAATAATGAACAAACAGTCAGTGTTGTAGGTAGTCCTCCCACTTCTTCCTATGCTTTATATCCTACACCACCAAATACCAGAAAAAGTTCAGTATCTTCTGTAACCAAAGATGATGCAGCATCTCAAGACATGAAAAAGGGACGAATACAAAAAGCATCTAGTTTTGACCTTCTTCCTGCATTTTTCTCACTGTTTCTTTATGGTGATTCAAATTCTGAAGGAGATAAAAAAAATAAAAGGAAAAGTTTAGATAATTCAGCAAAGCGAATATTAAATGATGGTGAAATAAACAAATCGGTTCATAATGAATGCAATGGTATTCCCCAAGAACACAATATCAGATCTGGAGGTGATGAAGTAAACAAAGTGTCAAGGTCTGCTCCAATTCCTGCACCTAGGTTATCACTTACTAGAAAATTGAGTCATGATCATGGACCCGTCTATGCAAATCGTGATGTTTTGACTACAACTGGACGTTCTGTTAGCCTTGGTGATTCTTCGACAACAGGATCAATTCCTGAAGAAGATGAGGGCTGTAGAAGCAAACTACAAAAATGTGATCATCATATGTCACCTCCATTTATCAGAAGTGCCTCCTCCCCATCTGTTGTTTCCCATCTGATCAAACCTAAACCACAACCATGTCCAAGGCAATCCCAATTATCATCTTCACCTGATTGTAACAGCATTAACACAGATTCACTGCCTACTTCACCGCTTACTATTGACAGTACAGTTTTAACTCAGAATGGTAGTGTATCGCCTATTAGCAATGTTAAACCTGTGCCAAGACCAAGAAAGAAATTTCATAATCAAGAAGGAAATGATAGTGATGCTATGAATTCTTGTGCCTCATCAAATAATACCAGTTCTCCAATATTTACAGAATTATCTGAGGTAAGTAAATAAGGTTATTTTGTTAAAATCATAAATAAAAGTTAAATTATTAAAATAAATAATGCTTTAATTATTGTAAGTTATGTGACTTTTATGATTGTTTGTATATGAAAATTTTGTCTTATATAAACCAATCATAATGTTTACTAGTAAAAACAAAAGATTGATTATGATATAAAACAAACTATTTTTGTCTTGATTTATGCCACTTCAAACATATTTGAATGTCTCATTTATGTATACATAAGTACAGATATCCCTCATTTAACATAATGTTGTTTAATACAAATTTATTATAAAACACCTATTATAAAACAGTTAATGATAGTTGACAATTGGCGAGCAAATGCTGATACACACTTACTTACTCTAACAAAATTCAATAATTTTTCATTTCAGAAAACTTTACTGCTTTAGTTAACCACATAAATGAAAATGATGACAAAGCTTTCATTCTATGTTTCCTAACCAGGAAAGAAATAAACATTTTTTTTTCATAAATGAAATATAAGCTAATTTTAATCATTCATGACAATAAAAACTGGTCATAGTTGAGAGAAAATAACACTCTAACACCAAAAAACCAGCTACAAAATACTAAACCTTTACTATTACTAATATTTTCATTTATCTAAAATAAAAATTGTTAGGTAATAAAGAATGAAGACCATACAGACACTTTCAAATTAATCAAATACAATCAAAATATAAATATATAGAATAAATTAAAATTTAAATATTGTCATGTGTTGTTGCATCACATTATTTATGAAACTAAATGTTTAATTAACAATGAAATATTACTACCCTATTTGGTAGTCGAGGTGTATAAAATACTGTTCTGTCATAATAAAATATGGATCAGGTGAGAGGTCTTAAGACCTTTCACCTGATCCAAACATTGAGCTTCCTTAGGGAAGTTCAATGTATGTTCCTCATTCTGTAGAAAGAGAGTCATTTTCTTTATAGTTGATCGCACTCCCCTCCTAGTGCATTCACCCTGTATACTTCCAAGGTTTCCAAATGTTTCTTTCCAGCTCTAAAGTGTGATGTAGAAGTTTTATTTCATCAAAGTTAACCTGGATGTCTTCTTCTATTGTGTACACTACTAGTGCCATATTAGCCCTCCTCTTTCTGATGTTATACCACAAGTTTTATTCTCACCACCTGGCCCCTAGCAGTAATGTCTATATAATCCAAGGAGTTGTCCATGTAATGGGATAGAATTAATACCCAGAAAGCATCCTCTACAGGTTCTTTATAATTTTAAATTAAAGAAAAAATAGTCAGTAGCTTCTTATCCTGATATTGTTCATTTTTCAAATCTGTATGTGTACTTCATTAATGGTCTCATTATTTGTCATCACCATAAATTTATTTTCACTTCAACTAGGTGCATTCTTAAGACTCTCATGTTATCATATCCAGACTCTCATGTTGCCACTCCTCTTCTCATACCTGAATTGACAAACAGTGCATACAGCACTCTCTTCTACAGCATAGAGAGCATACATTGAGCTTCTTTCAGACCTCTCACCTGATCCACATTTAATTATGGCAGAACAGTATTTTATACACTGCAGCTACCAAATAGAAAGTAATATTTCATTGTTAATTAAACATTTAGTTTCATTTAAAAAAATGTGATGCAACTGTGCATGACAATATTTAAATTTTAATTGTATTCAATTAATTTGAAAGTCTTCTGTATACTTTTCATTCTGCATTACCTGATGATGATCGTTTTAGACGACAGAAAATGTTAGAAAATACTAAATCTTTATTATTACTAACTGATTTTTCTGGTGTTTGGGTGTTATTTTCTATAATTTTAATTTTAAAAAATGCAACTGATGAAAAAATGAATAAAAACAAAAGTATAAATGCTTTAAATTAAATAATGTAAATTCAATTAATTTTATTAAAGAATTTTAAAAAGTAATTTTGACTGTACTCTATTTTCATGTTATATACTTGTTATTTTTAAAATATCTTGTTAACATCTACTTGATTTAATTCTGAATATGCTACCACAAGTTGTAGATGTCAATGGATCCAGAGATAGAAGACACAACTACCAAACATGACAGAGTTATAAATTATAAATCTCATGATAAGTTCCTCTCTAAGGAGGGACTTCAAGATTTGATTCAATGTATTTTTCAAAAAGAAGACAATAAACCAGAAAAAATATTTAAGCTTTAAAATCTTGTTCTAAATGCAAGAATATTATAGAACATCACATTGATTTCATTGATGCTGTAAGAAGAGGTTGTGATGGTTTAATGAACTCCTCCTATAAGCAAATTATGGTTGGAGTAAAAACAGCAAAGTAGAATACTTTGTATTCTTTTATTGTAAAAAATTAATTACAATAACATGTCTCTGAATTGTTAAATATTTTTAATACAATTCATAAAATTTTGTATTAGTTTTTGAACAAGGATATTATTATTTAGTATAATAAATACTGTAGATGTTAACAAGATATTTTAAATATAACAAGTATATAACATGAAAATAGAGTACAGTAAATGCCTTGATTCGAACCATTTGATTTACAAACAAAATTTTGAATGCCCTGGTAATATCATGGAAACTTACACTAAAATGTACTGTATTATGCATTCCTATCTATCTAATCTATTATCAATTTAAACTCTAAGATAATTAGACATTTGCATACATCTGAATATATAATTCCCAAAACCAGTGTTCATATCAACAGCAATATAAATCTATTTTGTTCTTAAATGTTACATATTTCAATTTTATGTTCTTAAATTTTTTATTATAATCTATATAAAACCATTGACCATCGGTGGCTGACTCTGCTGTACAGTAACCGAGTTACGGTACGGCAGAGTCAGCCACCGATGATCAACTACCTATACTTCCTACGTTAAGGAAAGTTGACAGTCTGGCCAATCAATGACAGAACTTCCAGTTCAGAAGTTAGTGGCACAGAGATTGCCTCGTTTCACAATACAAATCATCAATGATGTTGCTGTGTAAATTATATTTCAATGCTCATACAGGAAAGATACTATTTTTGTTTTTCGTTACATTCCACAGTTGAATTTAAATCAAATTATTTAATAAAAGCCACATTAATTGACATTGACGTAATATAAATGGCATTCAAGGATTTGTGTTTAAATATGCTTAAGTTAAATTAAATGACAAAAACTAATATATTATTATATATTAATGAATATATTATAATATAATACTAATATTTAATATTTATTAATACTAGGTAGCCAATTAAACTAAAAATAATAAAATAATAATTAAAACTGGCTCCTTACACTGAAACTAAAACTAAAATTTAAATAAAATTAAAATTGAAATGAAATCAATTCAAACATAATATTTTGGAAAGTGTGGATAAAGTACTGGTTGTCAGTCTTGATTGATTTGTTTATATTTCACGCAGGCAGTCACAGTTGAGTCTCTGTTTATAACACTTTGTAAAGTGTTAGTCACCACCAACCCAAATCCAAACAGAAACTAAGTATTTTGCTTTTAATTAATATATATATAGATAGATAGAAAAAAATAATAATATATTGCCTTTACAGACATTTTTATGCATGAAATACAGCTAAAAAGAGGTTTTGTTTTAGGGGTCGGGAACAGATTAACCCATTTTACATTATTTTTTTATGGAAAATTTGGTTTTAGAACAACTTTTAGGAATGAATTAAGTTCAAACCTGAGGTTTAACTATATACATGGAAAAATTGTTTAAGATGTTCCTCGTTGGAGCACATTCCTCACATTAAATAAGATGTATGTATGCCTGTATTTATGTATGTGAAAGAGAGGTTAATCTAGTAGAATCTACTTATCGTAATCACTTTGGAACTATCCTATATTGACTGATAGCATTAAGTGAGCGTAAGTAAATAAGAATACAATTAGTGAAAATTTTGATTTTATTGACTGACATGAAAAAGACGTAATTTTTTTAATTGTTTTTGAATAACTGTTAAAAATAAAAAAAAACACTAAGCAAACAACACTGAATGAATTACTTAATAGTAATTCATTCAGTGTTGTTTGCTTAGTGTTTTTTTATTTAATTATTTATTTATTTTTTGCAGTATTGTCTTTATCAGCACATAATTGACATAAGATACCACCTATATAAGTTGTATCTGCAAGCAAATGATTAAAAAATTAATATTTAATATTTTAAGCACTGATTAATACTATTAACATAAAATTGCTATCAAATAAATAACCTCAAAACATAAAAAAAATCAGCAAAAATAAGATAATTTTAATGAAAAACATTTGCTTATAAAGCCAGTATTTATAGCAGTAACTTCTCAATTACTATCAGTTATATCAGTCATATGTTACGGCTGATAACACAAAAGACAGCTTAAAATACCTGTTTACCTTAAGATAATGATAACTAAAATGTAGGATGATTCTGAGTGTACATAATAATAAACATTTACAATTGTTTCAGAATTTTTGAAATGATTATAATTTTTTAATGTAATCTATAACAGTTTTTGTCTTGATTCATGCCATTCTAAAAGGAATGGCATGAATCAAGACAAAAACTGTTTGATCTATATTTCAACCAATCTTATGTTTCTATTATTACACACAAATTGGATTGCTAAGTTATCTTTTAAAATAAAAATCGGAGACGAAATCACAAGCCATTGATTTAGTAGCTTTTAAAAGTCATTAAAAGATTCACAAAATTCAAATGAAAAATTTCATTTTTATTTTGCATAGCATTATTACCATCTTATCTTCTAACATTATTAAACTCAGTATGATCTTAGACATGAACGTACATACACCCTTCACATATATAATCTTCAGACATTGAAATATATTACTGAGTTAGGGAACCAAAGATTTTATTCTTACAGAAACATTTTTGCTTTCTAGTTATCATATTTAAAAAATAACACTTACATATTCAAAAATGGAATAAATCTTTTTTCGATGGAATGTTTCAAAATTTGCATACTAGAATACATACATAATGATGACAACTTTAAGAAAGCCAAAAACATTTTTATAATAAAAGTTAAGGAATTTATAAACAGCACTACTACTAATTTATGAAATAATAATTATTTTCTCTTCTATTTCACCTGATAATTTGATATTTCATTTGGCTTGCAGCTTAAACAGGCTTCTGAAAAACAAATATTTGCTCCGTCTACAGAAAACTTCCAGGATTTATAACTAATTGGAACCAACGAAAATTCTCAAAGATATTTATTCTTTCAGTAAAGATTTAAGTTTTTAAAACACCACTTACTTCAAGTACTTGGTTTTCTTCAAATGTAAGCAACTTAATAAAAAATACTTTGAATGGATAAAATCATTTTCACTTCTAATTTGATGTATGATCATGCAGTAAAAGTGATGCAATTGTTTATTTTTATTTTGTTATAAGCAAATATTAAATCAAAACAATTCAATTTTATTCAGTATTTATTAAGAAAAATCTATAAAATACAATTTATATAAGTGAAGAATGAACTGGAAAGCTATTAAACTAAAAGATGAACTGAAAAAGCCATTTGGCTAAAAGGTACAGTACCTAAGAACAATACAAATAGTAAAGAATAAAAAATTTAACTTATTCTATCAATTTCTTCTTAGACTGGTTGACTTTTAACATTTTTTTTTTTTTTAAATTGAAATTTACAACTAAAACATCTAAGTGATTTTTTAAAATATTTATATTATTTCTATAAATTATTGATTGCTTATCTTTTGTTCATAAAACTTTTAAGAATATGAAATTTATTTAGACTTCTGATTCAATACCTGTGATTTGGTTGATAATTTATAGGCCTAATTAAATATTGGTCTGTGGATTTATTGTTTGCATATAATAGATTTATTGTAATCATTGAAAATAAACTTTTTAAAGATTATTTTTTTAAAAGTAATTACCATATATCTCGGCGGATAAGACGATCTTCAGATAAGACGAGGTATAAATTTTCGTCGGAGTTTTATAGTTTTAGCATATATCTGTCCTATAAGACGACCCCCAAACTATCAACGGCCTGTGAATTTAGTTTAGATCAGTGATTGTCATCTGAGTAATAATACTGTATAGCGTATACGAAATTATGACCTTTTCGT
Organism: Centruroides vittatus; assembly: GCF_030686945.1. Lineage (NCBI taxonomy): Eukaryota > Metazoa > Arthropoda > Arachnida > Scorpiones > Buthidae > Centruroides > Centruroides vittatus. The sequence continues at coordinate 420,095 of NW_027122609.1, read as the reverse complement.
AATTTTTCAAAAGAACAAATTTTATTTTCTTGCACTGCCTTGCGATTGTTGCAAACATTCAGGTAATGACCTTGACTATTCACAAAAACGTCATATGGGCTATTCTATTTTGTGCACATACCCTACTCTCTACTAGTAAGTAATTACGGTTTGTCCGTTTTTTTATAATGAAATTTATTTAATTTAAAACCAATCTAATTTTTTTTTTGTATCTGTCCTATAAGACGACCCCGGATTTTGGGGGCCTACTTTTATGATTCAACTATCATCTTATCTGCCGAGATATACGGTATTTGTATTTATAAACTTCTGTTTTCTTTTAGTAAATTTAATGCGATAGTATTAAATTTGAGAACAGTTTCAAAGTTTTTACTAATATTAATATCATGGAAACTTACACTATAATGTACTGTATTATGCATTCCTATCTATCTAATCTATTATCAATTTAAACTCTAAGATAATTAGACATTTGCATACATTTGAATATATAATTCCCAAAACCAGTATTCATATCAACAGCAATATAAATCTATTTTGTTCTTAAATGTTACATATTTCAATTTTATGTTCATAAATTTTTTATATAATCTATATAAATAAGATTGTAACAATAGTTTGTTGAATGTTTAGTCAGTTTGAATGTTTGTTGTCACATCACAGAAAAACAACCAAACTTCATATTCTGAATCTGTTGATTTGGGAGATGGTATACACATGCATATGATCTCAAAATCTAAATTATAGAAATTAAACTATAATAACTTTCTGTTCGTTAGATGGCAACACACATTGATCAGCAGCTGCCTCTCAAGCAATTATTTATAAGAAAGTTGTAATACTGAAGTATAGTATTGTGTGTGGAGAACTAACATTAAAAAATAATTAGTGAGAATTTAGTAAAACATGCAAGAAGTTGGAAAAAGTCACATCACCATGCAAGATGGCACTACATGGTGGATTTTTCAAAGTATTAGATGTTATGTTTATGGTTACTTAGTCTGTACTAGTATAAGTTTTCTGTGATTGTCTCCACCCCTCTTAAGCTTGAGAAATTTTTTGTTTCTGCAGTTTTATTATTGTAAATACTAAGGACAATAAATGTACATTTTAGTTACTAAGACTATTGCTTTTATTATCCTCTCCAAAGCCAACCTCCAATCTCCACTCCTTCAAATGCCTGAGCAATGCTGGGCACACACAGCTAGTTTAGACCAATTTTAGATGCCATTTATATAATGTTATTGTTTTAGCTACAGTATGTGCATGCAGGTGTGTATATGATTAGTTGATAACTACCTGTTAGCAGAGATGGATTAAAACAATCCAGAGCCCTGGTAGCACAAATTTGGAGACCCTATCTAAAGTTTTAGTTTTAATATAAAAACAAATTTAACATACACATATAATTTAAAATTTTTGTGAATGATGTTTATTGTTTTGTATTAACATGTTTATTGTTTATGTTTATGTTTATGTTTATTGTTGTATTGTTTTGTTCACCCTGTTTGAAGCTTAATAACATTTGTTCTTGTTATTGAAAATTTCTGAAATTTTTCAGGGTGGTTTGTGTATCAGGGGATTGATGCTATTAAATTTTGGTGGTTAAAGGTCAATGGGATGGGGAGATAAAGGAATTGTGTGTTATATCTCAGTAGGGTCGGACTTAATGACAATTTTACTCATTATTAACATTTACAATTTTTTATAAAATCCATCCCTACCCTCAAAATTAAGCTTTTTGACACTTTATAACAATTAAAAATATAAAAAGTTTTTTAATAAAATATTATAACAGTGGCACCATCAAAATTTTAAATGTTGCTGGGAAAGTTAAGCAACTCATTGCTGGAATTTTTTAATGGTTATTTAATTTAAAATCAATCTTGAGGATATAAATAAAATTTACTATAAAGAATACATAAATTCAACGCCATAAAATATATTAACAAGATAAAAAATGCTTTGATGGAGCATGAAAATTCAAAAAAATTAAAAGTTCTTTTAAGCTTAAGGCTCATCATCAAGAACACAAAAGAATAAACTAGTCCCATCGTCATGTAAGTGATAACAATACTTTACTTCAATTTACTGCAATGTTAAGTTTCAAAATGATAGAAATTAAAAGTAAAATGACTAATTTTTATAATTTTGAATCTTTTCTTCAATATGGTGTCAACATCATTGCTTCCACAATAACAGAAGTAGTTTGTTCTTTTGCACACAATATTTTACTTCAACTTTTTTTTTAAATTTTTGTGCTCCATTAAAGTCTTTTTTCCTGCCCTGTTAAAACTTACTGTCTTAATATTTAATTAACGTAAATAAAAACTTTTTAAATCTGTATTATAAAAAAGTAAATCTAGTTATAATTATGAAAATGATATTTAGGAAATATAGTTTTGTTTTATTATTTTAAATATTTGGTTGAATGTTATACTATATAATTTATTTCAGCTTAGATATTTATAAATTTGGAAATCTTTTTTACTTCAGCAAGGGCAAGAATTATCTCCAGATGAACCACTATATGCAGAAATTGATCCCAGTCTCGTGCTTCCTGATAGCTACATAATGGAAGATTCCGAATGCATCGCAGCCACCGACGGCACAGGTCTTCCATTAGATAATACTACCTCATTGGCATTTCGGTCACCTTCTCTTAGTCCAAGAACATCATCGCCATTCATTCCGATAGCAACGTTAGAATCGCTCTCTCAGAGAGATACATTAATATCACCCACAGAATCTAATTCTCCATCTTATAAAGATGATGATGAAATTCAAAAAGAACTCCAAGATAAAAATGTTGATAATCCAGTTTATGACACACTTAGTGTTGGAACAGATGTTATCGACACTTTCGGTGGTAATGAAGAATTAACTTCTCCATTGCAGTCTTCCAATACCTCTACTACGGCATCATCTCATTCTAATGAAATATTTAATAGAGGTAATTATTTATACTATTAAATTATAGTTTTAAAAATTTCAGTTTATTTATTAATTCAGAATCAGTAGTAGTTATACATATAATACACATCTCAAAGCCTGATGAGTTAATATGATAATCCAATGATTGCCTAAATATTTGGGCTATAATATGGCTATAATCAAATAATTAATATAAATAAATTTGGTACTAGAGGTAAGTGTTAGGTACCATCTCTTATCTAAATTAATAATTATAATTTTATGTATTCCGAGACCATGTCTTCTTTTATTTGTTTTTTCCTCACGACTAGGTGTATTAATGGACATGAGGCATTCTTACATCATCTTTAGAAGATTCGGAAATAAAGATGATGTAAGAATGCCTTGTGTCCATTAATACACCTAGTTATGAGGAAAAAACAAATTATAATTTTAATAATTTATAATTATTAATTTAAAATAACTGACCTGGGACGGGGCTTGAACTTGCAGCCTCTGCTTGCTGTGCGGTGTGCTACCAATTGTGCCACCTGGCCCCCAAGCTAGCCTTCGCTTCCAGAAGAAAATAACTGACCTGCCCCGGGTCAGTTATTTTCTTCCAGAAGGTTCTAAATTATTTATTAAATTATTAAAATTATAATTATTAATTCAGATAAGAAATGGTGCCTAATGCTTACCTCTAGTACCAAATTTATTTATATTAATTATTTGATTATAGCCATATTATAGCTCAAATATTTAGGCAAATCATTGGATTATTATACAGGACTGCTTAATTCACAAATTATAATTAGGCAAATCAAACTTACTAATAATCTAAATAGTATTACTAGTTAACTGTACAAAGTATTTGTTCTGTGTATTTTTTACAATTTAATTAAAACACAGCAATAGTTATGGAAGATTAGAATATCATGTGTAGTTGCACTTATTAGATGAGAAATAACTATTTCACTTTTATTTTAAAAATATAAATTCAACAAATAATTATTCTAATAAACAATAAGTAGTAAAAGTTGAATAATAATTGATATTCTATTAATAATGACAAATATTGAGGTGCAGAAAGAGCATTAATACAGTACTACTGAAACACATTTTAAAGAATATTATTAGGTTTTATTAAATTAAATATCACAGTCAGTTGTTATAAACTAGACACAATGAAACATTTTCAGATGACCAGCCCCTTTAAGCCAACCACCTGTTTAGATGACCAGATTTCTTTGAACAGAATTTTGTTCTGTAGGACTGGACTCATTGTTTTTAATTGTCTTTAAATCAACTATCCCTTCACTCAACCAATGACTACCCTGGCACAGAATATTTTCAAAACCCAAAATTTCCCCAAAAATTATTACTGCATAGCTTGGAAAAACATTCAAATTAAATCCTAAAAATAATTAAATAGATCTAGCATATAATTTGCCACAAAATAACAAAAGTGATTTTAATGTAAAAAGTTTTTTAATTAAGAAAATACTTTAATTTAAGCACAAGTGATCATCATAGGTTAGCATATACAATTATAAACTTGATGTAATATAATTATTAATAGAAACAAAATTGTTACTACAAGTGATCTATTTTTAGCATAGGATGATAATTAACAAACTTTTTGACATCCAAAAATGTAAAACTTGTTACAATAATGAGGTTGTACAACTTTTTCTCAAAAATTATTAAAGATATGCACTAATTTTTGCAAAAAAGAGGTTTTTTTTTTTTTGACTGATTTTCTCATCTTTACTTTAAATTTTTTTGTAAACAAGACCATATTTTTAAGTTTTAAATATATATTCTGACATTAATATTTTTTGTTTTATAATACAAACATTATTTTCCTGTATTTTTCATGTTTTAAGATAATTTCTAATTATCTTATTATCTTACAGATTTAATTAGTAAGACAATTTAAACACAATTAAGACAATTTAATTAGTAAGACAATTCACAAAAAGTTTTCAAATGCAGTTTTTTAACCATGCAGAGAACAAGTGAATATTTCATTTTAATTTAAACTGACACAAAATTCACCTGTTAAATAGTTTCAAGAAGAGTTTTGAAATAGAAGTTCTTTTACTTCTTTTTTTATTCTTTTAAAGCTTAGTTTTCATTTTTAAATAGTGGTTTGGTAAGCGAGATCAGCTCATCTTTACTGCAACCACATAATATGTAAGTAGGCAGCAATGTAATGAGTGAGTGAAGTAATCAAAAACAAAGTAAACATTTGAATTTTACTTTTAATCTCCCTGTGTTTTGGCAAATTTTCCCAATTAATTCTACAGGCTTATCCAAGACACTACTACATTTTATTGTGATAACAATACGTTGTTTAACAGTCACAAATTTTGATTTTCAAAGTATTATACATTTTTGTTCTTTTTTACTCTTTCTGCCTTGTTTTTGTGGCTATTGCTGTAATATTAGTTTTTCTATCACAAGTTTCTCCAAGACAGCTTTAATTTCTCATAAACCTTGTTTACACAATTGGATATATCATGCACCCCTGCTGGACTTAATCCCTTTGTGTGAAATATTCTTTTTGAGGCAATCAGTTTCATCATTTTGGATGATATGATAAAATATAAACTGAAATAAACATCTGTAAGCCTGATAGTTAAATTTAAAGACAAATAATTACAAGATTAGATCAGGGTATATTATTACTACTAATAATAATTAAATGCTAAGTAATTTGCCTAGAGGTAGACATTAGTTACCATCTTTTATTAAATTTCATAATTATAATTAAATTAATATTTATTAATCAATTTAGAAGGTTCTGGAAGAAAAGAATTGGCCTGGAGTGGGACTCAAACCCACAAACTCCTGCATATCATGCAGTTGCATTGCCTGTTAGTCTATCCAGATTTCTGTCTGATCTTCACTTTCAGAATATTAATTTTTAGATATAAACATACTGGTTACACATGCATATTTTAGCATTTAGTTATTAATAGTGGCAGTAATATAGCCCAATATAATCTGGCAATCATTTGGCTTTAAAATATAAGCTATGTAAATGTGCAATGCTGGGCATGTTGCACCATTGCAATAGGTATAAAAATTTAACTTAATCTGTTTGTTCCAACTTTAATGTCCCTATTTCCTTCTATCTGGTCTTATCATGGTGAATATACATAATTTGCTGTTAACATTCTCAATAACAACTTAGCCTATGCTTTATTCTTATTAAACTAAATAACAACAAAGCTAATGAATTTAATTTTTTCGTTAATAGGGATAGATAAAATGGTAATTGATGACGACATATTTGGATGGGAATTAGTAGTTTTTCAAATTTGTTTGACTGAATAAACAAGAAATATTGGAAGACATCATCTTATCAAAATAGTTAAAACGGAGAAAGCAAATGTCTATTTCAGATTATTTTAACCATGGATTGGACAAGGACCAATGGACGTTTCTGGACGACCCTGGAACATGCTTCAACTCATAACTGGGGCATACCAATGGGTCCTGGTTGGTCATGATTGCTCATTGCATCTTTCTAATTTAGTGAAATTGAAAAAAAAATGAGGGGATGCTTTGTATACATTTTCAAAATTGTGAATTGTCATGGATGTGCATCTATCTGTTTTCATTGGAAATGCAAATCACTAATGCTTGAAATAACTAATCTTGGTAAACAGTAGGAACTGCTAGAAGTCTGCTATTGAAGTGTTGTGTTGCATTTTCATCTTGTTTTGGGCTTATAAAATTTTCTTTTCAGATGATATGCATTTTGATTAATCTGGACAACATAAAACTATAATTATTATACTAATAAAGCATTATGCTTGATAATAGTTTTTTTATTAGTTGCCTATTAAGTATTGCCTATTAGTTTATTAAGTAACATTAGTGTAGCAATCAAAATAACTGAACTACTCTGCATTATCACAGTAATACAGGTCTTTGTTCATCCAAATTATCATTAAATCAGACATTTAAGACTATACATTACATTTTCATGTATAGTAAATAGCATTTTAAACAGGTTTGCTATATTCACTAGTATGAGTACTAGTATACTAGTACTCATACTAGTATACTAGTATGAGTACTAGTATTCTCAAAAGTCGGGGGTCGTCTTATACGCCGGTGTTGTCTCATAGGGCGAGTATATCCCAAACTATATATTTTAACTGTAAAAGTCGGGGATCGTCTTATATGCCGGAATATACAGTAATTCCTTCAGCATAGTGACAACCTGCATGCCTTCCCATAGCATGCTTATAGCTTTTCCTGTGAGTTCAAAATAGACATGACATGTCGCATCTCCTTCCATGATTTGTGTGAGAAATGCATTACTTTCTGCTTGATAGTTCAGTAACCAGTGCCACTGCCATCCACTGATCCTTGTTATTTCTATACTAGAATACTACAGGATGGAAATTAACTAGGTATTAAGAAATTGCAATAATCTTTGTAATAATAATGCAATTATAATAAAATTTGTGTGTGTGTACAGCAATCAATGGGATTTTATAATTCTCATATCAATGGTATGGGCAGTGACCAAGAGAGGCTACATACAGTGGCAAAAAAGATGGCCAACTGCTTGTCTGTTCAGGGGAAAGTGCAGATTGCTACATACTATGAGATATGGAAATCATTGGTTGCTGTGCAGAGTTTGTGGACTGAATAAATGAATGGCAGTGAACAACAGACATGTCAAGTCCCAGACAAACACACGTTCTCCAAACAGTGAAAAATATTGAACATTGATATAGACTGATAGATGGTAGAGTATTTTTTCACTCGTAACTGAAATGAATCTGGTCTTTCCATGCAATTGTAAGAGATCTCAGATGTCACAAGAAATGTGGCCAGTAGGTTGTTTACATCAACTGTTAGACAATAACAAGAATCAGTGGATGGCAGTGGCACTGGTTACTGAACTATCAAGCAGAAAGTAATGCATTTCTCACACAAATCATGGAAGGAGATGCGACATGTCATGTCTATTTTGAACTCACAGGAAAAGCTATAAGCATGCTATGGGAAGGCATGCAGGTTGTCACTATGCTGAAGGAATTACTGTATATTCCGGCATATAAGACGATCCCCGACTTTTACAGTTAAAATATAGTTTGGGATATACTCGCCCTATGAGACAACACTGGCGTATAAGACGACCCCCGACTTTTGATAAGATTTTCATGGGTTAAAAAGTCGTCTTATATGCCGGAATATATGGTATATGCTCATCATATGTTTTGACATTGAAGGATTCATTACATGTAGAATTCAAACTGCAAGATGAAACCATCATTGCAAATTGTTATGGTAAAACATTGTTTTTGATTTATCTCTGTAGCTGTTGCAATCATTCAGGAAAACTTATGTGTGGCATTATCCTGTTGATACCTGATAACACATAGCTCATTTGATTTAGGGACGACTGAATAAAATAGAAAAATTTGGGATTTATAGTATTTCTATTGAGAAATAAGCATATTAATACAATATTTTGACAGCCAGATGGTCCAGTAGTTAAGGTGTCAGACTACACTCTAGAGACCAAGAAATTAAACTAGACAGGTCCAAAAACCCCAGAAATTTTTTAGGTTTGATATTCTTAGTGCCACAGGGCAGAAAGAGTAAAAAAAGAACAAAAAAGTATAATACTTTGAAAATCAAAATTTGTGACTGTTAAACATAAAGTAAAAAATTAAAACTTGGTCAATGGTATTTACATTTTAAAAAATATAAAAATATCACAAATAGAAAAATGAAAATGAAGACAAAGTTTTGTATATTTGTGATATAAAAGTATCACAAATATACAAAACTTTGTCTTCATTTTCCTTTTTCTGTCATTTCAACACACCAGTGACAGTCCACACTTACAGAGACAACCTTTTATTTGAGGCTTTTCCTCCACAAAAAAATGCAAAATGGAATAAACATCCTCTGACAATTTTGCCAATATTTCAATTTGCAATATGTATTAGTAATGTATAAATGACAGAAAAAGGAAAATGAAGACAAATTTTTGTATATTTGTAATACTTTTATATTTTTAAACAAAGTATTGTTATTGTTAAATATAAGAAGATCTGAAGATTGAATCTGAAATATTTCATGCTGTAGTTAGAATATTAAGTGTCCAAAATACTTTTTTAAAATTTTCAGACTTGAGAACTCAAATTATTAGAATCCTAATCAAAAATCACATAATATAAAATAAAATGGTGTATAATAAAAAATAATATGATGACTTACTTATTTAACACTGTTGTATCCTTAATACAAAATACATGATATCTTAATTAATTTGAAGAGCAAATTGTATTTTGTACAGAGAAACTCATTTAAAGATTTTCAAGAAAAAAATACATTAAATCATGGAATATGTAAAATCCAAACATTTTTAAAAAATCATGCTAAAATATAAAATAAATGTATACATATGCATTCAGAATGGATAAAGTGAAGAAAAACATATCTTAGCAGTATAAATGCTTCTGTGAAAACATTTATTTTATGTAATACTAGCTGTACCCAGCCACGCGTTGCTGTGGCTCAAAATGTATATATTATAAATGTATAACATTCCCTGCGGGGGGGAATTTTGAAAAATCCCTTCTTAGTGTACATTCTCTTGATGTAAACAGAAAAAAACCGTAAAATAGTATAATAGAAACCAAGTTGTTCACAGTAAGCCTTCCTGTCCCTCTCCCGCGGGGTGGAAAATTTCGACACCTATATAATATAAAAGCATGCATGTATTCGAATGCAATGTTGTGTCAAAATTTCAAAGCAGTCTGTTAAGAACTTTCTGAGATTTAAGACTTTGAACAAACAAACATTTACCTTTTTATTTATATACATAATATGTATAATGATCAGTGTCTGTTAACATGTTTTACAAAGAAATAAAAACTATTAAGCTATCTTTTGAAAGTAATCAAGGATATTGTCTTGTTTGTTTCCTGTTGAGGATTTGATGTGTTTTCATCACTGCAGTTTCTAACTTTGAAACATAAATGCATTTTTTCTTAATATTGTCATTGCTATTGTGCATTAAGTACTTCTTTTTGTATTTTGCACTTGTTGCCATAATGCCATAATGTTTGGGTTTGTAGCTGGACAACAGAATGTATAGTGGACTTTTAAAATTGACTTGATATTACTTTACTACACTTGCTATACTAATCTGAGTCCAGCAATGGTTACGAAAGTGTCAAAACTATAGAACATTGTGCCCTCTTACTATCACAGTGTGGCGAAAAAATTTCTTTTACGTAGTTTCTATTGTAATAATTAAATTAGAATAATTCAAAACAAAAAGAAATTAATAATTACAAAAGAATAAGGTAATTAGATCTAGTTATGCAAAAAGCTACCAACTCTATTAAATTGAATGAATCACATTTAAAGTTTTTCATTTTCAAAAAATAGACTATGGGTTAGTCACTGAGCTTTTTGAATACATTAGTAGTAGCTGTGCAGTTTGGTTATTCCTGTAAAATGAAGGCTGCACAAATCTGAATTTGTACATGACTTTAACCCATTTTTATACATTCAAGAGTTGGTAGCTTTTTTGCTTAACTGTCTCCATTAATGTTGTGTTTCTCTTAATTTAACTAAATATGATTTTTTATAGTTTCTGTAAGGAGGACTCTTTCAAGAGAAGAATCTGAATTGGCTTATCACACCTTAAGACGTTATAGAAGAGGTCCAATTAATTTAGACCCCAAATCAATTATTTTAAAAGAAAAAATAGGTAAATATAATACTTTTATATTAATTATATGAAAAGCTTTAAGATATCTAAAACATTTCAGCTTTTCTTATTTTTTATTAATATAAGTTGTTATATATCTAAAATATCAGAATTAAAATTAATTATTACATACAATGCAATAATGTTTAATGCAAATCATAATTTTGTGTTATAATCACAAACAATATCATGAATAAATGAAAAATCTGTCAAATGTATTACAATAAAATTCTAATATGTTAATGATTGAAAACTAATGCAATATTTACACTGCATTATTTGACTTTATTTATAAGCAAAAATTTTTCTTCAATTAGCTTTTCATTTGTATTTTTTATTTTTTTAAATTTTATTTTGATTGTTTGTATATTTATTCGAAGTACGCAGCAGCACTTTTCAGTATTCGAAAGGGCTGTTTTCTTTGCTGTCAATTAGTAGTAAAAGTATGGATAAAGTAACCATAAATTTTTATCTTTTATAGTATTACTTGATGAACGTTGGTGTATAATTATTACTTTTTTTATTTTTTTCTTTTCATTAGGCATTGTAGAAATTCAATTTTGTTTCTAGAACAGAAACAAATAAATTTTAATCATTAGCAATTATCATAATAGAAATATAGCAAAAAACATTAAATGAATATTTATTAAAATTTCCAGGATCTGGTAATTTTGGCGAAGTGCTTCGAGGAGTATTTGCTACAGGTCCAATGGAAGTACAATTTGCCCTCAAAATGTTAAAAAATAATTCTGTGCCTAATCAAAAGGTAATTTTCATAATAGAAAATTTTATTTCTAATTAAGGATGTTAACAAAAGTAAAATTTTAGACAGAGATATTGAAGGAAGCTCAGATGATGGCAGCTCTTGATCACCCTCATATTGTTAGACTCATTGGTAAGTATTAAAAATTATGTAATAAGAAGCAATTATTATTTATTTGAAGAATGTACATGTAACAAATATAATATTTAATTTTTTAATTCTTAAGAGTATGGTTCTCAAATGTTTTTGGTTCATGGCACACTAAAATTTTTCTGGTGCACTTAATGTACAAAATTAAAAATGTGTTGTTTTTTCAAACAGAACATATCTTGAAGAATGAGTTTTATTACTACTGTATGAAACTTTGAACTGTAAAAATAAAGAAATAATTACATATTAATAGCAAAATTATTTTTAATTAGAGCACAGTAACAACATTATGGTTGCATGTTAATATGTAGTGAAAGCTCCTCAGTGGCAATACAAACCATATACACCATTGCATGGAATCAAACAACAGTCTAATGTTGTTCTGTGACACTCCTCTAGAAATTCTGAAATTGTTGGGCTAGTTTGCTTGCATTCTGTGATGACCGCAACTATCTTCCTAGCATATCCTATACATGCTTGATTAGTGAGAAGTCTGAAAAACCTGATTGGCCAAGGAAGTGAATGAATCCAGGAGACATTGTTCAGAGATTCTCATCATGTTGTTGGTAAATAGCTTTGAAAGGCATTACAGTTGGCTGTGTACTGGTGTGGTGTCATAGGAGACTAGATTGTAACCCCATATATGGTGGTTTTCTGCCATTCAACTACTGCAGCTGAATTGGAGCAATGACTATGCCTCTTCTATATCATCTGCATCCAGAGAAAAGTGGCATTCATCACTAGATACTATACAACACCAGTCAAGCATCATCCAGGATTGACAACTGTCTGACAGTATTGCCTATGTTAAGCAGTCAGTGATAGATGTCAGATTGTGGAAGATGTCCACAATCTGACATCTATCACTTCAGATTTCATTTTAAATGGTCATCAGTTTCTATTTAAAATGGAAGAAAACATTTGTTTTGTTTAAACATATTCATTATTTGAACCTAAACACAAATTTCCAAGAAATAAATACACAAATATTTATTTTCTGTAATTTGTGTTTTCATGTATAGTTCCAGCTTACTTGTGCAGTGGTTGTTTTTTGTTTTATATTCATTATTTGGCTTTTTGGTGTTAAGTATATTTATTACTAAATTACAACAGTATTGCCGTAGAGACTGTATTTATAGCTTATTATTTTCTTAATTTTGTAGGTGTTTGTGAAGGAGAATCATTCATGTTAGTTATGGAATTAGCACCTCTTGGTCCTTTGAATAAATATCTTAGATGTCACAGGTAAACATTTTGAAACTTGTAATTTAGAAATATTTTTGTTTATATATACAGTAGGTGCCACATAATGTAATTGAAGATATTGTTATTAGTTATCAAAATTAATATATTTCAAAACATAAATTAAATAACATCACAAAACTTTCACTTACTTTAATCAGAAATTCACTTATTAGTAACATAATAATAATTATAAGTTTGAATTTAATAACCAATTGTTAATAACAACCAACTGACAAAACAGTTAACAGTTATAAGCCATGCTGTTCCAATAAAAACATTATCATAACATAGAATAAATTTAAATTAAATTATCCAATTATATAAGATGCTTACTTTTAACATTTTAAATGTTCATTTTAATCTTGCATTCAATACTGTATACAGTACTATACTTTAAATTTTGATTTCTGGCATTTGTTACTTCATTTATAGCATTTATACCAGTTTTCACTTTTTAAATAGGCACAGACATTTGAAATTAAGTTGTATTTGTTGAAGAGAAGATCATAAATAACATTCCAGCAAATATATCAAAAAGTTTAAAAATTGATTGATAATTGAAAAGGAAATTCCAGTGTCTGCTATAATGATGTCATCCAGTAATATGCCAAATTGTTACTGAAAAAGGCTTTGGAGAGTTATCTGATAAAATTGGAAAAAATCAGCACATGAGCAATCCACAGCTTATGAGGTTCAAATATGTAGCTCCTGGCATTTTGGCAATGTAATTTTCTTTTCCTGTTTTCTGCCTCTTTGACACTAATTAAGCTGATATTCGTGACAAGAAAACAGTCAAACTAATCTTAACCAATGAAAACATGCAAATAAATTATATATTATAGTTTGCATATTATTAGCATATACAGGAAATCTTCATTAATTCAAACTCAGATAGTTCAAAATTCCATTACTGTACTGTTTTTCTAGCCAGGGATTTACATTTTAAGAAATTAGGTTAGTTCAAAATTCAAAGTGAAAATTCTGTCTGAACTGTGATATGTGTATATGAGTTCATATAAGGCTCAGTAGAGACAAGCCATCAAGTAAGTGAATGAAGGAATGACTTAACAAAGCAAACCTTACTATACTGGAATTAGAACACCTGTCTATCTGAATTTTTATTTTTATTGTATTTTAACAAAAGATAATGGCTGTACACGAAGTGTTTAACCACAAAGCGGAAAAAGAGGGAAAGGGAAGGAGGAGGCTGAGAAGATACAAAGGAGAGAAAGAAGGATTCCTCTGATCAGTGTACGTAAGATTACAACTCCTTCTATGATTAATGTTGGCATGCAGTTTTTAGGCTACAAAGCCATGGGTCTAAAAGGAAATCTGAATTATAGCATACATCAATAAGTAATGCAGCTACATAAAAGTTAAACAGAGTAAAGTTTAAAGCTTAAAACTAAAATAAAGGCTTCAAACTAATACTAAAATAGCGGTGCATTACAGATTTATTTCATTACTAATTATTCCAAAGTTTATTTCATCATAAACAGTTTGAAGAAATTATTATCATGTTATGTACACTTTAAAGCAACAGTGAAAGGAATTGTGATCTGTAATGAATGCACCACACAAGTGTGTTTTTGCAAATCAAAATATTGTTTTGTGAAAAATGACATTGGCACCAATACCAAAACTGTATATAATGAAAATTCTTAACACCACTGTTATGGCTTTTGACATTGGAATGATTACTTGATGTCTCTGATATCACATCTTTCCATAGCAAAATAATTACAAATGTAAAACGTCATTGAATGAAGGTTTCATACTTTATTGTGTTTTGTGTACATCTAAGATAAAAAGGGAATAATTTGAAAACGATTGATCCATTCATACTTGACAACAGTTTCTGTACCTGTAAGGTTTACAGGTATGTTTTTGGAGATACACATATGTTTAGATCAAAGTGCCTCCATACTATAAGAAAAAATATACCAACAACTCTAATCTGGTCAATGTGGCTTTGTTTTTACAATAATATATTTTTGACAGCCAGAAAACTGAGCAGTCAAGTTGTCAGCCTATTGCTCTGGGGGACCCAGGATCGAATCTGGATGGGTCGAAAAAAGTCTTGGGAATTTTTCAGGTGGTGGTCCATCTGGATATGTCTGGTTCTGTCACTCACCAACCAACTGCCCCATTGTGGCTGGCCAAACTCATAATGGCTTACTAAAAACCCTCTTAGTGTCTACAGGACAGTAACATATTTTTGGATTTTACCTAACCATGGAATACCCTCTTTTTCTTTTATCTCATAAAATACTACTGGGTTTCAGGATTGTAAGATTGGGTAACAAGTAGCAGATTGAGATATTTGTAGGGCTCTAGGCTACTAGATTTGGGAAATTTACTATTTTTTGGGCTGCATTTAGAGAAATTCTGCTTTATTTTTTATAAAAGCTATCTGACAACCTGTGACATTCTTTCTAAGATTTACACTCTGCATTGCAATTTAACATAAACAAAAGGGTGTCCTACTACAAACACTTTTTGCCTTTTTAGAACAAACAAAATTTTTCTCTAAATTAACTGAATTTTTGTGAATTATGTAATGGTTCAGACCTGTCCGAGACCTCACAAAAATCAGTTGTGAAATAACATTTAAGAGGGCACGTAGTGGAAAAAGCAGTGATGGCACTATGAGCACCAAAGAGTGGAAATCAACTAAGTTGTTTGAATTATTGCAGAAATTTAGTCCTGATTAAATATACAATTCAAATGAAACAGGGTTACTTTACTATGCCAACCCAGATGTTTTTTTGAGTTATAAACATGCAGTATTGTTGAATTAAAAAAAGCAATGGATCACTTTACCATATTGTGATGCTGTTATGTCAATAAGAGATAAACAGACGTTATTAGTCATTGGAAAGCATGCTAAGCTTCAGTGGTTCAAAGGTGTTAGAATGGACTAGTTGAGTATTATGCCAACAAGAATGCATGGACAATTTTCAATATTTTTTTTGAAATGGCTTATGATTTGGGATGCAGAACTGCAGAAAACGTGAAGAACAGTTCTGTTACTAGAGTTGGATATTTCTGGTTTGGAACAGTTTCAAAGGAACCATTCTGGACTCGGAACTACTAGGAACAGTTCCACACTGAGTGTCAAGAAAGTTCTCGTTGGAACTACTAACATGTTTTTCATTTTATACTTTTATGAATATGGCTTTTTATGGAACAGTGAACTCTCTACCGGAATTTGTACTTGAACTACCATATATCTCGGCAGATAAGACGAGGTACAAATTTTCATCGAAGTTTTATAGTTTTTGCATATATCTGTCCTATAAGATGACCCCCAAACTATCAATGGCCTATGAATTTAGTTTAGATCAGTGATCATCTGAATAATAATACTGTATAGTGTATATGGAATTATGTCCTATTTGTAATTTTTTGAATGAACAAATTTTATTTTCTTGCATCTGGCAGCACTGCCTTGCAATTGTAGCAAACATTCGCACTGATTCAGCATTCGGGTAATGACCTTGACTATTCACAAAAACGTATGGGCTACTCTATTTTGTGCACATACCCTACTCTCTACTAGTAAATAATTATGGTTTGTCTGTTTTTTATAATGGTTTTAATTTATATAAATTTCAAACCTAATTTTTTTTGTATCTGTCCTATAAGACGACTCTGGATTTTGGGGGTCTTTTTTTATGATTCAACTATTGTCTTATCTGCCGAGATATACAGTAAATGAAAATGTTCTGTGAGTTTTTAGGAATAATCAAATTAGTTTAAAGTATTTACTAAATTTAAGATTTATTAGAGTTTGTAATTATTTGTTTTTTTAGTAACTAATAGATTTTTTTAGTAACTAATAGATATGTGTGACATTTTGCCTGGGCAAAAAGTTAGAAGCTTGAATGTTAAAGTGAAAACCATATTACAGATTTGGTTATTTTAGCCTACTATTGTTTTATTTATCATGATATGTCAAGGAGATCAAATTGGGAAGAGTGGGATGTCCAGATTTCAAGGAAGTCTATATTTTTCTTGGAGTCCCAGAGAATAAGTATTAAAAAGTTGGTGCAGATTGGACAAAGGGTTTAGGAGTTACTAAGGAGGATGAAATCAGGAATGGAGTATGGTGTCCAGGTTTCATGATAGTTATATTTTCGTCAGAGTCTGAGTTAAGCAAGAATAATTTGGAGCAGATTGACCAAATAAGCTAAGAATGGAGACAGACAGTTTATTATATATATATATATATATATATATATATATTTGATGAGGAATCATCTAGGAATTCAACAGACAAAGCAATTCTGATGAAACATAACAGTCTGAGGAATTGTCTAGGTTAATGGTTCCAGTTTCAGAAGCAGAACTGAATTTTCCACCTCTATCTGCTACTCATGGTAAACTCTCCTGCTCATCTCATGTTGTATATTTGAAAAACATTCATCTGGAGTTTATTCTGGCTAATACTACATCTTGATACAACAAATGGTTATGGAAGTCATAAAAAATTTGAAAATGTATCATGGAATGCTGGTACAACATCCTTGAAGCAATTGAAGAGAATATTGTAGTGCTTTGCAGCTAATATGTATTATTATTATTTTTTCTATTTTTAGTTTGTGTCTTATCATTTTTTCTGTTATTGTGCATGTTCCTCTATGTTTCCTTCCTTTGTACCACTGGTTCTCTGCTGATGGGGATTATATGATGCATATGAGATGTGGGGATTAGCCCAAGGAATGGGCACATGGAACGGAGAGGCATCCGCTGGCAGGGGATATAAATATGGTGGTAATCCATGTGATGTATCTCTTTTTTTTTTTTTTTTTTGCTGGCTTTCATGTTTTGGTTACTGGAGGATGCCCACCGTAACTTGTAAGGGCTCCAAGGGACAACGAGGATAGACATTAAACAAAGAAGTTCCAGTTAAAGTCATCCTGCAAAGAGAGAGAGCTGTTCAGAAGAATAACCATCCTAGGATTAAAGAAAGTATGGCACTGTTAAAGAATCCATCTCCATCAAAGTGAAATACAAGCAAGGAAAGAAAAGCGCTATCTAAAGGAACAAAGGACTAAACGGAGTGTTGTCAAAACCTATGATTTTTCTTTTAAAAATGAACATTCATATGTTCCCCTTTTTTGTTCTTTGCATTGTTTTTTGTATTCTGTTGGGTGTCGAGGGACCTCACATAATGGAGGAAGAACAGGAGAAGAAGAAAAGAAAAGACAAACTTGTAACGCGACCAAACATCACAAAATTGAATTGTGTATAGCTTGTGTTAAATGTGTATAGTGTTGCCAATAAACCTTTGTTCTTACATCACATGCTATTGCACTGACTGTTTTTTCTTTTGTTTTTGTTCAATCCTGCAGACACCATGTGCTATGGGAATTACCATAATATCATCTGTAAAAACAAATGAAAGTGGTTTCAAGGTTACTATATTACAAGCAATACAAAAATGCTGCTGATAGTTGAAGAAAAGTAAGCTGTAGCACAATCTGAAACTGCTTTTCTCATTGCAGTTTTAAGACTTCAGTACAAGAAATGTCATATATAACTAATAATAGTAGTGAAATCACTTAAAAACTACAAAATGTTAGAAATCACAAAGAATTTTTATACATTGATAACAACCTTCCATGTTACAATAAAACGAGGATTGTGTAGATGCAATTATTGAACAAGTTGTTTTGGAAAAACATCTAAAAACTAAAGAAGATAAGGAAAGAGATGGAGATGATATTCTTGATCAAGACTTGGTGACTAGGAAGCCAGAAAATTTATTCCTGAATAAGATGATGTTTTATACAAGATGGAAATGAAGTAAGTCCCATTTTTGTGTTGGATGCCTGTGCCAATTTTGTACAAGTTATAAGAGTATAAAGAAAATGCATCAAAATATGCTAGGTAAATTTCTGCAAAAATAATTACTTTTTGTATTTGAATATGCTGTTCTTGAACTTGAATTTATTTACATATATGTATTCAAGTAATTATAGATGGAATACTCAAAAGTCTATTAATAATAATAATAATAATTACTTACATTAAAACAATTAACAAATCTGATTAAATTTCTAGAATTTCTTATTGTGTTCTAATTACTTTCACTGCATAAAGTTATCGCGCAGTTATTTTTATCGGTATAAGCTAGTCCTAAAATAGCACCTACTGTATCTAAATAATTGAGATTAATAAATTTACATTGAGAAAGTATGTTGTATCTAAGAAACTATTGTTATGTTATCTGTAAACTAGCAAAATTTATTTAACTTGACTACTTTCGATGCAAATATGGATCATTTTCAAGTCTGTTCAATAATGGAATGGAACCAATAAGAATTTAATTTAATTTTATATAATAATTATTATTATAATAAGCAGATTTTACTGTATATTACTTTTAATTTTGTTTTTCATTAAATTGTTTTAAGATAGACTTATTTATAAAAATTATCAACAGCTGTATAAGAATAATATAAGCAGCTGAAATATATTTCTTGTTCTTATATAAATTTATATTTTAATAATTATATTATATTTGTTTCAGAGATATGCCTGTACAAGATATTTTATATTTGATGATGCAAGTATCAATGGCTATGGAATATTTGGAAAATAAACAATTTGTACATAGAGATTTGGCTGCTCGTAATGTGCTCCTTGTTAATGAAAGTTTTGCTAAAATTAGTGATTTTGGTATGTCTAGAGCATTGGGACTGGGGAAGGAATATTATCGGGTAATTAAGCTTCCCTTTGTCGGTATATTTAAATAAATAAATAAATAAAATAATAGAAATTATTTTATTAATTTTTTTCTACATTAAGGCTGAAGTTGCTGGAAAATGGCCATTAAAATGGTATGCTCCAGAATGTATTTATTACTTTAAATTCAGTACAAAGTCAGATGTTTGGAGTTATGGAGTTTCCTTATGGGAAGCATTATCTTATGGAGAGAAACCATATCAGGTAATAGAATTACAAAATTTGTAAAATGTAGATACTTTCAATTTGTATACAATATATTGTTGAAATTTTCAAAGTTCTCTCAAGAATAATCAATAATTATTATTTATTTGTAGTAATCCAAGCTTCATTTTTATTTTAATTCAATTATTTATTTACAACATTTTGTAAAATATCAGTACATTTTTTTTTATACAGTATAAATTTATATACCGTATTTTACGGACTATAAGACGCACCTGAATTTTGGAGGCAATTTTTTTAAGGAAAAAAGTGCGTCTTATAGTCCGTAAAATATGGTATACAGTATATAAAACAATGCTTATTGTACATATTTTCTTCTTTGTTACTGGTACACTAAAAATAACTGATGCCATCAATTCAAAAAGGGCTAATGTTCAGAGAACCTAATTTTTCAGAAATAGCAAAAAAGCTGAAGTGTATGAGCATATTGGAAAGGTATAGCCTTTGAGATTAGATTTAAATGATAGGTTACATTTAGTCCATTCATTTACCAGCAGCAGCAACTGCAATTTTGGCATGGTTTTACAATGAGAAACAAAGTCCTTGGACTTCAGCCCATTTTGAAGTAAACAAGTAACAGACAGATTATTTCTTGCAAATTAAAATTATTTTTATTAAATCTCCAGTGTATTTCCATTTCATTTCCAATTCTCCCAACAGGTCTCTAAGAATCATTGAAAGTCCTTTTTCTTGAATTTGATCCTTAAAAGTTTTCTTTTTTATCACTTGGTCCAAGAAATTATCTATTTTAAAGATATTAGTTAATTTTATATACTATTATACAAATAATACAGAGATAAAATATGTAAAATTTGAAAGAGAAAGAGATCAACAAATTGTTTCCTCTGTTTTGGCCAGGCAATGCATGATACTCGGTTAGGACTTTGGGAGTTTTATAAAGTTTAAGAACCTCTTTTTGGTAATGCACAATAACCCTGTCATAGATTTTTAACAAGCATTCTTTCCCTTCACTAAGTAAATAGATTAGTCCTAACTACTGCACATTCTTACGGCCTGGTCAAAATTTGTGAAATGAACTACACTTGTTGAAAGCTGAAATATGAAGCAAGTACTGTTTTTTCTTTTAAGTTGTTTTGCTTATTTTTTTGTTTTAATGTGTTCTTTAATACTGTTAAGCTAGATGAGTGAGTGATTAAGGTTTCAGCCTATTGCTCTGGGGATCCAGGAATGAATTCAAGTGAATCAAAAAACTCCAGGAATTTTTCAGGGTGGTCAAGTTTTTTCCCTCACCACCCACCCGCTCCATTCCACTATCAGCCTTGATAAAAAGCCCTCTTAGTGTACAGAGGGTGGAAAGAGTCAAAAAACTAAAAATACTGTTAATTAATAAAATAATAGAATTTTTTAAAATATATGTTGTATATTACAAAATTTTGGCTTAGTTACAGAATTCTATCAAGACAAAATTTTGTCATCCTAGGTGCCTATCAAAGGAAAAGATATATACTTAAATATTTATCCAAGTGCATAAGAGAACTTTCCAGCATTTCATGAGCATATGGTGCATTAGTTCCATCTTGATGTTTAAAATAAAATCATTCGTTCAAAAATGACACATTTACATTTACAAATTTTTCCCATTTCTTCCAACCACAAAAATAGCAGAAGGGAATCACTTTAAAAGATTTAGCATAAAGAGTTTCTGATTGTAAAGGATAAAAACCAACACTGTATAAATTAATACAGAAATTTATACTACAGAAAATAAAATTACTGTATGATCAGATCATCTTGGCATAGCTGGAAAGCACTTGTGGAATTATGTGCTGCTTTTATGCATTCGTCTCATTTCCTCATAATCATTTCACAGTAGTGTTTGTGAGTATAAGGTATTGCCTCATTGTTCTAACAATTTCTAACAATGAGCAGATTGCATAATGCTCTTGTATCTTAGAGCAACATCAGCATTGTGTGTCATCACAATTTGTGAAGATTATATATTTATAATTTGCATTTTGTTCTTATGTTTGAAAGATTTAAGTATTGCCACAGAACTTCCAATGCAATTTATGTTTCTTTTTGAATGAATGAATTTATTTTACTGCAGACATCACAGAGCAATTAGTGCACTATACACTATGCATATATTCATGCAATGTTGGCAAGATCTCTTTTGTCTCTGGATAAATGTTAAAGTAGGCACACTATATTTCTTTCTTTGTAGAATAGTCTTTGTAGGAATTTACCTGGTAGGATTCTGCAATAACCCCAAAATTTTGTCTGTAAGCCATGAAATTTTTGATCCTTTTTTATTCCATTGTGAAGAATACTTGAAGGGTTCTTATGCTGCAGGCAGCTGTTATCTTAATCTAGATTATCTATCAAAAGATAAATTATTGGTGCTAATAACTAACTGTAGAAATAGCCAATGTTAATGTTAGGAATAAGTAATATGTGTACTGTTGACATTACTTGGGTAAAGTGTTTTTATTTAGTTATTTTTTTATATGTTTAGAACATTTATATATGTATTTTTCCATTTTTTTCACAAATTTCAGTCTGTTGTCTGTGTTTTAAATATTGACTTATTTGGTTAATTTCAATCTGTCAAATTCTCTTCTATATTTCATTTTTTAGTTGCTTTATATGAAAACTAAAGTGTAATTGTATTTGTTATGTATTGGCAAACCATCTTAACTTACCAAAGCAAAAACGTTTTGTTTTATGTAATTTTGTTGTTAAAGAAGATATATACACTTCAAAAGTGAAATTGCAACATCATGAAGGAATATGTGTAGGTAGCCACATGTACAGTACATTGGAAAACCAGTAGAGGTGACAGAGATATGCAAATGATTAAAATAATAAACAGATATGCAATGGACACTGTTTATTCAGTAACAAATATGGCCCCCACGAGCAGCTCTACAGGTCACTATCAATATGGTAATTCATGGTTTGACTGAGATATCCCTTGCCAAACTGCATCCAATATGGTATGCATGTTGTCTACAGTATGTGGCTGTGGTCCCCCAGTGCATCTCACATCAGGCGAGGTCCCACAGGTGTTCAGTGGTAGAGAGATCTGGTGAGGCTGCTGGCTGAGGATGTGAATTCCGTTCGGGCTGGTGAGAGTTTACCATGTGATTTACAGGAAGGTATTATCTTGATGGAACACTGTATCAAGTGCAGCCTGCATCAGTGGCTGAACCACAGGCCCCACAATTTGTGTGATGTACTAGTTCATTGTCAGAATACTGGAAATATGCACCAGGGCCATCTGCTGATTGAAGATGATGCCTGATGTGATGTTTGTTGAAAAGGGCTGGCACATAATGTTCCCCAGGATATAATGTTCACTGTACCCATCCATGGGTTCATTCCTCCACAGACAGAAGCAAGATTCATCCACAAACAATACCAATTCCATTTAATGGTCCAGTTGTGATGACGATGACACACACCAGGCATGCAGCCCTGTGTCGAGTGGTTAATGGCACCCTGGTTGCTGGTTGCTGGTTGCTGGTTGCTGTGCATGCAGTCCAACTTCATGCAACCTGTTTTGAATGGTTTGAGTGGACACAGATGAACCCTTTGACGACAGGCAGATTCTGATGTCATGTTCCATGGTGAACTGGTCCCAAGGGCCATTCAGTGAATCTGCTGGTCTGTGCATTCTGTCATGTACCAATGTAATCCATATTCTCTTTGGCTTTTTTGCAGATGTTTTTGCATCCATCATGTCACACGTAGCTGGATGGTACTCTCAAGTCATGCCCAATGCAGATGTGCATTAACAAACTGAGGTTAAACAACTACCATATGAACGACTGTATCATGGAGCTGCAAAAAGTGAGGTTTCTGCAGCTCTATGATACAGTCTCATTCCCTAGCTGTTAACTGGTGGTATTCAGCTTGCTGTCATCTCTGAGGCATTTTCTACACTTCTTTGAAAGTTTGGCTGCTGTGAACCATTGCTTATAACATTTACGGTCTAACTAGGCTGCTGATCTTTCTAGTCCAAAACTGGGTACCACATGACCTGATGCATATAAAACTTAATCATTTGCATATCTCTGTCACTTCCACTGCTCCTGCAATTTGTATGTGGCTATGTGCATTCCTTTGTGGTGTTGCAATTTCACTTTTGAGGAGTGTAATTATTGCAAGTTTTATAAATTTAAGGAGGATATATTCTATCCAGGGCAAATCTAACTTAAGATCTGCAAATAAGTTATGTTGTAAAATTTCCCATTACTTTACCTTTTAAAATTTGTTCAAAATATAGCTTTATTTTACCAAGCATTTTGTTTGACTTTTGTTTTCTATTGCTAGCTAAACTTTATTAGAAACCTTGGAATAGATTTGCTTAAAGATTATCTATATATTTTAAATCCCCAACTAAATGGCCAGTTGAGTCAAACCCAACATTTTTATTATCTTTCTTATAAAGTCCTTTTTTTCAATTAAAGTTCCTAATTTGGTCCCTTTTTATTTGTGTTTCATGTCCCTAAGTCCCTATTTTGTAAAAGAATGTCTGTTGGGACCTCTGTATTTCCTATGTAGATAACATCCTAATATCTTCTGAATACATTACACAATTTCATGTATGGCATATGTGAGGAAAGCTAGGGATCACATCCTTTTCTTCCTTACTCTCTGTCTAATGAGTCATGACTGGCAGTTTCATCAGTCAATATACAGTGGGTGATTGGTTAACAAACAAATCGGATAAAGAACACTTTCGCAAAAGATTTTTACGTTTGGACAACGAACACCTCACAGAACACCACAAGAAGAAACGGCATAAAATAATGAACACCTATTGGTCTTCCCTTGTCTTTGGGCAACAATTCAGAATTTTTTGGAGTGCAGGAGACGTCCACATCGACACTCAACCCAGTATATACTGATCGGATAGTATTCCTTTGAAACTCTCCCATGTAATTCTTCCAACCTTTTATTTTTCTGACAGAAACTATTCTTTTATAGTATTCACGAGACTGTTGGGCAGGCACTCATTAAGTTTTGCATCTGTTTTTATTTTCAAAAGGTGAGAGTATAATAGCAAAGGTAGAGAGTGGGCAGATGTCTGATGTTGCTGGGCAGTATGGCTTGAACAGGTCTACAGTAGGCTGCAGTTCAATCTTATCTAAGAAAGATACGGTATAACCAGGAAGACTCGAGTATCTTAAGGAGTAACAGAAATCACATCTGAGAAATAAAGAACATTGAAGAGCTGATAATGGAACCTGAAACTGATCTGATGACAGAAGAATGCCAAGAACTCTTGAATGAAGAACACCAAGAAACTCAGCGAGATATGTTGTCTTGTGAAAAAGAGAATTAATGCTGATATCTACTATTAAACATCTTTTGAAGAAGTGGGAGGATGTCAGAACAACGGCCTTAGAATGGCATCCAAACAGGTTGAGGTTAATAGGCTTGGGGATCTCTACAATTACAATGCTATTAATTACTTTTGAAAAATCCTGAAGAGAGAAAAGCAATTGACATTAGAGATTCTTTAACCCCCACAAACGGAAAAAATATAACTAATAAAAATGCAAGACTGTGTATCATTTTTGCAAAACACTCAATGTTTTGCAACACTCAACACTCTTTGTGTATCAATGCAAAACACTCATTAAGCGAAACAATTTTTCCCATAGAAATTAATGAAAAATATGATAATGCGTTCCACGTCAAAAAATATACTCAAATATTTTATGTATAATGTTTATTCAGAGAAAATTATACAATAAACATTGTTAAGGAGCATGAATCATCATGTTTTCTTCTAGCATGGAATGAACCAACCTGAAATGCGAATTAGATTTGCAGACAACCAAAAAAATCAGATAATTTATCTGATAAACACACCAAACAATATGCCAAATTCTTGGGCTATACAAAGGCTATAATTAAATATTAGAAATTAATTATTTATAATTATTAAATTTAATATGAGATGGAAACATAACTGTCTACATCTAGTCAAATTAATTAATCTTTAATTTAGATATTTTTGGAATTTAATTTGGAATTGGTCATTAAATTTAATACAAGATGGCAGCATAACTGCCTACCTCTAGTCAAATTAATTAATTTTTAATATGAAATTATAGCCTTTACATAGCTCAAGGATTTGGCATATTGTTTAGCTTGTTTATTATATAACGGGCTATGGTTGATGTTTATATGTAATATGTGTTGGAAAAAGTTTGGAAAAATGTGTGATCACAAGTGACACTAAGATGCTAGCTGAACGAGTGCTAGATGGAGCATGCGCACAATCCAAGACTTCCCCTCTCCTGGCCACTCGTTAAGCGAGTTGTTTTTTCACAATTTATTTTGCTCGTTATGCGAAACACTCGTTAATCAAGGTTCCACTGTATTCTTATACAGTTTTTCAGATAACTATTTAAAGCTGCCAACTTTTATATGACAAAACTCTTTAGCAGGTACTTGATACAGTTTAGAAGCAACTAAATTTAGTGTCACATTATTCTACAATATGTGAAAACTGGTTTCCATTGACATAGCCATGAACTTTCTGACATGAAACTCATATTTATGAAGCACATTATATTGTAATATTTTCATTAGAAAAATAAATTACTTTACAAAATACCATCATATAATAATTTGATGCTGAAATATTGTAGTTCAGGTCTCTATTATAAAGTCTTAGTAATTAGATGTTGCTTGAAAAATTGATAATTAAAAATTTTCCTGTAGGGTGTCTGATTTTTCTGGGATTTGTTTATATGATTCTGTTACCACCAGATGACAAATGAATGGCCATGTAAGCAATTTAATAAGGCCAAAGTCCTGGACATTGGAAGATGATTTGTCTCAGAATTTCAACACACTCCTGGGCAGTACCAAAAAGAAATTTCACCTATCTTATGCACTACAAGATATTTTATCAATATTTACTCAAGTGAAATTGGGACTTAGAGATCCAATTTCACTCATAAAGTGAATATCAATAAAATATGAAATTAAATCTCTCTAGCCCTTTTTGAGTTGATAGAGAGAATTTCATAAATATATATTTTTCCAATTACTTTATAGTTAGCCTATAGCCAAGGTTTTAGGGAATGTCTTCAAATATAAAACACTCTATATATAACCAAGGTTTTAGGGTACAACTCCAAAATGAAAACCAATAGGAAAGAAACAGCATTTGGGTAAACTTTTAAAACAAAATTGTGGTAACTTTTTAGGCTATTTTTGAAAAGCATTTGGTGATTTTAAGTACTTTTGAAGCACTTTTAATGATTGCTGATTGAAAATATCTGACAACTCTGTATCCTTCACAGGTATAACCAGTTCATTATGATACTTAGGTTTTTCATGTATTAGTTGTCCTTGTGCAAATGCCACACTCAATAAATTTTATGAATATAACCTTGTATAGGCCATGGCCTACAGTCAAGGTTTTGGGGTAATATATATATAACTGTATACATAAGATCTTAAATTGAAATCATAACATATGAAATTATAGATAATAGAATTGAAAAGTAAATAGAAAAGTCCCTAAGAACAGCTGATATCTACCCTCGAAAATTAACAAATATAAATTAGACTCACTTGAACCTTTAACCGGTGTGTATTACAATTAAATCTTGTATATCGAACATTTTCTTAACCCCTTTTAGATTCTTCTTCAGGCATCTTTTAATTGTAAACTAGCCAGATCTTCTAAAACGAATACAAATATAAAATTCGAAAATATTCAAATGGAGTGTTGGAAATTTCGTATGTCAAGCTCCACTGCACATGCGTTCTTGTGATATATTTAAATATGTTCAAATGTAACAATGGTTGTAAAACTGCTTTAATATCAAGTTGAAACTCAAAATAAATGTGCATGTAGATGAGTTCAAATAACAAGAATTTATGTGCATGCGTTCCCATGTTTCTGTAAATAAGATTGAACGTTAACTATCAGTATCAAGTATAGTCTGCCATGCCATTTATAGACTCATCTTGTCTCTAAAATTAATGCATGTGGATGTGCTGCAAGCTTTAAAAATCTCAATTGCCTCTAACCATTTGAGGTGTTCTGGGTGTGGGGTGGTGAGGATGATTTGTGGAGTGCAGTGGTACTACTATTATGCTGTATATCTGATTTATGCTTCCATATTCTGACCCCCATTGAACGTTTAGTGGAGCCAATGTACACCATTTCCCTATCACATCTGTTGTCTGTGATAGGGACATGTGATTACAACAACCATCGTTAGGTTCAAACATATTTAAACATATCACGAGAATACATGCGCAGTGGAGCTTGACATCTGAAATTTCCATCACTTCATTCAAATATTTTTGAATTTTATATTCATATTTGTTTTAGAAGATGCAGTTAGTTTACAATTAAAAGATGCCTGAAGAAGAACCCAGAAGGGATTAATAAAATATTCGATTTACAAGATTTAATACACACTCACTTCGTTTAACCTTAATATCCGGTACTTCTTGATCGTCCAAACGAACGTTTTCGTCCTCTCCGAGGACTGCCTCAGGTTATTCAAACAAAAGAATGCATTAGAGCAGGATTCCAATTTTTTTAATTAATTTCTCGAGGAACTTTCAAAAAATCTTTGAAAGTTCCTCGAGAAATTAATTAAAAAAATTGGAATCCTGCTCTAATGCATTCTTTTGTTTGAATAACCTGAGGCAGTCCTCGGAGAGGACGAAAACGTTCGTTTGGACGATCAAGAAGTACTGGATATTAAGGTTAAATGAAGTGAGTGTGTATTAAGTTAACCGGTATTTAAGTCAAGTAGATGTGGTAGTTTACAAGATTTGGTCTAATTTTATATTCATCCCGGTGTGCGGTCCAGATTTGTATTAACAAATATACATAAAAACAAACACAACAATTACATAAAATTAAAAATACAACATACAGTAAAACAAAAAAAGCATAAAAGTTCTTCAAAAGAATTTATTTTCAAAGAACTGCTTTTCTTTGATGTACTTTGTTAACTGCTTGACACAATAATTAATGATGCTACAGTATGTTGTTCCAAAACATTTCCTTTTCTTAAGTTGGAAATAACTTATAACTCCTACCTCATAAGTCTTAACCATATTTATATTTATATATCTTTTACCAATATTTACAAATATATGATTTGGCAGATATATATATCTGTCAAATAATATGCTTATTAAGTATGCAAAAATTTTTAAGCTTCTGTTGCCCAGTTAACCATCACCCAGTTGACCGTTGCCCAACTGTCAAATACCCTAATTTTCAGTTTCTGAAGGTTTATCAATGCAGAAAAAGAAAAAAGTTTAAAAAATGTTACCACACATACATTGGTGGAGAAATAGGTTTAATTAATCACTTTACGTTTCAAAGGTATGTTGAAAATACTGAAATGTGTATGTAGTATACAGAGAGAAAAATTGTAAAAACCAGTACCCATGTGCCTTATAGCCTACAATGTACTACTTTTTGTTGATTCATTAACTATCATCAAATTATATTGTCTTTTAACTCATATTATTGTATAGTTTGGAATCATATACAGTGTTGTTATATTTAATTAACTTTCCATTATTTCTAATGGGGAAAATTGATTTGGACTTCAAGACACCACTGTATTGTTTTATAACTAAAAATGTAAAGAGAATTTATAAAGTAATTATTTTTGTAATTGTAAAAATTAGAATCACAAAAGATATCTACAACTTAGAGCAGTGACATCACTTGGGGATTACAGGGAGTGCAACCACACTAGGTGATACCAAAGTAACAATAAATTTCTGCTAAAACAATCACAAAAATTTTATAATTTAAAAAAATAGCCCTATAGTTAGTTGCAGAGCTATTTTTTAAATAAATATATATAAAACAACAAAATCATTTTTTTTTTTTGTAAGCCCGCTTAAATGTATCAATGGACATATTCAAAATCTTAGCACACTGCCAGCACCTTTCAGCACCTTTATTCAAAATCTCTGGCAACTTCTGGTTGCTACCAGCATGATGCATCAAACTGCACATGTCTTTTTTGGTGCTCAACCATGAGACTCATAAGAGCTCTATTTTCCATTGACAATTTTTGAATTTAATTTATTTGTTGATGAATGTACCCTGAATAAGTTAAGATTAGATTAGTACATTAATAGAATATTAATATACAGTCAAACATGTTTTTATGCGGGGGATAGGGACCGCATTAAAAAAAACGCATAAAAAAAATCGCACCAAACTTCACGAGGGGCTATAAAAAATAGTTTTCGCAACACAATTAAAAAAAAATATTTTTTTATGCGGTGAATAGGGACCGCATAAAAAAAGTCTCACGTAGAAAATAACTCGAAACCGTACGAAATAGAATTTATTGACAACAGATGTCAGCACTTGACTGCATCGTCTGATCTATCGTCTGTTTTACATATTTTTGTCCAGGTGGTGTTTTGTTGACTTAAAAAGTAAATTATTTCATTTTTCGCATATTCATGCAATAATATTACTATAATAAGTGCATTTATGCTATAATAAGTTTATTTAGCTATGATAAGTCAACGTGAGACATGACGAATCGCACGAGACTAGTCGCCAACTATACTGCACAAATAAAAAATCGCACAAAAAAAAACGCACAAATTAAAAATTCGCATTAAAAAAATCGCACAAATAAAAATCGCACATAAAAAGAGCGCATAAAAACAGGTTTGACTGTATTTACATAAGACATCACATAATTTTTTTTAGTTGTTAACTAAATTAATCCTAAGATTACACTTTAATTAAACTCCTACAGAAATTAAAAAATTTTAATTCAAAAAGAGAGGACTGATTCATTTTTAATTAAGCTGCTCTCATTAAATAAGTTTAAAAATAAATTTAACATAATGTGGAAGTCCACATTATTTGCCATTTTTATTGTTTTTCTTTCCCAATATCCCCAGCAGTCAGCTTTTGTGTTTTCTCAAAAATGCCAGCATCTCACTGGATTGATGCTGAGATTTTGAATACGCCCAACATCACTACAATACTAAAACTCTATGCTAATTTATTTTTTAAACCTTCTAATCCATTTCAGTTGGGGCTGTCATTATTACGAAATTACAGTAAAAATACAAAAATATAATACAATTACAGTAGAGCATCAATTATCCGACTTAATTGGGGACTGGGGTTGGTCGGATAACTGAAAAGTCGGATAACCGAAAAGTATGAAAAAATACATTATTAGTATAGTGTATTAGACCTGATTTAAATACTAGCCTCCCTTTCATGGTTGAGCCAGTGCTGCCAGCTAAAACATGCAAAAATTTAACAAAAATAATATTAAAGTAGCCAAGACATAACCAAATATTGTAGCGCCACATCACTAGCAGACATTTGAATTTTCCGACTAGAACGCAGTCGGATAATTGATGCTCTACTGTATAAAAATAAAGAAATATATGTGAATACATGTATGCTGTGTTTATGATACTGTAAGTTAAATTTTAAAGGTACAATTTTAATTTTGCTAGTTGTTTATGTTACTGCTATTATATTCAGTAATATATGGGAATTGCAATTTAAAAATAGCATTAGTACTGTAAAAAAAAACATTAAGGATTCTGTATAGTCTAGTATAAAAAGAGATCCATTGGAGTAAATTTATGAGTTAAAGAATTTTTTAAAAACATCTTTTACATCTTCCTTCTGTGATTGAATTGATTTAGTTATAATGATATTAAACTTTGTACATAAAATAAAAGTTTATTATAATTCCAGGGTTTGACTGGTAGAGAAATATTAGAGATGTTTGAAAGAAATGAGCGATTAGCAAAACCAGCAAATTGTCCCAATGAAATATATGATATTATGTGGAAATGTTGGCAATATAGGTATGTTGTAAAATTTTAATATCAGTAATATATAATTTATGGTACTAAATGAACATTTACTCTTTAGGGCAGAAGATAGACCAACATTTGCTGAAGTACATCAAATGATGAAAGAAATTGTGGGAGGAAATAGGTGAGAATACTTATTGCATGTATATGGAGCTCAATTGGATATTAGAATCTGTTCCTGTGTAATAATAATAAAATATAAAGACAAGTACTCAGCTATGAAATTGAGAGAGAAAGGTCAGATCCTCAGGAATAATTTTTCCCACATTTTCATTAATATAAAAATAAACATTGGATTTATTGGATATCAACAGATTATCAATCGTGAAATCTTAGAAACTGTACAGTTCTATTAGCAATTGAGGACATTTTTATATATGTACAGCATGAATAGTCTGATCAGATTAGCATTTTTTCACGTTAGCCTGTCTTTTGAGTGCCTCTGAAATCAAAGTTTTGTAATCATCTTGTCCCAAATGGAGAAGTCAAACAATTAGGATGCCAAGACTGAATGGAGGTGCAGCCAAAGAAGCGCCTTGTGGAAACCATCCTGCATCTATAATATAAGCCTCATATTCATCTGAGCAAATTGTTCTGTCCTCATATATGATTAAATGTATGCCATTATTATGTGAATCGAAAATGATGTATTCTGACAAACGCTCTGTAGTATTGGAGTAGGCAAAAAGTTATTTTTCTGCAATACTTCAGAATGCTTTATTGTTATTGAAGAAGGAAACACTTTTGTTCATTTTTTTAATAAATTTGAAAGAAACAACAAACTTTCATATTGTTTAAATTACAAGAAAGTTTGAATGATTGCCTTCTCACTGAATTTTTGCATTTTATCTGTACTAAAATATCATCAAAAAAGGGAGAGAAACACCAATTTTACAGTAAAAATTGTTTAATTGGTAAAAAACAATGTAAATTAAAAACAGTTACATTTATATACTGTACAAATATCTACTAATTGCCTCCACCTATAATTATTATTCCAAAAATTAATGGTTGATTCTCTTTTAATCATTTTATTCACAACACATCATTGATTTATTTTTCATTAAGCTTATGGTTTCCATATAACATTTTTAACAATTTTGTTTATTCTATTTTCAATTTAAACCCATTTTGGTAAATTAAATTTGAATCAGTTATTAATTCTTCTCTGGAAAAATTTTTGGGAGAAAACACTTTACTAACTTAGCTTTAAAGAAATAAATTTATTAAATCAGTAAAAATTAATTATTTTAATAGATTTTGAACATAATGATTAGTATTTTCTGTACTTATTTTTTCACTAACAATCACAGAAATCTACTTCATTTGAAAATTTTTACTTTTCTATGAAACCAATCCCTCCAACTAATCTAAAATATAAAATTTTTCCTTTCCCAAAAATTAAATATGGATATTTTATGCAATCAACTTTTTTCCTGGTCATGATGTGAATAATTACAACCTGTTTGAGTTTTGTCTATAAATAACAAATCTTTGATTCATTTCATTTATATTCTCATATATCCTTCATCTTACCGTATACAGAATTACACTCTTAATACTAGTATTTAATTTAATTACCTCATAAGAATACCTTCAGAAATTCATGATGTATAGTTTTTTATAGGATGTAATTACTGTTGTTTAATATTCGTTAAGGAGGAGAAATTCTTGCAAAAATTATGTACAAAATGAATTTAACAATCAATTCTAAACAGCATAATTTTATATGGAATACAAACAATAATTATAATGCACAAAATCCATAATTCATACAAAATTATCATGTCATTTAAAAATTTATCTAATTGCTCTTTTATGTAAATAACAGCAAGTTCTTCCACAAGTATAAGAAAAATGGGCCAGTCATTTGATTATAAGGATGATCACTTTAATAAAATTATTTTAAGAAGAAGTAAAGTAAACGAACAAGAAAATGAAAGAATTGATTTAATTTTCCAATTAGACAAATTTTACTGTATTGAAAAATACTATTATAAAAGCTAAACTCTTAAATATTATATATAAGATTATACAAAAATATCCAAATGATCAAATTTTAATTAATAGGTGCTCTGATCATGGGATTTATCCCACTGTTTATATTATTTATATATTTTTAAATTATTGCTTTTGCAAAATAATTTTCCCTTTTTCAAATGGTGCTTCCTATGCATGCTTATTAAAACTTGTAGCAAATTTAGAAAAATCTCTTGGTAATTCTCCCAAAGAAAATTTAATTTAACTTTTTAAAATTATTTTCAAAAAATATTTTGTTATAATATATATATATTTTGTTATTTATGGTAAAATATTCAATGAAGTACTATAATTATTACATTCCAGTTTTGTTTTTTGTACTTTAAAAATTTTGAAAAATAATAATTTAAAAAAATTATTATTTATATAATTATTTTTTTACTTAATTTTTATTTAAGAAAACAAATCAGAAAAATTCTGTTACTAAATTCGTGTATAATTTATTGAATAATTACAGTACGTCCGTGTTTAGATGTACTGTACATGAAAAACGATATATATAAGCTGTATATTCTCAGTAAACGTATATGCACTTTAATGCGAGTGTCGGATGGAGTTGGTTTATCGTCCACAGGTTATCATCCTATGTGATATACCGTGCCACTTTGTTGTTTCCATCGCACCTTCATTTCATTTAAGCAAGAAGAGGAACAACAATTGCATGTATGTGTGTATGTGTGTGTGTGAATGTGAAATTTTATATAATTAGGAACAGGAATGAATCAGTCAGGGCTGTGATTTCGTGGCTTTGTTTTTAAAAAACAAAAATATTGAAAGAGAGTTATTTATTCTGTTTATTAACATTAAATTTGTCATAAATATAGTTGCGACTAGAATGTATTTAAATATAAAAAAAAAAGCAAATTGTATCTGTACCAAGGAGTCCAAAAGCGCCAATGGCTCCCATTTTTTGTAACATGTAAATTGAATGTATTGTATCTGTTTTGTGTTTTTATACCTAAACATGTCGAGCTCATCCTTGGAGAAATAAATCAGACAAATCAATCGATGTAAGTTTGGAGTTATTTTTTTCTGTTTTTTTTTAAATTTTATTTTACTCTTTTATAAAGACCATGAAATTCAGAATATCCAATCATAACATGCATGCAAGTTATCCATACATTTTGATCCTATCATTGCAGAATTATATTTAAATTATTGCCTACATTTCAAAAGAGAGTTAATATATACATTGACATTACCGCAATTTTTTTATCATACAAACATGACTTGAAATCTTCATTTTAAAAAATCATGTGCACATTTTTAATTTGCACATGATTTTCAAAATTGTAATAATAATAATGCTCGCGAAGAATGTGTTTGATGCAAATTAAAATGGCTCACACCATCTCTTAGATTAAAGATGTTTAGAAAACATTTAAAAACTTATCTGATTTAAATATATAGGAAATTCAGTACATCCGGAAGAATCTGAGAATTCGTTAAACAGAAAATGCACTGATAGTGAATATAAAAGACGTATTTTCAACGTTCCAAGAAAACTTCGTATGAACATGGGTATTATTCTCAGTGGTATTGCAGATACAGCCGTATGAAAATTACTCACGTACAACAATAATAATGAATAACACGTGTGTTACATTCAAAACAAATGCTCAAAAACCAAATTCTGAAGTACAATACACTTTATCATCGAATTTTACATCGCTTTGACTTACATTCTTATCACTATTGGTATGTCCAACATCCGTTTCCAGATGAGACTTGAATTTTGTATCTGAGTTACGCTGCGGTTATCACCGCTAAATCAGAGAGACTATTCGGACACCAGTTGTATAATATATTGAAGTTCAGGGTTCAAGTTTTGAGTAGTTGCTTTGAATGTAACACGCGTCATTCACTATTATTGTTGTATGTGAGCAATTTTCATACAGCAATATCTCCGAAACTAATGAGAATAATACCCATGTTTATACTGTATAAATGTTCTTGCTTATAGTGACTTATACTATCGTTCCCATTTCCTCATGA
The DNA here is from genome assembly GCF_030686945.1 of Centruroides vittatus. Lineage (NCBI taxonomy): Eukaryota > Metazoa > Arthropoda > Arachnida > Scorpiones > Buthidae > Centruroides > Centruroides vittatus. The sequence continues at coordinate 384,405 of NW_027122609.1, read as the reverse complement.
CTCACCCTGTATATGTCTATACTAAACTATGTTTATTTTGTTAATTCTACTCTCATAGATGAAATATACAATTTATATATTCTTAAATACTTTGCAAGATTACATTTTTGGGAAATATTTTGCGTTCTAAATATTCTTTTGTCCCAATTAAAAAAGAAAAGAGGTAAAGGTAAGAAATGCAGTAATGTGTTGATCTTGATGGAATGTCATTTTTTAAAAATCAGTGTAAAATTTATTCTGAAAAATTTCGGACCTAATTAAATGGCTCCAATTCTTTATATCCAAATAGTTGAAGACTCCAGTTTTATTTCTTTTCCCCTTCTAATTTCGGAGACTTAAATTCCATTTTAGAAATTTTAAAATAATTTGGCGTCATAAAGCTTCAAAATCCACTCCACTGTATATTAGTATAATTATGTGAATAAATAAAATTACAATTTCCATTAATTAAACTTTTTGACAATTGTATTTTTAAAATTATTTATATAGCCTAAGTAAAGTGTTGTTCAATTCTTCATAATATTAAATTTTACTGAGATTTTATATTTCTACATTAAACGATTTCACTAACTTGACGAGCAATTATTTATTGTGACATCGTCACAATGCTGGGCTGCAATTTTTAATGTATTTAATTTAATTAAAATGCTCTCCATCTCAAGTTACTAATGGCTTGCCCCTATACATCACACTTTTCCTTTAACAACAGAGTCGCGCCTGTCATCTATCTAAAACCTTTCAGGGGAAACTTTTTAAATTGAAACATGACTTCCGGTTTGCATCGGACGTTCTTATATAGTTAATCTGGACCTCGTTTTTCATCTATATAACTCCGTTGTCGATATTAAGGAAAGACCGACGGATGACGTGGGAATTTATAGGTCTACAATTATTTCAAATTGCATCCCAATAAAATTTACGTCCATCAAGAACGGTTTCTCCAAAAAGTTTTATTGTAAAGTATCAACATGCTTATTTAAACAATTATTTTCTAATTAAATCAATATATTACATTTAAAAAATCTCTAAATATTGCTCTTCACACAATACTTATGATGATTACATGCAATATTTCATATAAACATATACTTTTAAAATACTCGTACACGTTTTATGTCCAAAAACTAAGCATAACCATTAATTTAGCTTATATCAGAAATTACCGATTAGAAAACAAGCAGAACATTGTGTTCTTTACGAAATAAAACAACTAAAAGCAAAACTTTAATCTATATTAGCGAGGTTGAGGCCGAAGTTTTAAACGTGAAAACGTGTACGTCAGACGTTCGGCGCCGCTTTGCTGTAAGCCTAGAAGTTTGACAATGGCGTTTGGAAAGTCAGTGGAATCATATTCGACATTCCAAACGCCATTGTCAAACTTCTAGGCTTACAGCAAAGCGGCGCCGAACGTCTGACGTACACGTTTTCACGTTTAAAACTTCGGCCTCAACCTCGCTATTACCTCAAATCAAAAATAACAGGAAAAGTACTAAGCACTGCCGTAAATCTTTTCGCACAGAAATTGATTCATTTGGCGCGTGGTTGCCTCCTGTGCGTGCACATGCTGCATAGCAATTGCTCATGCTGCTTTAAGTTATTTATCAACTCTTTGGGAGCAAGTCCATTCTCCATCAAAAACATTCCAAGAGTTCCTATATTGTTTTTGATGGTGGCTGACGGGATGCACTTGTCAATGACTCTTGACAGTGAAGATATACATCGCATGGAATGGCCAGCAAGATATCCGAAGCTAAATTCCATATAATGTGTGGGATGCTCTACATAGACGAGTTGTACCCCATCAGTCTCCACCAACATCATTCAACAACTTTGCTCCCAACAGAACTGATAACGTTATAACGCAGGAGGCAACCTAATGCCAAATAAATCATTCTGCGCAAAAAGACTTATGACAATGTTTAGTACTTTCTCTTCGTCTTTTTTTGTTTGATGCAATTTAGATTAAATTTTTGTTTTTAAATTGTTCTTAGGTAAAGAATACGACGTTCTACTTATATAGTAAGTTTTACACCGTTCTAATCAGTTCCCAAGATAGGCAAAATTAATGGTTATGATTATTTTTTGGACACGAGTGTATATATTACATCTTGAAAATAAATTGTCATCTTTGTTGCTATATATAATAATTTAGATTTAATGATATTTACATTAAAGCACAAAACCACGAAAAGTTTTTTTTTTTTTTTACATTCAACACTTAGGCTATCATCCAGTAATTTTTTCCACCTTAAGATTTGACATACAAATTGGCTCTTGTCTTACTCAGATTTTGATTTTAAAAACCTAAAAATATTTATTTCCAAAATTAAAAATGTACTTATCTTTACGCTGTTAAAATTATAGGCTATATTATCCAGACAAATTAAAAATTTTATAAAACAGACAAAGAACTTTATACATATAAAATTTATTGTCGTCACTATAAATGGCTAATTTTATTTATATACTTCCATTTATACTAATGACATTAGTTAAAAACTGTTGATTTATAAGTACTCTTTCCTAGAATAACTAGACATCAACTAATGAATAAGAAACATAATTTCAAACAATAGTTCAGTAATTAATTGAAAAGACGATTACTAGAGTTGAAAATTATTTAAACTAAAAGACAAAAATTAATTTGAATATATATCTATTTTTTTTTAAAAAAAAGTTATTTTTATTAACAAAAAATTAATATATTTTTAGAAGCATTTCTATATATTTTAAGAATGCGAAAAGTTTACTTCTCTGCTTTATTAAAATTACAATTTTCATTACGTTTCGAAACTGTAATCGTCTCTGCTATTTTATATTTTGATTAAAAAAAATTTAGTTGTAAAACTTTTAATTACCTTTTTAAATAAGTGAATTTAAAATGTGAAAAATCAAAATTGTTCAAGAAAGGTCGGAAATAAAACTTGTTTTTGGTCAGTTGCGTGTTAAAGTAACCTCGAATATAAAAGTATGTTATCCACATTTAAAAAAATTAATAATAAGATAACGTGAGATGTTGCATATAAATTATTTATACTTCCGGATAGGAGCAAAACTACCATAAATTAACTAATTCTATGACAAATTACTTCGAATTAATTTCTTAAAAATTATAATATTGTTCAAGGCTCATCTCTTTCCAAATTTATAGTGTTATATTTTACTATTATGTGGATAGATATTCCGATATATATGAAAAGTATAGTAGCTCTGCATGTATTGAGTACATGTAAAGTTTACAACATAGATGCTTCTTTATTTCATTCTTACATTTAAATCTAATAATTAATTAATTAGATTAAAGCGTCAACTAATCTTTAAACTAACTAATTATTAAGTTTACTTTTATGTCGTAGAAAAGCGATTACCTAACTACAATGAATGAAAAAAATCACAAAAATAAAAGCAAAAAAACTTCCATGTTATCAGATCATTTTTATAAATTATTTATCAATTAATATTAATGTATGAGATTTATTATACATCACACCTTAAGTGATATAATTTAATAAATCTCATACATTAATATTAATTGATAAATAATTTATAAAAATGATCTGATAACATGGAAGTTTTTTTGCTTTTATTTTTGTGATTTTTTTTTATTCATTGTAGTTAGGTAATCGCTTTTCTACGACATAAAAGTAAACTTAATAATTAGTTAGTTTAAAGATTAGTTGACGCTTTAATCTAATTAATTAATTATTAGATTTAAATGTAAGAATGAAATAAAGAAGCATCTATGTTGTAAACTTTACATGTACTCAATACATGCAGAGCTACTATACTTTTCATATAATTTATATGATCGATATATTTATATCTTATAATTTCTTAATATATGAATCTTTTATATCAATATTAAGAGATTTGTGCTTTTGAATAAATTTTGTTCTTCAAAATGTTTTTATATTCAGATCTTAAAAAAACGCTTTAGAAGGATTCTTTATTTTCCATTTAAATATGCTTTGAGCTATCTATCCCAGGTAAACTTGCCTGTACATGTGTTGAACTTATAAGCTAATATCTAAGTTTATATTAAGAGACAATATAAACTTATATATTGTTTCTTAATATTATATATAAACAATATATTGGACAAGGAAGAGGGGAGGATTGAGCTTCAGTGGTTGTGCGTTTTATATCATTAAGTTTTATACAGTTTGTGTATTTTGGGGATGCAATTTGAAAAATGTTGACCTATGAATACACCACTGTCGTCCGTCTTTCCTTAATCTCGAGAACGGCGTTAGATAGATGAAAAACGAGAGTAGATATGGAGACCTTAGCGGCAGGGGGTCCCGATCAACTATATACAAACTTCTGATGCAAACTTCACATTATTTCAATTCAAAACCTTTCCCCTGGAAGCAGTTAATGGGTGATCGGTACGACTCTATTGTTATAGGAAAAGTATGATGTATGGGAACAAGACTACTAACTTGAGGTGGAGAGCATATACATTATTTTAAATTAAATAAATTAAAAATCTGATTAAAACTTGCATCCCAGCATTGTGACGATGTCAAAATAAATAATTTTTCGTATTATATTTATTTCAAAGTTTCTTGTATGTTTCTTTTTCAAGGAGAGACTTTTTCCAAAATACAGTACTTCTCTTGAACCGATAGCGAGTTACAGGAGAGTTTTCATTTTTATACATTATTAGAAAATCAACAATATATTGTAATGATGAGTTTTCTCTCTCTCTCTCTCTCTCTCAAATTCAAACATTATTTCCTACATTATTAATTAGTAGACAAGAAATAAATATACTATTTTTACCTCTATTATCAATACAGTTTTATAGACAATTACTTCATTATTGTCTCAATGTTATTTAAACTAATGCAAATTCTTTTAAAAATTTTATTAAAAATTTTTAAAAGAATTTACAAAGATTAATTTTTTTTTTTAAATTTAAACATGACCAAGGAAGTTGATAACCTGTACAAAATACTTTGCTCTACTTCCTACGTTACACTTCCGAAAATAACGCTTTTATTTTGCGATTGATGTATTATGGAAATCATTTATAATTTACTAGAAAGGTTGCAATCTTATAAGAGAAATTTGGACTTAATTCCACCGTTTCTTCTTATGGTATCTATAGATCATAAAGTGATAAAGGTTTTAAGGGAGGCTGAGTTTTGTTGAACGTCCGAAGAGGGGAGGGGTGTTACAGAAACTAGGACAAACTGAGTAAAGGATTAGGGGGAATAAAAATTTCAAGAAATATTCGGACATAATTTATGGACAACCCCTTACTTTTTCTGATTTTTCCCACTGTATTAATGACTTACTAAAGAGTAAATCAAACCATTTCAAATCAAATTACTGAAATTACTCAAAGACTACAATTTTTCAAAAGCATTAAACGATGTTAGACTTCAAGAGGGCCATGATTTCGTGCTATCGGTTTCATCACAGATGGTACTAGAATCGGTAAAAATGGGGTCAATCTCATTTTCCTAAATGGGAATCCTCATTTTTTATTGCATAATCTGATGCTACATAAAAAATAAACAAACTTTTATCTAAGGCATTTTCTTGAAAGATGCACTAATCAGAAATAATGGGCGTATGAAGTTTTATGTGGTCGCTATATCGTGCACGCTTGAATTTGTGGATATTTATGAATTTCACTGAAAAAGGAAGAAAAATGCTAGAAAAGCTAGCTTATTCTATACTAAAATGTTAGGAAGCTATTATTATCTGTTGGAATCAAGATCAACGTCTCTTTAACACAAGCTTGATGGCTTTAACATTCTCTAGCATTAGTTTTGTATCAGTTCATTATTTGAACAAAAAGAATCATTCCAGCGCTTGCCACCTTTGCTTGTGACAATGACATCCGGGTGACTTTTGATAACGCCTCTCTGATGCGAAGAACATCTATTCATGCACAACTCAAGTATCTCGAAAACTTTGAGATTTATATATATATATATAGCTAAGAAATACTTCGCCGTCAGTTTTAAGGCCATATCTTCAGTATTGCATGCGTGAAGATTTGTATCCTTATTTTAATTTTTTTTCTGTTTATATTTGTTACTGCTTATGTTTATGTACTTTATTTAACCCTTGTTTTTTTGCTTTATATTTTATTTTGATTTTTCATTACCCTATTTCTACGCATGCCGACCACCAGCATGGATTTAACGAGTTCCAGGTGACTTTAATTTGTTTTTTGAATTATTTTCTATGTATAGCCTGATTCTATAAACCTGACGATGGCTGTTAAATACAGTTGAAAACATTTGTTCTTCTAATAAATTTAATCCTTATTGACTGGACTACCGGTTTTTTCTAAGTTTTTAGTAATTCGTTTCATTTCTATTTTTTTATTATGCATTTTTGTATAAAATTTGCCAAACTGTTGTCAAATTACTTATATTTGCCCTACAACCCTTCTTTCGAAATCTTAATAACATTCTGATAACATTCTGATGCAACTGAAAATAAATTGTCGAGAAAAACTTAAAGCAAATTTTTAGATTTATAAAATAATAATTAATTCAATTTAAATCTATTATTTGCCGTTATAAAATGAAAATATTTAATTGAAAATTTTAAAAGTTTTACTTTTTGTAAATTAAAGATCGCCCCGTAGAGACTTTTGAAAGACTTGCCATTTTGTATTAAAACTTATGGTAATATCAGAGTCGATAGATATACTGGTTTCTCAGCTACCAATAGCTCTAGTGCTACGAAAGTGGTGTAATAAATCTTTCTGCAACTTCGAGCGCTGTAATCGCTTTGCGGCGCAGAGTTGTCATCTGTACGATAATTATTGTATTTGTACGATTACTTCAGGCGCCGTACGATGTACGATAATGTTTGTACGATAGTGGGGCTTTGTACGATAATTTCAGAAATATACCTTACTTGAAAAATAACTGTTAGTTATTGAAAAAAATCCTATTCGAAATCGCTATTTTTGTACGTATTGCCTCATTGACATTGCTTGATGTCGTTTTCTCCGCTAGAGAGCTACTAAATTTTCGGAAGTTTTTACTTATATTGGCCACTACTATATATTCTCGATTGTAAGGCGCATCTTTTTTCGCACTTCGAGACTGCTAACTGCTATACTTTTAGACCGACTAATAAAATGTTCAAATTGATGTGCAAAGAAATTTGTACAAATGAACAATGAACAAATGTTGAAATAGCATTATGCTTCTGCTTGTACAAAATATAGATGCAGTACCACATCAATACATTTTATTACAGAGTAGTTTCCATCACGCGAGCGAGGCTTTTTACACATAGGGCAGCATTTCTTATACCAGGAGCGGGGATCACTCGAGGGGTAGACTAAAAATTTTAGATGGTTGCAGAAATTTGGAACATATGAAATAGATGTGGTATATAAAAAAAGGAATGTTACATATTTGTTGATGTTTTATGTGTTGAAATTGAATGGAAAACGAAAATTTCAGAGGTTTGTTTTGCACATTTGCGCACTATAAAAGGAGTCACGAAAACTTCGTTGTAAAATAGGCTCTAAAAATTTTTTGTTGTAAAAAAAGATATTCTGATATAGGAAAACCTAGTTAATATTTCTACGAATGGAGGACGTAAGTGTGACGGGGTTGAGATGGTTGTAGGATAATTTTAAGTAAAATATCATAACTTCAAGGGTCAAATGCGATAAAACTTTAATTAAAGTGGACAAGGCGGACCAAATTATCATTGTTTTATAGATTGGGGGGAAAGAAAAATATCATAAATTCTATTAACAGATGAATTTACAGAACTAATAAAAGACCCACAGGAAAAAATAAAGAAATGAATGAAAAAATAAACTACCAAACTATGTAAACAGCAAAAGATTACATCAGGTGAGAAGAAACAAATTATTAACTTTAATGACATGAGATCCAAATCTTAAAATTCGGCTTAAGACTCATAAAATTGGAGAAATATGTAGACCAGTGGTAGACTTTAAATATAGTTTTATTTAATTTAGAATCATTTATTAAAAACAAACTAAAAATTGTTTCAGGTTCACTTTATTCAATAAAAAATACTGATGAATTGTTAAAGAAAATAATGCAACTTAAGATTAAACCAACGTATAAGTTATTAAGTTTAGACGTAATATCTATGTACCCATCAAACAAATTGCAAACAGTTTAATTAATTTATATATACATAACTGGTTATTGGAATTAATAAAATATTGCTTTGTTAATAATTATTTTTATGTTGACGAAAAAATATATAGACAAAATAATGAAATAAGTATGGGCACAGTGATTGGCTCTAAATTAGCTGAAATATGTATGATAGAATTAGATAAAAAGTTAGCAGAATTAAATGGAATAATTTTTATAGTAAGATATGATATAATAATAATATATGATACTTTAATAACAAACAATACTGTAATCTGTAATTATGCAAATACTTTAAGTGAATCTTTAAAATTTGAATGTGAACTAGAAAATAAAAACGACCTCAGCCTTACGAAGCGCTTTGTGGAGCTCTACGATGCCTTCGTGTACAGGAATCACGTATGCATTGTCCTGCAGCTCCTGGGACAGAACATGTACGACTTGAGCAAAATATTAATTAATTACATATAACTATAAATTGATGTAAAAATGTACTTAATATAAAATCATATAAAAAAGTTGTAATGTGGATAAGGCTCTACATTATAATTCATATTGTCCTTTAGTAATTAAAAAGAATATTTTTGTGACGGCATTGTCTAAGATGTGGATTAGAACGGCTAAAGCAGAAGATAGGAAAAAAAAAAGAACAAAGTGAGTTAATAAACAAATTTTTATTAAACGACTACCCCAGTATATTATTTAAAAAAATGGATATTGGAATATACAAAAAATAGATTTAAAGTTAAATATTAAAAAGAAGATCACATATATATGCCATTCCCTTATATTAAAGTATTATACGAAAAATATAAAAATGTTTTTAAAATATATAAAATAGTGTTAGCAGCTAACTTAAAAAATAAAATTAAAAATAATGTCGATATTAATAAAATTAAAAATAAAGAAAAGTTAGATGAAGCTGGGGTAGTTTACGAGTTAAAATGTACAGTACGTGTAAAGATCCAGTCATTTACATAGGTAAAACGGAAAGACAGCTCCGGGTCAGAATCCGAGAACACGAAGCTGCAATTAGATTTAAAAATGATCAATCACCATGGACAAACTATTGTAATCAATTTGAATGTGTAATCGTTAAAAAAATAATGTTAAAATAATTTATAAAGAAAAAAAATCTGTACTTGCGTAGATTTAATTAAAGAACATGTAGCAATTGTAAGTGCGTATAATACTATTAATCTAAATAATGGGATGGAAATAAAGGGCATGTGATGCATGTAGTAGGATTTAAAAAGCGCACAAATATGTTGGTGGAACAATGTTTTGTGGATTATGGAAAATGTATAAACGAACTTTTGTTATTTTTTTTGCAAAACAGGTCAGTTTGTATGCTATGAATTTTTAAATATTGTATTACTTTTTTACTATTTTTATGTTTTTCCTTTTTAATTTTGTATTGCCTAAGAGGGGTGTAAAAAAGATTTAAAAAACACCCGAAATGCACAGTGATAATAAATACTAACGTTTAAATACCTTTTTTTAGTATTGGCTTTGTCTCCGATTTTAAATGCGGCTGTAGATGTAAAAAGCAACGGTTACTTAACTTTTAATATTGAAAAAAAATTAATAAATAAAAATTAATAAACCGCACCATTTGATATATTTTCGTGTACTTAATGCAAAAACAATAATTTTTTTATTTATATATTTAATTATAACTTCATTACTCACACGACATATGCAACCAGAATATTGTCTAGATAACATTACTCTGTATTTTTGAAAGGATACTTAGAACAGTTACAGAAAAGACCAGGGTTGAAGACAAATCTCTCGTTCACAGCCAATTATAAATGGAGGGGACTTAAGCAGAGTAGTTCCCCTAGCAAATATCTTTTTTCTTAATCCGTGCAACTTTAAAATTCAGTACATATTTGAAATCGGAACACAATCTCTAAAATGATTTGGTCAGTTTAGTCATTTTAGAACTACTTTTAGCGTTGAAGAAAGTCTCATAATAGGAAAGAAAACATAGTAGTTAAAAACTTATACGCACTAAATAAATTTTGGTATTTTTATGAAATATTTGCAATTTCTAAACGTTTGTTTTTCTAAACAAATTACATATTGACTAAGACAAAATTAATAGACAACTGATAATTTCGAACAGTTATTAACAGTGAAATAAAACATTTATAATTATAAACAGAAAACACAAAGTTCTTGTATTGTACCAGTATATCATGAAGCGTACTGTTTAAACTTTATCTATGGCTATATTTTAAACCACACTCACTACATTTCATTTAACGTATAAAGACTTCAACAACGTTGACTGTGCGATAAACAAACTATAAACGTGCTATTTCACTCTTCCGATCGAGCGAAAAGGCTGACGTTGCGTATGAAAAAAATAATAATAATTCATATATACGTTAGTTTAAAAAAAACGTTAAATTTTTAGATAATACAAATTACGAATACTTTGTGGTATTATTTTCTGGTAATAATTAGAGTCCCGCCATTAGTGATGTTTGCCGTAGCGGCATAATTTTGAACTACTGACTAAACGCTTGTTAACTCTAGAACATAACCGAGAGACTAGTACATCTATAGACTCTGGTAACATTAATCGCGGAGTACTCTGTGACATTTATACATAATAATTAAATGCCAAATGATCTTCCGTAATACGGAACCTGGTTGTAATACGGCTAATTTAATAATTAGATGTAAAATAATTTGACTAGAGATGGAAGTTTAACTGCTTATCTCGTGATAATTTTAATAATTATAATGAATTAATTTTAATTTTGAATTTCTGAAATAAAATTACTTAAAAATCGGATTTATAGGCCTATATGTAATCTTACTAAAGTTGAATGTCAGCGTAAGAAATTCCTTCAGATATCAATACTGCTTTTCTAATACAACAGAAACAGCAGATTTTATTCTATGTTCTTACTTGTTAGGATTCCAAATTCGTAATTGCTGTATATTGAAGCTAGATGAAGACTTGACTTGTATATGAAATTTTAAAAGGTTATGATTTTTAATCTGTAGCATTTCTGCTTTTTGAAATTTAGTAAACGAAAAATAATCAAAAACTGACCGCAACTTTTAAGAAATTGGATCAGATTCAATTTTAAATCCAGGTAATAACCGGGAGGAATTTTCCATTCCGGGAATGTAAAATTTCAATGAAAGTTAATTTTACAATAAATAAATTAATTATATATAATTCTGAATTACGTGACTATTCCTCTAGAGAAGGCTTCTAAATTCGACATTGAATAGACGCGAATATCAACGCGAATACGTGTACATCGGACGTTCGGCGCCGCTTTCCTGTAAGCCTAGTAGTTTGGCAATGGCCTTTGGAATGCCGAGCATGATTCCACTGACTTTCCAAACGCCATTGCCAAACTTCTACCCTTACAGGAAAGCGGCGCTGAACGTCCGATGTACACGTTTTCGCGTTTAAAACTTCGGCCTCAACCTCGCTAATATCTCTCTAATGCTGCCTTTCTTGTTTAATTTGAGTCTGCTAAAGACTACTTGCAGCAGTGGTACAGCTTTTTAACCCGTTCTCTAAATTTAACCATTTCAACATACAACCTTTGTGCAGTCGGCTAGATTCATGAGACTTTAGGTTCCCAAGCGTTTCCAATCACACACTCCTTCACTGGATCCATTTCTTGTATTTTCTAGTCCGAACATTCGACACGCAAAGCAGTAAACGGCATCCTTTGTTTGCGAATAAATCATCCAGCTCCTGTCAAGTTTTTCACCATTAGCTAATATTTTACTGTAATGATATTTGCTGAATCGCCGTCCATTATCATTTACGGGAAAAAATCAACTTTAACCAGGATTGGACCTTTTAATACAATCTCAGTTCGGTCTACATCAGTAATTGTTAATGGCCACAAACCTGGGTCATTTTGAGGATTCAGATTTTCAATTCCGCCAGTCATGGATGTAGACATAGACTCAGATACGCATTCTTGGCTGGATAGTGTTGGCGGCGGCGGTATAAGAGACAATAATGTAGACTCATTACCCTCGCTATTGTTACTACGTGGCAGCGGCACCCACGACGATGTTGAAGGAATAATTTCAGCTGGGTTAGGGTTACAGTGCAATAAAGTGTCACTTTCAGTCAATGAAGAGTTTAGAGGTTTCTTGAACTCCGCCTTGGACGGTCCTAAGCCCGGCTGCGAAAGGAGGAAGGTGGTCATTCTGGCGAGATGACCAGAACCAGGAAACTGGGGAAACTAGCCAAGAAACCGCATGAATTTCGAACGAATCCCGATTGCAGCTAATGCTACCGCATCCGGGTCAGCCGATGCGCCAGCACTATGGTCCCAGGATGCTGGTGAGAAATTGGATATGGGCCACAGACGGAGACGGAGGCCATATATCACCCCAAAAATTGGACTGAACATTGTTGCATGGAACGTCAGAACAGGACATCATGTTGGCCAAAAGGAAATCATTGCAAGTGAACTTGCTAAATGCAATATTCCGATTGCAGCCCTATCAGAACTAAGACTCACTGGATCTGGAACAGTGATCATACAACCACCGAATAGTGATAAGACAATGACGCTTTACTATTCTGGAGGTGACAACCGGGAGGCGGGCGTTGGGTTCATGGTGGATGGCCAGGCTGGGCGTAGTGTTATCGCCTTCCAGCCAATATCAGACCGCTTGGCAGTTCTTACGGTACACGGTACTGGTACTACCACGGATGTGCCTACAGTTTTCAGCAACTATAATTACCTATAATAACTATAATCTTTTTTTTTTTTTTGTGTTTTGTTTTGTTTTTTGTTCATTTAATTTATTCATTTAAACACTATGAATTATTATTACAAATACTATATTGTTCTTACATATACGTATGTACTTATTCTATTTATTCTTTAATTACTTTAACTGTACTAATGTATATATATATTTACTCAATGTTACTCTATTTAATATTTTACAAACCTCTCGGTAATGCATACGCGGGGCCGAGAAATGTACTTTTGTACCTAAATAAAGAATGTATGTATGTATATGTATGGTACACGGTACTATCAAGGCCCACATCGTGAGCGCCTATGCACCAACTGAAACTAGTCATGACATAGCCAAGGATGATTTCTACAACCAACTGTAGTATACGGTGGACATGATCCCACAGACTGAGCTGATTATCCTGACCGGCGACTTCAATGCCCATACTGGTATGGACAGAAGCGGATGGGAGACAACAGTGGGCAAATTTGAATATGGCGAAATCAATGATAACGGACAGCGTCTCTTATCCTTTGCTGCCTCCAATAGTTTGATCATAGGGAACACCTGGTTTCAGCATCCACTAAAACACCAGCTCACATGGAGAAATCCATCTGGTGAGGATTCTGCTGTACTGGATTACTTCCTAATCAACCACCGATTCCGCTCAACGCTGAAGGACGTTCGATCTATGAGAGGACCCGATTGTGGCTCGGACCACTACCTGGTTCGTGCCAAAATCCAGCTTAAACTACAACGTGCTAAGCGGACCTCGCCACCATCACCTCAGCCAGACTGGAAACAACTCATGGTCACAACACGCAGACAAGAATTTCAGATCGCCTTGTCAAACCGCTTCTCCATATTGGACACATCTGATGACATAAATGAGGAGGAGAGACGGATTTCAGAGGTGATACTGGATTGTGCCAAGCCCCTATGCCCATCAGTCCGCCGGCGAACACACCCTTGGATATCTGACGACTGCCTCGATTTGGTGGCCAAACGAAAACAAGCGAAGTTGACCAACTATAGACAATATCGCCAGCTTAATCATGAGGTTCGACGGAAAATGAAGATCGATCGAGAGCAGTACTGGAACAAAGTGGCCGCTGACCTGGAAGCAGCAGCGTCCAAACATGAGTACCGTACCCTCTACAGCACTCTCAGAAAGCTGAGCGGAAAGTCCAAAGTAACAAATGATACCATAAAGAAAGCAGATGGAACATTCGTAAAATCGTCGACAGAACGACTGCAGCGTTGGAAGGAGTTCTTTAATGATCTGTACAATCATGACGCTCCTCAGGGAATGTTAGCAGACCCACCGCCGATTGATCAGCCCACAACACCTATGTCAGATGCAGAGCCTACAATTGCAGAAGTGAAGGCAGCCATTGGATCGCTGAAGATTGGCAAAGCTGCTGGACTAGATCTGATCACTGCAGAAGCGATCAAGGCTGGTGGTGACATCCTGCACCATCGTCTTTATCTACTTATTAAAGCAATATGGCACACAGAACAAATACCAGCCATCTGGAAGAAAGCTATCATCGTGCCAATCCATAAGAAAGGTGATAGCCGGGACTGCAGTAATTATCGCGGTATCAGTCTCGTTTCCATCGTTGGAAAAGTATTTATGAAGATAATCCAATCAAGGCTACAAAAACACCGTGAAGAAACCAGCCGAGAAGAACAGGCAGGGTTTCGTCCTGGTCGTGGTTGCTGCGATCAAATCTTTGCCCTGCGTCAGCTTATTGAGGAAAGGACCAGATGCGGCAAACGAACTATTGTCCTGTTCATCGATTTTAAATCTGCATTCGACTGTGTGCACAGGCCAGCGCTATGGAGAGCACTTGAGAATGAGCATGTCCCACAAAAAGTTATCAAACTACTTAAGGAAGCCTACAAAGATTCCACCAGTCAGCTGCGAATCCGGGGGGAACTGTCTGAGGAGTTTACCATCCAGACAGGGGTTCGCCAGGGAGACGTAATCTCTCCACTATTGTTTAATATTGTGGTGGATTCAATTATGAGGAAGACATTTGATGGGAAACGTGGGGTCCAGTTTGGGGATGGCCACTTTCTAACTGATCTAATGTTTGCCGACGACAGTGCCGTCTTCGCTGACAACGATGCAGTGGCCACAGACACGCTTCATGATATAGCTACTACCGCTCAGTCATATGGCCTTAAAATAAATGTGGATAAAACCAAAGTGCTTACAACGGATGGATCGCGGGCGACTGTTTACCTTTATGGAGTCCAAATCGAGCAGGTACAAGAGTTCAAATACCTTGGGTCACTGATCCAGGAGAAGAAAGTGGCATCGTCAAAAGAAACTCATGGACAGGCAGCCCATGCATTTGCCTCACTTAAATGGTGTGTATGGAAAAAGAATAACATCTCTTTGATGACCAAGATCCGCCTGTTCCGTACACTAGTCATACCGATCCTTCTGTATGGGTCAGAAACTTGGACCCTGCTTAAGACAGACTTGGACAAACTTGAGACCTTTCAATTGAAATGTTGAGACAGATTCTTGGTATCTCCCTTTTGGATCGTATCACTAACAATGCCATCCTGGCCAGATGCCAACAACAGCCATCTGTTAAGACACAAATTCAACAGCGACGGCTGAGATGGTTCGGCCATGTGTGCCGAATGGATATTAACCGAATTCCCCACCAATTGCTCTTCCGTCAGCGACCTACTCTGTGGAAAATCCAACACTCCGCACCTAAGAAAACATGGACCAAACACGTTGAGGAGGACCTCAGGAACCAGCGGCTTGATTTGAACCAGGCAAAAGCAGCGGCCATGGATCGGGGGCATTGGAGGGGCATTGTGGAGAAAGCTCGACTTCCTGCGGCACCCACAGCAGCATACTGGTTGCGCGGACACCCGCAACCAAATGCCAGCTAGGGATAAAAGAAGAAGAGAGGTTTCTTGACCATCACTTTTTATATATTTACATAAAGACCCACATAGATATTCTTCTACCCGCTTTCTTTTGATAGCTCGTTTCCTTTTGGAACTACCCGACTCAAATTTTCTACCGGCATCACGATCACGCCAACTCATTTCATAAATCTTGTTTCGCACATAAAACTAATTCAGAAATAATTTACAAGCAGTTTTATACAGTTTTTTTTTTTTTTTTAACAATTCACTCTTTACTATAAGCACTCTTAAAAATGTACGATTCACTAAAACTTAATATCATTTAATGTTTATTTACCTACTGAAAGGTATGTGCCATACACAGGATTATGTAATGCATATAGCTGCTAGCAAAATAAGAGTAAGGTGACAAGGGTTGACGAACGAAATGAAACACGGAGATTCTCTGAGCGTAAATCGTAAACACTATGAATCACGAAAATAACAAAACCAGCAAAAATCATGAAAAACTAATCAATTTGCAAATGACATCTTGCACTTCCGCCATCTAAATCTGATAATGATTTCATTATTTGTTTCTATTTTGGTGTATATAAATCACGATGTACAGTATTCAATACGTTTAATGTTTTTTGTTTTGTTATGATTTTTAAGAAAATGACAAACAACAATTATATTAAAATACTTTTAAAATTTCTGTCAGGTGTTCTTAGTCTGTGGAAAATTTTATCTTTAAAATTTGGATAAGATGTTCACACATTAAGCCACAAAGCCACGTCAAGGCGACACCCATTTTGTGGTAGTTTTTTAGCTTCCAGAAACTGACCCTGATTGCTTGACAGAGAAACAATCAGGGAATAAAACTGGATATTCGTTGCTGTTCGATTTATTCAGTAAACTGAAATCATTTTCTAAACAAATCAATGCTTGTCATTTCAATTAATTCTTCTAATATAGCAACGAATAAAGGAATACTTTCAAAACGTAAATAATTCATAATAACATATTTGTATATTAAAATTTATGATTATATAATGAATACTACATAAGTGATATATATATACATATTTAATTTATAATTAAATTCATATAAATAAATAAATATCATGATAAAATTTAAACTGTTCAAACCCAACAAAAAGTAAACTATCGCAAAACACCCGGTAGTAACACCGTCACCTGAAAATAAGGCTCTTACCTGAATATCCGTACTTTCGCTTACGTCCAACGGATTTCATGCTTATTTTAGTGGCGGCATGATCTCGCCACGCTGTGTTACCGTCGAAGGACTCTTGTGGCATTTTGTAGAGACAGCGAGGCCATTCGCCATCCCACCACGTCCTGATAGTAACATCGTCACCTGAAAATAAGGCTCTTACCTGAATATCCGTACTTTCGCTTACGTCCAACGGATTTCATGCTTATTTTAGTGGCGGCATGATCTCGCCACGTTGTGTTACCGTCGAAGGACTCTTGTGGCATTTTGTAGAGACAGCGAGGCCATTCGCCATCCCACCACGTCCTTATAGTAACACTGTCACCTGAAAATAAGGCTCTTACCTGACTTATGAAGGGAAGGTTTAATCTTGCGGATAAATATTCTAATTTTCTTGCTTGACAAACTTTTAATTTTTCCTTTAATGGTTATTAAACGTATTTTATATACTTGATATACTGAACGTATTGTTAAACAATATATTTTTAGTTGTTATATATAATATTTGTAAACATTATATAGAAATGATTTTAAACATTTGCTAATGAAAATGATTTGTATTTCTCATGTTCTGCTTTGTATGAAAAAATGAACAATAATTTTACTTAAAAATTACCGGTAATTCTTATAATTGAGCATTTGGTAGAGTCTCTAATGAAAAGATATTTTCATTAGAGACTCTGTAAAGGAGTCAATGTCCGATCATTAATTCTTGTTTTGGGGCGTTATTTTTATTTTGTTCTTTTCTTTTTCTTGGTTCCTTTTTTTTTGTTGTTACGGACAAACTCCCAAGCACCAATGACCAAAAGAACAAAAAAACGAAAATTTTTAACTTAGTTTGCATCGTTGCCCGATCCTGGAACATCATCCTATGTAAATTAGACAGTGCGGAGCTACACTGGATGAACAATTAAAAGCGGAACAGCCAGGACCAAAAGGAGAGAGAGCTTCAGGTGACCAAGGTGGTAAACGTCAGTGATAAGTTCGAGGAAATTGTGTTTGGCTGTACACTATTTATAGCTTGAGGAGGAGATAAAACGTTTTCTTTATTATGAGAAAGCTGTACAAGATTTTGATATTGTCTGTGGTTTGTGGAAATTATTAGTTTTAAATAAAGTCCTGGTCTGGTACTTGCCTCATTATTATGTAACCTATTGTTGTTTCCGAAAACGGTGAGTTACAACTCTACCAAATGCTAAATTAAATACTGAGACGTAATGTTCGTTAGTAGCACGTTATAGATTCGAGGGTTTCAGGAAAATTTCTATTAGGGGGCCGAAGTATAGCGTTGACTTCACATATTTTTCCGGGGTAAATTTTGGTATAAATATTTTCTTGTAAAAGATTGGTTTGGAGTTCTTTGTTGCTGGGAGCTCTAGGCAATTGCTTTTGTTCATCGGATAATACGCCACTAATATTTCCATCATAATAAAATACTGTATTCTGTTTAAATAAAGCAACTGTTAAGGTATATTCTGAACTTACGAAATATTTTCAATGAATTTCAAACTATTATGTTGTTCGAAATTCAGACATTTCTTCATGTTTTATACAGGAAAATTTCGGAAAATGATAGTTTATATTATATCTAATTTTTTATTGACATTTTATTTAAGTGTTAAATTCTTGTATTTCTAAAATATAAAGTTTATACAATTTTTAAAAATTATTAATTTAAAAGAACTGAAGTCATTTGATAAGTTAAGATATTTAGCAAAAATAACAAGTTAAATCATAACTGAATGATTTAATAAATGCAATTAATTCGTTACAATGAGGAATTTCTAAATTGCAACTATGATCTTCGATAGAAATGTCAAACCTCCTTAGAATGATAAATATACTCAGTATCCAGAATCTAAGAATTAAAATATACTTTCATTTATGAAGACAGCCAATTAAAGAAGTGTGTGGTTAAGACTGTATGGAATTAAAAGTATATTACCAGAAATTTGAGACGTACAAAGTAAGTAAGAATTACTGAAATGATTATAAATGACCAACCTAAAAAATCCAGTACACAGCTTGATTTAAATTATCTATTAATGGTCGTCGAATTTTAAGAGAAGTGAGATCAAGTTAGACGATTACAGGAATCAAAACTCAAAAGAATGAAAAAACAGTATTTCTATTAACAATAGACGGTCGTCATTAGCTTATTTGCATCTCTAGACACTATTAAACTTAACTTACATTCATGCAAACGTTAAAAAATTGAGGAATCCGAATTAATAGCCTATATCAATGCTGTAGGAAGCTCACTGACTACGGCGTTGAGGAACCCAGAATGGAAAATGGGCCAACGCTCCATGAATTTTGGAGGTCTCGAATATGTCCTGTCCCGTCCCTCACCATCCATTCGAACCCACGATAGGCTTGGTTGAAAAGGCTCTCTTAAGAGTTGGTAAGAGCCAAATGAAAAATTATATATCTGTGAGAATTGGGGACGACGACGGAGAGGTGAGTCCCGCCCACGGGGTCAGAAGATGGCAATTTAGGAGGGCAAAAAGCGAGTGGGAGGTCGCGGATAAGTCGATAAGGTGTCGGCGATATACGAGTAATCACTCCCTCTTAATTTATCAAATAAATTTAATAAAAACATTAACTAAATGGAGAGATACAATATAGAATGTTGGAAAAGGGGTGTCGGCGTTCGCGACATTCAAGAGACCTAATCCCTTGCTAATTTCCGAGTTACATATAGCTAAACTCGCGGTCAATCGAGGGAGAGAGAGAGATTATGAGTAAATAAATCGAAGTTTACCTCGTTGCTTGTTTTCATATACGTGCGTAGAGCCGATGGTGTTGATCAGCCGTTGTCAGCTTGTTCGGACGCCGCCTGGACAATTGGGTGCGAGCCCTTTTTATACTAATTTTTCGGGGCAAGAACTGTCAAATAGTTAAAAATTAATATGGACACCTGTCAGCTGTGCCGGGTCCAAATCCAGCTGTCACGGATTGTTACCGACGTATTCTTTGGTCGAATTGTTGATGTTGGTGTCTTGAAGGTGAAATATTATGACATAAATTCCTGTGAATTTGGCAGTTCTTTCCTATTAATTATCGTAAGGTTTGACAATAATTTCTCACTTTCGCCGACCGTCTTTAGGTTGTTTATATTAACATCGTATTAATCGACGGACAGTCTACAATCAACTGTCGAAACTCTCTCCTCGGATTAAATGTCACAGACGAAAGCGATAAATTCGATCCCCGATAGCTTCAACAAGGCAAGAACGGACGTTAAGAAGACATTAATGAACGGCGCGTTTCCTCCTCCTTCAGTTGCACGTGGCACGTGTCTGCAGACACCTGCACGATTACCAAAACAACGTAATATTCATCGACTTGTCCGTCGTTATAAACTTCTTCCTTTTTTTTCTTTCGAATTACTTGTGCTGTGATGAGAACGATACTGATTAAACAATACAAAACGGGGGCCAGAATATCATATATCAGTTGAATTTAAAGATTTACAATTTTTGGATGAAACAAATTAAACTTGTTTCTCGGAAACTCTCATTGTATTAAAAATTAAAAAGAAATACTGGATAATACAGAACTAATGAATACAATATTTTTTAAAACGTCTTACTTTTTACTTGGTTGAATTAACAATAGTTTTGTCTGCAATAATCGCAAATAATACTTTGTTACATAAAACAATATTTTGTCCATTGTTAACAATTTATTGGAAAATAAATTATAATTTCTGAAAACTTTATTTCAAAATTTCGATAAATATTAAGTGTCATTCACTATAACAAATGATATTTATTAAAAAATATTTTAATCGTTAACCGAATCTGGATTCTGGGCTATTTATACTCCAAGAATTTTTCATGGGATGTCGTCCCGCATAAGTCAATTCTAGTCCCTCAACACTGGCTATTACCATTGTGTGCCTGGCCGAACCAATGACAGATATGATTAAACGTAAGATTAAAGGGCATATAAAAATAATAAATACTGTACTTTGAAACAATAAATTTAAATGGGGAATACATTTGGTGAAAATATTTGATAATTGATAATAAAATAGACGAAAACTTCGCGCCTGAATAAAAAATATACTGATTATCTGTCAAGAAGATGGACATTTGTCATTTTAAAAGTAAGTGTTTTAACCGGATTGCGGTAACATCGATTACGTGGCTAGAAAAACCTGTTTGTTTTTAAATACAGGATACCTACTTCGTTGAAAGATTTTTAAAACTCATAAATACGGCTAGTCGTTAATATTCTGTGGATCCTGAACATAGCGAATGTTTGTTTTCTCTCGTTCCGTATTAACAAATAATAATTATTGCTTTTCGACTACTTATTGTTAATTAATCAATTGTTGACTTTACATGTTTTTCAATATAAAATTATTAATTAGATGATAATAATTAAAGAATAAATTTGTTAAAATAAATATTCAACACGTATTATAAATTAATTGATTAAATGCTATAATCTTTAATAAATTAGTGCAAATCTTATTAAAAAAGAAGAACTACTTTTGAAAAGTAATAGAATTGTGAGGAAATTATACAAAGTGATGTTTTCTTTTTCTTCTTCCTTTACATTTTCTGAACGTTTCTTAAAAATATCTTTGTTACTAAATAATAGAATTTTTAAGTTAAACTTTAACTTAATAATTTGATATTGGGTAGAAGCGATTATAGTTATAAAGAACTATGGCCTTTGTATAAGATTTTGAGCTTTTGAAGTTCTGATTATAATTGAGAGCCTTGCCTTATTCTTACAGGCTTCATCTCACTGCTCATTACTAATATTTTTATTCTATATATGTATAACGCCTTTAAAAATGAAGCCAGAGTACTTAAAATGACCCGAACGTATGCTTCTGCTTAGTACACTGAAGTGACCATACCTTGAATTGTAAAAATGTATGATGCTAGATCGGGCGCTTCGATATGACGAGTCACGTAATTACTTTTTATAGATCACAAGACTCATTTTTCTATCTTTCTGACATCGTGGGTGACAGAAATTACTAACAAGTAGCAACAATAAACAGTTAATTTCGGCTTCGAATTTAACTTATTCACAGGGAAAGAAAAAATACCGAAAACGTCTATTGAAACCATAATAAATTCAAAAGTGTCAAAAAACTATTTTACTTGCGTTAAACGATTCGAACTGAAGTCAGGAAAACTTAGAAATAGGATTATGTTTACTTAAAAGCAAGAGTTCCATTTCCATTGAAAATCCAAAACTCGGTACTTTTTTATTTTTGCCGAGTTTATCATTTATCAAAGAAAAATTCCAGCTAAGAGTTGTGTAACTTTTCCGGCTGTTATGACATTTTATTTAAAATAACTTGTACATTTACAGTAAATAAAATTGTGTGTGGCGCCATCTGTTATCAGATTTCGTTATAAAAATCTTTATTTTTAATTATTATCGAAGGCAAGAAGTTTAATTTTGAGGGTAGTGACGAGTTTCCTTTAAAACAATTGTTAATGCTAATAACGAATATTATCTTTAGATCCAACCCCTCTCCAAATAAGTCACACGATACCCCTTTACCTCTCCATCTTTAACCACCACAATTCAATCGCATTAATGCCCCTTATACAGAAGCTACGGTGTCAAATTTGGTTTCTTAATCATTAATCCATCCTGAGATATTAAACGAAATATACGCCAACACACACAAATTTTAACCCGATTTGGATTCAGGTCTTAAACAGAGTTTCTTCCAACTCAGAGGGTCAAATTTGTCACGATTCCAATACTTTATATAATACTAGCTGTTACCCGCGGCTTCGCCCGCTCGGATTTTGCAATTTGATAGAAATAACCCTCCCTCAGTACTTCACTAAGGTTCTCACTTATTAGTTGTTACTAATTTGGTAAAATTACTGATTTTTGTTTGTTTCAAATTATGGACTGCTAATGCACCTAAATTCAAGTTTCAAATATTATAGGATTCCGAGATACGATAAATCTGAGTTTAATTTTTTTTTTTTTTTCGAAACATAAATGACGTTATCTGAAACTCCCTGAATTTAGATAAATAATAAAATGTAAAAATACGGAGCATTCACAAAGATAAAAACCTTCGTCGTTGCACACCATCAGTACTCCATTGAAAATTACAAAAATTACGGAGACGACCTTCCCTTTTAGACAACTGCCTCCGCGACAAACATGCAAAAATGGTAAAACGTCCTCTGGTGTTTCGCCACTATCACAATATTTTTAAAAAAATTAACTAAGTAAAATCGTGGCCAACGTTATTTCAGACACCATAGTAATTATTTAATTTATAACAATCTAAATATATAAAATGCTCACACGCGGGACAATCAAACGCAGGTCGTATCAGCTTATACTAACTTATAACTTTCTTACAATTAAGGAAAATGGAAAAAGGCAAAAGGGATAGGAAAGGAATAGAAATACCCGGGATTTTTAGTAGCGACGTGCTCTTGGATAGGACACCACTTCGAAACTCACATGGCGCAGCATGGCCTATCTGGCCCTTGCGCCAATAAACATCAACCAACCAACCAACCAACCTCGAAACTCTCCTTTATTCGTGACCCTCTTCTTGTCGTAGACCTTTCGTCTATTCCTGACTTTTCGTTTGTCCTCAAGGTTTTCTGTCCGTAGTAATTTTTTTTTTTTTTTTTCTAACTTCTTCGGCACCTCTCAGTCTCAGATCGTCTTTCTCGAGATCTGGAGCACTCTTTTTCCCTCCCTACTTCTTCGAGGTTTTCACCAAAGGTGACTCTTTCTCTGTCCGTTTGGCCCCAGGGCCCCACACCGTCTTTTGTTCTACTTATTTTCGTGGAAAAGATAATCCTACGCAAGGGCAAAAGGGTTAGCGGCCACACTATGATCGAACAAGTATGTAATAACAAATTCGAATTTAAAGGGTTCGAACATTGGTTAAAAAATCGTAATACATAAATATTGTACGTTTGGAAATTAAGTTATTACCATCAGAAACAAAAACATCGCATCTGAAATAGTACAGTAGAAACCATTCTTCCGGTTAAGTCTTAATGCTCTCTCTCTCCCCCCACGCGGGGAATTTCGAAAAATCCCTTCTTAGTATACGTTTCCATGACGTACCCTAACTGTGTACCAAATTTCACCACTTTAGGTTCAGTGGTTTGCTCTGGGCGATGATGAATCAATCAGTCAGTCAGTCAGGACAAGTAAGTTTATATATATAGATAAATAAAATAAACATAGACTTAACACTTTTCAATGGCGTCTTAATATACGTCATACGGAGCTCCAAGAGTACTGTACTGTACATACGTACTCTTGAATGCATCTGTTTTAATTTTTAAAAAAAATCATAGTCGGCAGCACACACTAACAAATCCCGCCAAAACCTCACTAGCAAAGAAACCTAACATTCTATCAACAACCAAAAATCATCACTTTCCACTTTAAAGATCTGAAAACTCATTATTTCAAAGTGCAAAATATTTCGTAAGGAAATTGTTATTTTAATAGCTAAGTGAAATTTTCAATGTTTAATTTAAAAATTCACAATTTCAGAAACTCAACCTTCCTCATAAGCTTTGTATAGTATCAATGAAACAATTAATCAGTTGACTACTGCCAGTATCGAGAAAATTCGTACTCTTATATGGAATCTATATGAAATTGTCCATAAATTACATGCTATTTTTGTATTTTTGAACTACTATTCCATTCTTCCTAAATGCTCCATAACGTGTTGTACGGTACATGCCCATCCCCAAAATTACTTAACGCAAAATCCTCAATCAATCCCCTTAATTGTACTAATTTCGATTGTACTGAACATTATTTTATTAATTACGTATAGTGACAACAATACAACGCCATGACACTCTTCAGAAACAAAAACGATTTACTCTGATACCCAATGGCTGAGATTAAATAATGATTTTGTAAACGCCTTTACCTCTTAGAATGTATCGTAAGATTATTTGAATAATTTAAAATTAATTGCTTTGATTGGTTATGTGAGAGACGTATACAGGTATTCTTTGTATAATACGGTAGTTTGTTTCGTATAGCACGGCACTTTTTCGGAACCTAAGGACTAATGCAAAACACAGTGTTAGGTTCGAAAAGTTAACAAAAATATACTATTCTTTTTCATTACTAAGAAAAATATATTTATTAAAGTATTCAATAATTTATTTCCAATCAATAATTAACTAACAACCACAATTAAAAGTTCTGTATTATACGTTAATTTAGTTATTTTAGTTATACAAAGTATCGTCGGCATCCGAGTTTTTTCGTTTATCTTGATCAGAACTATCAGCAACATTTTAATTTTTACTTTCCCGGATGTTATACAGAGGGATCCGGCAGAAAATGACCCCCCCAGATTTTTATATTTTTGGACTTAAGGCACATTGAAGCGTCGAAATGCAAAAAAATTTCGGGAGTATTTTCTGTATGTATGGATGTTAGTGTGTGGGGGGCGCGATTTTGTTCACCCTGTTTGAAGCTTAATAACTCCTGTACATTTTGTCGAACATTTCTGAAATTTTGTAGGGAGGTTTGTTTATTAGGGGAATTGATACTATAAAATTTTGGTGGTTAAAGGTCGAGGGATAGGCAGCTAAGGGGGGGGTCGTGTATCTCCAGTAAGGTCGGACTTAATGACGATTTTACTCGTTATTACAAGTTTTTATAAAACTTGTACCTATCCTGAATATTAAGCTTTTTGCCATTTTATAATAGTTAAAAATATAAAAAGTTTTAAAATAAAATATAACAGATGACGCCACCAAACTTTTAAATGTTACCAGGAAGGTTAAGCAACCCGTTGCTGGTTTATTTTTATTTTTATCATAATTGTTTTTATGATGACAAAATCAAAATAACGAGCAATTATTTATTGTGACACCGTCACAATGTCGGGCGTTTGTTCAGTCGAGTACCGAGCGATTTTTTTTTCCAAAATTTGTGTTCGAATACCGAATTGTTCGAGTTGGGAACAGTTCGATTACCGAGATACCGCCGTATTTTGTTCGTCATTCTTACGAATGATTGCTTACCTACGGTTTAAAAAGTTTAATAACATTTACCTAAAAATGCTTAATCTTCGTATTTAGTGAAGTTTATTTAATCTATAAAAGCAAAACACAGTGACAATCTTAGACTGAAATCTCAAAGCAACGACAACGACACCTGGTTAATAGTGCAATTTTTTCCTTGTCCTAGCTTTCCTATCAGTTTTCACCAAAGCAAATCCGTCAAAAGGCACAAACCAATTGAAATTTTCTATATTCTAACATTCAAGAGCTAATTGCTTACTTGAATAAAGAAAACAACACACATGCTTACTTGAATAATATATATACAAGTAGAGTATCGATTATCCGACTTAATTGGGGACTGGGGTTGGTCGGATAACTGAAAAGTCGGATAACCGAAAAGTATGAAAAAATACATTATTAGTATAGTGTATTAGGCCTAGTTTAAATACTAGCCTCCCTTTCATGGTCGAGCCAGTGCTGCCAGCTAAAACATGCAAAAATTTAACAAAAATAATATTAAAGTAGCAAGACATAACTAAATATTGTAGCGCCACATCACTAGCGGACATTTGAATTTGCCGATTAGAACGCGGTCGGTTAACCGATAAGTCGGTTAATCGATGGTCGGATAATCAATGCTCTACTGTATATATATATATATAAGTGCAAACTCCTTTATTCGCTAATAGCGAATAACGGAGTTTGCATTTTAAAATTATGAAATTTTATACGGAGGATTTCCCAAAGTTTCGAACCGTGTTGTAGAAATGCCGTGTTGTACGAGGGATACTGTATTTAGGAAAAAATCATAAAATGTATAAATTAAAAAAGTAAATTTTAAAAGGTAAAATAGAACCGGACTGTAACGAAACAGAATACACCGCCATTATCATCATCCAGAATAGAAATCATTTCATCTCAATTATAAACATGATAGTAATTAGGAGAGTATTAAATATAAAGCTACTATCAAAATATATACAGATTACGACACACTTTTAAATCAAACTGTGATAAATACTGTACTTAAAGTCATCGATTAAATCTTCTAGCCAGAGATAATCGATTATTTTTATTAATAATTTCTTACATTGAATACGAAACATAAAAAAATAAATTATCGCAAATTTTTCTGAAAATAATAAATCATTTGAATAGAGAAGAATACCTTTTAAAGAAATTTTGGCTATACTTCTGAAGATATATATATATATTTTTTTTACTAACTGCAACTTCAGTTTTTGTGCATTTTTCATTATCTAAACAGCCGAGAAAAACAAAAATTATTTATATCATAAAAAACAAACATAACATTAACAAATTGAACAATGTTGTAATTTCCTTTTTGTTGGTGAATTATGCCATTTCACTGAAATTTATTTGAATATTTTCTCGTCTAATAAACAATGAAAATTGCAAATTAACTGAACGATAAAAAGTGAGAACTTTGGTTCACAAAGATCTGATTTTTGAAATACAGTACTTGTTTGCCTGAATCTCAATGAAATCGGTAAACATGAATAAGAGATGGGAAACGAAAACCTCAAAACCTCATCCAAACTATTCACGAAGTTACAAAAGTATGGATCACAAGTCAGACTCTTCTATGAATAATCTCCAGCTAAAAATATAATATTAAGTTTTCTGGAAATTATGAGATTTGTGTCTGTAAGTCGAAAATAGTGAAGATTTTAGTTTCTATTGATGTATAATATATTAAGGGAAAAAAATCCAATCTAATTACAACTTAAAATAACCGTGTTAAACATATTAAAAGTGTCACTGATAAGTGATAACTACAGTATATCGTTATTTCGTTTACATATTGAAAAATACAATAAGCCGAACAAAATAGGCTACATACGATGTAGATCTAAATTAGTGATGACCGGATATTTCGATTGCCAGGCTAATTTTCTCATAAGTCATATGTAGGCGGGCTACAAATATTCTGTAAACTTCACATACATAAAAATTAGGCCTATTTCTTTTACGTGCCAAATATGTTCGCGGGACGGATTAACGTGTGCCACGGATCTGATTTTGCCCTGGGCCGTAGTTTGAGCACTACGTATCTAAATGATAAAAAAATTATTTGAGGGTTAAAACATATATCTAAACATTCAATTATGTGTTTTAATTTTTAACTTTAATAATAATTTTAATCATTTTTTCGAAAAAAATTTTAATATTAATCTTAAATGCAAACAAGATGTAACGAAATATAGATTTAGTAATAAATAAAGAAGTAAATATAGACAGTAAATAACCACGGATGAGCTAAAAGAATTTTAAAGTAAATAATAATTTAGCTCGTATCGTATGACAGCGGTCGATCGTCGTTTTGCAATTTCGTCTAAAAATATGCCTATAGAATATTTTTAATAATTGTGTTTATTACATAATTATGACGTAACCAATGCTGTAACCGTAAACTTAGCAGAGAGTATACGATATCTTTAGAATGTATCTTTTAAATTAATATCAGAAAGAAGAAAACGAGACAACTATTGTCAATGAAGGTATTTGTTTGGTTACTTCAAAGCAAAAAATAAAAAAAAATATATTCTAAAGAATGAATTTTTTTATGTATATGTTCTAGTAAGGTCTGGTTATACGGTTTTTCGTATAATCAGAGGTTATACAATAATTCTACAAAAAAAGCATAAAGCATACGGTGTATATGGTATATAGGAGGTGGTGGTGCCATGGGTAAGACGGGGACGTCTGTTTATTCGTGGTTAACGTGCTTTCATCTAACTGTTATTTGGGAAACTAAATGTCAACCTCAAAAGAGATCATGGGATGAGAGAACGTCCGAATCGCTCTCTTTGTTTGGAAGTAAGACAGTTTTCCATGTTTCAGCAATATTTCATTTAATTTTACGCCTGCTACAAAGTTTCTACAAAGTACTCATTCTACAAGGTACTCATCATTGTAAACTTTTACATTACCTTTTAGATGAAGATATTATGGTATTCGAAGTAACTTTTAAGACTGTAATTGTTTAGTTTTGAAATAAAGTTGACCTGTGTTTGCAGTCAGTATTGAAAAGTGCACATTGGGGCAAGATGGAGTGCCCCAGGTTGACCATGAATATGGCCAATGAATCCAGAAATATTTTCGGAAGCAGACTTAATTGCTGCAAAGACGACAAACAGGCACCTTCAACAGCAGGACACACCAGGATGCTTGTTTTGGGACAACCAAAACCATGAATGCGGAGGTATGCCTTATCTGGGTGCAGAAACGGTCACTGATTACACCACTACAAATAGGCCTACTCATTCAGTTTTTACTTAAGTCTCTCCCATAGAAATAATGCCAATTCCACATGTTGGAACCAAGAAAAAAAATTCGAAAATAACAGAAGGAGAGGGAAAACAGCAATCCTAACAGATACACCGTACAAGCAGCAGCTGATGGAACAACAAAAACCATCAATAGCAGTTTCGGCTCCCCTAGGAAAACGGTTCTTGTTTACGGAAAGAAATTCCGTAAAATCAAAAGAAAAAATCAAAAATCAAATCAAAACCATCAGCAAGGGTATGCCTAACAAAAGACAAATGAAACAGAATACCTCTATTGTGGAGGGTTATAATCTGCATCTACAGTTGGGCTAAATGTAGTCGTTATGATAAATGGGCGCCCTGTTCTTGTGCCAATGTTAAAGAAAACGACAGTTTAACCATTTAATTTGTATATAAAAATAATATCCCCATCTTACCCCATCGGTGGGACAAGATGGTGCATTTACATGTAATTTTAAAATATTAAATAATTTTGTTTTTAAAAACGTTTTTCAAAAATTAAATTATATATTATATATTATCAAATGTTGTAGTTGCTGAGAATAAAAAATTATCGTTTTCATCAAAGTGTTTACCATCTTATGACTTTTTAAACCTTAAAGTCCTCATCTTGCCCCATCTTCCCCTACCGCCGTATACACCGTACACTATAGTCCTGGTTATTAAGTAAAACTTAATATTTGATTTTATAACTATAACTGAACTGAACTTATATTTGGAATTATCTGAACTGTAAACGATTTTACATGTTCTATATTATAAATTAAAAAGTAGATTTTATGGATCTAGGGATTTTATAGCAGAACAATTAGCCTACGTGCAGGGGCGGATCTACATAGGGAATAATAGGGCTTAAGCCCTGGGCCCCAAGTGTCACGGGCCAACAAAAATTGAATTATTATCATAAATTTTTAATACTTTTTCATTAAAAATGAGCATTTATAGTATAGTAAAAATTAGTTAATATTAATAATATAATAATAATGATAATTTTATAGTATTATTTGTATTAACAAAAAATGGGAACCTCATTGGACTTCAATAAGACCTAGGCCCCGAAAAACTTATATCCACCCCTGCCTACGTGTGACTAAAGTATGCTTAATATCTTATCAGATATACTTTAACATTTGTTTTATTCTAAGTATGACCTATAAAGAAAGTCAAAGTAGTCTATCATTATATACATATAGATAAATATTTAAGATATATTTCTATTTATTTTTAAAATTATATACATAGAAAAGAAAAATGCACCGAGAAACTAATAAGACAAGCAATAGTCTTAAATACTGATTTATTCACATCAATCTAGCTTGTCAGGAAAGAATTGGAGAATGTTGTTAACATTATTCAAAATTAACTTAAATATGCAATTTAATCAGAGATACTTATTAGAATGCTGTATATTGATGTGTATGTTTATTGGAGTAGCAATTGTTTTTGTTCTATCTTATTTTTTGAAAGATATAAAACGTTTGAATAGTTACACTAATTTTCTAAAGTCTCTTACAATGAAGTTCCTAATTGAATTTTTTTTCGTATTACATTAATAATTTATTATTATTTTTATAAAACTGGATTAAGGGAACTATAATTGGTTGCATACACCATTTAAAAATAATAAAAGTTTAATTATGAATTCAATCCATTTATTTTTAAAAAATAAAAATTTGACCTAACCAAGACACAAAACAAAATTGCTTGGTAAACATTACGTTTGTTTTAAACAGTTGAACATTCAAAAATATGTTTTTTTTTTTTTTTTTTTTTTTTGTTCTGTGAAAATGAAATAATTCCAATTTATTTTTGCTCTTTCAGAGCACATAAAGTGCAAAGATATTTTTTGTTATTTAAGAATGCCGAATACATAATTTCATATTAGACCTATATTCTATACATATAAATACCATATTTTAATTTAATTAAACAATTGTTTAAATAATCGTTAGTGGCTGCAATTTGAAAAAATTGTAGACCTATAAATTCCAGTCGTCCGACGGTCGTTCCTTAATCTCGAGAAAGGAGTTAAATAGATAAAATGCGAAACCAGATATGGAAACCTTAGGGACAGGAGACCTCGATTAACTATATGAGAACGTCCAATACAAACTGGAAGTCCTGTTATTTCAATTCAAGACGTTTCCCCTGAAAGCAGTTAATAGAAGACCGGCACGATTCTATTGTTAAAGGAAAAGTATGATATACAGGGGCAAGACACTACAGTACTAATTTGAGGTGGAGAGCATATATTAAATTAAATAAATTAAAAATATGATTAAAAATTGTACCCGGGCATTGTGACGATGTCACAAAATAATAATAATAATAATAATAATTGCTCGTTGCTCATTGGAATACTTTTCAGTACAAATATATGGATTCGTTTACTTTTCATTAATTTATACATTTTCTACTAGTACGTACTTGTAATATAAAAAATAATATAACAGTTGGTCAATTTGAGTATAAACGTAAATCGCAAGAAAACGAAAGAAAAGTATTATAAGTTTATTTTTTATCGTTCGTATTATTAATATTGATGATATTTGTTAGATCTGATGTAAAATCTCGTTAAAAAAAATAATGTTGCAGAAAGCGGTCGATTTTAATTTATTCTGGTCAAACGAAGTATATAGGCACAAACGTAGAAACATTATAATGAATGAAAATAGGTAGAAACTAGACAAAATTATCTGTGATATTCAGTGTGATTATGAATCCTTAAACCAAACTTCAGCAGTGAGATAAAATTAGCTCAAATAGCTTAAGTTTTATTTATAAATTTGAAAAAAAAAAAAATCTACATTGAGAAACGATTTAAAATTATTTTTGTAATGTTACTTTAGTTTTTATAATGTATTTTAAAGCGTGATATTTTATTTTATTTTTGATAATATAATCCAATTTTTCGATTATAAATTTAAAAATCGAAATGAATGTTACTCTTAATCTTTTGTTCATATATTTATTGAAATTTTACTATAACCTACCTGTTTCTACGAGCGGTAAGAAACTACTACACGTTGTGGACACTCTTAGAAATATTTGTATCCATAAAAATGTAAGATTGTAGATGTTCAAAATGATTTTAAATGCAATCATATTTAAAATATACTTGCCATAAAATTCTTTTGCAGATCTTCAATTGTAAGGAATTGTAATTCCTTTTCAATCTAAGAAGAATGAGATTTAAAAAGAATTATGTGTGACTAAATAAAATTAAGTTTTAATACAGTATACAATATATAAGTTACAGAACTCAATAAACTTATTTAAACTCTTGAAATTCGGAAGCTTTCAAATCTTTGAACGTCTTTGCTAAAATAAATCAATCCAATCAAAAGTAATACGGTATAGTTTTATAATTGAAAGAAGAAATAGGAATTTTATTTTAGTTTTTAATCTATTCTAAATGTTTTATTATTTATCGCATCATGAAAACATTTATTATTTCACAGAATTCTAATATATAGGAAACGAAAACATGTTAAAAAGGAAGATATATTTAGCTGCGGTCACATTAAAATTTCAAAATATATTTTAAGATTTACTTTTCTGTTTCTTGGAGGGATTTTTATATAAATTCCATAATTCAATTATTTAATCTAACGATGTTATTTTTCTTATTCTTAATCAAAATATTACTTTTTAAATACTTCTTGTTATTAATTAAATTGTATTAATTTTTTCCTTTTATCAGCTCTTTTAGTTTGATTATAAATCTGAATATTTTAACATATTTGATAATTTATATATTTATGATATTTTATATTATTTGATATATATTATTATAGTATATTTAAATTTAAAAAATTATATTAGTAAATCACATTTTAGTAAATAAAGATACTTTCCTTTGGAATTTTCTGAAAGCTATTTTACTCTTACGGTATTAATTAATGTTAACATAAAATTACATAAATTTTTTAAAATTCTAAATTAAGATAATTATTATAGAAAATATTGTCATGGATCTAAAACAAATTCTTTAAATTAAAAAAAAAACAAATAATTTGCAAATGAATTATAATAGAAAAATCTAACTTAGTTAAGTATATGCGAAAATGTTTATGAAAGTCACATTAAAACTCTTAATTTAGTTTAATATGAAACCGAATATAGTTCTCACTACTGTGTATCTAATTAAGTAATAACGTTTTAAAACAACTATAACTGTTCTAACGAAAAGATTAATAAATACTCCATCTTTCAACCCTTTACATTGTAACTGTGCCGTTTGCCAAAAACTCGGCCCAATAAATTACCGTTATAATTCAACTGGTTCCACTCGCAAAAATGACGGCGATATACGATAAATGTTAAAAGCGGCTGTAAATTATGTATGTAAAACTTTTTTTTCTATAATTAGTTATGTATAAATACAACATGACATTCATAAGAGCTATAAAAATTCATTTTTTTCTGATGGAAAAATTTGAAAAGTTTATTAAGTATAACTTTACATATATATATATATATATATGTGTGTGTGTGTGTGCGTGTGTGTGTGTGTGTGTGTGTGTGTGTAATCTTTTTATTCCAATAATATATATTAAAATTTAGATTTTGATAATATTTTTTAATTAAACAGTAGTAAACATTGAAAATTTTCAGAAGCTATTATTTGAAAATTTCAAGTTTGTCAATTAATGTTTCAATCTGAGGATTTACCAATGAACCAATATTTAGTTTAGTTAGTAATAAAATTGTATGTGATAACAATGCTTTAAATAAAACAAAACTCATATATAGGCTATAATTCACCACTGTTTAGCTATATATTTTCGGATTTTATATTAATTAAGTAAACACGAGGAGAAAAAAATCGATGACCGACAGAAACTCGTTTTTATAAAAATTAAATTTGAAGAATTTGATCGATGAATTTTTTTAAGCGTTTGTAAGAAAGAGGAGAAACATTCCTTAATTTTATTACAGCATAAAAATATAAGTAGAAAAGAAAAACCTCCGAAAAACCCAATGATTCATGCTTGGTAGGATTGAACGGATTCTCGTGGGAAAATATGGAAAGGAATTGTAATTCCTCTTCAATCCAAGAAGGACGGGATTTAAAAAAGAAAAATAGAACAAATTTTCGGTCTTAAGTTCATTAACCTTAGCCAGAGATAGAGAAAAAGTAAGCTAGGTAGCCTTTGCAAATGGGTTTGCTATTTTCGGATGAAAGAGACACTGTATTGTGTGTTTGTTTTCGAAAGAGTTGAGATGTTTTTGAGCATTTTCAGAAGTTTAATTTCGCAACTTTAAGGAATTACAATTGTTGTCAAACCAAATACAACTCTATTTCCTATCTGACAATGTTTCTACGTAAAAAAGATTCTTTCGATTCTTCGAAAATTTCCCAAAAATTTACTAAAAAAAAGTAAATCTCTAAAACATCAACTAAACGAATTCTCGTAATTGTTTTAAAATGACTAATAGCTTTTGTTTTAACAAATAATGGTTTTTTCAAGTAAAGAGATAAAATTAAATCTTACAACAACAATCTTGCCTTAAGTATACGACACTACATAATTATAATGGTTAAGTTAGTTCTAGATAATACAAAATTTTAAATCAATGATACTGATTCAGCATTATTAATAACATTTATTAATCAATGCCACAAATTAAAAATATTGCATGCAAATAAGGTAAAAACATGAATTGTAAATTACGTGTTTTCGACATATTTCTTTAACAATCTAATAATCTCTTATGCAAAATATATAAATAAGTTGCTATAAATATATTTTAAATATGGAAAAAGAAAAACTTTGCACATAAGCTTATAATGCCTTCTATCGTCATATTCTATCCCTTAAACCTTTAATGTTATATGATTTATGTTTTTCTAATCTGCAATAAAATTAGGGGTATGAAAGTTAAAATTTTTATGCTATTATCGCTATTTAAAAAGTTATTTAAAAAAACGAAGGACAGATAAATGATATAAATAACTTAATTTTCTTTCAAAACCTCAATTTTCTTATCCTGTATATAAACTAATTATTAAGTTTTTTAAAATAAAATTAGTTTGTACTATTAAACAGACTTAAAGATGAACATATAAATGAAATTTTTAACAGTTAGAATCATTAATTTTATATATACATTAATACTGTATGAACTATAAGATTTTACAAGTTATTTATTATCTAAATTTTTTGAAATTCTCATATTTATTTTATGGGATTGGCATATTTTTATAGAGAGAAATTTATAAGTAAAATAAAAAAAAAGGACGAAGCATCAAATAAAAGTTACAGTGGTTTCAATTTATTTGATTTGGAGAAAAAAAAATCTTAGAAGATTTTTTGTCTCAACAATTTTGTAATATCCAAATCAATTTGCTCTTTATATCAAAAGAAAAAGTTTAAATCAAATTTATTTTAGTTTCTATAATTATTTTAAGTATAATTAAATCATCGTTATTTCTAAATTAATATTTAAAGTTTGGATATCACATAAAATGTCTTATTTATCCTCCCAAAACTGCGATTATCTCTTAAAAAGCCTTATACATAAAATTTTATATCATTACAAAATATAAAAATTACCATATTATGTGAAAATTTATGGAAGTTTTATCATAAAATGGATGTCGAATAAATTCCGCTTATCTCTTATATGTAATAACTTCAATATATATATTTTTTCTGAAATTACTTTTCTGATATAAAAGAGAAAAACTATTAAATACAACGAAACAATAACTCTTATGTCTACTAAAGAAAATTTACTACTTTTTTATAACCTGTAAACGTTACACCAACCCAAATAAAATAAGTGAAATACTAAATCTATATAAAATTTATTGCAATCATCTTAGAAATTGATCATTTAAAACTTCGTTATCTAAAAAAATATTGCAGATCACTCGGACATCTAATTTCTTTAATTCTGAGTTTTTTATGCAAAAAGTACAACAAAACCAATGAATTAATAACAATTTATACTATAAAAAAAGCAAATAAATGTTGAGTATATTACTGTAATTAAACTTATGTTCTATCTAATAAATTTATTAAATAAAAATACTGAAAATTGACAAAATAAAATGTATATTTACTATCTAATCAAGTCTTTTCCAGTGATTTATTTTGTAGACTTGGCTTACATCCAAAGTAAAAGAAAAAGAAAAAGAAAAGATTAAACTGAAGAATGAATGATCAATCTGAACAAGTAACGATTTTCAAGTAAAGGTGTATAAGGAGTAAAATAGTGAAGTTGGTTCACTGCTTTAAAGAGAACATTTAAGAAATTTAAAAGCGAATTAAAATAAATCTTTGGTATTTGAGAAAAGTTTTAGCAGCTGTCGCGTACTTACAGCTGCTATCTACTTTATAATTACGAGACTTAGACATAATTTAGCTATTCGTTGCACTGCAGGCAGGCGAAGGCAGTTTTAACTTATCCTTTTTACCACACGGGACTTGATAAAAATATCCAAATGCGTCACATCTCATATTTCACCAAAGTCTATAGAAGAGTCAACAAGGTACACAAAGCAGAAACTAACGATAAAAATGGACCACGAAATAATATCTTTAAACTTTACGGATTTCGTAAATTATAGAATATTTCGTTTAAATATATTTCTACTCATGTATAACTCTTCGAATAAATTAAAATGCATTATTATTAATATTTAGTGCATTTATTACGCGTTAATTTTTTCGTTAACATGACTAAAATTTCTATTTAAAAATCTTTAACTATAGTTAATTTATGCATTTAAATTTAAAAATTCCGAATAAGATGACAATTTTTAAAAATAAATACATAAGGTTGTTTTCGTAACCTAAAAAGAGCAAACCAATTGACATTATGACCTTGCTACTTTTTTAATCTTTGACAGATGACCTTGTTTATTATCGATTTCGTAATATTATTTGCATTGTTATAATGATAAATCAGTTAAAGCTTACAATATATACAAAATAAGTTCCATATAAACTGACAAAATTTAGCTACACTCAATCAAAAAATTCTAATTTTTATTCATAAATTTCGATAAAAGCCAATTAGTCATGAAACATTTCTAAATATAAATTAGCTAGTTTTATGCGAAGAAAAACTGATTTATGATAGAAAAAATTCTAAAAATAGAAATTTAGCTAGAAAAACGTATTAATAAGATGTTATTATCTAAAGAAACTTTGAAAAAATTAAGGAATTATTATTTAAACATTTTTTTTTGTTTTTTTTTTTTTTTTGTAGTAATCGAGAACTCGTGCACTGAAAATTAAAAACACATTCTCATAAAAAAAAAGATGCTGCATAATGAATTTGGAGGACTACGTAAGTTTTACGTGTATCTGATCTTTAATGTTCTAAGCATGATCAACGATGTACAAAGTTTGATGAGGAAACAAATTAGATTAAAATCAAGAAAAAATTTTGTTCTGGGGTGTGTAATGTTGTCTATAAGGTAATGAAGTGTGTTAGAGCAAATGATTATCAAACAACATCCATAATATCCTAAATGGAATGCGTGCGTTGAACTCTAAGAATACAAGATACAGTAAAACTTAGTAACAGTTCAGTTTTCAAAAGTTTTAGAGAAAAATCTTGTTTTATTATCAGAGTACAGTATATAATTTTAATAAACAATTTTTAAATACCTACAGGCTTATACGCAATAGTTTATAGTAGAAGTTTAATTCAAAAGTTTTGCATGCTTTACAACAAAATAATTAAACGTTGGTGTGTAAAATAAATAAATAAAAACTAGTATATTGAATTATGATGCAGCTATATATGTTGAATTTATACTGACTTTATTACATGTTAACGAATTAAGTAAATTCTCAGGCAATTCATTTATTGCAAAAGTTATAGATATTTTGCAAATTTCAGAATAGGGATACGTATAAAGACATTTCATGTATTTTTATAGATAAATTTTTAACTTTTTATGTGTATTACATCAAAAAAAAAAAAAAAAAAAAAAAGGAAAGAATTGGTGTGCACCATCAATTAAGTACATGATAGAAAAGCTGCAAGAAAAATGTATATTTATGTTTATACTAATTACAATGGCTGTAAAATTGATATAAGTGTTTTAATAAATGTACTAGAGTAATTATGTCATTGCATAACTTTATAGTTTATTATACATTTTTATTTCAGTGTATTTGTAACAGTTAATACGTGTAATTTTATCAGTTTTTATCCATAATATAATTAAATTTATGAAGTTTGTAATAATAAACAATTCTGCAGTTAATTCTTCAACCGGTGGATCGCGATCTCCCACCATGCTTATAAAGTTCTCCAATTAAAGGTCGAAAAATGTGTTTAATATAATGGTAATTTTATTAGAATGTGTGTTTAATGTAATGATAATTCTATTAAATCTTTTTAATAAAATTACCATTATATTAAACACAGTTTTCAACCTTTAATTGGTGAATTTTTTAAGCATGATGAGAGATCGCGATCCACCGGTTGAAAAATTAACTTCAGGTATTTTTATTATTGCAAACTTAATAAATGCATTTTAAGGGTTTAAAAATATATTAAAAATAGCAAAAAATACTCGAATATATACTTATTTTCTCTTTAGTTGAAACAAATCTTCCGTAATTTCTGACATTACTTTTAATCATATGCACGAGAAAAGTCTTACGCACGAAAGTAACAGACGATAATTTTAACCTAACGCCATCTACCGATATTAAACATTATTTATTTTAATAATAATAAAAATAAAAAAAATAAAAAATTCAAATTTTAAATATAAAATAAGTTAAAAATATCGTTACCTAATTTTTATTTACTAATTTCATCTTTAATACATGATTATAGAAAGGGAATAATTAAACTATACAAGAATTGGGTCATATCGTCTAGGTCAAAGCAGGGAAAGCCGGTGAGATTCAACTTTGTTCCTGACCGATCGAAATCATCTTCGACAATTTTTTTCTCTCTCCCTTTACTTTTTATTTTATTTTTTCTCTCTCTGGCTTCGATTTTTGTACTTTTTACTGATCGCTGCGTAGGAAGAAAACGATGAGAGTGGGAAGCAGAAATTGAAGAATCGCCCGAATCAAGGGAGGTTCTGAGTCCACACCTACGATTCAGTTTTGTTTAGGGAGTTGGTTAGCTGAGCTCATCCTTTCTTTACACTTTACACAGAAAAAATAAATATTATATTCAAAATAATGCTTTACTATATAAGAAAAAACCAAAAATGCACTCTTATGTTGTTTTTTTTTTGTAGTAGTAGTTATTATTTTTAGCG
Source organism: Centruroides vittatus (assembly GCF_030686945.1). NCBI lineage: Eukaryota > Metazoa > Arthropoda > Arachnida > Scorpiones > Buthidae > Centruroides > Centruroides vittatus. The sequence continues at coordinate 344,842 of NW_027122609.1, read as the reverse complement.
CGGCTCCAAAATTATTGCTCAATGACTCAATAAATTACTGTTCTACTTTTTATTTCAGAAACATAACGGTATTTATTAACCTAAAGGAATAATTAATTTTATGCGTTTCTGATCGTTATTATAATGGCAAATTAAGTGCTCGTAAAATTAATTATTCCGGTTCCATTTGCATATTCTATACAATCAAACATATAAATATGAATGTATATATATTTAAAATTGCCTTGTATTAACTAATTAAAAATGGGTCTAACTAATTACGAATTAGTTTAAATACAGCTGAAAGAAGTGGACGTAATTACACTCATAAAATGAGTGTAAAATCGCAAAAAATTAAGGAAAAAATTGCTGAAAAATGATAAATTCGGAGTTAAGAGAGTCGTGGAAGAGTTTTAAAAGTTGAAGAAACGGAAGAAAGATAGTTAAAACAATATTTTAATGAAGAGCGATGGTCGAATGCAAGGTCGGGCAATAACAGATTTGATGTAAGCGAAGTGACGCAAACGTTGTTGTCTCCATTAGCTGCTGACAAGCTAGAAATCGACTTTCCGTAAATAGACAGGAATCAGGATCAGTTCCAACTGCTTTCCATTCCGTACTCCTTCGAGATCATCCGTCAAATAGTGAATTTGTATCGATCCCCGTTATACCGTTTCGCGATTATCTGTCCCAGACCTTGGCCTAAATGTACTACCTGGACAGGTGCACGACGGCATTCCTACTAGGAACTAGATTTTTTAATAAGCATTAAACATCCTTTACATCGATATAATTAAACAACGGGTAGATGGATGCGCTATTAAAAACGCGCTTCCTAATCTTCTGAATGGATGCTATTGTCGGACTGTAAGGAGAAATGCTAGCAACCAAAGTTATTTTAAGGTTAAATCTAATTATAGAACAAAAACCGTAGAATGTTACTAATTCCACGTACGATTTGATTATTATATTCCTTTTAAAATACTTATTATTTTTTTATTTCTCTTTTTTTTTTGTAAGAGATTACAAGCAATAAAAACGAAAGAAGATGGACATCTTTCTTTAGTTTAATCTGATGTCAAGAATGGCGCCATCACACCTAAAATAGAGTAAAAAAATCAATCTTCAAAGTTTTTTTTTTTCAAATTTTAAATACGAGTATTTTTTTAAATTTTATAATCGGAGAGTGAAAGGAAAATAATTTTTTTCACATTTCATTCCTCATTAATGTCTTAGAATATAATTCTGTGGTATTGATATTTAAAAGAAGAAAAAAGTGATTTAAAATAGATTTTAACTTAAAAAATTTACTTTAAATAAAATGCACAATAATTTATATTTCTTATGTTAAAGGCACTAAATCTTTACCATTATTCAATTTATAAAAATTAGAGTAATTAAAGTATTTATTTTTAATTTATTATTTAAAGTTCATTTAAAAGCTGACAATAAATTATTAAAAAAAATTATTTTTAAAAACACTTAAAACTGTATAATTAAATGCTAAGTATCTGCATTTTAAAATGTTTTTTGCAGACTAAAAATTAAATTATATAAAAAGCTAGAAAACAAATATTTTTTAAAAGTTTAGACTAATGTTAATACACAGTTATTTATTTAAAAATAAAATAACTTTTAATATTTTAAAATATTTATTAAATCAAAAGGCATAACGCGTGAATGAAAGCAATAAAAAATACAGAAACAATCGTAATAAACGTATCCCTGTATTTTTTCTCATAAAGATTTAATACTTTAAAATATTAAAATGAAAGGAAATCATACATGTTTTTCTTATATCTGCTGTATTTAGAAATCCAAACTTTATTTTTTCTGTATATCAGCTGATTCATTTAAAAAATAAACAATTATTTTTACTATAAACACATAAAATTTTAAACTTTTGTATATTCTTTACTTAATTAATTCAGAATACAAAAATAATTTTAAATATAAACTGAAGAGAATTTTTAAAAGACACACCAAAAACCTCAACACTTCGATAATTTGTATACAAACGCCACATACACACACACTTACACACAGACACACACCGGAGATCGTTTCTTCTCATTCTAAAGAGCCCTCCTACTATGCGTCATCGATTACGTCTCGTAGTATACCCGTTATGATTGGTGGATGTCGTTTGAGTGACACCCTCCGCCTAGATCATACCAGTCGCTGTATTGCAACAGCAGCAAAATATTTTGCTACGCCACAGCTGTGGGGGAAACACTCGTAACCAAACGGTGTTAGTATTTGGCGTGCTACAGATCGATACCTCTATTTCCAGGGGGGTGGATAACAGTTTGTCATCGGTTTATGTCACAACGTTTACTGTTAACGCGACGCTGTTGTATATATGTGCGCTCTCACTATGCAACGTTAACTGCATCGTACGGCAGCAATTAAAGCATCGCTGAGTATGGTGAGTAGTAGTTTTATACAAATAAAATATCAGTTTTTTTAATTGCTCCATTGACTTTTTTTTTTTTGTATGTTGCGTTAGAGTGTTTCGGCGCATTAATCGCGTGTGTGTATGTGTTGGATGATGCGAGATGTAGCGACTGTCTCGTGTGTGTGTGTGTTAGCCAGTGCGATGACGCATCGATGCGGTGCTTCAAAGATAACTTTCACTCACCGCCCACTCGGTGCGCAAGTGTGCGGTCGGGGTCCTCGTGCTGACATTTGAACCGCTTTATTTGTTTATCACCCAGTTGCTCGCATTTATTACTTACGTCGTTCGTTCCGCATTTACGCACCTGAAATAGATGCTACATGAGTATTTTTGATCTGCGACTCAATATAAAAAAAAACCTTCGGAGTAATTAGGTTTAATCGTGTGCAGAAATAAAACTCCCGTTTGTTTGTCTGTATGTTTTAGGATATAAGCTATTTTCTAATTTACGAATTAGTCTTTGTTATCTTTTATATAAACAAAAGTATTCTTTTTTAAACCATTTTTCCCATCTCAAAATCGAAGCTCGGATATATATTTAAAAATTGTATCTTTTTGGATTTGGATATACTTTTTGTAGATGGATATTTTAATCGATTATGCTGTATGCACATTTTATCTTCTATCATATACGTTATAAATCTTTCTTTGATGTTTGATTTCAATATTGTAAATACAATTGTCATTGTTTATTCCGAAAGAAATTCTTTTATTGTTACTAGAATGTTGGTAGTATAAAGTTTAACGATCAAGTTTCATGAAAGAATTTATTGAGTTTTTGAACATAATTTAATTTTTCAGAGAAAAGAATTGAGTTATGGCATAGAATTTTTTTTTTATTTTGAAAACTTTTTCATAAAAGTAAAATAAAAAGTTCTTACTACTTTAAAAGTTTTCGAAAGGAGAGGGACTTGAAATTTTTGGACTTTCTACCATTGAGGAATTTGTCTGATGGAATGATTTAATATTATCAAATTAAAGCTGAAACGCTTATTTTAAAGCGAAAGTTTTATAAAAATTCATATTTCCGAAACTTATCCTAGTCTAAAACATAAAAGTTATTCACATTGATTACTATTAATCATTGACACACAAATAATTCTTAAACCGTAATATAAAATTTACTTTAATATAATTTTTTGATAATATTAAAATATAAATGATAACTAACGTATTGATTAATATGAATTAATAAGTAATATTTTTAGATACGAGCATTTAAAAAAATTTAAATGAATCTAAATGAAGGTTAAATGATTAATCTAAAGACCCGAAGATCAAATAAAACTGAAAAATCAGGAAGTTAAAACATTGCGATTCTTCTAAATCTAATAATAATATACTTCGAGTTAATTATTGTTAATTCAGATTTTTGCAATGAAAAAACACAGTAAAATTATTAAAATTATACTTATTCTTATTAATATATTTATTGCAAATTAAATGCTTGCTATGTGTCATTTAATTTAGAAAGATTCCAAGTTTAGTTAATGTTAATGTCATTAAGTAAACTTAAAACATAAATATTATAAATTTAACGTTAAATCTAAACTAAAAGTGAATACAAAATAATTTCAACCAACTACATTGATAAAATTTTACTACTTCATGTAATGAATAGGTTTTAAATGACAATATAATTGTAATTTCTCAACCATATCCCTTCAAGAATTTCACATTTTTTTTAGATAATTGCATTGAAAATATATATAAATTAGAAGTATGTTTTACTAATTTTTATCAATTTTGCACGCTGATGCTATTAATACGTATATATTAGACATTTGAATGTTAATTGAGTAGTATTTTTTTTTTTTTTTTTTTAATTTTAAAGTGTTTAAGCCATTTGTATAATAACTCTAGTTTGTTGTTAATAAAGTAGAGAGAATTACCAAATCTACAACTAAACCATATTATAAGATAGTTTTACGTTATATTGTAATTGCACACGTTATACACAACTACAGATTTTTTTTTTTTACACAATGAATTCTAGTTATATAACGTTTTCTAGAGGTTAAAGTTATCTAATAATAGACAAATTACAATCAAATATCCTTATAACGAATCAGTAAGTCATTACTAAAATATTTACTTAAAAAAGAAACATTATAAAAAATTATCACGTGGTTCGAATTCTCAATATTTACGATAAAAACGCGACATGACCAATAGAATTCGAATTTATTTAACCCTTCTTTTAATTTCTGGGATTTATTTAAGTGAATAAATAGATTTAATCACTCTACTCTCATTAAATATTTCTTCTAAAATCGATCGAAAGTATGTAATTGCAGTCTGAAGCGTAAAAGTTTTATAAATTATCATCATTAAAATAAATTACATTCGTACTTTTTTTAAAGTTTATTGGTATTCTCTTTTAATTTAATAATAAAATTTGAATAAAGCATTATTTTTAATGAAAATTAGTTACTTAGGTATGATAGTACGATCATTTTTATTGGATTTTTATGGGATTCTTAAGAGAAAAATATTTACTCAAAAGTTTCAAGATTCTTACAGTTTATAAAAAGAAATTTGCGATGCAGCAATTAAAATATCTGTCAAAATCTTTATGAAATATAATTAAATTAGATTAAGTATTATAATAAATAATTTCCGAATATTAGTCAATATATAATTGGTTTAATTATAAAGCTTGCATAGAATAATAAACCATTTATATCTACAATTGTTTTAATCATGAAATAATTTATTATAAAATCATAATCCTTAAATTATTTTCATTCTAAATATTAACTGAAATTATGATTATAAATTCAAAATTAATTATTTAATATAAACTAGATAATAGGGCCTATACATAAGTCGAATCATATTTAACTATATTAACTGCTTTTATTTTTTAAACATTAAATATTCTAAAAAATTATAAATTGGATTGAAAAATGTTTTTTAAATAAAAATTTTTAGTCCTATTTTAAAAATAATAATTGTAAAATTTGTAATTATTATCCATGAAGACATTTAAGGTTCTATCTTGAGAGAATATAAGACTATTTATTTATTAAAAATTAATTTATTGCTAGAAAGTGAAGAGTATGTTAAAAATAAATTAGATTTTTTTTTTTAAATTTACTTTTAAAAATGTTTTATTTTTACATATTTTCTTGAATAAAAAAGATTTTTGTTACGTTTCTAATTACTTCAGAACATTCTTCGATTTTTTGGCAGTTTTTACTTTATTTAGAATAAATAAATTATTTAGAACTAGAAAAGTAAACAAAAAACACGTGTACCAAATACCTCACGACGTTACATGATTATTATTATTATTATTATTTTCTTCCAATAAATATTATTATTTATTTTCTGAAAAAATAAACATATTTTTAAATTAATATAAATCAAAATGTACATATACATAAATGTTTAATCTCTCTACTTTGTAATTTCCTTACAATATCAATTATTATGATGTCGAAACAAACAATGCGTAAAATAAGAAAGTACAGTACGTCATACCTGTTCACTCACAGCAATTTTACTTTTATTGTTTGTTTATTTTTTTAAATTTAAATTCACTCTCAACGCTCAATGCAATTGTTAACCACCCCTGTAATTATTGTTTTTGATCGATTGAATTGATCTATAAGTCAATTTATTTAGAAGAATATAAGAGACAAAAACTTTTAAGCGAGTTATGATGACAAGAACCGAAATTCTTATAGCTGTAAGCCTATTAAATTATATATTTTTGTAAATAAGACACCCGAATTTTTTATATTTTAATTCTTCTGTTGGTATTCTACTCGAACGATTCTATGGAGAGCGTGTGTATCGTTCAACAATATATGTTACTTATTGTCACGACAGCAAATGACCCACAATGCATTGCATCCGTTCGAAATATATTATTAATAGAGTCAAAAGAAAAAAATGATTTTTTTAATTTTCCGACATTTTAGTCTCATGAAAATGTGTAGATAACTTTTTAAAATGTTCTGCAGAAAAATTTTTGTTTTACTAGAAAAATCAAAGCTTACATAAACAAGAGTTTTGTAACAAATTCAAGATATCTTTAGCTTTGTTTAAAAAAACAAAATCAGGCTGTAGCTTAAAATTACATACAATACCTACAGAATGTTAAAATATTCCTTTGTTATTGCATTAAACAAGTTAATAATTAAGAAAAAAGTTATTATTAGAAATATGTTTTAGTTTAAAATATTTATAATTAAAGGAATAAAGAATATTTTGGCTGTTTAATCCCTCGCAATATGTTTAATATTGCGTGGCATCTTTTCATTATTCATTATAATTGAAGATTGTTTGTATATACCGTATATCAAAGTATTAATAGATTAAATTTGTCTGCATATATTTTGTGTAATTGTATTAAATAAACAGTATAGGGTCTATACTATTTTTAATACGAGTACTTTTCAATAAATATTTTATAAATTTTATAATTATATTAGCAGAAATGAATATTTTTTTTATTGAGTTGTGAAATTTTTTAAATATTTTTATAATAATTTAAATATATTATGATAAACATAATTGGTAGATCATAAAGTAGGGTGATTAGAACAGATATTAGGAGGGGCTCGAATTAGAACGTGAAAAACTATATTCATCTCCGTACTAATCTGGATGTAACCAGGACCATCGAGAAGAAGAGCTGGGGATTTTGCTCCGGGACCAGATAAAACTGTGGTTCCTACTCCTATAAATGTTACTTTTTATTAACAAAATAATAAATAATAAATAAAATATTTAAGAACGGTTTTTGTTTAATTAAGTTTAATAAAGAAGCATTTTACGTGTTTCATTTGTTAAAAAAAAAAAAAAAAAAAATGGCAAAAGGGTCCCGCTCTACCCCGGGCCCCATTTAAATTATCCACGATTAAGGATGTAGCCGTTAGCGCTGTGGATGAAGAGTAAACATCCCGGTTCTGCCTGTTTTTAATATTTGATTGTAGAATCAATATTTGAATAGAGAAATAATATTAATTAACACGTCAACATAAAATCACCAATTTACAGATCAATAAATAAATAAATAAAATGTTCAAAAATAACCGAAATTCAAACAGTTTTAGACCCCATTTTCACTAATTCTGAAATGTGTCCCTGTTGTATTATAAATGATATGGTTCATTTATCATAGTATATAACTTACACGTAGTACTGTATCTGTAAGTGTGTTTATCACATTCAAATCTTTTCACTGTAGAATTACTTATTTTTTCTTAATTTATTTACAAAAGTAAGGGAGTTCGAGTCAGCCGGACCTCTCCTTGATTAAATGTTTTTGATCGTCAAGACAATGTATTTACGTGGCAAAGTTAAAACCTGTAAATAATAAGCGTACAGCGTAAACTGTATGTCGCTAGAAATCGAATTTGGACGCTCATGGACGTTGCTTGATCACATCATTTAACGTTATTTTCTCGTTTTATTTTGAAAATTTGTTTTTCACTAAACTATTTCTATTTTTCTCATTAATTCTACCAGCAGCTGCTATTAGATTTTGTACAACGAAATATTGACGAGTTTTGTTCAATAGTCTCATGAAAATATATCGCTTATATGACATTTAGTGAAGAGTGAAATGTATCCTTTATGTACAAAAATTTGATATGTTTTGAATGATTTTCTTATAATTTAATAGTGTAATAGACTTTTATTTTATTTTTGATTGCGTTTATTGTGAAGTAAATGCCCCATTTTATCTATTTGTTATGGTAATACAGTATTATAATATCTTCATATTTGATCATATACCTTCAAATATTTATTTAATGTCTATAATAATGTCCACATATTTTACCAACTTGTTATGTTTATTTTTTAAGGTATCAAAAAAAACGCAGATTTATTCCAAAAGTATTCAAAAAATTATAGAAACATTGAGTAGGATTTACAAGTGTAGGTGTTTACATTAGTTTCCCTTTGTGCAAACTGTTTCTTTATTTTTTTCATTCAAAAATCATCAATTATATAAACTTATTTAATATTTATGGATTTGTGTACAAGTTATGATGTGTCAAACATTCAAAAATGTAATAACTGTTTCAAAATAAATATAATAATTATTAAAAATTATTTGTTTTAAAATATCAATGTACTAATTCAATTTATCACAGAAACAAATAAATTAAATTTATATAGTCCCTACAAATTCTTAACAATATATTTTTATTTGTATATCTATTATAAATTAAAATAAATGTAAACCAGAAAAATATAAATTTCTTTGAAAAACCAAGAATTTTAATGCTGAAATTAGTATGTTAAATTTTATGAAATTTCCATAATGAATTGCCAATTCCTTTAGTGAGATTATGAAGAGTTCTTCGGTCATTAATAATAAAACATTATTAGTAAACTATATTTTAGAAACATTTACTGTAAAAGAAATTATATACAGATAAAAATGCCCAAAAGAAAATTTCTATATTTTCATATCCATAAAGCATGTTATTTGCTTCAAATTATTAAACTATTTGTTGACATTTCAGAGGATTTGAATTTCTAATAATACCTTCTGTAGATACTCTTTTTTAAAGTTCTAAAATTGAATACTTACTAAATTTCAATGTTTAGTTTGTTGATATATCTCATTTTTGGTTTAAAAATAAGTTAGTATCATAGAATATTGCTTAATGCATATCATCATCATTGTTTATTTATAAAAAATTTTTGCAAATAGGGAAAGCGTATATACAAACAAACATTATATACAAGTTAAGTATGTATAAGACCTTCCAGGCAAGCTTAGAATATGCCTAGAGTATTTTACTTCATCACTATCATTAGCTTTAACAATATAATGCCAGAACTGGCCATTAGTTGGACTGTAGAGATAAAAGTCTAAAATGTTCATTTGGAAGGTGTTTGAAGAGATGGCCAAATCACAAAAGTTGTCTTTCTGTTATTATGCCTGTGAGCAGAGGCAGTTGGACTTCCTGCAGTATTTCACCATTAGATTTGTAATCTGTCATGTATTTCAACACTTTCCTGAGACAAGTGGTATGAAAGCTGTTTATAAAATGAATGTATTTTTTTAGTTGCCAGATCCATGTTTGTGCACCATAAGCAAAAATGCATTAATGCATATAAATATAGTTAAAATTATTATGCTAGTAAATTTAATTAGTTAAGTTTAATTAACAGCCATTTATTAAATTAAAAAAGCTATTTAATAGAAAAATTAAGGAAACATAACATTTGTTCAGAAGGAAACAAAAAATAAAAATAAAACCATATTAAATCGGACAATATAATTTACTGTATATGAAATTATTCTTTTTTTATAAAATTAAATGATTGGTTCCTTCCATATATATTCATTCATTACAGTTATATATACTGAAATTTTTAGAATTTTCAAAAGTAAATCTTATACCAATTCTTTACCAATTTTTAAAAGTTTTTTGTATTAATTTAAATTTATAATGTCTATTCTCATTTTTCATGTCTTGAAATAATATTTTCTTAGAAAATGTCATCATCTGGAAAACATTAAACTTTTATTTTTATTTCTTTAATATTATATGTCATTTGTTAATGATGCCAATACTGTAATATTTTGTGATATTACAAGTTTAGAAAAATATTACAATTTTCATTTGAATAATTAGCATAACATTTCTATTTAGCTAAATATCAAAACCTGAGTATTTAACTGTGAATACTGTTGTTTTAGGAATTAATTAAAATGATTATCCAATGAAATTTAAAGTAGAATTTCTTGAAAGATTTGGCTTGTAAGTGATTGTTAATTTTTTTTTATTATCATATTTAATGATAAATTTTTAAAGTTATAGTCCAAGTTGAAAAAATCAAAAATATTGTTTTATTGAGTCAATATAGTTTTAATAAAAGTTATTCTGTTGTCATCAATTTTTAAATTTTATTAAAAATTATTTCAACTAACATTTTGAATAGTTAATTATGATTATTGAACATTAGTCTATAAGAATTTTTTTTCCAAAGATAATCTACTTTAGGATACATCTGTCCTACTTTAAAGTAATATAATTTCTCTGAATTTTATTATATATTTTTTTTTTTTTTTTGATAATATAAAATATCAATATCTATATGACAACCAAACCCAAATTTTAATAATCATATGTATAAACACTGGATTTTTTTGGCTACATTACTTCATTTCATTAATTAAATTCTAGCCTAAATATTGTCAGAAAAGTTCGGCATTTAGATGTTCAGTTAAACAATATTTGGTAAAGCCTAGCCAAAGTAAATGGAAACAATTTGATTATGAGTAAAAAATTTTAATATAAAAAAAAATGAATCTAATGATAAGATATACATTTATATATTATTTTTTCATTGTTTCATGGAATATTTTCTTTGCTTGCTTCCCACAACATTGTAAATATGTTGTGAGAAGCAAGCAAGCATTTTGTTAACATCCAAGTCATTTATATTGATTTTTTCCAACATAAAATTAAGAATTTAAAATAAACAAAATAAATAAACCAAAAAAAAAAAAAATACATATCTTACATGTGCTAAAATAAATTATCACATATAGAAATGTGTTTTTTTTTTTTTTTTGTTAATTTCTATTCTTTGGGATAACTTTGTCTATACTTAGTATGTAATTAATTGCTAAATAGCACTTTATAAAAGTTTTGATGCCTGAAAACTTAAGTGTTTTCAAAATGTTCCGTATTTGTAACATGTCTTCAATAGTATTAATAATTTAAGATAATTTGGAATTAGAGTTAGGCGTTGGGCTAATATTGATGTAGCCGTTTTCTAGTTCGATAATTCGGCAGTGGTTGGTGTCTTTATGTCTTCAATAGAATTTTCTGAAAAGATTTTGTTTTAAAATATCAAAGTTCATATTTATCACATAACCAGAATTGCTAAATACTATTTAAAACAAATACTGTTAAATAACATCAGATTTTAAGATATTAATGTATTCTGCTGTGTTAGAAGTGAGTCAGCAGGATACATTAATGTCCAAAATTATTATATTTCTATGATAAAAAATATTAGAATGGTACAAAAGTTTAAGCCATTAATTTTAAAGCAGCTAGAATAATTTAAATTATTTTTTATGCATTAGCAAAAATAACTTGAAACACTGAAAATAATGAAGGCTTTCAAATCAATACATTAATATATAGTACTTGAAAACTAATCAATATATTATAAAAATGAGGTTGAGGCCAAAGTTTTAAATGCGAAAACGTGTACGTCGGATGTTCAGCACAGCTTTCCTGTAAGCCTAGAAGTTTGAAAATGATGTTTGGAAAGTCATGGAATCATGCTTGACATTCCAAATGCCATTGTCAAACTTCTAGGCTTACAGGAAAGTGGCACTGAACGTCCGACGTACACGTTTTCGCGTTTAAAACTTCGGGCTCAACCTCACTAAAGTGATGTCAAATTTATTGTGTTTGTTGGTCATTTTTAACTTCAAAATAAATGTACAAATTTATATAGATAAATGGCATTTTTGTATTTTTATCCATTTGTACTTTATTGAAAACAGTTCAGTCAAGAATTATAAAAAAATTTTCTAATTAACATAGGATTTTAAAAAAGTTTTTTTATTAATATATAATTACAAACAATTTCTGATCTAATTAATAAAACAAAAATATGAAAAAATTGACTTGAAAATTCACTTAAAACATCAAATTTCCAAAATGAAATATATGTTAACGGAGCATACATTAAATAATTTATTTTTGTTATATTTATATACAGACTGCAGATTACATTCACGAACTACAAAGAAAAACTTTATAACCTATGTCACTAATGGACTACTGAATTATACTGTTGAAATATATTATTTTGTACAATGTCATAAGTTATGCTATAAAATGGCATTTGTAAATTATATAGATAATCTTTAAGAAGTACATCATTCATTTTTGTGACTCTATTAGTAAAATTGATTTATTGACAAAATATTCAAAAACTGATTGTTATTAAAATTAAGTTTATAAATAAGGGCGGTGAATATTGGAGTAGGTGTCACATTTACAGTTTAAATATGATACTCCACCGCCCTACATCCATCTTATAATAATGATGATGATTTCCCCAAACATTCTGTTCATCAATAAAGAACTTTAAAAAAAAGAAAAAATTTATTTTTGACGTATGGTTTAAAACTTTTAAAACCATTCATTATTGATAGAATATTGTATACAGTTAAAAAGTTTAATATTTATATTTTCATATACAAAGTGTCTATAAATGTTCTTTCTGATTTTGAAAATTTATTACTCAGTAAGTCTACAAAGGTACCGGTACATACAAGAAACAAACACAAGCTGAAAGAGCAACTGAAAAAGTTTATTTACATACAGAAAGAAACTAGTCAAGTTCAATGTGAATATCATGAATAGCTGGAACAACGTAATACTGATATTCAATCATTTATTTGTTGCTTTAACTCTTCAATTGTTGTTGGCAATGGGGGATTATAGTCACTGTCTTTAACTCGTCATGATGTTCAAGTTGAACTTGACTAGTTCTTTCTATATCTAAATAACCTTTCTCAGTTGCTCTTTCAGCTTGTGTTTGTTTCATGTAGGCTATGTACTGTACCTTGCAGATTCAGTGAGTAATAAATTATAAAAATCAGAAAGAACATTTACAGACATACTGTATGTAAAAATTCTTATACAGATCTTTTGTTTTTATTTTTTTTTGTATTATTAGTGTATAATATCATTTCATGTTTTTTATCTGTTTAGTTTTATAAACATAAAAACGAATTGTACAAATAGTGAGTAATGACAGATATGAAGTGTCTTATAAATAAATCACTTCATATCTGCCTAAAATTCAAGTTTCAGTTTTTATATTATTTTTTATTATTCCTGTTGTTTTAGCCATTTCCATAATTAATAATTTATAAAGATTGATTGCATGTATCAAATATTTTTATTTAAAACTTACTATTATTATTTATTTACTATATTATGTTTAATACTATAAAACATTTGATTACAACTGAATTTAAATATTTAGATGTAGTCATTTGTGTAACAGTATTTTGGCATTCATTTTCATTGTATACTACTATACAAATGATTTTATTTATTTTAAATGTTAAAATGGTCATCGTTTTTTTCAATATAAAATATTGGGCATCACTCTAAGTATTTTATATGGAAAAAATATATTGTAACAAGTTAAAAAGAAATACCTAAAATATCCTTTTCATAATATCTACCAGTAATAATGTATTTTTAAAATTAATAGAATAATATATTTATAATAAAATACAGGAAATTCAATTTTTTACATATTATACATCATTTCTCTGCTTTTCATTAATAATTCATAAAGATACATAGCATGTGATGAAAGTGGAGTCGAGTGGCAGATTAATGAATTGAGAGGCCTCAGGTACAAACAACTACTTATCTAAAGTTGAAGTCATTTTGAGATTCCCTATCTGAAATACTACCAAGCATTTTCAATTAAGGAAGTCTTGAAAGGTGGTAAATAAATTGAAATAAATGAATGGATAAACAGCATATTTAGCTCTTTTTGTACCAAGGATTGATCAGATTATCCTAGAAAATCATGTTTTATAGTATTTTCTAAATATTTATTATAAAAATTAAATATTTTTCAATAATTAAGATTTTTTTAAAATATCGTATTAATAAATAATTTGTTAATATAATGATAAAAAATAATTAAAAAATCAAACATGATTGGAAAAATTGTTTTTTGAAATTTTTGAAGCCTACTGGATTCAGGGATAAACACCTCATGCCCTTGTACATTCTCACTAAAGGAGTTATTCTTTTGGATTTTACTCAAAATGTTTAGATTCATTTGCTTAACGTTCATCATTTACCTATACGTTACATACAAAAAAATTTTTTCTGAAATAATAACTTATTCATTTAAAATATAATGATAATTAATTAAATTCAGTCACAAACTGATTAGTCAATCATGGTTTTTTTATTAATATTTTATGTTTAATAATGGTGATATATACTTTGGGTTTATCTAATCGTTTTAGTGTTTCAGTTGTTTCTTTTTTATAAGATGCTTTTGTATTATTATTATTCATTTAATTTTAAGGAGCTCACCATATTTCCTTAAATCTAAGATGCACTTTTTTACTCATTTTTTCTTGGCCAAAATAGAGGTATGTCTTAAAATTAATGGCATGTTAAATTTATAGTACAAAATAACAATCAGTAGTCATTGCAAGTAGATCAAATGGTATATTATTGGGTTGCAATTTGAAAAAATTAGACCTATAAATCCCCACTTGTGTCTGTTCCTCTGTCTTTCCTTAATCTCAAGAATGGAGTTAGCTAGATGAAAAACGAGACCAGATATGGAAACCTTAGAGGCAGGAGGTTCAGATTAACTATATAAGAACTTCCGATGCAAACCAGAAGTCACATTATTTCAATTCAAAACCATTCCCCTGAAAGGTGTTAGAAAGATGACTGGCAACACTTTGTTGTTAAAGGAAAAGTATGATATACAAGGGCAAGCCACTACTAATTTGAGACGGAGAGTACATATTTTAAATTAAATACATTAAAAATATGATTAAAAATTGCAACCTGGCATTGTGGCAATGTCACAATAAATAATTGCTCATTCATTATTAATATATATTTTTGGATATACTACATCAGTTCAAATGCACTTTTACATTAATGAGTTTATCATTTAAATTCCTTTTTAGGTTTTAAAATGCCTTCAAGATGACATTATGATACAGTATTAAAACAATTACTTGTAGTTATTGAATATGGAGAAAAGCATGATATAGTTTCCAAACATTATTTATTTCACGGTATTTGTAGTGTTTTTCTAACATGTTACTTAACAAAACTTAATAAAAATTATTATGTAAAAATCTTTCCCACCACAAAATAGTGCATTTAAGAATCAGAAGCATATGATAATTTAATAAAATAAAAATGTTTGATTACACATGAATTTATATAGTAACAGTATATACTTACATGTATGTAATCATTTGTATAACAGTTTTTTGGCATTTCTGATTTGATTTGAAATTTGTTGATTATTGTAAGAGTACAGTACAAAATGCAACAGAAAAATAGTAAATTTGAACTGAGTATGATGGAAACCTATTGAGTCTAAAATTTGCATTAATGAACTAATTTCTTTTGCATTTTTAATCTGCATTTTTTTGGTTAATGTTACCTTAGGTAGCCAAGATGGCGGCTCGTCTCTAATTCCAGCAAGGAAACAGTGGGACGCACGTTCTAACCTAACTTAACCTATTCTAATAATTTGGTTGCTAATAATTATGGTAATTTATTAGAATAGGTTAGGTTAGGTTAGAACGTGCGTCCCACTGTTTCCTTGCTGGAATTAGAGACGAGCCGCCATCTTGGCTACCTAAGGTAACATTAACCTTTTTTTTAGTTCATTTCATTCTTTATTTTTTCTTCTGTAACTATTTTTACAGTTGTGCTATCTTAACTTTTTTCTCAGATTACTGTTACATTATTTATTTAACTATTTTTTAAAAATAAGTTTATGATATTGTTTTACCACAACTAAATCATTGTTGTGATACTGTCTTACATTTTGCCTTATTTATTTTCCCTACTTTATTAAATCTGGATTAGTTGTATAATTGTAATATATATTTTTTTCTAATTAGAAGTTGCTTATTAATATAGGTATTAAATGAATAAATTTTTGTTTTGTGAAATGCATTTGAGCAATCTTATAAACCGAAGTGGCAAGATAGATTTTTAAGCAAGCGGAAAGCATATCTGCAATTAAATCAGCTTACATTTTACACAATGCTCTTTATATAATTTACAATCAATATCAGCAAAGATAAATAAACTATATATAAGAAGTCAAAATTATCAAGTCTGGAAATATTAAGTTATAAAAATATTATACTGCTGATTTTTAAACCACTAAACAAATTTTATTTTAATAAACATTTTAAATCAAAGTTTGAAAATTTCTTTGCTTTTTAAAATTAGTAAATCAAATGTTTACTATTTTCTGAACAAGTAGGAACAGAAGGAATCTGGAATCTGACTGAAAATGTTTCTTCAAATAAACTTTTATTTGGTGACTTCAACTTAGTAATGTCTTTTCATTTCTTTTTCTTTTTCTGTCTTTTTTTTTATGACAAGATAGTGCCAAGTGTCACAGACTTTCATGTTAAGAACATTTTTCAGATACCTTATTTTCAACAGCAGCTAGTGCAAAAACAAAAAAAGGGCATTCTGTTTGAAATTTGGAATTTAAGTTTTCCAAAAATGTTTCTAAACTAGAAAAGTTTGAAGACTTAACTTGATGACAATCTTTAAAATTTGAGTATTCAATTGTTATCCCTAAATTTTATTGATTTCAATAAAAACATCTAATTGATCTATTTCTTATTAAACTCTTAACGATTAATTTTAGACATTTTCTTTATTAAAAAAGGATTTATTAAATAATGTTGCATTATCATTTTTGTATGATCTTTAAGATATGATTTAAAGGACAAATGTTTTAATAAACAAATGTTTTTGTTTATCAAGTAGATATATTATCTTTAAAGTTATTATTAAAATAGCTTTTAGTAGAAACCAAATGGCAATTTTTTTCCCTTCATTTGTGTATATGAATCTTTCCTTCTAAGAAATTCTCCAGCTGTCTTTTGGTATGGTACTATAATTATCTTTCTTGGAATGTTATATTTCCTTAACATCATTCTGAGATTGATCATTTCATTTGCATCATTTGTGAATAAAATATAAATTTCAATTACAAAATATGTTGACATTACACTTTTATACTTTAATTGAAGATTGATCAAGATTTTTCTTTTGTTATGACATGTTTATGCTTAATGGTGATATACTATTGAACTGAATCTTCCAAATTCAGTTCATGCATTTTGATATAAGAGAAAAATTTCTTATAAAATTACTATTAATCATTTAAGTTATTTTGGAGATACAAAATTTTAGAGATTTAGAGATTTTTTGCTTGTTATAACAGCTTGAAATGTTTGAAAATATGATACCATAATATTGCAAAAAGTTCTTTTATGTAAGGAATGTTTATAATTGTTCATAGGATTGTGTTTAATTTTATATAAAATATATTAATATATGGTATTTCAAGCATAAATAAATTATTCTGTAAATTTTAAATTTTATTTTGTTCAAACAATGTTGATGTTTTATTTAACATATAACTGAGAATGATTCAAATACAAGATTTAAAATATTTTTTCTAAAAAGAATGCAATTCTTATTATAAATATTTTAAAAAGTTGATTTGATGTCTCAATTTCATTCAAATAATAAATAAATGATTTATTAAAACTTTAAATATTTATAATTTTCAGGAAAAAAAGCAATTAATCCTTATTTATTCCATTACTTTCGAAATCTAAATATTTTGTGTATGTTACAACTATTTAATATTTTGTTTAAATATCATAATAAATAATTGTGTATACATAATTATAAAAAGCTGCAAAATTTGACCTTACCATACCAAACTTACAATATATTAAAATATCTGTGTTATTTTGATAGTTTCATTATATATATATATATGTTAATAATTTTATGCACTGATGTATATGTGTTATTGAATATTATTTAATAATAATTTGGATTAATTAAAAACTTGATTAATGATCAAAGTCAATCTTTCTATATGTAATTTAATTATACAATTAAATACACAGTTTATATTATTTTTATGTATAGATATACATTAAATATTATTTTATAATGTAAAAATAACTATAAAGTGTTTTTGTTAACAAAATTTTACAAATAAAACTTTTCACTTTATAATATGATTATCAAAAGTTATATTTTATAGAGAAATGGACAGTCTCGTAGTGTTACACTAATTTATTAACTAGTAGAAAACAAATACAAATACTTTTGACAAATTTATCATTGTCTTCTTTTTTTTTATTGAACTTATACGTAATGAGCATGCAATTTAAATATTAAATAAAATTATAATATTGCGGTTTATGTAAAAGTATAAAATATTGGTTATCTAAAATTAGTTATTTATTTAATTTTATTTATTAGAAGTGTCACCAAGATTACTAGACAAGTTTTAGAATTCAATGATGAACTCCTATGGGTTGATTTGAAGCTATTGTGTCAATGTGGCAAAAAAGCATATTATTCATTTGGGAAACACTGCATATTATGGCTAACAACACAACCAATACACCCATGTTAGATCTTCCCAATTAATTAGTAGTGCTCTATAAATAAATGATAAATTGCCAATGTTAGACAGTTGTTATTTTATACTTTTAAGTAAATCCCAATAATATAATTTTTAGTATTTAATTTGTATGTTCATTACATATAAGTCCATTTGAAAAAATTTGATAGCCATTTTAGTTTGAATATGATTATCTATGTTATAAATAGAATTTTACTTGAAGAAAATAATAATAAATTTGTCAAAAGTACTTGTATTTGTTTTCTATTAATTAAAAAATTAGCATAATGCCAATTGGTAGTGCATGTTTCTTCTCTACACTTTTACATTGGCATCAAGTGCACTGAAAAATCATTATACAATATTGATAATTTTATAATTGTATTTTAATTCTAACTTTTAGATCATTCTGTTCCTGTATCAACTGATGAAGATCTGTCAGTCTAGATCAAAATATTTTTTCTCATTAACTTGCTGGAATTAGGAAAGGTCTTTTTGTTACCTGTTTCTTCAGTTTTTTTAGATATTGTGTTTATGTTTTAAAACTACTGAAATTAAATATGTAGTTTTATGAAATGTTATCATATGATTTTTGTGTGAAATTAATAATAAATACAGACATTTCAAAGCCATTAATTCATTGGTCCATTATATTATCATTATACTGAAGCAAGTTTGAACCAACAAAATTCACACCTAAATGCTAATTCCAGCAGTAAATGAACAAGTAACTTTAATGCTCAAACATTTTCGGCCATCTTTCAGAGGCCCTCCTCAGGAATGTATGAAACACACAAAAAAATAGTTCTATCATTTGAAAATTTCTAACCGTCGAATACAGCTGTGTTCCAATTTTCAAATATTTAAACGATGTACGGTACCGTACAATACAAAAATACGGTATTGTATTGTACGGTACATTGTTTAAATATTTAAAAATTGGAACACAGCTGTATTCGACGGTTAGAAATTTTCAAATGATAGAACTATTTTTTTGTGTGTTTCATACATTCCTGAGGAGGGCCTCTGAAAGACGGCCAAAAACGTTCGAGCATTAAAGTTACTTGTTCATTTACTGCTGGAATTAGCATTTAGGTGTGAATTTTGTTGGTTTAGTATATAGTTCCAGTTTATATGTGCCAGTTTTTTGTCTGAGCAAGTTTGAAACTTAATGAATTACTATTGTTCAAGAAAAATTCAATAACAAATAGAAAGAAAAATTAAATATTTTGAATAAAGCAAGCAATGTTACAAAACTTGTATTTTCTGTTTCAAAGAACTGATACTACTTAATTACTTCAAATTATAAAAAGTGTATTATAAAAAGTGTATAAGATTAAAACAATTAATAAATAAAAGAACAAATGTATATTTAATGTGAAGTCTTCAGTGAATTTCTAAAAGAATTTGTAACCCATAAAGCATCTACTTTAAACTGAAGAGGGACATAACTGTCTGAAATGCATATTCAATAAAGTAGAATAACAAAAACAAGATCATAAACAACTCAAAGCCTGATGCATAACCGACAATCGCCTTAAATATCAGGCAAAAACAAGATCTCTCGGTGCCCAAGTGAAAACATTACCCAAAAGGTGTGATAAGTCTTCAGATTAGAAGCGATATAGAAGCTTGATAACCATGGTCAGGTGATTCTTTTTCTCAGTTAAACCATTAAAAATACAAGTCATATAGTCATATCCTTTGAACGTACCAACTGTTGAGAGGAGTAAGGATTTACATTAGAATTTCAAACTACAAACCATAGTGAAGTTTGTTCCATTGCTGGCTCTACAATACTTTAATCTGATCATAATGAAAACTATGAAACTGTTAAATAATAAGGAAGCATAGTAGTATGAATTTGCAATAAAATATTTTTTGATGATGTCATTACATCAAATTAAGTTTTACTATTTTGTAAGATCAAACTGAATAAAAAGTTTACGATAAGAATTTTAGGAATAAGTTTACACTTCAAAGAAAATACTTCAAATCTCCAAAAAGTTTTTTAAAATCAAGTTGCACTCTTGGTATCATACCTATTTAGTATCTTTTATTGATAGGGTAGATGTACCAGTTTTGGCCAGTGTAGTACCAGTTCTGGCCAGAAAACATGTTGATTATCCGATGGATCTAAGTCCACGGATGTAATAAGGATGTATGTTAAGGACTCAAGTAATGACCAATTACACGTGCACGAATTTGGCGAAACAACAGTAATTTATTCTAACAGTACAATAACCGCGAGATGCTTCCTAACCCTCAAGTTTACACGATACACGACTTAAAACTAACGAAATTTACAATACTCTATATACATATATACATACACATTTTCCTTCTATACAATAATTGCATATATTAGCCTTCGACGAATCACGGTATTATGTTAAGTAAATGCAACACGATCTCGAGTTCCAAGCGTTCCTTTTCTTTACGTTAATTCACAAAACTAATAGTTCTTTCCGATACCTGAACGTAATTTACGTCACCAGAAGTACGTCCCTCGTTGATACTTCTCAATTACACTACGATGGAAACGGATTGTGCTTCCCGACTGAAAGTGGTCGCCCTTTCTAGACTCCTGTTCTCCCGGTCTAACTCCGACGTCCTTGCTGACCCTTCCTCGGCAACCTTCCTCGACGAATCCAAAAGCAGCCAAAAAGTGTCCTCAATCGTGAGAGTCCCTCAATTTATATTTCCCGCTCTCCGGAAGTCCGCTTCACTTATTGTCCCACTCTGGACCAATCAGAAAGCTTCTCACGTATCCTAAGGTGACATCATAAGAAAATTCCACGCGACACGGTACAAACCAAGAAAACCCGATACATACAAAAAGGAAACCGAGAAAATAATTAATAATAATAATAATAACAATAATACATAGTTGCGTAGCACTACATATCTCCCCCCCCAAGCGACTCACTTCCCGTAGTGCAAACTACGGAAATCAATTTTGCGTTCACGTAGGTTATAAGGTTTCTTACGCACCTCAAGGTCAGTGCACTTCTGCACACCACTTGTGTCAACACCTTGCGTGTTAGTGACCACCCCACGTCTCCTCACCAACCGATCATCCAGGACTTCATCATCATCCTCCAGTACAATTCCTCTATCCTCCCTCTTTTTTTTCTTATTACAAATCGGATAGCCATAGCAAGGTTTTAGGCGATCGACATGGACAGTCTCCTGATCCTTCATATTGCAACCCTCCACACGATACGTAGTTGGGTTTATCACCTTGGTGATCCGAAAGGGTCCTTTATAATTATAAGAAAACTTATTCCCTTTAACACCTTTCTTTCTCACCCAAACCCTCTGCCCTTCCGAAAAACTTACTAATGTTCTCCCTTTGCTTCGATAATCCCTTCCTTTCTTGTTGTAATTTCGCGCATGGATACTCGCATTTTCCCGTAATGCACGGAGTTTCGTGACCAGGAATGCCCTACGCTCATCGGTAGACATATCATCAGGCAGGTATTCGATATTAGGGGTACGGGGATCAACACCATACAAGAGGAAGGCAGGTGACTCATTTATGGCAGTGTGGTGCGAATTGTTATAGGCAAAACATGCAGAAGGTATCATTTCATCCCATTCGACTCTCCCATCGTCAGAGGATTTAGTTATCATTTCGACTAACGATCTGTTCACCCGTTCGCACGTGCCATTCGCACAAGGTCGATAAGCGGTAGTAATGTTCCTCCTAATTCCTAACCACTTGCAACAGTCCGAGAATAAAGATGATAGAAAGTTGGTACCTCTATCGGAAATAATTACTTCTGGGGCACCGTACCTACAAACGATTTCATTAAATATTGTATTACTCACAGACCATGCAGTTTGGTCCTTCAAAGGGTGTGCTTCGACGAAACGAGTGAAAATATCTACTATTACAAGGATGAATCGGTTACCGCTGCTCGATGTGCGGATAGGTCCTACTATATCCACAGCAATCTTTTGGAAAGGTGCCTCAGCCGTCTCGTTTTCTTGGAAAGGAGCCTTTCCTTTGTGTACATTATGCCTCTGGCACCTTTCACACGTCTTAATGACACCTTCGACCTTCTCTCTCAAATTCCGAATATAATAGTGTTTCTCAATGTTAATTATAGTTTTTCGCACGCCCCAATGCCCCGACAGATTGTTTTCGTGAACAGCCTTAATCACTTCCCTAGCAAGATCCTCCCCTACGCATAATTGGCTAACATACTTGTCACGGGACTTCAAGAGGCTTCTTCTATACAGGCATTCGCTTATTACTACATACTGGTGCATATAGCTCCCAATATTTCTATTCCCGGGGCTTCTCAGTAAATCCCTTTTTATGGGGCCAAAAGTTTCATCGCGATCCTGTGATAAACCAATCTCGTATCTATTAGGGATTACAGCCCTTGTAGATTCAACATCGAAGTGATGAACCCCGTTAACGTTCCTCGAAAGGAAGTCCGCTACTTTATTGTCAACGCCTTTCACATGTTGGACTTCTATATGGTAGTCCATAATCTCCATTATCCAACGAGTCAGACGCTTGCTCCCATTTTGAATGTTGCTAAGGAACACAAGGGGTTTATGGTCAGAGAGTATTATCGTTTTTTGGCCTAGAATTAAAAATTTGAAGTGTCTTAAGGCTAAAACAATTGCTAGACATTCTTTCTCAATTGTGGAATAATTGATTTCTGCCCCTTGAAATCTCCTACTAAAATAGCCTATCGGAGCCAGTCCCTTTTCGTGCCGTTGTTCGAGCACCGCAGCTGCCGCGTTGTCAGATGCGTCAGTGTGCAAATAGAATGGTCTATCAAAATCCGGGTGAGCTAGAATTGGTGGGCTTGCTATTGCCTCTTTTAACTTTTCAAAACCTCTCTGACATTCTGGGCTCCATAAAAATCTCTTCCCTTTCTTGGTGAGTTCTGTTAATGGAGCAGCGATATCGGAAAACGACGGGATAAAATTCCGAAAAAAACCAACCACACCGAGAAAACTGCGGACCTCTTTTACACTACGAGGTGTTTCCACTTTCTTGATCGACTCAACATTGTTGGGATCAGGTCGCACACCCTCGCTATTAATAATATGTCCTAAATATCTCACCTCCTTTGCTAATATTTGGCATTTACTCGGATTTAATTTTAGGCCCTCATCCCTTAATGTACTAATTACTCGATCGACAAGCTCAAGATGATCCTCCAAACTTTGTGAAAATAATACAATATCATCTTGAAACACAAAGCAGCTATTTCCGACAAATTTTGCTAAGATCTTCGTCATAATGTATTGGAAAAACCTCCCACTATTCTTCCCACCCTGAGGCATCCTACAAAGTTGGTATTTTCCCCATGGTGTGGAGAACGCAAATATGTGTCTTACCTTGGGATCTAGAGGAATCTGGAAATACCCTGCTTTTAAGTCCAATACCGAGAAATATCTGTTCCCATTAAGTTGGGATAAGATGTCGTCTATTCGAGCCATCGGGAATATTTGGGGTTCTGTTATATCATTAATTTTTCGCAGGTCCAAAGTGATACGAATCTCACCAGAGCTTTTAGGAACAACATGTATAGGAGAGTTCCACTCCGATGAGCTCTCCTCACATATACCTGCTTTTATCAGCTCACTAACTTGCTTCTTAAGGCCAGGTAAGTAACTGTACGGAATTCGGTACTGTCTAACGTTGACCGGACGTTCCGACGTCAGGCTAACAGAGTGCATATGTCTGCTAGTGCCAGATAACTCGGCAATTTCGCTAGCAATAGCGTCCGGATACTTTCTCAAAATATTTATTATTTTCCTCTTAACCGGTTCATCTAGGTGATCCAATCTCCACACCTCTCTTTCTACCTCTGCCACCCCTACCTCACTATTTATATTAATACAAAATCTCCCTTCACGACCTTGCTTATCTGCCTTAACCACTGATTCGATCCCCACCAACAGCCCAGGGTGCTGGCAAATAATGTCCATCCCGATGATCATCTCGTAACCTGCCCTTTCAGGAAACCCAACACTTGGTGTTGTCGTGCATACCTTTTTCCCATCGTGGAAACAGCACTCGATTGCTACGGCCTCATCACTGTTTATGAGTGCTCCCGACATCCCACTAATACATGAATTGTTTGGGACCACCCAATTCCTATTTTCACGCCTGATATATTCAGTCAATTCATTCTTAATTACGGTCCTTTCTGCACCTGTATCTACTAGACCAGCAATTTCACGTCCTAGGATTACACCTCTTACAATCGGTAACCCCCGGTCTGACAAGTGGATCTTTCTGGTCAGTTCTAATTTAACTAACCGGTCATTCGCCTGACCTTTCAAATGACCTCTGACTAGTTTAAACCTCTTCTCTTGTTGCATTTTCTCGAAATATGGCCTATTTCACCACACGTGTAACAACGGCGCTCTTTTCCCCACCTCTCGCGGTTATTGTTCCCCTTCATGTGCTCGAGTAAAGATGCCATGGACTCGGTCAAACTCCTTATTTGAGTCTCCAACTCCTCTACACGCTTACCCAATTGTACTTCCCTTCTCTCCAACCCCCTTTCATGCTCAACATTTGCGCATACCTCACTTATCCCACCTCGTTTGTTGCAGGCCGATTCGATTTCCTCTTCTTCTTCGGCCTTTACTATCGCCTCATCCAAGGTGTCCGGCCGCCTCTGCATCACCTGCCTCCTAATCTCCGCTAGTAGTCCTTTTATAAAGCATTCCTTAACAGCATTGTCGCGAAGCGTCGCTAAATTAGAATTGCGCGTCACCGCTCGTGAAAACAACGACTTAATCCTAATCCCGTATTCGCAAACCCTCTCCCCTCTTCTCTGGGAGATCTTTAATACCTGATCAAACGGGTCCTGTTCTTTTTCTTTACGACCAAAGCACTTTATAAGAGCCCTCCTTATTTCATCATAGCTCATGACGCCCTGGTCCCTTAAATCGAAAAATAAAGACAAGGGCTCACCTTTTAGGCGGGCTTGAACTACGGTGACCTTCACAGTCTCATCCCAGCTTGCCAACGACGCGACGTTCTCGACGGTTTGGAAAAACCTACTCACATCTAAAATATCTCCGGGCAGGTTCGAAAAACATGGGATCATGCCCATAAATCCCGTTACAATAGGCACATTGCCCAATTCCCCTGCCCCTGAAGATCCGCTGGTAATTTGTTCATCCATAGTTTACCGAAACCTTTTGGTTTTACAATAATATAATTTACAATTCCAATGGCTATAATTACAGATATAAGCGGCAGTAGGATGAGGGGTTAATACAAGATGCACGTTTGGTCGGTCCTTTTACAACAAACAACCCGATCAATATCCTGTCGCGGACGCCAATGTTGATTATCCGATGGATCTAAGTCCACGGATGTAATAAGGATGTATGTTAAGGACTCAAGTAATGACCAATTACACGTGCACGAATTTGGCGAAACAACAGTAATTTATTCTAACAGTACAATAACCGCGAGATGCTTCCTAACCCTCAAGTTTACACGATACACGACTTAAAACTAACGAAATTTACAATACTCTATATACATATATACATACACATTTTCCTTCTATACAATAATTGCATATATTAGCCTTCGACGAATCACGGTATTATGTTAAGTAAATGCAACACGATCTCGAGTTCCAAGCGTTCCTTTTCTTTACGTTAATTCACAAAACTAATAGTTCTTTCCGATACCTGAACGTAATTTACGTCACCAGAAGTACGTCCCTCGTTGATACTTCTCAATTACACTACGATGGAAACGGATTGTGCTTCCCGACTGAAAGTGGTCGCCCTTTCTAGACTCCTGTTCTCCCGGTCTAACTCCGACGTCCTTGCTGACCCTTCCTCGGCAACCTTCCTCGACGAATCCAAAAGCAGCCAAAAAGTGTCCTCAATCGTGAGAGTCCCTCAATTTATATTTCCCGCTCTCCGGAAGTCCGCTTCACTTATTGTCCCACTCTGGACCAATCAGAAAGCTTCTCACGTATCCTAAGGTGACATCATAAGAAAATTCCACGCGACACGGTACAAACCAAGAAAACCCGATACATACAAAAAGGAAACCGAGAAAATAATTAATAATAATAATAATAAGAGGAGTAAGGATTTACATTAGAATTTCAAACTACAAACCATAGTGAAGTTTGTTCCATTGCTGGCTCTACAATACTTTAATCTGATCATAATGAAAACTATGAAACTGTTAAATAATAAGGAAGCATAGTAGTATGAATTTGCAATAAAATATTTTTTGATGATGTCATTACATCAAATTAAGTTTTACTATTTTGTAAGATCAAACTGAATAAAAAGTTTACGATAAGAATTTTAGGAATAAGTTTACACTTCAAAGAAAATACTTCAAATCTCCAAAAAGTTTTTTAAAATCAAGTTGCACTCTTGGTATCATACCTATTTAGTATCTTTTATTGATAGGGTAGATGTACCAGTTTTGGCCAGTGTAGTACTACTATAGTGTGAAAAACATCTATGCAGTCAAAGGCTTTGACACAGTCAATAAAATACAGATATATATCTTTTTGGTATTCTCTTGTTTGCTCTATGATTAAATGCAAATTAAAGATGTGATCATAGCTCCTTCTCCCTTTCCAGAAATCTGCTGTACATAGGCATTTCCTGTTTTGATAAGTGCAGCTAATCATTTCTTTATGATTTTTGTCAGACTTTTGTTTGAATGCAATATCAAGGTGATAATTTTATAATTGGAGCAGTGCTGCACATCTTCCTTATGAATCAGTATAAAATTGATCTCATCCATCCTCTTGGCCACATTCTGGTTTTCCAGATTTTTTTGACATAAATTGAGTAGGACGTTAGTTAATAATGCCCTAAATAATTATGATGGCAGATCATCATCTGGAGCTTTGTAGTTTGGCAACTGCTTCAGGCCCCAATCCATTTCTTCTTCAGTAACATCATGCTCTAACTCAGCTATACCTCTATTTACTTTATCATTCTATGAAAGAGTTCTATCCAGCATAGATTTCTTCTGTATATTCTTTCATTTGTCTATGATAGCATATCAATTGTGCAGTCCTTTTCCCATTGACCATTTCCTGCATCTGAACCTCTTTTGTACCACACATAACAACAGTTAACAATGGCTGTTAACTATTGTCATGCATGGAACAAAAGATATGTGGCTCCTTTTCACATGTTCAAAAAGTTCACTGGCATGTCCTTGTTTTTGTGTTCTAGCTCTTTTTATTGCTCATTAAAAGATTTAGAGTATTCTAATCATTCAAATTGTCTGTCTAGAAAAACAATGTAATCTGAGCCATTGGTTGTAATTACTCCTCAGCTCTGAGGACTGATACTTTAAAATACATATTAATAGTAATTTGAATCATTCATTTCTGAACACTAGCATTACACATTTTGTTAAACTCTTTGTTACTCTAGTAGAACAATCATTTTCAATATTAATTAAAAATAATTTAAATTTATTTATGATCTATTTATGATTTAAGATTGATTGAAAAAATCTTATCATTTCAGTAGAACTGGAGTTACTGGAAAAGTTAGACATTAAAGTGATAATATATCAATTTGCAAAAAGTAAAATTTGTTGATTAATGAATGAATTAATTAATCTATTATTTTCCTCTATTTTGTATACATAGCTTATAGTTTACTTAAAAATGCAAGTGTACTATTTCTTTTTTGTTTTTTATTAATAAACATTTTACTTTATGTACAGTACTTTATTTTTTGAAAATTGTAAAAACCATTAATAAAACCATGAATATTTTATCTGTGGTATCATTTTTAATTTTTATTATCATTTTAAAAAGTGCAACATTTATGTTTGTTGTCAGACATTAATGCACACAGAATCCCATCTTGCATGACCTTATGTTAATATAGGTTATTATGAACAATGTGTTATATGGTTCTATATGCTAGGCCAAGCTGAAAGGTAAAATTTGCTACAAAGTGACACACCTATTATCTGGAATCAATTCATCAATTCTTGCAGTATTGATTTATATTATCAAGCAGCTTGGATATCCATTGTGGCTTTCTTGTCCATTTGCAAATCTCTGACACCATTTTGTGATATTTTGATGGGACATGCATTGTTTTGAATATCTTACTAAGCTGACAATGGATTTCAGTAGGTTCCACCTGCTGAAATCCATTGTTATCAATAACACCATAATATGAACAATATTTAGTACGTTTTAAATAATTAAGACTACAATGTTAATTTCGTCTATATGTTAAGTATGGTTAAAATCTTTCTAATATAAACTGGCAATTGTAAAAACTGAGCCGTTTTTCAATCAACTACAGGTGTAATGATGGTAAACAACTGGTGAATAGTACGGCAGTTATTAGTTAATTGTTTATTGATGTCTCATTCTGTTTTATATGATTTCCTTCTCTTTAATTATAGTTTGATGTATGTGAGAATAATGCTAAAATTACATATTGCTATATGTGATCAAAATGTCTATTTCTATTGTTTTTACAAAATTTATGTTATATAAAGTGATAGAAACAGATTATAAATATATTAACAAAATAAAATAATTTGAATAACATACTTTATCTCAAACAACTGCATTTAAAAATTAAATATTGAGCTGGAGCTATAACCAAACAATTTACTTTAAGTGGAGCCAGGAGCCAAGATAAGGACACCTGCTTCAAAGCCCTGCCTGACAAGTATGGACTATGAAAACTACTTTTTAATTATCTCACATACTAATTATCCAGTTATAAAAATTAGATTTTATTCTACATTTCTGCTAATTTAGTTTAATACAACATAAAAAATTTTTAGTATAGAAATCATAGATGTTTTAATGTTTCTATTCTGAAAAAGGCTCATTATATATATTATTACAGATTAAAAGGATCTGAACATTATTAAAAAGTAAAAACAAAAAATTTATAGATTTTAATACAATTTTTCACTGAACTGTCTTAAAATGATTGAATAACTAGACTATATTTGCTTTGATTCTCTCAAAAGTACAAAGAGAAGAAAGAAAAATGTATATTTTGAAAAATAGTCTAATTCATGCTGAGAGTCATTGGTTATTAAAATCATTGTAAAATCACAGTTCTCCAGAAATTGTGAAAGAAGCTAGTATATTTATATTTATAAATACAGTAATAAAATTAAATTGAATCACTTATAATTTTATTAATGAGTTTTAGTCATTTAATTAATTAAACTTTTTTCATAGATCTCTTATTATGTATTTTCTTTTGTATCTTTAAATGAATGAAGATTTTTCTAAGAAGAAATTGTTTTTACTGTTATAAAATTTCACGTCTTTTGTTAGAGAAATCCTTCAAAACGTAGATCTTTCATATTAAATGTTTTTCAAGTTATATACTTCATTGACTGATTTCAGTAAAATATGCTTATTTTCATAAATATTATTGTTGAATGAATAATTAGATTTTTATTTTATTTTTTATGAGGACTGATTGAATGAAATTTAGAAATTATTTTTTCTTGAATTGGTAATTTAAGCACAAAAACAACAGTATTAAACTTATAAACCCAAACAACCACCAGATTATATCAGACTACTTTTCCGTGATTATATTTAATTAATTACTAAATAATTTTTCACTAGCGTATAATAGACAAATTATTTAGTAATTAATTAAATGTAATTGCTGATGTAATCCAGTGGTT
Source organism: Centruroides vittatus (assembly GCF_030686945.1). Taxonomy (NCBI): domain Eukaryota; kingdom Metazoa; phylum Arthropoda; class Arachnida; order Scorpiones; family Buthidae; genus Centruroides; species Centruroides vittatus. Next base: position 314,522 of record NW_027122609.1, on the reverse strand, counting down.
GTTTGGGTTTACAAATTTATTGAGTTTTGTGATGTTTCTTTATGTCTGTATTAAACTTGTTCTAGTAAATATGTTTTAGTTAACACAAATAGAGTTTATCATAAATTTATTTAAATTATTAATAAGTTTGTATTTATGAATATTTAATAATTCAATAAAATACTTTTATTTTTAATTTCGGTTATATAATTTTGAATAATCAATTTATTTTTTATAAAATCTTAACATAAAAATTCAGGAATTTTATCATATACAATATGTTTCAAAGAGATTTGACACTTCTGAAAAGTTTATTTCTGGTCAACTACAGATATTGGTAGCATGAAATTTGTACCAAAAGAAAGATAAATTGAAAGGTTTTTGCAGTCATTATGATGGTTCAATATACAAACCAATTATTCAATATGGTCACATGGCAAATATCCAACCGATAAACCAGTTCTTTCCAAATATGCACCAGTATATCTTGCCTAACAGTAACTAATGTCTCACTTATTCAATTCTTTAGTTCATCCAAATCACAGGGCAATGCTGGTACAAACACCAGACTTTTCATGTAATTTGAAAGGAAGAAATCACATAGCATGAGATCTGGTGATCTGGAGGCCAACATAGGAGAGTGTAGTTGTTACTTCTGGCATAGGAGATCCACTTTTCTGGAAGAATGTCATTCAAATAAGTTCATACTACACTTAGTAATAATGTGGTGTCCCGTCCCACTGAAAAGTGACTCAGTGAAAAATGCTGCCTGATAACTCCTCTTGCAATTGAGGTACAGTTACAGTAAATCTGCAGCATATCTCACTGCATTATTGCAGTAATGAAGTCCTCTACAAAAAAAAAAGGTCTGTACCAGTGGTGATTGAGACCTAGTCACAGAAAATTAGGGGATTCTCTCTATGACATCATAAACTAATTACATCTAATTGTAACTATAGAATTATTTATAAATTATGATATACAATTACAATGATAAAATTGTTTTATTTTTTCCAGTTTCAGAGCTTCAAAACCCAAGGCACCTAGGCATGTACTGTATCTCATGCCTAGTTTTGTAAACCATCACTGGTCTGTACACCTGGGTCTAGAAAATTGCAGAAAACACATTCATCTTGAGAGAATCTCTTTTATGTTCAATGACTACATGGAAGTTTTCTGCACTACAAATACAAACATTGTTTATATAAACCTTACCACTCAAGTGAAAGGTTTTCTTGTCATTAAAAACCATGCAGTCATTAAATTCATCTTTCACCATCATTGGGGATGTCCCTAAATTATGTCCATATTTTTCTTTGAATTTTTACTTCCCCTTCTTAGTTTGTCCATGTTTCCATAACCCCTCCCTTCTTTGGACATCCAACAAAATTCAATTCCCCTCAAAACCTTTATCACTTTATGAATAACAAAATGCATAAACTGTATAAAATTTAATGAAATAAAATAGACATCCATTAAAATTCAACTCTTCCTCTTCTCCCTTGTCCAACTTTGTTCAACTTGTTGTAACCTCCCTCCCTCTTTCCAGTGTGGATGTCATTTATGGACAGCCCTATTTCTTGACTGGTATGTAATGATGTAATTTTAATTGCAAAGTCCTAACGTTAATAGTAACATTTTCAAATCAATTGAATTGTAAATATCATTCAAAATCTTGACTTGCATTTGATAATTTTGAATATATTCTACTGTGGAAACCTGAGTGTAAATGAAAATAAAAGTACTTTTTAATAAATTGTTATTCTTTATCCAATATTGTATTATTGATATTTATGATTTCCTTGAAATAATTTCATGAAATGATGACTATATCTTATCTGGCATTAAAATTTATATGCATTGTTCCTTGTTTATAAGGTACAGCTTTTTAATCTTGCTTTAAAATCAGGAATTTTTAAATTTGTCAGTTTTTAATAGAGATTGATTTTAAGAAAATTTATAAAAAATTTGAGATTTATAAAAAATAGAATAGTGATGAATGATGAATGCAGTTAAATGAAAAAATATTATTCAGTTTTTCTCTTGTTTTCATTCAGTTCATTTTATAATGATTCCAGACCTCTAGATTGACCTACTCTACAGAAAAATATTGGTTCTTATTTTGGTAGATTTCGTATTATTTTTTAGTACCTGGAACTCTCACAGTCTTTTGTCAGATGAGGATGTTGAGGTTGATTTTGGAAAATTAGAAGTGATCACTCATTAGTAATGTTAGCCAGGGCTATCGAGAGCTGGTATGAGCTCAGTGGATAGAGCAGACCTTTTTTTGCCTCTTAATGAGCCCCTTTAGCCTTTTGTTTTTGAACAAATGAAATAAATAGAATGTTTCTTTATTAAAAAGACAAGTCTTAAAGATTTTATTTTCTGCTAATAAAAATAATGTTAATTTTATAGGGAATAGGAATCACTACATACCCCTTAATTTTCTCCAGGCTTGAGAAAAAGTTTCCATCTCCCCTCTGGATAGCATTACCTATTCTTATTGTCAACAGCTGTAAATCATTGGTGTTATATATCCACTTTCTCAAATAATTTATAGATGTGTAAAAGAAAATAAAGAATAGTCTTTAACTCTATTTTTTTTCCTCATTTTATTTTTCTGTGATTACTGTTTTCACTAAAAAATATTGCATTCCATTTTACAAACTTTTCTAGTTTGTTTTTTTCTTTTTACATATTTTTAAAAATAATTATATTTAATTATTGAAACATTCAATGATTGCCTAAATGATTGGGCTACAATTCCTGATTGTAGCCCGATCATTTAGGCGATTGTTGGATGTTTCTATATACTTATCAGGCTTTGAGATGTTTGTTATACATTTAACTATTGTAGAGTTTCTACTGTAGAGATGGTAGATCAAAATTAGCTATTGAATGAATAAAGAAATAAATATAATTATTATTTTTTATTTAGAAATTTGTGTTAAGTATGCCTTATTATTTTGCATGATTTTGAAGAATATTTTTTGTTGCTTGAAAATTTGAATCTGTTAATTTTCATATTTTTTAAAAGAATTATTTTTAATATTTTTATACGAAAATTCATCACTGTACCAACATTAATATATTTTCTTCTTCTAGAAACTAAGTTTTTTTATTTCTTGAAAAAATGAGATTTTGAAATGAATCTCAGTTTTTCTAAAAGAGCATAGAACATTTTTATTTTTATTCAAAAATGCATTTTAAAAACAATGAGCAGTTATTTATTGTGACATAGTCACAAAAACAATTTTTAATCATATTTTTAATTTATTTAATTTAAAATATGTTCTCGTAAATTAGTAGTCTTGTCCCTGTACATTATACATTTCCTATTAGCAATAGAATTGTGCCAGTCATCTATGTAACTCCTTTCAGGGGAAATTTTTTAAATAGAATTAACACGACTTCCAATCTAGATCAGAAGTTTGTTTATAGTTAATCGGGGCCTCCTGCCCCTAAGATTTCCATATCTGGTCTTGACTTTCATCTATCTAATACTGTTCTCAAGATTAAGGAAGGGCAGACAGACAACAGTGGGAATTTATTGGTCTATAATTTTTTTCAAATTGCAGCCCAATATAAATATAATTTTATGTTACTATATCAGAAGAGTTCATATTTTCAAATTGTATAGCTTTTTATTGGCAAACATTTTTAGCTATAGTATGTAGCATCTTCAAATTACAGAACTTTTTTAAGTTGTAGTCTTTCCTAATTTTGAACTAAGAATTTTTTGTTCAAATAAAAATAGACAGTTAATGTCTTTTTCCTTAAAACTTTTTAAGTGTTTGCTAATTTTATTTGTGGTGATATATCATTGAATATTATTAAAAGTTTTCTGTATTTTATAAGTGTTTAAAAATAACTGTAGAGCACAGCTATATTTTTAGAGTAAAACATTATACTGGTTACATATATATCTTTTCTGTTGCTGTCTTAATTATTTTTAACTTGAAAATGCTATAATAAATATGTAAAAGAACTAGAAAAGAAACACAAGCAAAGACAGTTTTATTGAGAAAAATCAAGATTTTATGATATTGCTAGCTTTGCTTTGCTCCAAATTAGATATCTTTAGAATATTTTAATGTATAAATTATACGCTTTTATATATCAAAATAATTCAGTTATAAAATACAACAAATTAGATAAAACTATAATTTTATTAAAAATTTTATTTACATCTGGTTAGAAAACATCAGATCTCTGTTTATTTTACATTTAAAAAATTACTGAACTACACAATTCTGGAATAAAAAATAAATAATTTTACAGAACTATGGTAATTGAACATTAAAATCTGATTCACTTGAATAATTTTTATTTTATTCTATTTTAAGAATTTGAAATCTTATATAAGCAATTCAATTTCAATATATATATCTTTCTAAAATATTTTATGAAAAATTATTAAATTTTTGGGATAGAAAGTAAAACATTTGTTGATTTATATTTTTGCGATATATAATGAATTATTACATAAACATACAAATCTTTTTTCTTAAAAAATAATATTACATTCTACAAAGATACAATTGATTTTTCATGATAATATCCCAAAAAATAACCAAGCGATTATTTGCTATGCTGCAATTTTTAATCATATTTTTAGTTTATTTCATTTAAAATATATGCTCTCCACCTCAAAATAGTACTGTAGTGTCTTGCCCCTGTACATCATACTTTTCCTTTAAGAATAGAGTCATGTCAGTCATCTATTAACTGCTTTCAGGTAAAAGTTTTGAATTGAAATAACGTGATTTTCAGTTTGCATTGGAAGTTTGTGTATAGTTAATTGGGGTCTCCTGGTCTCAGATTTTGTCTATTTTACTTCGTTCTCAAGATTAAGGAAAGATAGACAGATGGATGGACGACAGTATAATTTTTTCAAATTGCAGTCCAACAAAATTTCAGATTAAATATTAACTACGTTTGCTCGACACATTCGCCATTTTTGTGGTAGTTTTCGCTCGCTTAGCTTGCACATGGTTTGTTGTTCGACGTCTTTTTTTAGTTTAAACGTACAAAAATATTGCAGTTCTATTATCATGGATTAAGTTAAAAAAGACTTTTTTCTTGCGGGCTATTCTAGCAGTCTAACAGGACGAGATGCAGCTCTATACGAAGAGAAAATTTCGTTATGTCAAGGCAATCCATACGAAGCCAGTTTATCAGACTAAGTCGTAGATCAAGAGTTGTGGCCGAAAGTAGAATTTGGTGATATAAACTATTTGGTTTTGACAACAAATTTCTACATCCTGTCACAAATGAAAGCTTATAAATCTTTAGAGGCCCATAACTATTTAACAAGTGGCTGGGTTTCTCCTGATATAAAAGTAAAAGTAATGAATAACAGCGAAATAATATTGCTTGGAAAGATATGTTTTCTTTTGTTTGTACGTAAAACTCGTGTTTTTACGTATTTCTTAACTAAGAATTTATGTCTGAAAGTAAAAAAGTCTAATTAAAAACAGCTGTGGCAATTTTTTTAATTCAAATTGTTTCTTTATTTTCTAGTTGAAGTTAGCATATAATAAGCCTGCTTGTTTATAGTTTTAACGTGAAATGTTTATAAGTTTGCACTAGCTAAAGCTTGAAATTACATTAGTTATTTATTTATAAATGCACTATACCGAAATAAATTAATATAAGCAAATCAGTAAACTCTTTTAGGTTGTAAAATATAACTTAGTGTTTATTAATGTAAATATTGAAATAAAATGTTTCTGACAAACACTTGTATTGATATTCACTTTATTCGCATCAAAATTTTTCCGGTTAATTCTTGAGAGCCATGCAGTTTGCCTTTGTCCTGAAAGCTTCTCAGATTGGGATCCTTGATGACAAATAATGTCGGGAATTTTAAAAAATGATGTTCCTTTGTTCTTGAGTGAACTAGCATCACATCCAATTACACAACAAATCACCATAGTGATATACGCGACGAAAAAAAAACAACACAAAAACTCCAGTTAAAGCGCACGTGAACACACACAAAACGTAAACAAGTCACAAAGAGTCACAAAGATGGCGCTGGACAATTGCGCATGCTCACGACGTCACTCGTGATGTCGACATGAAACCTCTCTATAATTTTTTCAAATTGCAGTCCAACAAAATTTCAGATTAAATATTAACTATGTTTTGAATAAATTAGTTTTCTTTAAATGAAAAAGATTACAGTAGAATTTCTTTTTAAACACAAATACAATATATGAAATATATTTATTAATATTATAGAATCTTTATAGATTCAAGTAGAGCTATTTGCATATTAAACTAGTTTTGATCGGTAACAAAATTTAAAAAATCTCATTACTTCATTTTAATGTAATTATTTTAACAGCTATGTTAAATAAGAAATTACTGTTACTACAGAACTAATGATAATTTTACATATTTATTCTAATGTTGAAAGGGCAGATTTTTCAAAAAAATGATATTAATTAAAATATTGTTTATATTAATTACTTGAAATATTTTTTAATAAATTAATTACGTAAAAATTTTTACTACTATTTGAAATAATCTTAAATAAATTTTAACATCCAAAAAAAAAAAAAATATTTGAAATTTATTAGAATAATTTTAATATTTATTTTGTTTAAACTACAATGTCTTTAGTTGAATTCTCATTGATTGATAACTTGGCAGTTATGAATGGCTTGTCAACTTATCACTGAATATCATTCATTTTAAACTCTTCAACATTTTTCAATATCTACTATTTGCATTTTTTTTTTCTTGTTTTATTACTAGGCTAAATATATACTGTACAAGTTTCATTTATTATATTGAAAATAAATCAAATATTTAATCTTCAAAAAAGTTAATAAAAATAATAAAACAAAATCAAAGGATTTTCAAACAGAAATTTTAAAATTCAAATAATAATTATTGTTCAAATTGAAAGACATTTATTATTATTAATTTACTGATTTCTTTATCTTGTAACTTATTTAAATTAATTAAACCATTAATTATTTATAAATACAATATGTTTATTTTTCACATGTGCAAATGTTAATTTTAATATTTCTAAACATTATTTAATATTTAAAACTAATTTTACTGTTTACTAATATACTTTCCAAAAATAAATTGTAAAAAATATGCAACAATATATATATAGTGTTGTAACATTTAACAATTAAAATATTTTAATGCTATACAATGAATTATCTATCATCATCATCATCATCTGTCTTCACTTTATTGCCAAATGAGATGATTCAGATTGTTTTAGTGTCTAAGAGTCATTCATGCTTCAGTGTCTGTATATTTTCCCATCACTAACTTATAACATGTATCATGTTGAATTTAGCTTGAAAGATAAAACGATAAAGCCTTTGAGAATATTTAACTGTTTTTTTTTTTAACGCTTTTAAAGTGAACACCTGCTTGTTCATCTAATAATTCTTTTTCAAGCATTTTTTAATATAAAATTTATAGTTTGATACTCATAAAGTAAACTATAATACCATACAAACTAAATATCATATAAAAAATAAATAACATCAAGATGTTGGATTTGATACATAATATATCATTAGTCTGCTCACTGTTTGTATTTATTCTTTTTTTACCCTGAGAATAATATTTCATTAAAAAAAATTTTTGTAAAGTTTTTATGACGTGTAAAATAAATCAACAAATAATATTTTAGTTAGATTAACCAGATTATGTTTTTGTTTGAAATGATAAATTATTGATAGTAATTACTATCATTATTGAATATATTTATAATAGAGCAATATGCAGCTTTACAATTATATCAATAATTCATAGAAAAGAAAATAACAATCAGTAATTAGTAAAGATTTTTAGATCATAAATGCTTTAAAAAAAGAAAGAATCTTTCTTTTTTTAAAGCATTTATGATCCTGTTCTTTAAATTTCATCAAATTCTCATCCTTAGTTTTAAATTGAAGTAAATTTAGAAAACTGTCATAGCTGTTACAATCATAGTTTATTTTTCATATTTGATTCAGCTTGGATAATTTTATCTAAATATCCACCTCTTATAACAAGTATTGCACTTAGTTTAATAAAAGGTTTCTTCTCAAACTAAATGAATAAAAAATATAATTAACTTTTAATCAGTATTTATAATATTGAATATCATAATCAGTGAATATAAATCTTATCAATATGAAAACAAATATTAATGATCAATATTAAAAAATTAATTAATTTTTGATTAATAATTTAATAACTGATGATACTTATAAAGTAAACTAAATTTTATAAACCAAATATAATATAAAAAATAAATAATTGATAAAAAAAAGTGTTGTTTATCCATTCATGACACAATTGATTGCTACCAAAGTTGAATGCTTACTATATTTAAGTTATTTTTGTATTTCTTAAATAGAATGGTGTCAGATTATAATAAAATTATAGTCTGATAACATGGTAGAAACTCTTTTTCAGTTTGATTCATCTGTAACATTTATAGATAATAATACTTCATTAAATTCTTATTTATTTTTACAATGTGTAAATTTGCAATTACGATTCCAAAGTAATTTATTTTATCCATTAAATAAAAATTAGTTTAGATTAATTGATATCTATATTTTAATAATATGGCATAAATTTTATAATTTCAATCTAATATGCAATTTTAAAGGATATGCATAAAATTTCATATTAAAACAATAATTCCTTTCAATGTTCTTGAATTGGAAAACAATATTGCTATGTAAAAGTTTTGTTTTGTGATGTTTCTAAAAATAAACTAAAGAAATGCTACATTGCAACACTTATAATTAGAAGAAAGAATAACTGCTAAAGCAAATAATTTACTGCAAACAAATGTTATTGTTGTAAATTAGCAGACTAGGGGGAAGGAATGCAATGCTTTTTACACTTTTTTCTTATTATTTCGCAATAATTAACATTATATGAAGATAGTGATAAACAGTAATGTACTACAACTTTGCATACTCCTAATAAAAATTGTTAATACCTTAAAATCTAAAATAGTAGTAATTAAAGATAATTTACATGAAAAAATCTTTGAATTGTTAATTTTTGTCTAATGTGAATACATTTTATTTAATGTTTGACTTTTAAAAATAACTAGAAAGGAAACACAGGGAGAATCTACTTTAGAATAATAATCTCAATTTGTTGTTAAATTTTGAGATGCCAGGGAGAATGCTCTTTGGAAAATAAACTGAATGACTATTACCTAAATGAATCTAAAGTGAAAGAAATAATTGTCACTGTTCCCTGACAAGAGAATTTATTTTTAGGTAACGTTTGATGTCCACTGGTCTGGAGGAATAGCTAGAAATAGATTACTTCTCATACCAAGTTCTTATAAATAGCGTCACACGATCGTCAGGCAGGGGTCCTAATGTCATTTCTTCCTTTTGCTGGAAGGGTGAAAAATTAAACTGACATTGCGACTGATGTCTAATTGTAGGTGTATATATAAGAGGAAAGATGATGTATCATATGTTGTTGTGCATGGTCGCTGGTATTTGACAGAGATTAACTAGTAGTTATTTCTGCATCTTCCTTCACAAAATCATATTAATAATAGTGATCATTTAGTAAAAATTCTTTATTTCTGTAAATATCTAAAGAAAGTATTTAATTTTAAGAATTTGTCTAGACATTTAAAAAGAATTCATTCTGAATTCCGTTCCGTAATGATACCAAATGGAATTGCATTTATTTTTAATGGTAATTTATCCTTAACGGGGGTGATTATTACGTTTTCATTTCAGTGAAAATGAAATGAAATATATTGTTAAGTCTGTAGTAAAATGATATTAATCTGGATTAAATTTTGGATAGAAATGGCTAATTTGGAAAGGGTAAGAGTTAATGCAATAAATGATCCAAGTGAATTTTAGTAATTATCACGAAACGGGAAGCATCATTGACCTGAATAGTGCATTTCTAAAATTAATGAAGATTGCATATCCATTCGTGATTTCTTTTTAAAAATATTTGTCTTCCACTTCATAGTTGCCAAGACTTTCATCTATAATCCTGCAACACTAAATTGACTTAAAATTAGAGTTCTGATTTGTTCTCATTAAATTAAAAAGGGAATAGTGAACTTCATTTTTCAATAAAATTCTGGTTTATTGAATTTAATTTTACACTAAACAATAAAAGCAAATACTTTCAAACAATGGTTAATGAAGCAAATAATAATTAAGTTTACAGATTTAATCTTAAATAAGAGTTGCTATCCTTCAAACTTTATTGTATTATTAATCAGACGTGTAAAAATTTTACATTTTAACAGATTTAGATTGATTTTTCTCGATTTTGATTCTTAGAAGAGATATCCAGGGCCATTTTTACCATAAGACCATTAGGAAAAGCTGAGGACCTCAGTTTCTGTGGGCCTCACTTCAAAATCTCACTCCTCACAAAGTATATATAAAAAAATCTTCTTATAATTACAAAATAAAATAATTATTTTTTAAATATTCAATTAATAACATAAAAACTAGAGGTCCTTGAAGAATTTGTGAAGCTTCCCGCCTCCATTTGAAATATTGTTCTATCCGATCGAAGTTAACTGTCGATCGTACGCACGCATAACGATTGACAGTTTAGTTACCGTTAGTGTTTTTATAATTGTATATGATTACACCTAATTATATGGTTAATAGCGAGGTTGAGACCGAGGTTTTAAACGCGAAAACGTGTACGTCGGACGTTCAGTGCCACTTTCCCGTAAGCCTAGAAGTTTGACAATGGCGTTTGGAATGTCGAGCATGATTCCACTGACTATCCAAACGCCATTGCCAAACTTCTAGGCTTACAGGAAAGCGGCACTGAACGTCCGACGTACACGTTTTCGCGTTTAAAACTTCGGCCTCAACCTCGCTGTCTACCTTCCCGAACGTAGAAACAATTTTAAAATTATTTTTGACAATGCTTATTTGAAACGCAAGTTCTGGATACTGATTTTCAGTGTTAAAACGAATTAAAAATGATTTAGGCTAAGAAGCAACTTACACTAAAATTAAACAAGTGACCTATCGTTATTGTTCGATAGGTCACTTGTGTATCTTGCCTCTTAAATAATTTTTAATTCGTTTAATTGAATCAGATGCAATGGACTCAATTAATTATGACGATATTATAGATATATTTGCTAGACCAAAGCCAGAAAATACTTAGTTATTCATTATCTTTTTAATTTAAATTTGAACTGATTTATTTTTAAATACTATTTCTGTCTGTTAATACTATCATGTTATAGTATACATTTCACTGTTATTTCTTCTCCCAAATTATTGTTTACATAATGCTTATTTGTACATAAAACTCATTTAAAATTTACAATCTGCATAAGAATTTTATATAAACTTAACGTAACTATTTAAACCAAACTGCGATTTTTTTTTTTTTTTGACTAAACATAACGGACACAGAACTAAAATTAATTGGGTGTTATTTTGATTTACATGCAATTTGATGTGTTTTACTGCTCTTACGTAACAAACGACAATCGACCGCAAGAATTTCAAATTATCTAATTAGCAGAAAATTTAAAATTGAAATTAAGCCACAAATTAAAACTTTTTTTTTTAAATTTTCTTTAATGATCAATAATCAAACAAGTTTTACAGAAATGTGTAACGTAATATGGGACATAAGTAGTAATTATTTTTGGTTTTTTGTTCTTATTGTACTTCTTTTGTTTAGTTGTTTGTTTATTGTTTTCGTATTTTTTTTTTGTTTGATTTATTTTTATACTTTTTAAAATACATAGGCCTATATACCAATGCTGTGCTAAATTTATTTTTATTAAATTGAATTTTAATACAAATGCCTATTTTTATTTTCAATAAAATGGAATATATATATATATATTGATGAATTTGATTAGTTGAAATAAACGTTCGAACAAATTTTTTTACTTTGTACTGACTTAACCTGGTTTCTTCGCAGGGCCGTCGAGAAGGGCGCAAAAGAAGCAAATTGCCCTGGGTCCCGAGAAATTAGGGGCTCCTATACTTTCGTTCACTTCCTTATTACTTTAGGGCCCACGATATATATTTGGTCCTCAAAATACTTTTTCACCTAGGACCTCGAAAAATGTAAATGTGGCCTGTCAAAAAATCAATGTCTTTGCGTACGATGATGAATAAATATAGTTTCTCCTTTTCCCATACAAATTATATACGTTTCGAAGCGATAAAACAATATGTATTAGAGATTTTAACCTTCAAGTTTTAATTTATGCTTATAATTCTATAAACTAAATTTTATTTTTATTTATTTAGTTAACATGTCTATTATCGTCATAAACTTTTTCATAAGAATAAATGCTAAATCACCTTCAGTTTTATTATCTATGTATTATAATATAAATAATTATTCATAAATGTGTACGTTTGAACGAATTCGTTAAGATATTAAATTCCTCATTAAATAAACCTATGAATTGAATTTTGAGAAATAAATAGATTCTTTTATATATATATATAGGTCTTCACCATTGATAAGTTAATGTATTTTTTTAATATGATAACATTGCGTTTGGGTGGCACAGATTTCGATCTTGTGAATTACAAAACCAAACCATGCCTACTCACGGCTTTTAACTCGCTCCACCTTTCTACGAATAACCTATTTGCGCCTGTCTGGCTAAAGATGGTAAACTATAGAAGAAAACATTGGAAACTTTCGTATCACAAAATCTCGTAATTTTAATTGTTAAATTTCCATTTCAACTGTTTAAAAAAATGTTTTGTTATTCATAATTTTTAGTTTAAAAACAGATCCTACGTGTAAATTTTTAAGTTAAAAGTTTATTTTACTCTAAATTAATTTAAATTTCAGAAGCGAATTTCCCGAACAAAACTCTATATTTTCGTTTCTTTAATAATAAATTCATCTGATATATTACTGATTTTATTACATAAATTCCTAGTCTTATCTCTCATTTATATTATTATTTAATTAGTGGATCCTTCTGAATATAAATTCTGAGTGAGTTTGACTGTAAATCTTTCTTCAAATTTCGGAAACTATGTAGGCAAGCCTCGTAACTACATAGTTTCAAGGTATCTATGTCTGGAATGTCGAAAACCACAAATCTTCAAGATTCCAGATATAAGATCACTTTTGTTACATTTTCCTCTTTTAATACATTATCAGATTTTCCATTTTAGCGGTATTCATTATATAGATATTATTATAATAAAGATAAATCTACATATAAACTAATGAAGTTATCATTGTACGTTCCTCTTTGCTAATCCTTTTTTTTTTAAATCGTTATTGAAAAATATTCAGTTAAGTTGTACCAATAATTAAGTTTATATTTAGAAATGCGTAATAAGTTAATTGAGTTTTCTAAATTATTATTGTTTTTTTTTTTTATAGAATTTTTACACGTAATGAATTATTTACGTGAAAGGTTGATTTTAATTATCTTTTAGTGTAAGTGCACGAAATTGTAAGAAAATCTTTAATTATAAATTTAAATTGATTTTTGATTATTTAAGAAACTTTATAGAACTTTATTTCTAAGATTATAAATTACTTTTATATTAACTATTAAAAAGTTTTCTAGAATAGAAGAAACACCCTATTAGCATGAGATATTATATTTGATCATAAAACCAACTTAAAAAATATATAAAATGCATTCATTTTAAATGTAAAAAAAAAAAAAAAAGTTTGAACTTTTCTAATTTAGTGAGTAATATATTTTGGTATTCTTGTTGGTGTTTTTGATATTCTAAAGCACGTTTACGCATTGCAAAATTTTAATCTTCCGCCTTTCAGAAGACTTTTTCTGCTCTAAAAAGTCTTGCTTTATGCCTTTACTAATAGTAAACTTACATTTCAAAATATCTTTGAATTCATAAGTTATGGTCTACATAACTTTGCCATACTTTAGTTATCGATATAATACTGTAGTTAGCATTAAACCTTCAATAATTATAGCCTAAAAAGTAAAGATTTGACGGAATAGTGTTAAAAGAGTATGGAAGAAGGAAAGGTTTAAAGAGGAAAAAATTCAATCCTGAACGAGTAGAAAGCTGACCCCTAATGGGAAAAAAGTAAAAGGTAGTATTGTGTATCCTGATTTAAAATATTTTAGTTTCAATTTAAATAGACATATTTACAAATTGTTATATATATTTTTTTACAGTTGTTTAAATTAGTTTATCAGTTAATAATAAGATAAAAAAAACGACTAATTTATATATTTTTATCGATTCCTTCACCTTAAGTTCTTTTATTCATTTTTAAACTATAAATAAAATTAAATTAATGATCTACGATTAATAATGAAAGTCACATGCGAACTATTTTTTTCGGATTAGAAAGAATTAAACGATTTGATAAAAATGATCATCTGCATACAAAAATTCGTATTATTAAAAGATATAAGTTATGGATAAAACCAAAAGTATTAATTGATGTTTCCTAGTGTTATTCAGAGACTTCGAAGTGTTGGAAAATCATTACATTTGCCTGAAATATAATACATTTTCAACCAGTGAGTCGCGACCTACCGGTAATTCTTTTAATAGCACTCGTATATGACTAAATCAGTGTAAAATAAAATTAATTTGATTTTAAGTTTAAACACACATGCACTTAACTAAATAAAATTTATCTAGATAGATGTATTTTTAAATCCAATCTTAAATTAATTTTAATTTTTCACGCTGCATTCAATGACAAATGGTGAAATGCGATCTAACATAGTTTTAAGAATTGTTCGGAGTGATCTATGATCGTTACTCAAATTAAATTAATGAACTTTTAACTTAATTTGAAACGAAATCATATAACAAATGATATCTTTCTAAGCATCTATAAGATTTTTGGCTGATAAGAGTTTTGGAAAAAGCTAATTTTAGGCTGTGTTAATGGTTAAGTTCTGTTTAATTAAATCTCTTTTAGATCAGCAGAGTGTAAAAAAGTTTTAGGATGTGACTTTTACAGATCTAAATAAGATTTTCAACCGGTAGCCCGCGATACCATTAGAATTCGCCAATGGTATTAAAGAAAATTGCAAATTTAAAATGGTTAGGAAGCAATAATTTAAATCGATTTTAAGTAATGATAAATATATAATGAGTGTTATATTGATAGATCTAACACGCAATTATTTATTTTTATGTTAACAATATTGCAGAAAATGTAATATTTATATCATAATATAATAAATATTTATGACCGAAATGCGAAAGGAATAGTGATAGAATATATTTTAGATAATACAGTGATGAAAAAGAAAGAAAAAATAAAGCGAAAATAATAAAAAGAGCATGCAAATTTTCAAGACAGATCGGGAGAAAAGTTCTCTAGAATTTATTTTATTCTCTTCTTTCGTAAGTGATTTTAATATTTAGTAGTTCGTATATGTTGTTCACCAATCGTGCATCTATTTCAAACACTTTATAAATTCTTATTTTGTAGACTCGTACAACTTCGAATAAATTCTATAAATTTATTATAACTCTTAAAATATATTAATAAAATGAAAAATTATAAGGCCGAGTTCCTCTAATTTATTTTCTTTTTAAATTGTTTATTTATTTGTCTACTTTTTAAGTACAAAACTTAAACCAGTAGATATAAAAGTTGGAACGAAGCGGTATAGAAACGATTGCCTCTAAGATTTTATTTAACTAGAACGTCGTTACTTCTTCAAAATAATGTTTTTATTTTAATATTTACTTCTTAATTTTGTTATATTTTATGTTATTTAAGTTTATTTTAAGTAATTATTAAAGCAATTAATAAAAATCACTCCCTTAAGATTCGCTCCTGGATCTTCCTTTGTGTAAAAGTAAGCGTTTTTATACCGTTATAAAAGAATAAACATATACGAAATATGTATCAATATTTATTGTAAAAAAACTAAATTTTGAATCGTATAAATCGAAACATTTCACCTGTAAAATCGAGAAAATATAAAAAGCAATTTGATGAAAATAGCGTTGAGTAAGTGCAAGAAGAACTAGTACATTCGGAAGCGATGTTGTTTTTATTTGTCTGAAGTGAAAGATTTTCTCTCGTAAATTATTTTTCTGCTTCTTGTATACTCAGCTTCAGTCGATGATCCAATTTTGAATCATAATTCTGCCATCGCGGATTGGACTGTTTGAAAGAAAACTTTCACGCTCTTATTTACTTTTTCGGCAAGGGAAAAAATAAAAATAAAAAAGAGCAAAAAGTAAAAGTAAAAAAAAAACTACTGTTTACTTTTGAGGGAAATGTACAATAAAACAAATAAATGAAAAATTTACAACAGGAACCAACGAGAAACGAATGTGTTACAAACATTTCATGAATATTTCAATAGTGTTTTTATCATAAATTTATATTTTTGTATATATTTAAAACGTGAAATATATTTTGTAATATATATATATATATATATAATATTAAATGAAAATTTATTTAGCTGCTATATTTTAAGATTATATATTCCTCATAATACCGAATTTTATACATTATGAAAGCATTAAAAAGTTATTAAAGCTTTAAAATATAAAAATGAATTGTGATTAGGATGTTAATTTTTATATTTAAACAATATTCTATACTGCTAAAATACCTAAAGTTTTATTTAAAAAAACATGTTAAAAAAATAAAGAAATATATTTAGAAATTATCAACAGACTACTTCACTTACAGAAATAATTTAGAAAAATAAACAAAAATTTTTTTATCTTAGATTTTGTTTCACTTTATTTTTATACATAAATAGTAATTAATCAGTATTAAATTATATTTTAATTAATATTTTAAGACGACACTTTCCAAATTAAAGAATAACGCAGATCTATTAACAATTTTTAGAGCTAATTTTATATTCAAAGAAACTTTAGTACACGAAAGTATACGATATTGTAAAGTTATTTAATCCCCAAAGTATACAAAATCCTAATTTTAATCTTATTTTAGCTGAAAGAGACGTACGAAACATGTCGAGGAATAAATTTCTTAGCGAATGTTTTCCGAAAGGATCAAGTATCTATTACTTTTGATAAAATAAAAAAAATTCTTAAGTATATTTACAGTATATATGAACGGTTGCAACCGTTAATTTATTTATAAACAATCATAAAACAATGTAGAATTAAAAAAAAACGTTTTCGGTGACTAAAAATAAAGATTCTAAATTCTTAAACAAAGTTTCTGGAGAAAAATAAATGGTGCATCCACCTCCTTTTTTTTTGGCTCTAGAAATGCAATTTTAGAATACCTACAGTGTTGTCTTCCCATGTGTTGTCTTTGAAGGGATACTCGAGTTAGTCATGCTGGGCGAATGTCATTCTCATTTCAAGTAGGAAGATGCTACCTCCTACTTCACTTCCTGTTTACCCTCCCATCGAAAAACCCGAAAAAGTTCGATATTTTTACTTTACTTTATGCATTTTCTTTTTTAATTTAGTAATTTAAACGTTAAAACTCGAAAAGAATGCTTAATCTGTTGATTTTACAAACGGGTGTTGAGAATTTTGTATGAACTTCCGGCCGATAGTAATGCAGTCAAGCGTTGTACCTAGTGATATCTCTTCTCGTATTGTCGAAGATAGAGGTATTAAATTGCGTTTATATCTACATAAATTTGATTTAAAACAAGAAAATCATACGAAACGTTAATACGAAACGTTTGGTACAAAATTTTTTACAGCTAAAAATAAAGATAAATGGCCCTGTTGGGATTTTTCTCAGTTTTGTTACGAAAAAGTGAAAAATGTTTCCATATTCTGTTGTGGTATTTCATGCTTCGTTGCTTTAATGGGAAAGATTTCCTTCATTGTTGAACAATGTTTATATTATGAGCTTTTTTTCCAGTGGAAAACATATAAATTTTGAATTGTCTCCAGTTAAATCGATATTTGATTGGGTTCTTCCAAAAATATAAATACAATATAAATTAATGCATGGAATCATTACGACTTCGGTCTATTGAATTACCGATTATATATTATAAAATAAAGGAAAATTTAATTATGTTATTGATACATAATTGCAGTTTATCGTTATAAAAACTACAAAAAAACATTATAAAAAATTAATCTTACACGTTAGACTGTTTTAAAAATATAATAGGAGATATAATTATTTTGTTTTAATCTATAACTATTATTATTATTCTCATCTAAAAAGTATAACTTATTTTAAAAAATAGATTATTTATTATCAATTTGCTTTTAAAATGTATTATTATTAGTTACTGATTAAGAAAAGAAAGTTTGAAGTGTTTGTATATAAAGAATCTAGGCTAAATTTGAAGAAATATTTTTATATGCAAAATACTTCACAGAAACAAATTTGTTAATGGGATATACTGTGCGCTTTTATATGAAATTATAACGTTTATATTTTTTATGATTTAATGATAATGCTCCAATTCTCATAACTTAGTTTAAATAGTTATAACTTATATGGAATCCGCCATTAGCTTTGCTTTCTCTATCAGAAAAAGAAGAAGATGAAGATGGGAAAAAAGACTGTGCTTTCAGAAAAAATCCAGATATTATGACAAATGGTTATTGGGTCATTAACGATATTTTTTGTAGAGTAATTTAATAAAAATATTGTTATAATATTTATAATCATTTTATAAAATTAACAAATTAACATGCTGTAATTATTCTGATTGATAATTGATAGATATTTAAAAAAAAACATATATAATATAATATATAAAGATATAAGTTATTATTAACTTTTAGATATTGGAAGATATTCTATGATTATTAATTTTAACATTAATCTAATTAAGTATTTTCCAATGATTTTTTGGTTAGTGGTCTTCTTACAGAGGATATAAAAACCGTTTGTGATGGTATGGATTGCAAACAATAATATATATTGCAGTTTATATTAATATAAAGTACATTCTTCTTTAAAAATAATGTAAACTTATAGAGTAAATTTTGTGAATTTTTCGGTTAATTTTGAATAAAAACTCGTACTCTAACCTAAAAGTTCTTTTTTTAAATAATTCAATTAATTTAAGATGATTTACAGATATAAAGTGGACATCAACATTCAAATTCTACTCTCTATATAAACTTAACAACCAAAAATTAAAGTTCAAAATATAATGATAATTTTTATAACAATTTTTTCAGTTTTTAAAGAATTAAAATGCAGTAAAAATAATATTTTTGTTTCTAAAATTGAATGTTAATGTGAATTATTTAATTAAAAAAAATCATTTAAATATAAACTTTTCTCTATTTGCTATTGTTATTTCTATAAAGAAAATCATTTTAAAATTTAATTTTATGATACATAAATTAATTTTTATGAAACTGATATTGATTAGATGAAAGATATATAATAACATTTTTGAATTCCAACCGTTAACCTATATGTTTTATCTATTTTTATATTTCTGAATAAAAATTTATTTTAAAAAATTCCAAATCTTCGGTCAGTTATCAGTTGGATCGGTTATATTTTCAGTCTGTATTAATTTAATCTTGGCATAAATCTCTTCACTTTATCGTTCCTCTTTTTAATGTTACTCGAAATTACCGGGTTATATTAAGTTCGTAAAAATAATATATATATATATTTTTTATTACGTATTTTTCGAATGTCACCTTAATATATTATATAAAAGTTTACTCGATGTAGTACAACATAACTTGAAATTATTACTCGAATAGTACAAAATTATCTACGTTTTCCGCAGAATTGCACAGATTCTAAAATCTATTTATCCGAAATAAATGTAACTTTATAAAGAAATTCCAGTATTTCAAAACTCACGAAAGTATTTCAATGAAGAAAAAATATATATATATATTCTAGAGGAGGAAAATATTGATGTCAACTGACTTTTACAGAAGTATCCTGAAAAATATTGAAGATTTTCAAATACAAAATAAACTAAAAATAGGCTATACTAGTTTTAAAAAAGAAGTTCTCTCTCTGATGATTCCGAATGTTACGATTATGATCTTGATTTAGGTGAATCTAAATCAGTTTTAGATCATAAAAAAAAAGTAAGGAAAAATATCATTCGTGAACATTATTTCATCAATAAATTAGATTTAACGTAAGTTCTATATATAAACTATTTTGTAAATTAAGTCAAATCACGGATTCTGAAAAAATAACAATAAAAAAATAACGCATGCATTTTTAACATTTTAAATTATATATCGACCTAACTTAAATCAGTTTTGATTGAATAATTTATTGTTTTGATATTTTAATATATATATATATATATATATATATATATAGAGAGAGAGAGAGCTCTGTTGTATCATATAACAAAAAGTTAAACTTTCTTTCTAGAGTGGTTTTTGTATTCTGTACACTAGCACCAATCGATTTTTCTTATGTCTGCTACTTCACGTAATTTTTATGGAAAAAAAATGCCTTCTCGGGTACCTGAACTGTTACAAATCTTACACGCTAATTGATTATCATTACTAGTTTTTAAGTGCTTACAAATGAAATTTTAGACTAATATTTGTAATGAAACCGATATCTTTTTTTCTTCTTCTCTGTTATCCATAAACATAAAAAGTATTTTTCACAGCAACGAAAATAATTAGCCTTAATCACTTTTAATAGCATTAGAACCGATACACTTCCTAAATATTAAAATTTTATCGTTTTTTGTTAATAAATCATCCACTAGATGGCTTTTGAACGACTTGTGTTATGTATGCGTGATTGGTTCTCGCGTTATGGGCTATAAAAAAATCTTTACCCAACAATTAGCTTGGTACTTTAAAAAAAGAAAAAAGAAAAAGAAATGTTATTCCTCGTGTCGTCTTGCAAGGTTGGATTAAGATTACTTTTTATAGCTCTGCAAGCTTTCGATAGAATTAGATACTTTTTCGCTTTCATTGAAAGTTCGTTTGTGTATACTATTCATTAAAATTTTCTAAGAACACAGTAAATTCCCAGTTTCCTTCCGTTATATTTGCACACTAGACCAGTTAAGCGATCATTGCGTATGATAAAGACAAAACGAGATTTGTTATAAGGAAAAAAAAAAGCAAGGACAACATTTCCCTGGAGTGATAAATACATTACCAGAAGGAGATATACTGTGCCCATCTTTAATTTATCCGATTTTTTTTCTGTCGTATTTAATTGCCGTTATGTTAATAAAATAAAAAGAAAGTGAATGGTTTGAAAATTTTATCATCAACGTTTCTCAAAATATATTTTTCGTTATTAAAATCATTTTTGAAAAATTGATCTTTTTCGATTTTCTTATGTCACAGCGCAGTGCGGATCAAAGAGAAAGCTCCGCCCATTGTTCATCTATTGTGTCAAGGTCACTAAGTTCGAATTTGTCATCCAAAAACTTGAAAAGTTTTAAAATACGTCATAACTCTCTTAGTTTTAAAAGTTTTTCGTGTTATTTAGATAGATTTAGTTATAAATTTTAAAAATTCGTTGATCGAAATTGTTCGTTTTCATTAAAACGTTGATGTTAAATCTTGTTAATGATCTGTATCGAATTAAATATTGGATAATTTTATTTAATCTTTATTTATTTGGTTTATTTTTATAACGATTCTAAACGTTGATGGTCGCCTCTTGCGTAAGTATTAATCACGAAATCGATGTCGAAACCACGATTCGAATCCGGATTTTTACGTGAATGTTTTGTTTCTTCGCAAATTCGAGAGGATTTGTGAAGAAGATTTTGTACGTACAAATATAAAAATATACGGGATATACAGAGAAATAAAAGATTTTTCAGAAAAATTCGGTTAGAAAATTGAGTGGTTTATTTATT
Organism: Centruroides vittatus; assembly: GCF_030686945.1. Taxonomy (NCBI): domain Eukaryota; kingdom Metazoa; phylum Arthropoda; class Arachnida; order Scorpiones; family Buthidae; genus Centruroides; species Centruroides vittatus. The sequence continues at coordinate 292,786 of NW_027122609.1, read as the reverse complement.
TATCTCTCGCGATCACTTGGATGTTGCGAGATATTTCACTCGTTATAAACATTTTTGATCGACTCGTTCTTTAATGGGAATCGACCGACTTACTTCGTTTCTACAAGAATTGATCATTTTTCGGGTAGGAGAGAGAGAAAAGGTTTGGACTTTTGCCAATAGCGGACGATAAATCAGCCCAGTCCAGATAGGAGACGACTAGACCTGAATGCCAATGAGACGATAGGGCACCATTTTGACACATCTTTGGCCCAGATCGATTCGGGGTCCGAAACGTACTTGGATCATAAATATGAAAATTTTATCGTCATTTTATCGGTGTTATTGAATTTCTCCCACCGTTCCTCGAGGTACAGGAAATTTTCAAATGGAATTTTGAATGAAGTGTTAGGATTTGCATTAGACCTAAGTGAATCAATATCTTTTCGTGTATTCGAACATAAATTTCAAAAAATTCATATCATTTTGTCTTCTCGGCAATGTCTTTGACAAAAACTTCATAACGTATGCACGAATGTAGCGATGAATTACTATATTTCCAGAAGCTTATCTATAAATCTGCGATGCTAAATTATGCATGAAAAGGCTACATAACTAGCAGTTGATAATGCCCTTGACAAAAATGCTTCATCGGCTATCCTTTTACAGTAGAGCATATGAATTTTAGGTTTCATATACTACATGCTCCTAGATATCTATCTGGACTCATTTAATTCGAATTTTCAAGGACAGCTGACGGAAATTCACACCTGAAGGACAAACAATAATAATAGACTTATATCATAATAACTGTTGTATTTATATGAAATATCTTAAATTTTATTTTATTTTTTTTTTATACTAACCTTTCCCTTCAATCATTAAGTCATTTATAATATTTTTTTCTTTCTTATTTCTATTTGTCACGTTACTTTATATAGATTCTACATGTACGTAATTATTCTCGATTAAATTAGGTAAATACTTGTAATGTTTGTTGTAGTGTAAATCTCTAATTTAATTGTTTAACTGTAGGCGTAAGCGGTTACCGGAAACAATTTTTACTCGTTTAATTTAGTATTAAAAACTTTTTTGAGATTAATTCTGGTATAATCTAGATTTTCTTAAATTTGAATCCTTTTTTTGTGGCAAAAAGTTCTTAAGTTTGCAAAGTAAAGATCAGAAAATTATTTGCTTTTTTTCTATAAAAGAGATTGTTTATACTTTAAAACAATACGCTATAAAAATTTATAATTTAAACCATTTGTAGAGTCAATTTATACTACAAACAATTCGAAGTCTTTGTCTAAAATCCTTATTTTTAATTTTTAAGTTTGAAATTCTCGAATAAAGATAAGATTTCTATTATCAAATTAAGTTTAAAATGTAATTTATATGTACTTTAAATAAATTTTCGCGGTTATTTTTATTCTTCTATTATATGTAGATACAGTAACTTGAGTTAATTGTTAGTTTCATTATAATGATCCTTGCGTAAGACTACCACGTAGTTATTTATCATAACTTAGAACAAGTCCTCGAGCTGATAACTAAATAAATTATTGTTTTAAAATTATTTGTATCTAGAATAGTGACGAATCAATAAGGAAGTGAATTGCTAAAATTTAAGGAATTTTAGCGTGCCATAACAGAAATGAACGTGCTCTTATTTTTTGGCAAATTTGCAATTGGACTTGTTTAAGAATCTCCCGAAGAGCCAATAGAGTCAAAAACCCAAATTCTAGAGGTCAGGGTTTCGTTTGTGATTTTTGCTACCGTATGACTGTATAACACTTTATATAACATTTTATCATAAATTAATTTTAAATAATGAATATCGCTTTCTTTTTATTACTTAAAATTTAAAAAGTGATCAATTTATAATCTTCGCAATGATTTATTACGCGAATTCATACACGTTTTAAAAACAATTCTTCAAGTTCTGAAGCGATCCGGATTCGTTGTCCACGTTATCTGTTTTCCAAGGCCAACTTCCTACTTACTTGACTTTTACACGCAAACAAATAGCCCGAGATGATTCTACTCATTTCGCTCATACAATGTTCGTTGACGTACGACAACACGTGCGATGCATCTGCTCATGTCGTATGTGCAGCGAATCGAACAAGTAAGTTAACTTTAATCTTATGACTTCGTGTAAAGTATGAAAACTCGTCACTCCCCATCCTAGAATAGACAGTTCTCTCTTTCAACGTCTACCTCCTTTGGTAATTATAGTGACATAGTACAGCGCTGAAAGATCATCTAAGCATCCTTCTTTTCTTAGCAAACTTTGCAGTCTTTAAACAAAAGAAATAAATAGATTTTACACTAGGAATGCAACATTTTAATGTATCGGTACTTTATGCGCATTTATTCATCAGATAAAATCCTTCGGAAAGGTTTTACTAATTGAATTCAATTTTCATATAAGTGATTAATTTGATGTTTAAGTATATATATATATATATATTTCATTTTAAAATCTTTCGTTTATTAATAACAGAATCATTATTTTCCGTGCTTTTTTCAGTCAACTTTCATCGTTTCACATGGTAGCGTGTGGAGCCTTCCTCAGCACTAGTGCCTCTCTTCCAAGACAAGACTGCATGCCTTTGGTAAGTATAACCCCCTTCTACACTATTTTTAATCCAAGCTTAAGACTGTCTCATTTTTTACCCACGCTGTTGCCGCATCTAGCTGTTGGAAGAGAGTAGCATTCAGGTTATATTTAGATAACATTTAAAGACCAGGAAATTTTCAAATGTAGAAATATCCTTGGACTGTTTTGAACTTTATCAACGCGAAAGAAAAAGTTAATTTCTTTGGATATTATTATAAAAAAAAATGTGGCAACTAAAAATAATTCCGTTTAAAAAAAGAACAGGAAAAATTACTAAAATCTTTGAAATAGAATACAAAATTTTAAATGTACTAAAAGCGTAAATTTAGTAATAAAAGTATTTATGATATTTTATCACGAGTATAAATTTGTACAGAAATTTATTACTGAGTTCCTTACTTTTACTCCATTACTATTTTATTGAATAATATCAAATAAAATATTTTTCTTCCATTATTAACATTGTAATTTGAAGTTAATTTTCACTAGAAGAACATTATCAAAAAGTATTTTACCTATTAAAAATTAATTCAATTCAATCTAATTTTTTTGTTGTATACCTATTTTGTTTTGCCTGTATTGTATTTTCTTATTTGTATTTTCGATATCCGGAAAAGGCCTAAAGGCTAGCATAAGGCCACGATATCTAACAAATTGAATCGAATTGAAAATCATTACCGAAAAATATTGCTTCTATTGAAAATCATCATTAAAAAATCGCATCTATATGAAAGTCATATTATATCCTTTAAAAATTACTTTGCAAAAATACAGGAAAACAAACATTTTTAGCAGAGATTATTCAATAAATAATCGTTAAGAAACGATTTAGAATTAAAATAAAAGAAGCATTAACGAATTTGCATGCATTTTGGAATTCGAGTAACATCGTCGTAGCATACAATAAACCTTTAAAAATCAGTGGCAAGATGATTATCACTAAAGTACACGTTGCCAATTCCGTACTTCTCGACGTCATCAGAGTAAAAAATTCTTTGGCGAGATGATAGCATTCTTCATTCGTCATCGCTGTTTAAAAACAATGTTATTTTCGATGAAGCTGTTTATATTTTTAACGATCTACAAATTAAATTTATAGTTATTACCTATTCGGGAACCACTTTACTTGTACAGGCTCTTTCTAAATTCGATTTTATACTAAACTGCGTATTTTTATTTAATGTTTAATAGGATTCGATATTGCATTTTAATACGTTCCGATTATTTTCGAGTTTTACGTATTAAAAATGAACATTTTTTTAAAAATAAAATATTAGTAATTTTTAGTGACAAGTTTGGAAAAAATTTTATCGCTTGGAAATTAAAATAAATCTTTATTTATATTTTAAAATGATAAATTGTTAGTTGTGCTTTTACTTAACCAAGATACCGTTTAACAAAGATATATTGTTACTGTTTTTGTATATTTTAGAAGCACGTTTATTATTGAGAAGATAGAAAAAATATTAGCTTTGGATACGATATTTTTAAAAACATTTTATAAACTAACGATTTATATATTTGCATTGTTAAACCGGATCAATTATGTTACCGAGTGCAGCAGCAAAGCTCAAGGCAGTTGATCTTAATCGATGCTTTTTTCGTGAGAAGACTTCTTTTTCTTTTATTCTCGTAACATGTAACGATTACTGAACGGCTGAAAGCAATTAAGATTATAAAATTATTTATATATAAATAATGGAAAATTGAACTGGTTACATTAGTAACTTTTCTATTGATTAATCTATTCATACAAATTATAATATCGTTACGATAATATGTAATTAATTTCTTTCATATTTTTTAAATTTTTCTAAATTATAGGCGAGTCTCGTTTAAAAATTGTTTAATAATTTATATGCATGTCTATTTAACAATTATGTAAATAATAAAAAATATGTAAAGATCATTTTTTAATATATTTCATTTACATGAAATGACATTTTGAAGGTCTTGAAAATCATTTTTTGCTTACTTTATGTACTAGCAGATATCAGAATTAACCAAACATAAAAAATATATATATTGATTTTAATAATATAAATGCGAATGGTTGTGAAAGTGCTTTATAATATTAAGCGTAAAAAATGCGAGTTTGTGAAGTCCACGATAATGTACTAAATAGAAAGAGCTGATATTTATGATTTTATCGCCTTTATTTCATACGAAATTGCAGAACAATTAAACCAAAAATAAATTTATAAGCTGCAATAACATACTACGATATTGTCTTCTTATATTTACAGCAATATCTATTATACGGAAAAGTACATTTGGATTCAAAGTACTTAAAAAGTGAAATATTTATACTTATTCCATAATGAAATTTTCTTTACGCGTATACATTATATAGAGATAGAATTAGGAACATTTATTATTATGAAAATCGCGATGAGAAATAGCTTAGCCTGCAGAACAGGGAATGAAAATCTTGCTAGAGAATATTTTCTTTATTATTCTCATTAAATAAGCTTCTTAAGATCTTCTTAAGTCGTTATTTAACTAGTCTCATAAATTTTCTATTTTTGGTTATAGACGTTAAACTTTTTTTTTTATATATTAAACTTAATATTTATGCAGTTAAAGTCAAAAATTAAAACCTTTTATTATATCTTACTTAAATCATTTTTTAATATTAATACTAAAATTTAATGCTAAAAATTTACAGAGAGATCAATTAATTATATTTTTGAAATTAATTCTAATCCTATTCTATTTTAGCTGTTTTTCCTCATTTTTTTTTTTTTATATTTTTGTTGCTAAAACCTTGCAAATGATATATTGATATTGTTAATGATACTTCAATTATTTTCTAATGTATAAAATATACATTATTTTATTTATTTATTTAAATTTGCACTTAGAATACTTCAAAAGTTAAAATTTAAAAGGAATGAATGTTCTATTTGTGGAACATTTTCTAAAAACGGATTTAAAAACCTGATGATGGCCTATGGGAGTAGGCTGAAAACGTTTGTTAATAAAAAAATTCTCTCAGCTAATGCACAGGTGTTGTAGTAAGTTTGTATAGAATATAACAAAATTATGTATTGGCTCTTTAAGATAAATAAATAGTTAAAGAAAGTTTCCCGGTTAAACTTACGAAATTATAAAAGTAACCTTCACAGTGCATTTAAGCCACTGATTGATTGGAGGTGACAATAAGTACAGTACCTATAAGCGTAAGTATTGAAAATCTGGATCACGTCATTGATCCATATCTTTTGTAATTAATGCAGTAATCATGCAATAATATTTATAATCATGTTGTTGTATTTGCGCCTCTAATAATAATAAGCCTATGGTTATTCTTTTTAATCGACTCTTTCAATTAGCGAATGTTGCCTTTAAAATCCTTTAAAAGTCTCATATTCTTTTAAAATATTGCATCCAAAATATTTTATTTGAAAAAAAATAATGCTATCTTACATCTATCCATCCATCAAGACATGACATAGGATTTTGTTACACCCTGCTTATTCAGAATTTCGCTATTTTGTTAATGTCGTGCCCGAATAATAACACGATTAGATTTTTTTTTTAGAAGTCTACTCCTAAACTTGTATAAATTTCATTTAATATAATACAAAATTGAATAATTCAAGTTTATTAAAGCACGAAATTTCATAACCTTATTAAAGGTGAAATTAATTCTGTTTTAGTCGGATTACAACAAACCGGCATTGAAGTGTTTTATCTGAATACGAGCCAATAAGTAACGAATGCCTCGTAGAGAAAGGGGAAAAAAAGTCGTGATAATTGAGTTAAAATATTTGCATATATTATTTTAAATATTTCTGAAATTAAATAAATATAAAACTATATATTTAGAAATTATTATTATTATTATAATAATTATATTTAAATTAATTTTTTTTACATAAATTCAAACACCCTTCAACTGACTGTTAGTACCTTGTATTATAATGATTAGTGTGGACAGGAATTTCAAAGTTGATTTAAATACTTAATTTAAATATAATAGAATGTATTAAAAGATATAAAATATTAATTATACTTAACTGTTTAACCTGTATAAATGTTGAAATGTCTCTTTATCTAGTTTTTACTTCCTGAAACGGTTGATATTTTCAGACGTACCATAAAATTTCTTTTTTGTCATTTTTTTCCCTAATTCCCTATTGAGTCTGCAGTAACTTCTTTAGTTTTGCTTATTTTTCAAAACATTTTATTTTATTTAAAATAATTTTTAGGGTTTTATTTTAAAGTTTAAGATACAGTCACCATTGTTGTCTTCTGTTTACCTTCTTTTATCATTTTCTATGATGATTCTCTATTCTTTTCCATTTTTCTATATCAAGTATATATTGGTATATTAGAACAGCTAATAGTTTGATTGAATGTTGTAAGGGATTTTCATAGCTTTGTTTTATTAAATTTCACTTTTTTTTTCTTCTGTAGAATCTATTGTTCTGTGATGTACCATTGTTAGCGTAGGTTAAACGAGTCTTTGAAAAAACTATTTTTAGACATAAAAGATGTGTCTTATGCTTGCAATTTGTTCATTATCTATTCTCTTCAATGTCTTCGGATGAAAATCGCTCGAGTTAAATTTGACATTTTAAACGTACTTCTAGACGTTCAACATACGTCAAATTCTGAATCGGCTAAAAGATCTAGTTCCTAAGAAAAGTCGGATTTAGTCATTTTAAATAAATTTCCGTATTTTCTGTATTAATTTAATTTTTAAGTTATTTAGTTTGGTGTTAATCAGTTAAGATACATCTGCTTAATTCTTTCTCTCTCTTTAAATTTAAAATATGTATTGTACTTATAAATTTGTTTAATTTATAGTTAAGAATTTACTTTATGATTTTATAAATATTATATATTAAAATTATTTAAATTCGATAATTAACGATCTCATTATTCTTAGTTCTGGATAGTTAATCTAATTTTAGTAACTTTGGATTGGATAAATAAATAAACTTCTCTAACAATCTTCGAAACTGTTCGTTTCTAATACAAAATGTTTATATAATAATCGTAACAGTTTATATTAAAAATATCAGATTAAACTGATTTGATAAAATAAATGTCTTATAATTTTTAAATATTCATATTTTTATTGTTTTCGATTTACAGTAACCTATATTCATTTTTATATAATGTTTAGAATCTTTAGATGATTAAACGACGGAATCTTTATGAAATTTTAATTCGTTACAATAAAGAATATGAATTTGTAGGACCATGTTAATTGTTTTTTGGGCTTATTAAAAATAATTTTAAGAGCTGAAACTTTTAATTTTTAATGTGAAATTTTAGATATTAATTAGTATTTTCAATTTTAATAGCTCGTTTCTTAGAAATTTGAGGTAAAAACCCGTTTTTTTTTTTAAAAAAACAATCAGTTTTGATTATATCAAAATAAAATTTTAGAATAAGTTTACCTTTTTCCTTCTATTTTTAAATATAGAAACACTTTGCGTGCCGCATATTTTCATTACTTGAAACCAAGCAGCAAAGAAAAAATATATTCTAATTATTTTTACCGTAGTACACAAATTTGCGATAAATTCAAGTTTATAACGAATTTATAAATTACGATAAAATTAAAAGAAATTTCTCATTAATTTAATTATTTTTTTTTACCAGAAAAAATTAAATAACCATCATTTGAATTTCGACATTTTTCGAGAATATTTTTAGCAGTTTTAAGAATTTCAAATAGGAAGAGGAAAACTTATGGATAATAAATTTCTTTAGAAAACTTGTTTTATAATTTCATTCTTAAAAAGGGAAGTTTTCTCCTATATTAAAAACGACGACGATTTTAACTTTTTGGTGAAATATTAAGACATCAACTTGAAATTTAAATAAATCAATAAAGATTAAATAGACGATTAGAACTTCAGCTGAAAGTTTTAGGTCATGGTCTGCCATCTCATATTCAAATCGCAGCCTACATCAAAGATATCAATTGGAGATAAACAGAGATAAATCACCTAGGATATTTTTAGATAATATCTTAAAATATATATATATATATATTCTTGTATAATGTAAATGTGAATTGTTTTTAACACATAATAACTAGGAAATTATGTTTTACATTAATACTTAAAATATATATATATATATATTCTTGTATAATGTAAATGTGAATTGTTTTTAACACATAATAACTAGGAAATTATGTTTTCCATTAAATACTTCGATAGTTTAGAAAATAGGTCAGTTGATATTAATCCGTTTCTATTTATTTACGTTAAAATAAAAACGTTTTCTATATTGAAAATATATCGTTTTATTTATAGTAGAACATTCAAAAATTATTTTTATTGTAAAAATGTTTGGAATTTCTGAGAATTTTATCAAGTTAGAACGTAGAATGTTTTTCTGGAATATCATTTTTATGCGGATATTGATATATTCAAACGATTTAAACATTCTTATATGATCAAATTAATATAATAAATATTTTATCTCATTCCTTTTATTACTGTCTAACGTTCAAATTAGAAGAATGTTACTTTATATTTTTAGATGAATATAAAACTTTGATTATGAAATCTTCTTCAATAAATTCTAGAATTTAGGATTGCTTAATTAAGAATTTTGAAACAGCTGCAGACAGTTTTGGTTATAAATATGCATTTTGGCATATGCCAAGATCTTGTGAAGAATCTCAATAATTAAGTTTTTATTACAACCTGCTCTTTTTTTCGACACCAATTCGAGTTCTCAAACCGTTCACTTGTTTGAATAACTGGAATATTTACTTTAATAATACTTAATAACGTACAATTTAAAGAATAATTAAAAATACAAATAAACTTAACTTAATAACTAATAAACTATATATTTATTAATAATCAACAGTATACGAAGAAAAATAGGTGGAGTTGTCAAACCTGAATATCTATCAACAGGCAGTTAGGAACTTATTTACAACAAAAATTTATTGGAATCAATTTACACTTTGTATGCTATGTTAGATCTAATATAACGTATGATGGATAACGGATATTAATAAAAATCCATATTTTATGAGGGTTATTTTTAAATGCTAATTATCTCCGTAACCTTAAAGATTATTAGCCCGAAAAATTATTTACCATAAGCTGTAATTAATAAAATTATTAATATACATATATATGTTATTTATTTCTTAACGTACAGTACATACGATAATAACTTTAATAATATTGATTTAATGATTTAATCTTTTTCAATGAGCATCATATGATTTAATCATTCTTCTTCATCATCCGAATAGAAGTAATCATAAGAAGAAATTATTTCATCCTCTTCCAGGGAAAAGATTTTGCTGTAATAAAACTGTCCTTATATAATTAAAATGTAAAATAACCCTTTATTTATGATTAAAATTAAGAAACCGATACACGACAAATTATTTTTCAAAATTTTCTTTATTAATTATATTTTATAAACTATTGTAAATCGACATTCAATTTTGATTACTTTCGATTATTTAAGTGATTTTTCAGGAAATTTGTAATTATTACTGCTGTCTGCTGTCTTTTTAGAAAGTTAATCCTTTAATAAATTCGAATATGTGACTATTTTAGTACTTCCATCACGCAAAAATGTATTTATTGATGCCTGGGTACAGTATAAAAACTAAGAAAAGGAAAGTTTTCTTATAAAATACAATAATAATTCTAAAAAAAATTAATGTATTGAAGGTGATTAAGATAATATCAAAAGTAGAAAACAAGAAAATAAAACAAACTACTAAAGTAAGGGGTTTTTCATATTTTGATGAAACTTTGTCAAGGTTTTGGTTACGTAAGTAATAAAAGAAAGCCTTAGGCCTACAGTAATTTATATCTTGTTTTCATCAATTATATTTTTGTCTTGTGATTGCGGTAGGCTTTTTAAGTAAACAAGTCGATAAAACTCGACAATATTAACAATGCAAATATTCATTTATTGATATCTTATTCGAATCATTAGCCAATCATTCTACCGAATCAGTATATTAGTAGCCAATCGGTAGATATTAAGATTTATTTTTCTAATGTGCCATTTAAAAATATATTTTGTTCGACTAAATGAAAACTCTGTCTTAAGAAAAATATTTATTCAAGAAATTCTTGATTTTCTGGAATTTAATGATTTTGTAAATAGGCTCGTATTTCAGTTCTATTTTAGCGAATATCTTAGTGCTTAGTTTAAATATAGAAATTATTCTGTTTGAAAAATCTTATCGTATTCATAAGTTATAAAATTTCATCTTGTAATCTAAAGTTAACGTTTAATGCGATATTCATATTAATTTATTAAGGGAAATGAAACACTTTCGTACACGAAGAACAGAAAGGTAATTCTGAAAATTGATGTATTTAAATAAAAGATTATTTAAAACCATGAATAAGTAATCGTATAATTCAATACGTAGTAAATATCCATGAATAAAGTATCAAAAATATTTAGTAATTTATTAAAAGTAATTTTGAAAATTGATATAATTATGTTCTGCTTGCGTACAAAAATATTTAACTTTTTAAAATAGATTTATAAGTTAAAAAAACGTTAAATTTTTGAAAGGATTAAGCATATTTTCTATATAATAATAGTTGTAATGGCATCCTGTATATCGTGTTCTGCAAAGCTTATTATGTTCAAAAAGAGATTCGTCTCTTGATCAAGGTTAATCCCGGATTCAACCACTATATTGGCGAATGTCAAATGCCAGATGGCTTGTACAGAGATAACGATCTTTCTCATGCATTAATGCGAGATGTTTGTTGTATGGTATACGAATTTAAGAATATTCTACAATTGTTATTTTTTTATATTTAAACATAAATGTTCTCGAGTTAGTCTAGTACCTGATTATTGTTACGAAGAGCTCATGAAATGAGATTAGTTATAGAGATGATGATTGAAACCGTAATCATCCTGTTCATTCATCATTGATTCTTGACTTTAATGCGGGAATCTGTATGCCTGAAATAGTTGTAACGTGTGTGGTCTGCAAAATAGTAATTATATTATTAAAGTATATTACTTTACGCTTTTTATCAATTAGTGTAATGTCTGATCTGTTGTATTGAATTTCGTACTTGTTCTGTCCATGAATAATCTTATATCTTTTGCTCTTTATTATTATCATTATTTAATAGAGAATTATTCTAAATTTAAGCATGTATATAATTATACTGATTTCGTGTCCATTATAGTCATTTTACCTTCATTAAATAACAATCGATAATTTATAATAGTTATAATGCAAAAAATTGCTAATAAAGTTTGCGATTATTTTATTGTAATTTTATTATAAAATGAAAGAAAACACATGCATAAAAGTAAAAAATGCATTGTATTTTATTAAATTTTATAAAATAAAAACGACGTACAACCTCATTTTTTCATTAACATTTAGCATAATTACGAAATGACTATTTTTCCTATTTAAATTAGCCAACAGCCAAATGATTGTATGACAACGAAATTATAAACCAGTCTTAGCATCTACAGTTCTAATATTATTTGCATAAAGAATATAGTAAATTTATATATATATTGATGCTATTTTTGATAATGATTTTTCAAAAATAGAATCAAAAGCAGAGAAGGTGAATTTGCCTTTTTTTCTCCTTTTAATAATAAAATTGGTGTATATAAAAATTGAATGATTTAAATCGCCCATTGTATCGGCAGCGTTTTGTTTCTAGCATTAGATACTGTTTGTAGCTTTCGTTACATAATTGATCCAATTAAAGCTACAATATTAAAGCAATCACTATAAATAGCCTAACATACAAAGTGGTGACCGTGAAAGACGTAATGATAAAACTTGCTATATAATAATAAGTTAAAAAGACCAAGGATGGGTGGAATATAAAAATAAAAAAAAAAGGAATTAAAAAATCCTTTCGTGAAATTCTTTCGTAATAAGCAACATTTTAATGTTAAAAATATATAGAAGAAAATGATAACTACAATGACACGAGATAACGGTATAAAAATGAAAATAAATACAAAATTAAGACGAAACATTTCCAAAAATTTAATTTATTTATTACTGTATTAAATTACAGCAAACAATCCGAAATATTTGTACAGCTGTTTGATTCATGTTTTGTAATATTGCTCCGCATGTAGTGGCAGTTAAGTAGGCGTCAGACACATTTTCACTGTCACACGTGATACGAGTAGTTATCCTTGTAATGGTCATCTTTAGTTGTGACTGGTTGTCCTTGATACCTGTGATCTTGTCCCAATTCCCGGTACAGGTATTCATACCCCCAAATACTCTCCCCTCTACTAGATTCCACTTCCTACTTTTTCCTTCTGTATATGAATCGAGGTTACTTATGTATCTGTCGAGTTTTCATATTGAATAACCATTATAATATATAATTGTTTTTATATCATAATAAAAAAAAATTTTTAAATCAATCATTTATAATTACACATTATAAAATTAAATTGAATTTTATTTATACTTTATGCTGTATTATTTATAATAAAAAATTGTCAAATTTTTAAAATTATGTATTTGTCTCTACAGGATGAATTCCATCCATTCATTGAGGCTCTTTTGCCTCATGTCAAATCATTTTCATACACATGGTTCAATCTACAGGCTGCAAAACGGAAATATTTCAAAAAACACGAGAAACGTATGAGTTTAGAGGAGGAAAGAAGGTGTAAAGAAGAACTTCACGTATGTTAAAATCAATCTGACATTAATATATTTTTATATAATTTATAATAAGTTCATACCTGTAGTAGCCTAAGTTATAGCTATCTTTAGTGACTGTTTCTTCGATAATTTCTTAACCTTTATGTATTTTTAATAATATCATTTATCTAATTCCTACAGACTTTAAAAGATAATAACTATTGTTTATATATATATAGGCTACACACACTATATTTTTAAAAAACTTCCTGTACAAAATCATTCCTGGTAATAACATAAAATACAACTCTTAGAAATAATAAAGGATATTGTATCATGAATTTTATTATTTGTTTATTGATAAACTGTAAATTTTAATTTATAGGCTATATACAGTACTTTAATACATAAATAAATATATATTAATGTATCATGCAAATTTCATTTTTTAATACTTATAAATAAAAATAAAGAAAATAATTATTTATAAATGCGTTATACAAAAATGTAAATGTATATACAGTATTTTTATAATATAATAAAGTAATTTAATTTTTATTTCAGTAAGTACCAAGTTAAAAAATCATTATTTAACATATGGATAGTTGAAAGCATTTACATAAAAGATCTGCATTTTAAAATATTAATATTTAATATTTTCTAAAAAACTATGATAAGAACCATTAATTTTCCATTATTAAATTCATTTTTCATATAGAATTTTCATTTATTTTAATAATTAAATTTTAAAATTTATTTAAAATTTGCCTCATTATCAAAAAGTTCAGATGTGCTTAGAATAAAATCAAACAAGAAAACATATATATATATATATATATGTTTAATTGTCTTTTATATGTTAATTACATGTAACAAATAAACAAATTAACTTTTAAGCTATGGAAATGGGTACTAAAATAGCATTCTTTTTTTAAAATAAGCTGATAAGGAAATTATATTAATAAATGATAAGCAAACAAAAGGATTTAGGAACTTACCTTGAAGTAAATGATAATGCTAAAAGATTGTAACAAGGATATTGAAAAAATAATTATAATTAATCCGACATTCGGGGAGAGTTTTTAAAGTGGATAATCTCAAATAACGAAATATTAAATGATTGATTGTTATAATAAAACTATTTATAAAAGTTGTTTACAGAAAAAAAAATGTATACACACTTTGATTATTAATAACCTCTTTATTTTAGTTTAATAATTTAGATTTCAATTTAACATTATAACATTTAGTCTAAATTTCATTTTCTTATCAATATGTTATCATTATCAAGCACCTCAATTATAATAATTAATTAGGTATGGATTGTTATTATTAAGATGATACAGATATATTCTATGCTCTGGAACACACCATGAAAAAATCAAAAATGAATTTTATGGTATTCTTAGAATATTTCATATCAAGCGGATGTCAACGTCAAGCATAATTAAAAAAGCTATGTATTGATAAATTATATCGATAAGATCTTAATAAACATATACTCATCTATTATAATTAATGTTAAATTTATTTTAAAATAGGCTAAATTATTTAATAGCATGTATTCGCTGGTAATTTCAATATTGATTTCACTTAACTATTTGATGTAATCTCTTATTAAACTTATAAGAAAATTGATTTAACTGTTAATGAATTACTTAAATAAAATTTTTGCATATTATGCAACTTTTAGGCTTTTAATTGTGTGTTTTTTTTTCCCAATTTCTTCTATTGAAATCATTCAGATAATGTGATGAATCCACTCATTGAAAACTTGATCCGTTTTAATCTGTGGATATTAGTAGATAGAGATTTAACATTTGTGCTTTTAATTAATTAATTAATTAATTTAGTAATAGTTAGTATCCATTGAAAATTTGCTTTCAACATCTATCTATCTGATAAGCTCTATAATGGCATATTTCCAGAAGTGACAAATTTAACAAAATTCTAGAAACTGGAAATATTTTTGAAATTATTTGGATTTTTAGAGTACTTTGTGAAGAATTTTCGAATCTTCCTCCTTAACATCTTTTGAAATTCTATCGTTTCAGTTGATTTATAAAAGTTCTATTTATTAGATAACTGATTTCAGAATAATTTAAGTAACTGACAAATTCTAATCTGTATCAATGCTGAATAATTAAGTTTTACTACAAATGAAGTTCTACATTTTTGATTGATATGAATCACTTACAAACGTTTTTACATTAATTATTCATAGAGCTGAAGAGTTTTATGTTAAATTTCACTCAAATTTGTAATCGGATATGAAATTTTTGCTGTTTTAGAATATAGAGAATTTTCGAATTTGAAAGGAAATAAATAAAATTAAAATAGTTTTTGTAAAATTTATGATTAATTAGATTTTAAAAAATCACGATTTTCTCATTGTATTACAGAAATAACAGCAAAAAAAAACAACCTATTTTCAGGTGTTTTTTCCCTTCATTTTTATATCCAGAGTCTACTATTGTAAAGTAATAGGATAATGGATAAATAGATCAGAGTCGATTTATTTATTTTTTTCTTTTTACGTAAACATTTTATTGTTCATTGTTTTGTAGCTTAAAACACAAGTGAACGTGATTACAATATGCACTCATAAATTTAAATACAATGCAAATTATTATTAAAGGATAATGAATACTTAGATATAACGGTTAACTTCGTTAGCCGAGAAAAAATTTAACGAAATATATATGATAATTTATTAAAAAATAAAAATTATAGATGTAAATTTATCAAAACATTGCCGATAATTCTATTAATTTTATTCAATTACTTTCCATCGCTCTGTAAAAGATTATCTTAATTTTATACGATAAATATAAATCGATTTTATACTATACTCAATATAGTTACGTTACTGTTATATCTTTTACTTCTTGCCACAAAATATCGAATGTTTGAACTAAATATATCGTATAAGACGTCAAATTTATACCTATTTCGATTGAAATTATTGATGAATATTGAATGAAACTAATTAAAAATGTAAAACATGCGCTACTATTTGATTTTTTTCTTAAATCTAATGAATGAAGGTTTTCATTTTCTAGAAAATTGTCTTACGTTTTATTATCCGTTTCTTAATTTAATTTTTTAACTCTCCGTCCTATGGATACTAAGAGGACTTTTTCAGATCCGTCATGGGTTTCGGAGAGGCCCACAATTGGACGTGTAAGAGACGGGATCTGACGGATCCGGGACCGATCACCCCCTGAAAAATGTATAGGGTTTATTGACTAGCCCGGATTCGATCCCGGATCTCTCAGAGCGATAGGTTGACTTTTAACCGCCTCCTGTTATTAATAAAGAATAGTTATTTAGTATAAACTGTTCAAAATAATAGCTGAAATAATTGACATGAATTACAACACTCAAAATACCCGTGTATAATATAAGAATCCATATTTGATTCGATCCTGGATTCATTATTCAATAAGAATTCTTTATCTGGTAAATTACAGGTAAGCCATTCTGTAAGACTGGTATTAGCAATAATATATGCAATGAAGTTTATTTTTATGTTTTGGAAATAGAACACTCGTTCTGTCTTTTAGTAGACAACGCAAGACTTGCAGAATTAGTTATTTATCTAACAATAGTATTAGTTGCAGCACTCCATTTTTATTTTTTGCAACAATATGAGCTTTCACCTTCATCACTTACTACTTGCGTTCTTCAGACAAGTTTAATGACATTCATGTTCTAATAAATACAATTAAAAGATATACTAATTTACATCTTTATCGACAACCTTACTTGTTTTTATTCGAGTAATCATTTAATTAATTATAATAATTAGCAGTTATCGTAATTTGATTTCAACAACATAAATAAGCACGAAATGTAATATAGTTCCAGAGGAAGAGATGATATAAAGTTTATATCATACAATAGATGTCTATTTTCTTGCATTTGTAAGAAAGTAAAACATTTTAGAAAATTTGATGTAATTAAAATTTTTAAATTTTTGTCCATAAGTTAGAAAATTAACCATATTCAGCTTATTTCAAATGGCATCTTTGTTGCATTATGCATTAAAAGTCATTTTTCTATCGCCGAAAATATCACTTCCTCAGTAAAAGAACTAAAATAAAAGATAATTTTAAAAAAAATGACACAATTAATTATATATTTGGATTAGTTTAGTTTGCTTTATTTGGTTACAGCAACGCGACACGTGGGCGATCTGCCGAGAGGGATGCCTTCCGGGAGGATTTTTTTTTTTTTTTTTTTTAATGGGAAATTGGTCTCTATTTAGGTGTTACAAACGTGAAGAAAACCTGGTAAACTCCACGTGGCCAGCCCGGTGACCAGACCCGATCCCATGACTAATTCAAATGGTCCAACAGTGTTTAGTGATTTTATTCACTCCTCCACTAGTGGGAAATTTGAATTTGTAGTTGAAATAATACTCCATTTAGAATGTATGATTTTTCAACTATTGTGAAAGAAAGATGATAAATTGCTACTATATGCTATATGCGTTACATACTGAATAGATTTAAAAGTATTCATTTTATATAATTTTATTATTCATTTTCATTACTCATTACTATTTTGGTTTATGAAAGATGTATTATCATTCAACATTATTATTTGTTTTGTTTTGTTAATTGCCAGTTTTTTATATCAATATATTCAAGGACTGTTATGGGGGAAAAGGAGCAAATTAGGCCCTCCATACGATGTTTTTTCGTTTATTTTCTTTACTTTAATATAATAATTTAATTTGCTATAGGACCACCAATATATATTTTGCCCTGTTACCCTTTGGGCAGCCGTAAATATATCTATCATTATCGGATTTAGCGATCCAAATTTACAAAAAAAAAAAAAGACCCAGTTTTATCAAACCATTAAAACATACTTTGTTTTTGCCCTTAAAACGATTTTCAATTCATGCTAGATATTGAATTTTACTGTTTCTTATGATTTCGTTATATAAAACAGTAGACTAACCATAATTTCTTGATACCAAAACGGGATTGACCGGATGGCCGAGCGGTCAAAGTGGCAGCCTACCACTATGGGGGACCCGGGATCGAAAAATCCCCAGGAATTTTTCGGGGGATCCGTCCGGATATGTCGGACCCCGTCCCTCACCACTCGGCAACCCCATTGTGGACCTGGCCGAACCCATAATGGGCTTGCTAAAAGAGCAAGCCCATTATGGGTTCGGTCTACAGGGCGGAGAGTTAAATAAAAAAAGTCCTTTGTTTAATTGCTAATGAAATTAGACTTTTATAAAATCTAGATTCTACTGGTATAAGTAATGAAGTAAAAATCTATAGTCTTTTTTATTTGCTAAGTATCATCTTAAAATGTTTGTGTGTATTTTCGCATAGCTAACCAAATACTAGTTGTTTAGTTATGTTACATCACCACTTCTTGTTTTATGTTGTTTTTTTTCGAAGAATACTTTGTTTATCCATTAACAAACGAATTATCAACGACTTATTGGTTTGTTTGACCAAGATGCTAAACTACTTATTAGTGTTGTTTTTATTAAAAAAACAAAACGCTATACGCACATCGCTTCGGTTAAACGAAAACTGATTGACACTCGAAAACACGGCTTTTAATATTATCAAAAGTATCTTGGAGAGAAAATTTTTACATGTTTTATCGAAACAAAATATGTTAAAATACTTTCTACATCATATTTTCGATTTACCGGTATATTGTTTGTTCTATATCAGAACAGACGTTACAATTTTCATTTACATAGGTCATATTTTAAAAATATGGAATCGGAAATTAATTATCAGTTATTAATTAATTTAACTCAAAACGTTTTGAGTTAAATTAACGCTTAAAATATAATGTGCTTCCTGGCTATATTTAACAGGAATGTCACTATCTATAAATAGGATCAAATATTTTCCAATACAAATTTCAAATATTGACTTTTATTCAGTTATCACAGTTTTATTTACATACAGTTAATCAACTGTTTACGAATGAAAAAGGTTCATTATATTGCGTGCAAGTTTAGTGATATAAAATATACTGGTTAATGTTACCTATGGTTCCAAGATGGCGGCAAGTCTGATTCCAGCAAGGGAACGGTGGGGACGCACGTTCTAACCCAACCTAACCTATTCCAATAATTTTGTTGGTAATAATTATGGTATTTTATTAGAATAGGTTAGGTTAGGTTAGAACGTGCGTCCCCACTGTTTCCCATCTTCTATTTGCTGGAATCAGAGACGAGCCGCCATCTTGGAACCATAGATAACTTTAACCAATATACTTTAATTAATATTAATTTTCAAGTGTTTTTTTTTATAATAAGAATATCTCAAATAGTCTGAATAGTAGTTTAAATTTAAGTCTTTATAGTGGCTATTGTTAAGCAAATTGATAAGGATATGAATTGGAAATTAAGATTTATAGATAAGTAAATTTATGAATTTTATACTACTTGCCTCTTTATGTAAAATATCACTTTTAAAATGTTTATTAATTTATTGTACCAAACCAGAGAAATCTGTTAACCTCCCAAAGTTTATTTTAAATTTTGCACATTATTTAAGACAAAAAATTCATATAAAATAAATATATATACTGTGTATGTTTTATAAAAGTGAAAAATGTGAATGTATATTGATAATTCTTTAGCAATCTTTGGGCTAAAATTAATTGAAATATACATGTAACTAATTATTAATATTATCAACAGACAGAAAATTCCATTGAATGTCTAATAAGTATTTTCAACGTTCATACTAGAACTGGATGGAAATTACATGTCCAGTGTGCAGCAAAGTCAAGTTATTGAAAACCTTGAAGTATGCAGAACTTACTTGCATCAAGTTTTGGCCTTTCTATGATAAATGATCTTATGTAGTACATACTAAATAATTTTTCATCTATTGTGGCATTAATTAGTCCTCTATCTCACTCTTTTTTTTTTTCTAATTTGAATTTTAAAGGTTATATTCAGATTATCAGAAAGATGTTGGGAATTCAAAGCTATGTTAAGCTCTTTTGAGGCCTTAGGCCTAATTTCTTTAGACAGATTATTTATGTAAAGATAAAGAACAAAAATATCAATAATGAACAGTCAGATGAGGATTCCAGTTGTGACTAGATATATCCATGCATTAATATTGCCCTAGAGAAACAGCATCAAACAACCAAAACTCTATAAAATGTTATATTGCTAGTTGGAACTGAGTTTCTATTTATATCATTTAAGAATTTCTGTTTTAAAAATATATGTTAAGAAAGTATGGATTAATGATACATTGACAGTATTATTGTAAACAACAATAGAGTAACTAAAATTAAAAATTTTAGAAAAATTTGGTCTCATTTTTCTTCTTAATAGGCATGCATTTTTTTCATGCTTTTTCAATACTATTCAGAAAGTAATTATGAGAAAATTTATCCAAATAAATAAACTATATATTCAATCATCTATTTTATAATATATTCTGAAATTGTTAAGTAAAAAATTTTAATGTGGACTAAAATGTAAATTTTAAAATTTATATTTTCTTTTATTTAAATAAATCTCATATAAATTCATAAAATAAGCAGATTATTTGTTATATAATAAAATATTTTAATATTTTATATTACTAAAAATTGCTTTATTTGAGTTAGAATTTTTATGGACTATAAAATAATGGCAAAGAAAGCAGTTTTAAAATGGTTCTTCTTTTTATTTTTAACTTTTAACATATTTCTTAATTTTGCTTTTTTAAATAATTGCTGTTGAATTAAAAATAGATTAAATATTTTACTTATTAAATTTTAATTCTTTAACTTATTAATTTCTGTTTCATTTCTAAGCTGTGTTAAACAGAATGAAGAATTCTAAATGTGTATGTTTATAATTATGTATGTATGTAAGAATATAATTCTTAAAATAAACTTGTTAAAAATAAGGATTTAGAATACAAAAAAATTTACTATTTTAATCTAAGAAAGCTATATTTTAAATAATGGTTATTATTATTATTTGGATAATTTCAGTTAATATTTCAATATTAAAGTTTAGATCTAATACATACATAACTTATGAATGTTTCTATTAAGGGGATTTTTGAAAGCATTCATTTGTTTAACCTAATTTTATTACATAAATGTCAAAAATAAACTAAATGTTGTCATCATTGCTATTATTAATCTTCTTCACTGATTCCTTTTTAAGTTAGAAAATTATTTGTAGTTTTCAAATTGCTTCAATGTATAAAAATCAAATAAATTTATTCATTTTTAATATTTTCAGAGTGTAGTTGTTATATTTCATAAACCCCAAAAGCATTAAAGAGAATAAATATATTTGACTTTCATATTTCAGACTGTAAACTAATTTCCTGATAATGTAGTAGTCTTTTAGAGTAAAGAAAAAATATATCTGTTTAATTTTCAATGAAATGCATTAATTTACTTTCAAAGATAAAAACAATCTAAGGATTTTTAATTGTCTTTTTAGAATGAGAGAACAGAAGTGAAGCAAAAATGGGCATCACGACTTTTAGGAAAATTACGGAAAGACATAACACAGGAATGCAGGGAAGATTTTGTTTTAGGCATTACTGGGAAAAAGCATGCAACCTGTGTACTAAGTAATCCTGATCAAAAAGGGAAAATGAGAAGAATTGATTGTCTCCGCCAAGCCGATAAAGTAAGCTTATCATAAATGAATAATCAATTTTGAAATACCGTATTTTACGGACTATAAGACGCACTTTTTTTTTCGAAAAATTGCCTCCAAAATTCAGGTGCGTCTTATAGTCCGTAGCATCTTATAGGTATATTTTAAAAAAATTGCTTAAAAATTAAGGTGCGTCTTATAGTCTGTAGCGTCTTATAGTCCGTAAAATACGGTAATTATAATATTGAGAATATTTATTTATCTCTAAACATACCAGTAATTTTAAAAAAAAATGAAAAAGGAATTATACATTTAAAAACTTTCCTACTTTTGAAATTTTTATGAACACTAAATTCATAAATCAAAAGAATCAAAGTTTATCAGCATATTACTATAGTCAGATTTATGCACAGTATATTTAAAAGGAAGGGATTTTAAAAATGTGTTATTTTTTTTATAATATAAGTATATATAGAGTGGCAGAATACAGTAGACTGAGAAGAAACTGAATGGGTACATAATAAATACAAGTTATATACATTATACTGTTTTATTAATTTTTTAATTTTTATCAAATGGAATTAAATCCTCAAAACCTCATGTGCATCATCTTCACTGTATTTGTTTTGTTTTTTGTTTTTATGACTTTATTTGGTATGTTTATTTGAGTTTGTTGATTTTAGAATTAAGAGATTTTATTTGTTTCAATTGAATCATTATTATTATATGTAATTACATATTTATTTTACATTGCTAATATTTATTTTCAGTAAAGGAAAATGAATAATTTTATCAACGTATTTATAATCATTGGCATAAAATTCGGTAGTTAGAATTATAACATTTTATACAGAACGTAGTAATTTTATCAATTTTCCATATAATACTGATTATTCTTAAATTATTTTACTTGTAAAATTAGCAAAAAAGAACTTATTTTATAAGAAATAAATATTTGATAAAATTATAAAATGTAAGCATAACTTTAGGAAAATAAATAATAATAATTTTAAATAAAATAAAAATAATAATCAGTATTATTATTAAATATAAACTAAAGACAAATAATAATAATCTAATTAAGCAATTGTTTTTTAAATTAAGGATAATTAACATATTATCTAATTTAAATTATGAAAAAAAATTTTATAAAAAAGATTTTTACATTTTAATATAAATAATATAGATATTAAAAATCAATTTTATTTTATAATATAAATTATATAAGGTATAAACAAATGCAATTATTGTTGCAGTAGTTTAGAAATAAAAACTGGTTTGCCTTTATAACACTAAAGCATTACTAAGAATTCTTTATTTCATGGCTGAAGGTCTACAGATTAAAAATTATTATACATGGCATTGAACATAATAATGAAGGCTGAAATTTTTCTTATTTAACAATTAAAAATTTTAATATTAATTAAGAGTAATAAATTTAATCTATAATATAAAATATTATATGATTTTTTATACAAAATTGACATTGATGTAATGAAATTAATATTTATTATTATTTATAGGTTTGGAGATTAGACTTGGTCATGGTAATATTATTTAAAGCCATACCATTAGAGAGTACTGATGGTGAAAGGTTGGAAAAATCACCAGAATGTCTTCATCCAAATCTTTGTGTAAATCCGTACCACATTAATGTTTCTGTCCGTGAATTAGACTTATACTTGGCAAATTTTATACTCAGTCATGGTAAGCTTTAAATTATATAAAATATAATTTAAAATAATATTTAAAATAACAAATTATGACATGGTATCAAGTCATTTGAAATTCTGCTGTTAGGAAATCTACAGTGCTACAGGTGATATTTGAAACTTGCAACGTTGGTAATTTCAGATAATGTCTTAAAATTAGTCATAGATACTTAAAATATATACATATTGCATTTAACTAATATCCAAACATTAAATTAATTAATTAAATTAACATAAATACCTTTAAATCATGTGATACTTGTTTTGAAGTTATGTTTTAAATGAAAAAAACAAATGATATTTTTAATTGAATATTCATTAAGAACAGCCAATTTAATTAATCAAACCGACAATATAATTAACTAAAAAATACAATTTATTACAAATAATAAATTTATTTTCTCAAAATATGATACACCATAAATTTTAGTCCAAAAAAGAAAATTCAGTTTTATGCTGTTAAATAAATGATATTTTTATTAACTCAAATTGATTTTCGATATTTCAAAATAACATCTTCAAGAAAACAAATGACTCAGAGTACATGAATTAGAACATATTTAAAAATTAAAAGTTTGTACAAATCTTTGCAAAATTTTTAATAATATTTTTGTAAAAATACCAATTAGAAAAACAATTTTTTTAATAAATATCTATCAGCTAACAATTTCTGTCTATTAATTATTGATTTTAAAGAATTTGTTAATTATCTTAATTACTTTGTATAATACTGTATGTTGATTCTGTAATATATATTAAAAAATTATATATATATTAGTTTTTTTAATATATTTATTTATTTACAATATAATAAAAGAAGTAAATTTAATTATGTTTGTGTTATATGAATAATAGCTTCAATAATATACTTAATAGTATATATTTGTATAAATTTTATTTTATAAAACTTAGTTTTTTTACAATAATTACTTTTTATCGTGATCTCTTAGTTCAGTAAAGGTGAAAGCTGTGCTTAGAACTATTTTTACTTTGAAGGCATGAAAAGTATCTAGTGCAGTACACATACTAATAATAGCACAATTCTGACATGTTTTAAGTGTTATTTACAGAAATAACTAAGAAATTTAACAATAAAAATATATAATTTTATTTTATATAAATATAAATTTTCACATTTTGGAAGATTACGTATCTGATCTTTAAATAAATATGTATATACATTTTAATTTATATATAACATTATTTTAAATTTTAGTAACAAATTTTATTTAAATTTAAATTTTATTCTTATAATTTTAAAATATTTTTAAATTAAAATAATATATAAATTAAGTATATTATCAGAATATTTAGATTTGAAAGGTAGTTATTTTATTTGTTTAATGTACTTTGCAGAAACATTAAGTGGATCAAGAGATATATGTGATGAAGATAAAGAAGAAGAAAGGGGTAAGTTTTTATCATTTTATAAAATTAAAAGTTATATATTTCTTAATTATTGCATTTAAGTGATACAAAATGCATAGTTTTAAGATAAGTCAATAATTAAAAATATTAAGTCAAAAAGTATATCACTTTTATTAGATATAATTACATTCAATACTGAAAATTAGATTTACAAAATTATAATAATTTTTTTATTTTTTATATAAACTGTCTTAAAACATAAAAAATTTTGGATAAAAGTCTGAATTTAGTTTGTAAATAAATTCGTTATTCATTTTATTGGTAATATTCATATTGTCGTCATTGCAAAAGTGAATAATTATTCTCTCGTAATGTTACATTTATAAAATTTATTTATTTTAATGAATAGAATAACTAATGACAATGATTTCTGAATACTAAATATGTTTATATGCTATGATAATTTATTATGCTTGTTATCTTCGTATTTATTTTTTATTAATTCACTTTCATTAAAATCACTTTTATCAAATTATTAATCTAATAAACAATAAAATATTTGAAATAAAATAAACAAATATTACAGTAAATGAAATGATGTGATGTATTCATATTTCTTATTTTATACAATAAAACGAAAACAATAAGTAAATAAAAACATAATATGTTGTTAATATTTTATTTTTATTTTTGTTTAGTTTATTATAATTTTCTTAATTACTTCTTACAATTAATTGATTCATTTAACAATACGAATGTCTTGTTTTCTTTATTTATTAAAACTATAATAAAATACTGAAACCAAAATTTTAATCTTTTAACATCTAATGATATGTATTGTAGCAATTATTTTATAGTCCTGGTCTTTGATCCATTATTATATAATATAAAAGATGGTTAAGGCATTAAGTAATTTAACTTTTGAGTTGGATAAGTAACCATGACCTTGGGGATCAACGCAAATCATCTCCTTTTGTAATTGTTCCTTCAATCGGCTAAGAGCCAATTCAATTTCTTGCCCCTTGGCTTCAGGCATATTATTTTGTTTGGGTCACATACAGTGTTGGCACATACAACAGGTCATTGATTCTACAGTGCTGGCATTGACACAACTCCATCACTAGTAGAGAGATTTACTGAGCAACTGATGAGAGTAGCGTAGAGTTTTACCTGAAGTGGCAGTTTATACTTGCCAAAATTCATTTCTGCTAACAAGATTCAAATTTATTATTATCTGTGAAGGAGTATAAAATTCAATTTATAAGATTAAATTTTATATTTGTGACATTTCAAATTTATTTTATTAAAAATAAAACTAAAAATACAAATGGTTAAATAATGTAGCTTAATATAAAATTATAAATATAATTGTAATTTTTAATATAAGGATTCTTAAAATAAAATAAATAAAAAGTTTAAGTTTTTAAACTACATCATGATTATATTGTTTAGTCAAGGTCAACAAGTTTTCATTTTAAAAAATGACTGAAAACATATATATATATATATATCTACATATATACATACACACATAAATAATATTTATTTGTGTAATTAAATTTTGTTGAATTTGATAAAATGAATAGTATTATTATGATAAAAAATGTTAAAAATATATAAAAGAGAAATTAAATTTGAAGTTTAACACGGTTTAAATTCATTTTTATTTTTATGGTTTATATATGTCCTTTAGTGTCTAGGTAACTATGGAGACCTTGAAAAGTTGCATTGACAATGTCAGAAATTAAATGACGTAAACACAGTTATAGGAATAGATCTCTACATTCTTGTCCTTCCTGTTTGACGACTATTCAGATAAACATTTGTACTTTTATATATTTATTGTTAATAAACAGAAGTTTGCATCATAATTTCATAATTTCAAACAATTTAGCTTTTTTTTATTGTATTTTAAATCCTAAATAATGGAATTTATGGATACATCTTCAGAGAAAAATCTAACAATGTCTACCTTAAATTGCTTAATTTTATTTTTTAAATTTCTTTATATGACATCAATTAAAATCTGATTTTTTGAAATTATTCTTTATATGTATATTGCTTGATTTTTGTTAGGCAAATTATATAGTAAATTTGAAACCAAGAGTAACAATTTGTTCACTTTATAACTCACATTTGCATTTAAATATTAAAAATAGCTCAAAATGAAAAAGTTTATGTCAGCAAGATCAAAGTTAGATTAATTTTAATTTTTTTTCTAATACGAGAAATAATTCAAGTTTTATAGAATATATCATTTCTTTAATCTTATCTGTTAAGGCAGATCTTCCATTTTTATTAAAAGGCTTTCTTAAATAAATATTTCAAAATAATGAATGGAATATGAAAATTAATATCCCAATAATAATTAATAATAACATTTTTTAAAAAGATGAAAAATATTTTAAAATGTGTGTATGTAGTTTGTGTGTATATTATATATATATAATAATTTGAATTATTTATATAAATAACTGTATAAAATGAATCAAATAAATGTGAAAAAGCCATATTATGAAATTATGGCAGAGAATGTTCATTATTTTTTTTAGAGTATTTGCTTTTTAATCTTAACAGAATCATAATCAAGGACATAATTGTAATTTAAAATCATTTTAAGTAACTTATTAGATCATTTATTTGCTTCTAAGACATTTTACTTAATTGTATAACTTGTAAGTTAAAAATCTGTATTCTGATTTAACATTTTGATAAAGGTGTTAAAGTATATAACTTCATAAAGAATTTTAAAATATTAAATTGTATTAAGTCATAATAATTATATAAATCATTTAAAAATGATATAACATCAAGATAAATATTGATATAGGATCATATTACTTTCCAAAACAAAATTTTGTTACACTAATTAAACTATAAGATATTATAATAAAATCTGTAATATATCAGTTTTAACCTTAGGCAAATAATGTACTAACCAAATAATTGAAATGTAAATATATGTTATACATAACTAGTTCCAAGTTTACATAAAACATTTGAAAAAGTTGTTTATATATGCATTATTTCAATTTTTTTACTAACACACCAATATTTTTCATAATCCTTTCCGAATTCTCAAATTTTATTAGGATTTTTTGGCATGTTAAATTTCATCAGAAATTTATTTTCTTTCCTGGAAAGGCAAAAATTATTTTATAGGAGGCAACTCATAAAAAAAAATTGTGTCAGAGATAACTATTAAACAATTTCCACCTTCTGTATGTCTAACAAATTAATTTTACTACATACTAACATTTTCAGTCACTTTTGAATGTCTTCTACAGGCAATCTAGAACATAACTAGTAATAAAGAAAACAAAATAAAACGTTTACATATTAAAAATTAGCATTTACAGAATTTAGGAAATAGATTGTCACATTCAAAAGTATCATATTTTGCATTAAAGAACAAAATATCTGTATGAAGTGTATTAACAAAAAATGGAACCCATTGTTGTGCTGCTGATAATATTTATTTGTTATAAGGTAGTTCATGATTCTATTCAGATATTTTGTTTCTTAAGGCAAGATACAATGTTTTTGAATGTAATGTTCTTTCTGTTTTATACATGCTAATTTTTAAATATATAAATATTCTATTTTGTATTCTTTACTAGTTGTTCTAAATTTCCCAAACAAGGTCTTTAAAATAACTGAAACATAAGTATGTAGTAAAATTAGTTTGATGGACCTAAAGGTGTGTCAATTAATATAATAAGTATCCAGTTTGTCACATATTGTTTAGACAAAATGACTTCTAAGCTAATAACTTTAATTTGATGTCTTATTTAATGATGTCTTATTTAACAGATAGAAATACAGTATTAATTATATAAATTAGATAGTAATTGTAAATTAAAAATTTTTGAGTGTTATTTTTGATTTATTATGAAGTTAAATATATTCAGTTAATTAATATAGAATATAGATACATATTGTATCTACTGTAACTTCAAATGAGAAGTTACTGTAGATACATTTGAACTCTAAAGACCATAAAATCAACTAATATTGTTATAATGATGTTTTATGATATATAAAACAGTTTAAAATTTAATATATTATGAAATATTAGATATTTAACTCCTGACTTCATTTAAATCTATCAACACTCATATTGCTTAAATACATTGTACTTTTTTATTAAATAAGATGCATTTGGAAAATATTGTCTCTAATCATTACAGTAAGTTTTAGTTAAAACTTTAATAAGAGTTAAATCAAATATATAAACTATAACCATAAAAGCTATATACTAGATGATTGTAATTAAAGCCCTCCTGTTTACAGCTATTTAGCAGTCTAAATGCAACCAGTTCTGGTATGGTGTCATTTCAGAATTTGCGGAAGACATTTCTGTAGAAAAATTTAGTATCAAAACTCACCACTATGACACTTTTGGCACTTCAATGCTATTAATTTATCCTTTAAATAATCATTTTGGAATTGTTTCAAAATAATTTAAATATTTACTAAGAATTTTAAAACTAATTGACAAGTGGCTACTTGATAAGTAATTTGATCAGAAAAAACAATGCAAACAATTTAAAGGTTTATTTAATTAATTATTGTTCTGTTTTTTTTTGAAAATTAATGAAAATTTCTTGCATTTGACAGTTTTTATTATAACTAAATTTGAGGTCAAATTATAATTTTTGGAGAATAATATGATTTAAAACAAATAATTAAAGCCTTAACAATAGAAAAGTAAATTTTATGAGTTGACTCCTATTGTAAGATATTTTATGAGGACATATGTAACAAATTTTCCTGTTTAAGAACTTCTTCTTATAGAAAGACATTTATATATAAATAATAATAATAATATTATTATTTTCAAAACAGAATAATAATATTACCATTTATCTATAATAATATAAATCTGAAATTAACATGCCTTAAAATCTTATCTTACAAATATGACTTAACCAATTAATATTGCACATAGTTAATATATTTTGTTAAGATTTATGATTGACTATTGATTATTAGAGGATTGTCATTGTAAATTCTTAAAGATAAATTTTATTTGGAAATGAGTACAGGAATAAAAACTGATACTGTACTAATCATGATTTCCATAAAAGGCTGTTAAAACATCTCTAAAGATTCACATCATTTTAATTACCATACTTTATTGAAGTTTATTATGGAAATATAAAATATAAATCAAAAAATTTTTCTTCATCAATCTATCTTCAGGAATTAAAAACACTTGTAAGATAATAGTCATGTAGGATGATGATCAGAGTCAAACTACAATCATGTGCTGATATGGATAAACTTCCAGTTTTTGAAATTAATTCATATGAAGCAGAAGGGATGAAGACAATGATAATAAAAAAAAGTTTTGTTAATAACATGCTAATGAAATAGCTTATAATAAATAATTGAGAGTTCCTACAAATCTACTTAATCATGTAAAGGGACATATAAACCATATCTGTAATAGATCTAACTTCTTTCAAATTCAAACAAAAATGAGGAAAGATCTCAGACAGTAAAAACTAATGTCAAAATACCCTCTACTACAGAGGTCTTCAATCTTTTTATGAGAAGGACCATGTGGACTGTAAAAGAAAGTCTGGGGGCAGGTACAAAAGATATAGTCCAAGATTAATCTATATTAAAGCCAAACAATTACCGAATTTTCAGGCTACATTTACCACTACTAATAATTATTAAGTACAAAGTAATTTGCCACTAGAAATAGGCAATTATGCCCACCTCAAGTTTAATAACTATTAATAGTGGTAATGTAGCCTGAAACTCCAGCAATTGTTTGGCTTTAATATAATATTCAGGTTTTAAAATCTTTATATATCAAAGATTAATCTTAAGATATTTTAAAATAAAACCTAGAAACTGTATTGCAGTTTGCACATGGTTTCAAAAACTAGTACGTTACTGAAATTGATTTTCATCAATTTCAAGGATGAAAAGCAAATCTCAGAGGCATGTCAAGCTATGTTCGACCCAACATTATTGCAAACAACACAGGCACACCTGACTGGATAACAAAAGAAAAATTTATAAAAAAGAAAACTTTCAAAATGTGTAGGAATCAAAGTCATATGCACTCCAAAGTAAAATGCTACTAGCACCAGAAAGAATCAATTTAAAAAAGTTTTATCTGAGGTAGGTCCTAGAAGTGGACTGAAAACATTGGTAATATAATAGTTTTCAACCCTTGTGCAAAGCACAATAAGGTTTATAGGTTTTATTTATAATTAATGCTTTGTTGTTAGAAGATTAAGATATTTTTTATTTCTGAACAATAATGGACATAAATCAGTGAAAAATTTCCAACTGTTTTTCAAAAGAATGTCATCAAAATTGGGGATAAATTTTATGGCATCTAATATTAAAACTTTCTGTAGATATTTGTTGGGCAGTGATGTTCAATATTTTGATTTTATATATTTTATTTTCAAAAAGGTTGATTTGCATAGGTATGTAAAAGTAAAAATACAAAATATTACTAGTGAGAACTTTGTAAGACTTAAAATTCCCTTCTGGCAGAAATTTGTAAAAATTTAACAAACTATTTTCTTTAAATAGGATTTTATAGAAATCATTTGTGGCAAGGTCTATTAGGATGCTTGAATTAATAGGATAAAACTAGGCAACATATGGGCAATCTGCTGTGTGGGTGTGCTTCCTGAGAAGTTTTTATGGGAACTGGCTCTTATTCAGGTGTTATGTGTTTAACACATGAAGAAAATCCAGAAAACTCCACATGACTAGCTTATTGGTAAGGCATAAACCCATGACCAACTGCCAGTGTTCAGTGGTTTTATCTGCTGCCACTGATGGACTGGTAAAGTCTATTAACTCTAGTTGACTTTTCAAAAGTTTGAATGCTTTAAACAAGTTCAAATGTTGATGATAAAACATAGTGAAAATTAGCTAAGCAGACTGAATAAATATGCTTGAGTCATATTTGGCCTGTGGGCCATAAATTGGAGACCTTTAGATATGAATTAATAAATCAATAAAATGTAAATTATAATAAAGGTTATGTAGTATAAAAATGTTAATTTGACAGTATAACAAGATTAAGATATGTATACAATTATTAAAAAAATATATGATAAAAAAGAAATACTTGCATATAAATTACAATGGAAATTGTTGTCTGATTAAGTTGTCATATTTTAAAAAGTTTTTAAATAGGATATAAACAAAGGTCAGAAAGTATAGGCTTACATTTATGTATATTTATTAACATTACATTACAATTTCTGTTAAAGTAAACAATATGAGTCAATAAAAGCCAATAGGAAATTCTAATGGTAGGCATACTCTGTTGGTTTCCATTGGGATGTAAAAACCAATTGAAACCAATAAAAATTTTAGTAGATACAGTAATGACCATGGAAATTGTATCACCTATCATATATACCAAAAAATGTTCATAAATGTGCAAAGCAAAGTAGCATATTTAAACTATGATTGTAATTTATAATGATTTATTACATATAATACCACATTGAAGTTAAGTGTTATTTCACACCATAGCCTTATTAATACTGTTAATGAGCACTCTTGCAAAAACTTATCATTCACTATTAGGTAAAATTAGGTAATACAGATATGGGTAACATTGCATACCCACTTACCACATCACATAGTTTGTCCACTCATTTTAACACTTGTCTGCTCTTCCTACTTTACTTTCAGTTTGGAGGAACTAGTAGTAAGTTCTCAAAGACTGAGATACTTTAGCATCTTATCCTGGCACACTGTACTCACCTGCTTATCTCATGATCCAATTATTTTTTCAATGTTGCCATATTTGCATCTCCTTTGTAACAAATGCACAATTGTTGATTGATGACAATGTACACACTGCACTATTTCATAAGAGGATAAACTTCCAGCATTCAAAGCAACAATTACAGATTTTTTATGTGGTGTTAACTGTCAAAAAAATCTCCATTTTGCTGTAAAAGCATATCAATTTCACACAAGTTGTCACACCAATGGACAGTGCAATTACAGTACCAGAAACATTGCTCAGTAGACTCAGTATCATTCAACAAATGAATATCATTTTCATGTTTATGATGTCATGGATGAATGCAGTCTTTACTGCTTTTTGCAGGTCTGCAAGAAAATGACACTTTAATTTAAAATATAAAGGCATTTCTATAGGATTTTATAGGTGATGCAAAAGTAAAATTTTTAAAATAACATTGTGTATATGATATTAGATTTAAAATTATACAATTAACCAAAGATATCACTTGTTAATTTCAATATTCCCATTTGAAAATTTCATGTTCATATAATTAAAATTAGTTCGAAGCTGTATCCAGATTGATGCTATAACTTTACTATAATTTTGTCAAGAGGACAAGTCAGAAAAAAAAATAATCTTTAAAATAGATTGGAACCATTAATATATTATAACTTATACTTTACTTTCATGTAACATATCATGTGGCATATATGTAGTATGGACACATAAGATGTTCTCATTTTAGCACAGAATATTTACGATAAAATATTTAGTGCATTTAAGCCATCCTATGCTTTTGGCACTTGTTTCCTTTTGTTTTAAAAATAGTTAGACAATTTTCTTGCAGGTCTATGATTATTATTAACTCCTCTTTTAATAAGTTCCACAATATATATTGGGTTGGGGAAAAAGAAATACATTATTTTTACGTTTATTTCAAGACTTTATTTAACGTGGTTCGGATTGTTCGATTTAGGTCAAATATGCACTGTTTTGTTTTATAATTTGTTGCCATTTTAAAGGTAACTTCATAATGCCTCTCTCATAGAAGCCCTGGTCCCTATTGGCAAAAAACTCAACTAAGCGATTTTCACAATCTTCTCTTGATGCCAATTTTTTATCACTAAGGAAGTTTTGCAATGATAAAAAAAGATGGTAATTGCTTGGTGCCAGGTCCGGACCATAAGGTGGATGCATCAAAACTTCCCAACCAAGCTCCTGGAGTTTCTGGCGAGTCACTATAGATGTGTGTGGCCTGGCATTGTCCTGATGAAAAACAACACCTCTCCTGTTGGCCAATTCTGGCCGCTTCTGGTCAATCGCTAGCTTCCAATGGTTTAATTGTTTACAGTAGAGGTCCAAATTTAATGTTTGACCATATGGAAGCAGCTCATAGTAGATGATTCCTTTACAGTCCCACCAAATGCACAGCAAAACCTTCCTGGCCATTATTCCTGGTTTGGCCACCGTTTGAGCTGCTTCACTGCGCTTTGATCACACTTGTTTTCGCACAATATTGTCATATGTGACCCATTTCTCATCCCCAGTCACCATCCATTTAAGAAATGGGTTGATTTCGTTCCATTTGGCCAAAGCTTTGCAGATGGAAATTCGATCCATCATGTTTTTTGCGTCAATTCGTGTGGCACCCAAACAGCAAGCTTTTTTTTGAATCCAGCTTTAAGCAGATAGTTTAAAACTATTTTGTCGTCAATCTTTAGCTCCTGGGCGATGCTACAACTGCTAACATGCTGGCCCATTTCAATCATTTCCATGATTTTATCGACATTTTTTATGACGGACCTACCTATGCAAGGTGATCTTTAACATCGAAATTACCAGAATGGAATCAACGAAACCAAAACTGTGCATAATTGGCTGTGACAGTATCAGGACCATAAACATCATTCACAATTTCAGCCGCCTGGCTTGCATTTTTGCTTTTATCAAAGCAAAATTGTAAAATATACCAAATTTTCTCTTTGGTAACTTCCATCTTTTACACCCTATAACTCAAACTAAATCGACCAATCAAAAAACTGTAACAGAATTTTTTTAGTACAGAATGTCACTTTTCCAATGAGCACAAGTCTGAACTTGTTTGATCAATACTTTACGAGATATATATCACTACAGCCATCTAGCAACAAAATAATGGATTTCTTTTTCCCCAACCTAATATATTTCATTAATCTATTTGTTTCTTATTATGGAAAATAGCTTTCAATATATGCCAATGGAGTTAGTATACTTGTGCTTTCATAGTCATAGTCATAGTGATGGTGAGTTCAAATGGAAGTTCAAGATTGTAATCTATACAAAGATTTCCCCAAGTAGGAAATTTAGACATAAAGGTAGGAAGAGGACATATGGCAACACTACATCTGATAGAACAATAGTTTACAAAAGAATATAGATGTAAACTAAAGTTTACATACATTTTATTAGGTGAATACTTCAAAAAGTTCATTTTGTAATTACATTTGCAGAAATTGGATTCTGGATCATCAAATGAATTAGACAGTTTTGGAGATGTGTTACTTTAATAGGTTTAGATTATAAATTAGTTTTAAAAATGAAAAGAAGTTACAGGTGTTGTGTAAAGTTTAGTACAGTATCTCAATAGATTCATTCTAATTTCTGAAGATGGATTTTTGAAAGTTTGAAATGTTTGTTTACTTTGTATTTTCTTAATAAACTCTGATAAATAAATTAAAAAATAAAATTATTTATAACTTGCAGTTGTTGGTATAGATTTCAAAATTTTGTAAATGGCCTCTATTCAGATCCTGTTGCAACTCCACTCATCAAAAATTAAATAGCTGGCCTCAGATTAGATTTTGGTTGACTATTGATCTGAAGCCCAATCATTATATCTATTTGACTGAGAGTCTGTTAAGATATTGATTATATAATTTTTAATCTATTCACCATTTTTATCAGTAAGATTTTATATTTTATAAAAAAATTTTTATGAAGTTAAACTTTAATTATTATTTAGTATCATCATATAAAACTTTCATTATGCAAAACATTATTCAATATCCATATTTAAAGCAATAATTTTATTAGGTGTTATTAAGAATATATTACATTTATAAATTTTAAATTAATTTCAGACAACAATACTATATTTGCAACAGGTGTTTTCACATCTGCTGAATTATATAGGTTATCTAAAGGTTAGTATTTCTAAAAAATATAAATATTGTATTAGTAGTTAATTATAATATGTAATATACAGAAAGGATATTTTTTTATTTAAGAGTGAATACAAAGTTGCAAAGAGTTGTGTCATGCCTGTATATTGTTAAATTCATATTCAATAGATTCACTCTTAAATGAAATAGATTTATTAATATATTCATAATTATATTGTCAATATATCTATAAATTAATTTATATTTATAAATTTTTACTTAATATGATTTCTCTTTCTTACTTTCAGCATCAATTATGCATCCACTTAATAACAATCAGCCACCATTAAATATGATAAAAATAGAATCACCAACCTATTATTGCAATAGTTATTCCTCGCCACCCGATCATAGGACATTAACCGCAAGTACAGGAGGACCTATTGTTGGTGTGCCATCTCACAATAATCACGGTCCTCCTCATCATCACCCAGCTAGTCCTACTTTGGAATCTCGTAATATGAATAAAAGACTTCGGAGGATTTCATCGACAGACGACGATTTAGACAAGACGTCCGCTGACATAAGTACTTTCTATACACATAGTCCAGCCAATATGCACAGTCATACACCTTGGGGAAATGAAATGGAACATAGTAAGGAAAAAATGTTACTATTTCATATAATTATAATTAGAAATTTTTTGTTTTCAAAATTAAATAAATAAAAATGTAACTTTGATTAAAACTTACTTTAACTGCAAATTTTTTAAATTTATTTTTTTAATTATTTATTATCAACTAAATATAGTGTGCAGCAATTCATAAAATAATAAACATTCTTAGATTGAATGAACTGAACAGTTTAATGATCATTCCCACGATATTTTAACAAACAAGAAATATAACATAAATTTATATACAAACATGATATATTTTGAACAGAAAAATGTAATAAATAAATAGAATTTTATTTGCTGGAAATTAGATTAGTGTGCTTGTGTAGAAATGGTTTTGCATCTTTGCTATTTCAAGTTAATAATCATTGTTTTTGATTTTAAAATTATAGTATGATTATAATTTTTTTACATCATTAAATAGGGTGACTCAAATGTAATGCAGAATTTAAATTTTAAAAATAATGGATTATTTATTCATTAATTGGCAAAGTTGTTACATCATTTTAAAAGGGTAAACGTTGCAATAAAATATGGAATACAATATCTGACAAATGCCCCCACAATTCTTCTGACACACTGATATTCTTTTGACAAAATTTTCAATTACATTTTCACATAATTGCAGCTCAATTTTGTTGATAACTTTTCAAATTTCTGCTTTCAATTCAGAAATTGTTCTTGTTTTAGTGGCATAAGCTTTGGACTTTACAAATCCTAGAGAAAACATTGCATTTGTCAGATCTTTGGCATGATCTTGGTGGCCAATTCTGATTGCTGTTGTTGAGATGAGTCACTCATGAAATTTCTGCTGCAATAACTTGGTTGTTTCATGTGCCTTACAGGTGGCACTATCCTGCTGGAACTATATGTTACTTAAATCCATGCTGTCCAAATGAGACCACAAAAACTCCAATATCATTTTGCAGTAACACACACATCATTAACAATAACTGCATTTTCAACCTCGTTTTTGAAGAAATATGGTCCAATCACTCCACAGTCCAAAATCCACACCAAACTGCCACTCGTTGCATTGGGCATGTATTGGTTGTTCTTTGCACAGTCGTTTCATTTGGCATATTTCTCTGACCAAAACTACCACCATATAATTTGTGCATAGTTGAAGCAAAACGTCCTCCCTACTTGTAATAAGTTTTGATAATCATTATGTGCCTCCTGTATATCTCTTTGTATTAACTAACTGCAATGTATTTATTAAAAGATGTCACCTTATATGACACTGTCAACTAGTGTTGCCACCAGGCTGGTTTTCACCTGGACAAGCCGGTTTTTAAATCCATGGTCTGGATTGATTATTAATTTGTTCAGTTTTTGTAGAAATCGTGAAATTATGATGAAACAAAATAAATTTATAAAAATATTTGCGATTATTTTATTTTAACATGTAGTGAGTATGGTATTAATAAAAATCGGTCTCACAGTTGGTAAGGAAAACGCAAGGGTCGTACAAAGAATTATCTCTCGGACACAGGTTTCAGGAAGGAAAACTTAAACTTTATATATATATATGACAAAAAAATACAACAATCAAAACACTACTACATTAATTGCTAAAATAAAGAACTGCTTAGCCTAATAGTAATATTTACAGTATATAACAATGAAGAGTACATGCTGAGAGAACCAACACATTCATTAAATATTGTTCGATCTGAACAAAAAATTTTTTCAACAGGAACAGGTGCACTACACACTTGTATGGGTTATTCCCTTTATCCTTTATCTCTCATCAACAGTTATTACACTCTGGGTGGAATATCTGTGTGGATGCAAACGGATTTGTCCAAACCTGAGTCCAGCTACCTTCAACCCTTACTTCGTTTCCTCCTTTGTCCTAGCTTCCTCATCTTAGTATCCTTTCGCTAGAGTACTTTTCCACTCTGTCCATGGTGAAGTCCCAAGGAAAAAAAAATCCTCATGCATGTTATACACTCCCTTTTATAACCCCCGCCATCCGGGGCTTTTAGCCAGTTACATTATGTCATCACAACCAACCCCAGACCAATGAGTGGTTGCCGAAGACAGAGGTACGCGACAAACGGAAAGTTTTACAAAAAAAAATATCGCGACAATGTAGGGCTCCAATGCAGGGCTGATCCTGATACACATAAAAAAATAAAAGGAAGAAAAAAAAATATATGTATAACAAATTAGTGACAGAGTACTACAAACAGTTAAAGACTAAGTTTACACCCCTCGCCCAAACTTATCCCTAGGCTGAGAGTGACAGAAAATGTACTTTTAAAATTTTAATTTGCAAATATCTCTGACAAATATTAGGTTTGTTCCAACACAAGTCCCTAACCAGTTTAAAACTGGCATGCACATTAGTCAGTTCTTGGCGGTAAAATGACATTGCACATGCCTCGTATGGTTTCAAATTCAAACCAGTCAGGGACTTGTGTTGGAACAAACCTATTGTTCGGGTCAGCAATTTTGAAAAGGCTACACTACTGCCAACCCAATGGGAGAAAAATAGCACAAAATTTAAAATCCTGCATTAATTTTGGGACACTCTTTATATTAGTTTTTCTATCTAATATTACAAATTATTATTAAATCAGTTTTATCAAAAAATGGACTAAGTATTTTGAGAATAAATATAAAAATAGTTCTTATTTTACTTATATGATTACTTTATCTTCCAATAGTATTATGAATACACATTTCTAATTAGTATTAAAATAAAACCAAGCAATAAAACTTCAAATGAACAAAAAGTAATTCTCTATATAATTTTGATCCTGACTAATGAAATTAAATATATTCTTCTATTTTCAAATTATTTATAAAATTCAAAAAAAAAAAAAAATATGGAATTTACAAATAATAAAAGAGAGAAAATGAAATACAGTCGACTCCGCATAAGTCAACACCCAAATAACTCGTCACTTGTCGGTTATGTAGTCAATTTTTTGTGGTCCCGGTCGACTTACATAGGCATTAATGTACAATAAGCTGTGTGGTGTAAACTCATTTTTTCAGGAAGGGAGTCGACTTATCAGATGTCTAAAAAGTGTGAAACAGAAAAAGTATGTTGATTTATCCAGTGGTGTTGAGTTAAATGATGTCGAGTAAACCGAGTTTTTTAACATTAATAACATTATTGCCTATGTAAGTCGGCCGGGACCACAAAAAACGACTAATTAACCTATGGTGTAGAGTTATCTGGGTGTCAACTTATGCGGAGTCGACCGTATATATAATGATGGAAGCATTTTTTTCTTCTGATGACTTATACACACTAAATTATATTTTTATACAATACATATGTTTTGAAAAGTCCATGTAAAACACACGTAAAAGATGTCCTATGGAAAAATAGAAGGTTGGATCAACCTTAAAAATCAATAAAAAATAAATCAATTAATGTAATAGGATGTGTTAAACAAAATATTTCGATTTTAGTTACTAAATCAGCAGGATAAATTTATCTTACTTATCGGCAAAACCCTTTAAAAAGGGTAAATTTATTGAAACATGTTAGATCAAAACAAATCATCGAATAATAGAATTGAATTTCTTTTATAGACTATGTTAAATCAAATTTATGTAAAAAACCCATATAAAAACAGAATTGGTATATTACAATTTTTCACAGTTCAGAGCTAAAAATATTGTGTAAAAAGCTTCTAGAATTAGGAAACAATGCATTTTTTTTTTCAAATTTAAATTGTGCATTCAGTATGACAGTTGTAATGTTCAATATTATTATTAGTTAATATATTAGTATTAAAAGAATTGAATTCATATAGAAAATCTTCCAGACATTAAAAGATCATTATTATCAAAATAATGCTATTGTAATAGGATAAACTTTCATTACAACCTGACATTAAAAGCTAAACAGTTTTGACTTTTTGATTTTTTAGTTTACATTGTTAATGGTCATAACTTATAATGCTTTTTATACATTTTTATAAATGTATATATTTAAATTCAAAATCAATACATTTATCAATTTATCAAATAGAATATTTTTGCCTAATTTCACCAAAAATGTGTTAACTTTTAATGTGTAATTATCAGTTTTAATATAATTCACTATCACTAATATTTATTAAAAGATTTAACAATTTTTGAATTACAGTTTAACTGTCATCTAAATGAAAAAAGAATAATTTAATATGAAAACAGTAAATTTTTGTGATTACTAAATGTTGACTATAAAAATAAAGAATTGTGTAACAACTGTAAAGATTATTTTCATATCAAGATAGGAATCTCACGAGCAAGGAGTATATAATTTTACTTATTCACAGCTGTTAGCACTTAAGAAGTTAGCATCATATCTTAGGTCTTTGTCCCTCAAGATTACTCTCAGATAATCATTTGAAAGGAACTGAATGGATCTTAGAGCCAATTGAAGATGTATGCCAAAGAAAAATCTGGCACCCACAGAGACAAATCTGTGTTTTATTACACAGTTGCCAGAGCCTGTCAAAAGAAAATACACACTGTCCCTTTAAACTATTTTATATATTAGAAAAAATTGTTTAAGCCATTACTGTGTATTTAGACAATCTTTAATTTGTATTCATCTTTGACTATCAAAATGTTTTACTTTTGTCAATCATTTTTGGCATGAGAATACTATGACTAATGTAGTTTCATAAGTTGATTTAAAGTAAATTTAAAATAATAACAATTTTTTAAATACAGATATGTTATAGAAATGTTCTTCTATATTGCTTAGAAACATAAAAGTGAGTTTATATAGCAGTGTAATATTTTAAAAATAAAGAAATTCATTCTAAAATCTCATCAGCTTCTTATAAAATCTCATTGTTTGCTTGCTGGAGTATGGAGTTGGCCTTATTTTTATAATTGTTATACTCAGCATCACATATATATATCTAAATGGAGACGATACAGCATAATTTCAGAAGATAGTTTCAGCATTAAAATTAAGAATTTGATTTTTCAGAGGAATTATCACTGCATAAAGTCAAATGGACAGAACAAATTTATAATTTTTGTTGCAACAGTATTTCATCCTCTTAGGAGTATTATTATTGATTCAATATTAAATATTATTAGTATTAAATATTAGGAATACAGTAAATATATTTTAAATTATTATTTTTTGAGCCTCATATTTGAATTCTTAAATTTCTCCTTTCATTTTGCTATTCCATTTCTCTTCCTTTTTATACATTGTTAGTTTATTTATAAATTCTTGCATAACAATATGTTCTCTGGAAATATTTTGTTCTTATCAATTCATTCTCTTTTATACATATATAATGTATATTAAGCCCTAGATATAATACTAACTTTTTACAACATGCATATTTTTGTCTTAACAAAACAATTATTCTTACCAAAAAATGGTCCCTTCTTTTTCTTATATATTGAAGCTCTTGTATAATAATAATATACCGGTATGAATTTTACATCTAGTTTGTCATGTTCTTACTATATGATAAGTTTTGTTTAAGAATTTTTCTATTTGTTTATCTATATTGTTCACATTCAGCATTCTTTTCCTAGTGACTGAAGCATATTTCTTTAATTTTTATTTAAAATTGATTTAATATATATTCTATAATCATTAATAGCTTGTAGTAATGCGTAGTTGGATTGAAGCATACATATCAATCATTTGTTTTGAAATTATTTATTTATAAATATGTCAAATACAAAATTAATTTTTTTATATGCATTTATAAATAATAAAATTTATAAATGCATATAAAAAAGTTAACACAAAACAAAATTAAAAGTGTAAAAAAAGTGTGCATATTCTTGCATCATCTTTTCTCTGAGTTTTCCATACCTTGTTTTAATGTTTATGCAAATGTCTAGATCTATGTTATTCATCGCTTTAGAATGTAAACTAGTTCTGTAGATGATAAGTTTTTTTCTTTTTTTCTCCCAGATACAGGTCACTTCAT
Organism: Centruroides vittatus; assembly: GCF_030686945.1. Lineage (NCBI taxonomy): Eukaryota > Metazoa > Arthropoda > Arachnida > Scorpiones > Buthidae > Centruroides > Centruroides vittatus. Next base: position 250,379 of record NW_027122609.1, on the reverse strand, counting down.
TTGAATGATACATTAGAGATATGCTGCCAAATTCTATTTCTGCATTTGAATCCAATCCTTCCTGTACTAGGACTACTGGATTCCATTAATTGCAATCATCTCTGAAGTAGAAATAAAGTCTTACATTAAGGATTCATATTTATTATCCTCTAATATTCAGAAATAGGAAGATGTAACTAACTAATAGGAATGAAATCTACTAATGAAGGACTTCTTTGAATTGCTGGATTCTAATGAATAGATTTTTAGCATTCAAATAAATGATCATATTCTGACATTTTACTGAACATTTGAAAACAACATTTGATTGAATGACAACTGCATTTTTGGGTCTCACAATGGATACAAAATGGTAATAAGCATTTCTTGATGAAATAGCCTCATACATAATCAGTATAGAAGAATATCTTAATTATATAGTAATAGAAGAACTGAAAACATCAATAAAAAATTAATTACGAAATGAATTTATGACTTACTTAAAAGTACTTTACAGATTATTTTGTTTCCTTGCAAACAAATAGTTAAAATGGTTTAAGCTATTTTAAAAATAGAATATTGTTTCAGAAGAGAATTATTTTCATCATTTGATTAGACAATAGAATAAAGGATACTTATTTTCATGATGAAATTGTTAATTTTTACTGCTTGAAACTTGCGTTCTAAAACATACTTAATTTAAAATGACATTTATCAGTAAAGTATCAAAATATGTTTCTACTGCAAACAAATTCAGTTTTAGTCTCTTTCACTTTTTTGATGTTGAATAATTTTTTTATTTCCGTTTCTTGGTAATATGTTAATCCAACAAATTCTTCCTTGTTGATCAGTTTACCATGACAAATAAAATTTATATACTGAGTAATAACTTATGTAATTATTATTATTATTTTGTTTATATTATTAAATTTTCTGAACTAATCATCAGTTCTATTTTATGAAATGTGAATGCTAAAAATAATAAAAATCCAGACTTATGTATTTATAATGTATTATTTTTCTTTAGCACTAATATACAGTAGCATTCTGTACATTACATACAGATGTTGGAGCATCCTATGGATGCTCAACATCTGTATAAACCTCTGACATTTTAAGAGAATCTCATTTATTTATTCCTAAAATTTTTTTTTTCTTATTACTTATGTATTTTCTTGTATATCTTATATATACAAGAATGTTGTAGAACTGGCTTAGTTATCTTGTTTAGTTTTTACAAAATTTTAAATAAATAAAACATATTAAAATGTACAATACAAACCTTTTTTCTAAAAGTTTATTTGGTGAAAGCCTTAAATAGAATCAGAATTTCATGATCAGGAAGATAATAATTATATAATTAGTAATATTGTGATGTTGTTACATAGTTAAATTATTATACATAGGAGCAAATTGAATTTATTATTTATATACCGTACACCTACCGTCTGATCCTACCAATCACCATCCAAACTTATAATACAGAAAAGATTCTATACTTCACTTCAATATCAGTAAAACTTTTATTCAGAATATTCTAATTACTATTACATTTGTACATTTGTAAGTGTTATGTAATTCATTTTTAAGAATAATTTGTTGCAAAAGATATTTAAAATGATATAACTTAAGAGATATGAAACTTATTATAGAAATTTAATATATTTATTAACTATTTTGATTTATTACTGTAACAAATATAAGCAAATTCAAATTATGAGTTTATTGTTACATTAGTCATTATAATAAATAGAGGATCAAGAAGTATCCAAAGAGGAGACTAACTTAAAAAATAAAAATATTTAAATAATTGGCAATTATCTTTTATTGACATGTGCATGATTTTTTTGTATCAACAGGGAAGGCTTAAGCCCTTGTATCTCTCCCCTTACACCTGCCACTGATTGCACAAATTCATACAATATTATATTATATTATATGATACCTTTTATATAAGAACATAGTGACAAAAAAATGAATAAAATCTGTTATGGAAAAGTTAATGTAGTTTTGAGAGGAGGTTTTTTAAATAAAACACAAGCTAAATGAATTCTTTAATTAAATGTATGTTGTAATAAAATTTCTGTTAATATTATAACTCTGAAGTATGAACATAATTAGTTTTAGTAACAGTTTTTCTTACTATGCCACACTTTTTTTGTTCACTTCCTGTTGGCCTTTAACCAGGAACACGTACATACAAAATCTTGCAACAACAAATTTAATGTTGTAACAATTTCTTTAAAAATGAGTTATATAATATAAAAGATATGTGTGTTTAGGTGTAGTTATTCTAACAAATTATTCCACCCAAACATTAATAATTTCATGTTGTATTAAAATTTATTCTGAGATTTGTATGTAATTATATTGTATTTATGTTTAATTTTCAATATTTATTCTTATTCTCTTCACATTTTTTATGAAATAATCATTTATATAAAATTCAATTTAAAAATGCATAAATCATTATTTCAATTCATTTTCATTCATAAGATATAAAATGTAATTTAATAATGCATTTTATACCTTACTAATAATTTTAACAATGTTAATTAGTACAGCAATGAAGAGAATTACATAAATCAAGGATTATGTTAATCCTGTATACATAGATGATATGAAAAGTAATGTATGTTTTGTTTTGTTTTATATATCAAATTATTAGGTCAGACTAAATAATTCATGTTAACTTATTTGAAAGTATGTAAACTTTTGTTTTAAACATTATTATTTTTATCCACTTTATTTTATTCATAATTAAAATTAATACCAAAAAATTAATGCTTAACAAACTTCAGGAATCTACAATTTATTTGGATTAAATATTTTTTGAGATTTTACTGTCCCATCTTAGGATTCATACTTATATAGAACAAATCCAAATAAAGAAAAATTTGAAAATTACAATAAATTTAACACAATATTCTAACTGTCTAGCAGTATAGTTTTTGTGTAGTTTAAAATATAAATTAATAACCATGTTTAAAAATACTAAATATAATAAAACTAAGTAAAAACTTTTCTATTAAATGGTTAAAATATTATATAGGTGTCCCTCACATTACACACTTAATTAGTCCAGAGAAATAATCATGTAACATGTAAACATGTAAAGTGAGTTGATTTTAACATGGATAAGATAGGAATTGGGGACTAATCCAAAAAAAGAACAAAGAAAACCTGCAAATGCCATAAACAAATCCATTTTTATTAGTTTATGTAATTAGTACAACACTACAGGCCTGACTCCAACTTCAGCACTGGAGTAAAATCTACACTTCCTTAAACCTGTTATCAGCATATAATGCATATAAGATATACAGCGGGTGACAAATGTTTTCAAACTATCCCATAGTTCTTCCTCGGGTCAACTAGTTTAGGAATGTTTCTGAACGGAGCATATGAAATTCAATGGAATCAAATGTCATTTTGACGAAGTCAGTCTCTCCTGACATGTGCGGTCGTGTGCTGGTGGAGGTAGCTACGAGTTGGCATCTAATAAGGACTGCCGGGCCAGCAGCAGACTCAGCTCCTCTTTTCGGTTGACGCACGTGGTTACCTGGCCAGCTTTATAAATGGCTACGGTTTCTAGCCACTTAAGATGGTCTTGGTGGGGTGTGTTGATGATGACTGCAGCTTTGTCAAACTGCATCTTGACATCGGGATTGGATGCATATGTAACAAGGGCAGAAACCATAGCCATTTATAAAGCCAGCCAGGTAGCCACAAGCGTCAATCAAAAGGAGGAGCTGAGTCTGGCAGTCCTTATTAGATGCTGACCCATAGCTACCTCCACCAGCACACGACCGTGCATGTCAGGCGAGACTGACTTCGTCGAAATGACATTCGATCCTGTTGAATTTCGTATGCTCCGTTCAGAAGCATTCCTAAGCTAGTTGACCTGAGGAAGAACTGCGAGATAGTTCGAAAATGTTTGTCATCCACTGTATATCTTATATGCGTTATGTGCCGGTAACAGGTTTAAGGAAGTGTAAATGTTACAGGCATTGTCAGTCTTCAATTGCATGATGAATGACCTGGATCTGGTGAGATTGATCATAATATTCTTGCTCTTGTGAAGGCCCTGGGGTAGTGGGCAGACAATTTTCAACTTTTTTGATGAAGTGATCAAGATTCAGTTGACAGGCAGTATTCTCCTTCTCTTATAGAATTTTTTTCTTAGCAAGCCAAGGAATTCTGAACACTCTTGCAACTTTGGCACTTCTATCCTCATTAGGGTCATTTTCTTCAATGATTCTAACTGAACTGTCAATGTGCTTAACAAATTCAGCCATTTGCTTTGTTGAAAGCTGTTTGATGGACTTAAGGACATCAGGTTTTTCCCCTTCAGTATTTTTGTCATTTTTTATTTTTAGAAACCCTTCAATGCTGAGTTCTGTTGAGTGGGACTGCAGCAGTTCATCCACATTTGCCTGGTCTAAATCCTCAAACTCAAAAAAATCTTTCCATGTCAACGATCAGTGTCACATTGCAAATTGGAAAGTTTGTGTTCAGGATCAAATTCATATGAATCAGAAACTTTAGGTCAAATCTTTTTTCCAAACTTCCTTCATACAAGACTGTTTTATTTCTGCTCATGCATATCCAATATTATCACTTGCCATTTTTATGTTAAAGTTCTTCCAGAATTCTTTCACAGACATTTAATCTTTGTCATCGGTATCTTTAATTAGCTGCATGAATGTTCTGGAGATAATAACGCTTGAAAACTGCAATAATACCCTGATCCATGGGTTGGATCAGAGATGTTGTGTTTGGTGGCAGGAACAGAACATTAATATTCTCATGGACATCAATGATGCTTGCAGGATGGTGCATTGCCCAAAATTAGAAGAATTTTGAATGGCATAATAATTTCTCCTTAGAATAGCTCTTGACTACTCATGGATTTTCAAAGTGATAAACCATGAATGGTTTGATTTTATGATCTTCAGATGCATTTCCCCCTAACAATAATGTGAGGTAGTCCTTGGAAGCTTTAAAATCTGGGGCTGTCTTTTCTTCTACAGACAGAAAGGTTCTGCTTGGCATTTATGTCCAGAACAACTGTTTCATTCAGATTGAACAATTGCTAAGGCAAATAACCATCCACCTTATTTACAGCTTGAAGTTATGCTGGAACCTTGCCTGTCAGTTTAAGATTGTGGAATCTATATCATCCCTGAAAAAATGTTCAAACCTCCCAGCACTTGAGAGAAGGATCAAACTTTTGGATCTGAGTCTTTGGCATTCAATTCTTTAAATAATGTCTTCACTGTAGCCTGGATAATCAAAGTGGATAATGGAACAGCATGTTGATTTTGATGTTCAGTTCATTGGGCTAACATCCTTTTCATTTTCTCTATAATCAGTGTCCTTATCTGCATTATCTTATCTGTAGACATTCTAGTTGCACTTTTTCAACTTGTTTTATTTTTTCAGCTTGATTTCTTATTGTTCTTAAAGTTGATTCTGAGTTTCCTGTTGTTCTGACTATAGTATGCTTATTATGTTCATACCTCTTTATAATTTCTTATTTTTCCTCCAGTGATATAGCTTCTTGTTTTTTTCTGTTCAAAGCACCTAGTTCACTCTTGCTTCTTTTGTCCACGTTTGTTGTGAACAAGACAGCAACATTACCATACAACTTCTATCTCTTCAACTGCAGTTCAACTAACCATGCATTGCCTTATCTATGCACAAGGTCATGATATCACTGCATATAGTGACTAAAACTTCAACTTGCCATTCAGTTACTTTATTTTTATTTTATTTTAATAAAATACATTATAGTGAAAACACACAAAGTGAGATCATGTATAACAAGGGATACCTATATTCAAATTTATTATGATATATTTTTGAATTTGTTCTTTATTCAAATTTCTTATATATGTATTGATCTGAAGATGTAATGATAAAATGTCTAAAACAGTGTTTAATTCAAATAAATTTTACAGTTAGAATAGAGTGGTGAAATTTGAATAGTCAGATGTATTTCAGCAATTAAAAAATAACAAATGCAGTCTTTGATTTATGTGCTCTTTTTATTGATATAATTTCAAAAGTATATCTTACAAAATACATTGGGCAGAGTCTGTAGTTATAGTTGCTTAAATAAAATCATTGATAAACTAAAACAATTTTATTTTTTAAATAGGTGGAACTCAGCCTATGCATATACAACATACAACCCATACAGATAAAATTAAAACAGAAGCTAGTGGAAATTTTGTCACAGTAAGTGGTGGACCGCTAACACCACACGCTTCGCCGAAAGATGTGGGTATGGCATCTCCTGATATCACATACAGTACAAAGTCAGTAGTGTCACCAGAAGGGAGAGATGGTAAGAAACTTGCTAAAGGGATAAAAAAATCTTTGGCTTCCTCAATTATTATAATATCAATTTACATAAGATTATATATCAAAATTTTATAATTAAGTGATTTGGGTCATTTAATTATTGAAATTCATAGTAGTACATCATAATGCAAAATGTTATTTAAAAATAATTTTTTTTTAATTTTTAAATTCATTTGTGATGGAAATTATACTGAATAATTGTTTCAGAAATGAAAATAAATAAGTCAAAAATTACAAAATTGGACATTGTTTAGGAATTGCATAGCTATTATATATTTTTAAAATACATTTATAAAATAATTTTCATAACAAAACACAAGTTCATTACACTTTATTTATAATATTGTTATTTATTGCATATAAAAATCTGTTAAAATAAATTATTTATATGATTTTAACAATTATATCTGTTTAATAATTAAGTGATTGAATTATATGTTGAAACCCCACATGGAACTATTGGTTGAAACTACATGGAATATCCAGATGTCCTTACTTTTAATATTTTTTCAATAAGTTTTAGTTTCAATATTAGAATTTTATCTTGTAAACTCTAATTATTATGGAATCATTATTATGAATATTATTTATAAAAGAAAAGGAGGAGGACTATGTAGACAACTGCACTTATAGTCAATTGAACATCCATTTAGAAGAATATAAAATGGATATCTAAATGTGTCAACTGCAGCTATTACATATGTTACTAGGAACTATAATATCGAAGTTTGATGAAAATATACACAAAATAATTATATCTGAATCAAGATGGTACCACTGAGGGCAACAGAGGCTTTAAAAAAGAATCAGATGATCAACGCCAAAAAGGAAAATCTAATTTAAATTCATTGACATGATGGCTCAAGTAATATAATCATGATAGCCTTTATAAACAAGATTGTTTAAAAAACAAGACTTGTACAAGACAGTTGCCCATTTTATATTCTTATGAACAATCCCTATCAGTCGACTTTAAGTGCTTTTCAAATTCCTGATTATGTACTTTGGGGTCCTAATGTTAAACAGAATATTCAATTTAGAATGTTGAGTTTCAAATGTTATTTGAATCATATATATCTGATGCTGGAACTGTAAATGTTTCAAAACATTTGTCATTCTCATATTAAAATGTTTTATGTGTTCTTAAACATTTTAAGTGTATGATAGTCGCGTTTTATTATCAAAAACAGTAGAATTTGGGCCATATCGAATTCAAAAATTTTAACAACAGATTCTTCTTCTCCCACCTCTATCTCACTTTTTAGACAAAAATAAAAGTTAGAGAATATCATAATTGTTGATATTTTTATTTAACTTCTGTTAATGAATCAAATTTTGAACATTAATGACATCCCGGTCTCTTATTATCAACAAACTTATCATCATGTTTCCTAAAATTCTTCAATCTGCCTTAAACTTTTGCAATTAGGAAGAACAGTTACTGGAAATTCATTCCCAGTTTAATAGCCTAAAATTTAGAAATTACAAAACTTTTAGATGCTCATCTGGATTTGTTTGATTTTGAGAATTTGCTTTAATTCAAAAATTAGATAAAGCCTATGTTATTTAATCCAAAAATAACCAGAGAGTAAATTTAATTATAAGAGCCATATTAGTCATGAGTTGTTAAGTTACGTTGCATGAGAAATACAAACAAACTTTACAAGCTTTAAATCTTTCAATTTGGGATGTGGCACATGTTAAAAGTTAGTTTGTTCTTTTGTCTTCACATCTTGAGCCCAGCTCTCTCTCTCTTTTCTATCCTTTCGTCATTAGGGAAAACTGGAAAGTCAAAGATCAAGCCACTTGTCTATACCTGGAATGTAGCCATTTAAACTGGTCATAATTTTTCTTACCCAAATTAACTTGTTATGCTACTATTTTTCTCCCACATTTGGATGACAGATGCCAATAGTTCTCTGTCAACAAGATAATCTCTTTTATAATGTTAATCAGTTTACATGTTTTTATGAATTGATTAAGTGAATCCATTAAAGAACCACCAAGTACCAGTTGGTTAAAATGAGGAAATTTTAGAACTAGTTATGCAATCTGACTGAATCCTTTCACTGATTCAAGTCAGCCTGTGCGAGGACTTTTAAAAGGGTAAGGTTTTAAAAAAAACCATTATTTTTTCATAACTTAGTTTATTAATTTTTATAATATAGGTATGTAGAGTAACACAATATAATAGATTAAAGAGGAACTGAATTGATACAAAATAAATATGTTACATACGTAAAGATGATGTACTAGCCAGTGATAACTTAGGTGAATATCTTAATGCATCTTTAACAATGGGATTTGTAAAAAAGAGTGCTAACATTTCCAACATGGTTAATGCACCAGGTGTTGATAGTTGAATGACAAACTCATCTTTCAACTATTTTAGGATGGTCCATTAACCAGGTTGGAAATGCTAGCACTCTTTTTTAAAAATCACACTGTTAGAGATGCATTAAGATATTCACCTAAGTTACATACAACATTCTGTTTTATTAAGTTCTTAATTCTTCTCAAATGGGGGTCAAACTTTCAAAAATTCCATGTGCATGGTCTTGATTCAAGTTCTTGTGGGCTCTCTTAATACACTTCAGACACATTTTCTTCTTTTTTTAAATATGTTTTTATTTTTATTTGAAGGCATTACTTTACTTTTATTTATAAAATGAAATAATATAAATTAACTTTTTCAAATATTTAATTTTAAAAAATACTTTAATATATAATCAGGACTTGTGCATTATGATGTACAATTTTACAAATGTGAAAAACTTTTAAGTGTTGCAGCTATAAACCTATTCCTTAATATTTCTAAAACAACAACTTGAAAAATACTTTGAGCACTTTCCTTCTCTTCCTTCATTTTTGTGATGTGTTACACTTCCTGCACGTATGTTACTTTTTCTTGTCACCTTTTTGTACAATATTATTTAGATATATTTTTCACCAGTTTTCTATTAATTTCTACTTTTATATCTCTTATAATTTAGGAAATCTGAAATATTTAAAATGCATGGATGTGTCAAAGTTTTAAATTGTCTTCAGCAATTGGTGTAAATTAAATATTGTAACTTTAAAATAATTGTTACTTAGGAACTGATTTTTCTAGATATGTGATTTCTATTACCAGAGTACACACGTACTTTTCTCCTTAAGGAATGCAGCATCATAATTCCATGAATATAAACTCACCGGCGTCCAGTCTCGGAGGTCCACTTCCTCACAACAGTCCGTACTATATAACTGCAGGGAAGTATCAGGAGAATGGTGATACGTTATCAGATTTTGTCAACTTAGTTTGTCAAGAAGCTCAAAATTCAGGATCAAACACACAAGTTAGTATCAACTTTTAAAAATATAGGATCTTGTTTTTGAATATCTTACCTATTACATTATTATATTATTTTTTCAGTTTTTTATTTAAAATATTTCAATTGTTATCTGTAGTTTAATGTTAAGAAATTTATGTAAATCATTTATAGAAGACTTATTTTCTGTGATCTTTTTATATTAATACCATAGACTGATGCAAGCAAACAAGTAGTTGATTGCACCAATTTCTGGTAGTATGACATTTTTAATAATCCAGCACCACTCTAATCCAGTATTTAGATTAATGGATTTCTACTGCATATGTAAAAACTTTAGTTACAGAAAATTCTTGAAATGAATATCATTCCAAAAGCTATAGAATTCAATAGTAGTTTAAATTTAAATCAGCATATAAGTATAAATATTAAAATACAATTTCAAATTAATCTCACTAAAATTTAATTACAAAATAAATGAATAAAATTAAATAAAATTAAAGCTTTACATATTTTTGGGCTGCAATTTGAAAAAATTGTAAATCTGTAAATTCCTACTGTCTTCCATCTGTTTATCTGAGTTAGATAGATGAAAGCTGAGACCAGATATGGAAAGCTTAGGGGCAGAAGGCCTCAATTAACTATATACAAACTTCTGATGCAAACTGGAAGTCAGGTTATTTCAATTCAAAAACTTTCCCCTGTAAGGAGTTAGATAGATAATGGCATGACTCTACTACTAACAGGAAAAGTATGATGGACAGGGGCAAGACACTACTAATTTGATTTGGAGAGCATATACTTTAAATTAAATATAAAAAATATGATTAAAAATTGCACCCCAGCATTGTTATGATGTCTTAATAATTGCTTGTAAAGATATAAAATTGTTATTAGTTGCTGATAATGATTGATACTAACTACACAAAAAAGTACAGTAGTTTAGTAGTATAAGATAATATAATTTAACTGCTAGTTAATTATGCAGTTGCTATTTTTTATAAAAGTAGTTAAAACTACATTTAAACTATTCAGAAATAGGAAAATAAAAAGTTAGAGTGGATTAAAATAATAGTTCAGTTTTCATTTCATCCTTGTTATTTAACACTTTGTTTCTTCAAGTATTGTCTCAAGAATACAAGATTTCAAATTTTTCATTTGACATTTGGCATCGTCAAAGTGCTAAAATTTGTCCTGACAAAGAAAACAGACATTTTACTGCAACACTATTGGCAAGGGTAGCAAAGTATTTTAAAAATGCATTCTTTACATGCCAGTAGTTGACTTTTATTAACTGCAATAATTTCAAACAGTACAATTACTTAGGTTCAACTTTTTACTTGTTCTTAACTGGTTGATTTTGACAAAAGTTGATACCTTAGTTTCATAATTATAATCTTTTGATTTTGCATAAATAGGTACTGGAAACTTTGGCAAAGGATCAGTCAAAGGAACTTTATTAAAATCTACTGTAGTTTGATTGACTGCTTCACTATTGAAATATTGATATACAGAAGGTAATCGAATCTGTGACAGGCTCACATTTAATCAACTTGCTAGTAATTGCAAACTGCTACATGCTGACGCCATTTTAGTTTATTCAAAAGTTGAGTTGGTCATCATAAAAAACAAGACATGTTCTTTCTACTTAATACAATTGATTACTCCAAAGCAACATTAGGATGAATTAAAAGGAAAACTAGCTAGAGTGGTTGAAACCAAACATGTAGTTAACTATATAGTTTAAGTACATTAGTAGTTAACTACTCAGTGTTGTCACCTTTTAAAAATTGCTGATCTGGACATTTTTAAATTAGGATGTTATACTGAGGCATGCGCATTGTAGGAAACTGTACAAGGCATGCACAATGTCATTTTACAGCCAAGAACTGAACAATGCGCACGCCAGTTTTAAACCAGTTAGGGACTTGTGTTGGAACAAACCTAATATTTGCAAAGTACTTGCAAATATTTTTATAAATTTATTTTGTTTCATCAATTTCACAATTTCTATGAAAACCATACAAATTAATAATTAATCTAGATCGTGAATAACCAGCTTGTCCAGGTGAAAACCAGCCTGGTGGCAACACTATAACTACTGCTCATCTCTAATTGTTGAGCTATGTTAATGATGATTAATATTAAAAAATTAAATTTCACAAATGATATCAGTATTAAGTACATACAATAGAAATATTAAAAAGTTGTTGTGTAATTATTTTTTGTTCTTCATTAATTTGCAAAAGTATTTATTGTTAATTTTCAGTAAGTTGTTAGAACGAATAGGAAGAAACTTTAGACATATTTTCATTTATTCTGAATTTTTTAAATTTATACTGCTTTATAGAATTATCTTGTTTTATTATTTATTAAAATATATACTGATAATATAAAGTAAATAATTTTTGATTGTGTATTATTGCTATTATATTATATATTTATTTATTACTTATTTATTCTTCCTGTCAGACAAACACAGAGTCGGGAGTTCGTAGTCCAACAAAACTTCCTCACTTTTATACAAGTTCAATGCTTCCTCCTCCCCCACCAGCTCCAATGGCTCGGCCTGTGGCTATCATCAGGTCAACTGGTAATTAAAAAATATTTTTATTTATGCTTAACATTCTTAATGCATTTAATTAGTTATACTTTTGTTAATTTATTATTTTATTTATATACTTTAATCTAATTTTATATATTCACATAATAATAGGTAGTACCTCACCTCCAGGTTCAGAAACTTCTGGTCCACCTTCAGGTCGAGATTCGAGAAAACAAGTCACTACACCGCCAACTACTACTACTAGTGAGTTCACTCGATATGTATTATTATAATTTACTTATTTTACTTCGCTTTAAAGACATGCTGATCTAATTTACATATTTAAGAAAATAATGTTGGTTCTTATGCATAGTAATTCAAAAATAAACAAGAATACAAGAATTTTTCTCATTTGTTAAATTAAAATGTTAAAATTATTTTGCAAGAACTATTAGCTTTTATTAAAGTAATTATACTTGGATAGACTAAGTAAAATATTAATCATAGAGAACTTTTTAAACTTCTCAAAAATACATCAAATTGAACTTGATATATTGTTAAATTTATTTAATTTACACTTATTAAGTTAAATTTTGGTTAAAAGTAATGAAAAACCTTTATTTATAACTAAGAATTTTATTATTAAGATTTAAAACTTTGTATTATTTTAATAAGGAAATTCTTTAATATCATATATTTAAAATACGAAATATTTGATTTCAGCTGGATCAAGTACAAGCAACAATGTAGATACATCTATTAACAGATCTGTGATGAGTAGTCCATTTACCTCTCTTGGTCGACCTGAACATAATTTTTCTCATATTCATTCACAACCACCTCAGGTATTTTATACTATTAAATGTTAAATATATTTCTTAAAAGTTTGATAAATGCATTATTGAATTAAATCTTTAACAATCTCATGCCATCCAAAGAAACATTAAAAATTAAAAAAAAAATGTGTATTTTTAATTTTAATTTTTTTTTAATTTTGAACTTTAATAAATAAATTTCAAATTCATATTACAGTGGACCCTCCATATAACGCACATGTCAGGCAGGAAACAACACCTGCATTATAAGGTGAACTGCGTTATACTGAGCGGCGTGGTGTAACATGGTTCACCTCTTTACTTTAGCAATAATGTCAAGCTTTTCTTTTACTCATCATGCATTCAATAATTGGTACAATTCTAGGTCTGAATGAGGGGGTTGGGACTTTAACAGAGCTGTAGAGCATACTGATAAGAACAAAAAAAGTCTAATAAACCATGGGTGTAAGGGCAACCCTTTGCGAGATACAGGCTCCCAAAATGACTATATGTGAACTTTTCGAGACCCTCAAAAATGGGGTAAAATTTAAAAGTGAAAATTTTCACAAGTACAACTAAAAATTGCATTTCGAACGCTTTCTGTTACAACTTACTAGAGACTCCTAAAACCCCCCTAAACATGAGGGTGCCACCTCTCAACCGCCACTTCTGGGGAGTGCCGTTGGGACTCACGCCATTCTCTCCGCTAAGCATGTCACGCATTTAACAGGCAGCAAGCCCTATTCTAACGATACTCGTCAGCAAAGGCCAAAGAAAAGCCCAATTAATAAGACTAATTAGGCAACGCTTTCTCCGACGCCACTCCTATGTAAACAGAGCACGCTTCTTCTATTTCGCGCTATCTCTAACACGCTCTAACTACCAAAACGGCCAAGAAAACAGATCCTGCACTCACCTTCGGCAGAGTCTCCTCCTCTCGCTACCTGACGATGTCTAGCCTATTTCCGATCTCGTGTAGGCGAGGTTGGGGTGAGGTCGCCAGTCACCGCCTCCTCCTCAGCTACGTCCCGGAGGTCGACGACGATGAAGATGGTGTCCGAACAATCGCATATAATCCAGGTTTCGAGTACAAGTATCCTTCGGTAACACGCACCATATATATACACACACACACACACAAGCTTCGCTGTTCGCTGGGCAGTCGTCTTTCCCCTGCCGTTTCTCTTCGTCGCCCTCGTGCACGGGTACATCAGAAAACACGTATACAGATGATGTAGACATGTCGGCGAAGACAGAAACGTCAGTCGATCATCACATGTAAACCTTCGCCGCCAAACTTTCCAAGCTACGAATGAAAGAAGTCCTAATCCATGTTTGTTGAGGTTAGGCATCCATTCCATACGAACCATGTCGTTCAAGCTTTTCACAAAATCCTCAGCGGTCTTATAACCTATCTCAGCGTAAGGAAGCCTTCTATCGTTTAAGTCACAATAATTCTTACATAATTGTCCAACGGTTATCTTCGAGGGACAGGAAATCAACAGCGAAGGCATGAATTGTTTTGTTTCTAAGAAAAGATCGTACATTTCGCTCAGTTTCGACCTTATATTTCCTAAACCATCGATTACACTTCAACTTCCAAGTTGTGAATAGTCAAAACTGGAAATCTTGATACACAGGAAAGCTGTAATCAAAGTATGAATGAAAAGACAATCACTACATATAAACTTCTCCTTGTGTTAACACTCAAAGCTGCAGAGAGCAATGCTTTTAACAGATCAGATGAAGACAGAATGTGTCACCAAACTGAAATCGGTTTCACGTGTTCTGGATAATCATTAAAACAATGCAATATTTGGAAGTACAGTAACTATGTTCTGACTTCATTAATTGTGATAATCAAGACGATGAAAGCGAATTTGACATTACATTGCTATGTGATTACAAATTGACAATTGAAAAATTCCAAAACAATATCATTTACTTTACTTCTTCAAAGAAGTAACTAAGTCTTTTAGAAAAAAAATATATATATATTTCTTTTAAAAGTAACTAAGTTTTTTGATAACATACAAAGCAGTGTGGAAAGTAAAAGTAAATCACTTAGACAGTTGTCAGGAGCCAATACCAAGTATGAGGTTAAAAGCAGCTCCAACAAGTGTTATCATCTCATTCTGGACAGTTGGTTTTTGAAAACCATTGCTCTTTGCTGTCTTAACACAAGGAAAAGTTTTTATGTATAGATTACGGGATGGTGACACGATAATTGATGGTTTACGAAATATAAGGTCGAAAATGAGCGAAATCAACAATCTTTTACTAGAAACGAAACAAATCATGCCTTCGCTGTCAATTTCCTGTCCCTTGAAGATGGACAATTACGTATGGATTATCGTGACTTAAACGGTAGAAGACTTCCTTATGCTGAGATAGGTTATACTGAAGAGTTTATATAAAGAGGAAAGTGATTCACATTATTTGACCATGACTTTTATGATATCGCGGAACAAGTTTCCAAGCATCATCTAAAACAGTCTGCTCCGTCACTGAATGATGCTGTTGTTACCTCACAGGTGCAGAACTTGCTCCAAATTATTGTGGTATTTATTCAGAAAACTTTAGGGAAATACCAAAATGATACACAACTTGCGGGAGCCCCCTTTTCATCTTTCAGAATCGTTTCGCGACGATTGTCCAATTCGTTCACTTAATCCACACTCAAGTTTGTACGTTATTAAAAGACTTTAGTATTGGGAAGAAGTAAAGTAAATTACGTAGTTTCAGATTTTGAAAGTCGTCAACACGTACCATTACTTCTTCTTGCATTCGCTTCCGTTACCTCGAATATCACAAATATTGAACATTTACTGAATTGTACTCCTGACTATTGAGGTAACAGACATTGGCCAAAAATGCCCGAAGGTGGCCTTATAAAACTTTGGGGAGGCGGTGCTGTGGTCACATGACCCGCGGCCAGCTCGCCATTGGCCGTGCGAGGGGCCCGCTTCAACTTCGCGGCCGAGGTGGGGCCGTGTGGTCGGGCGCACTACATCTCTGGCTGAGGTGGGGCCACATAGATGGCCCGTCATGCACAGTGCGTTCCTCAGGCTCGCATGCCTGAAATATGAGTTCCAAATAGGTTCTGGCAGAGCGACCTGGTGGGCGGGTGCAGAGAGAAGTGGACTGGCACCTGCCAGGACGGGGGTTCGAGTCCCGCTCAGGTAAGAGGTGTAATAATAATAGATACTTGTATTTACAGGCAACAGATGGCGACTCCGGACGACTGCAGGTAGGAGACTTGGCCCGCAGGTCGCATGCGAGGGGGAGACGGCAACGGCGGTGCAGACGGGAGGGGGAGGCACGCGCGAAGGGCTAGGAAAGGGGGGCACGCTTTTTTTTAAACACTGAGAGGTGGAAAAAGCGAAAAAAAATATTGGGTCACGTGACCCGGCTTTTTTGCCTGCGAAGCCACGTGACGTAGGTGCATCTTTCGAGGGCTATATCTTGCAAAGGGTCACATATAGAGGTATGGTTCTTTTGACTTTTTCGCTCGCACAGGGGGTCGACAATTTGGGGGACCGCCCCCTCATTCGGACCTAGAATCTTGCCCAATAATTAAACACAATTCAAAATACATGCAGAAACTCAATACATACACAATTACTCAATATGCAGTAACAATAAAATGCGCTTCTCACTAACGCCGCACAGACCTGTATAAATGTATCTGAGCTTAACGCGTCTCGAACATTGTCCGCGCTATAACCGAATGCGCGGTATAGTGAACAGTGCTATAACGAAGGTCCACTGTAGTTCTAAAATTAGTGGTGAGCTCTTTTTAATTAGTTTCTGAATTTTAATTAAGCTTAATTAACTAATGTGTAAATATTAAAGATTCCACAAAACAAAACACAAACTGCTTTACTGGAGTTTACCTTTCTTTACAATTAATAGAGAATAATTTGTAAATAAAAGTGAATGCCAGCAAAGCAGCTTGTTTTTTGTTATTTTTAAAGAACTTGGAGTTGTTTTCACATTAATCGTCCAGTATTGCTTATTTTGATAATTCATTCTAAATATTTTTCCAGAATTACACATATTAATATTTATATTATTTGTATGAAATTCAGATAAATGATACTTGTTTGTGTTTTATATACACAGCTATTTCATTTCATATTGTGGCATTATATGCATTCATTTTATTGCATCTGTTTAAAAATACAGATAGATTTTTTTAATATATACATTCATTATTAAAAAAATGTTTATTTCTTTTTCAAATTGTGTATAATTACAGCTTTTCTCCTATCCAAATATTAGTCCTGTAAGTGCTATGAGTGGTGTAATAAGCCCAACAAATTTAAGCATGTTCACTTCACCTGTTACAACTCCAAGAAATACTCCTAGAAATACCCCTGTACCACGATGGAATCCTCCATTCATATCACTGGACGAAAACATGGACTACAACATGATGGCAGGTTTAATGTCGAGTACAAATCCTGAGACGGATCCTCCTCATATAATTGGTGCTGAAGGTTTGTAAAAATTGTTTTTTTATATTTTGCTACAAAATAATTTTCTAATATTTTTATTAAGCTGTATAAAGATTTTTACCATAGGTTATATTTTTACTTTTATGTAAATATACAGTATATATTAGTAATTAATTAATCAATCATTTTATTACAAAGTTTTTGCTAAATTCTTAAAATTCTTTATGATTTTATTTTTTGTATTAGCTTAATTTTAACTTTTAGCATATGGCATAGATTTTGTATTATTAAAAAGTTGCCTTGTTCTAATCTATGAACATATTCATTTATATTATACAGATATTCCTTATATAACACGGTACTTATGTTCCAAAAACGTGCTATGTTATGTGAATCCATGCTATAAGAAACAAAGGACTAATGCAAAACATAGAGTTACATTCAGAAATTCGGAAAAGTAAACTATTCTTTTTCGTTACTAAGAGAAATATATTTATCAAAGCAAATCAGTAATTTATTTCCAATCAATAATTAATTTACAATCAGAATTAAAACTACTGTATTACATGTTAATATTAATTTTAGTTAAACAAGGGTATTCTCTTTTTACAAAATGTCATTGTCATCATTGTCATCTCAGTTTTTTGTTGATCTAGATGAGAAATATCGGCAATATTTTCATATGTTTTATTTTTATCATAAAAAATGTTTATAGATGAAGAATAAAAATATGTTATTAATCGAAAATTTGTTCTAGTGGGTCACATTTGTTCTATCGAGTACTAAGGGACTGCTGTATTTTGTTTATCATTTTTACAAATGAAGTAATCATTTGTATTGGTTAAAATAAGTTTAATAACACTTATGTGTAAGGTTAGCCGATTGGGTGGAAAGAATGTCATGGCGGTTGAGCGGTCAAATGGTTGTGTGGGAGTGGAAAGACTCACTAAGACAGGTTACCATCAAAAAACCGTTTAATAAAAATATAAGGTTCTTACAATTCTCCTCAAAGCTTAGACACAAACCAATTCAGGGAGAGAATAAAAAGTCTCTTTTCCTTCTTTTTGATGGAATGTCCTGTGTTCGGTTGAAGGCTCACTCGGTCCCACGTTGATGTACGTTTTGGTGGAAGCCCCGGGGCATGTGGCACAGTCTCAAATTGAAGATTGGAGAGAAGAATGAATTGGATAGGAACCTGATGTCTCTGGCAACGAGGGTAAATCCAGGCACTGACTAGATGGTGGTGGTTATTCCACACGGTAGCGAATTCAGATGACTCGTAATCACAACAAAAAAATCGACAAGCATGAACTGTGAACTAAGAACTCGTAATAACCAAGAACTTGGATGTCTTTGAACGCGAGGTTTTTAAAAGTTTTGCATCAAAAGTCGCCTTGCCATTGGTCTCTCCTTGTCACCTGGTGACAATTTGAAACCCGATGGAGAGTGCAGGAGAGGTCAATGTTGCGCCTGGATATGATGCCTCTTCAGTTGCGTTTTCCTCGACTTTATTCCTTTCTATTGTTTAGAATAATTTACACAAAAAATCTATTGTTTGATCGAGACATCTAATCTCTCCCATTCATGTTGGGAAAGGAGCTCTTTAAATTCTTGATTGATAGCCCCCTTTCGGACCTCCCAGTCGACCCCCGTTCGGGTTTTCACATATGTAAAAATGTTTAAATAAATTTTACTAAATATGAAGATTAATCTATAAAAAGAAAACAACTGACAATTTTAATGGCTAAAGTCTGAAAGCAATGACAACACCTGGTTGATAGGAAAGTTAGTGCAAATTTTTTCTTTTTTGTCTTATCAGTTTTCATTAAAGTAAACCTGACAAAAAGCACAAAATACTTTGAACATTTCAATATTCTAAAATCTGTGGGTAAATTTGAGACAACTCGCATGCTTACTTGAATAAAAAAAAATATCAAATAACAAAGTTTACACTTAAAAATTGTGAAATTTTGTACAGAGGATTTCCAAAACCATGTTTAGAGTGAAACCGGAAGTTGTGTTGTATGGGGGATATTCTCAATTTTAAAACCATGTTGTATGAGGGATATCGTACTTATTTAAAATAACATTGCATTTCACTTTGCTCTCAGAGAATGGAATATAATGAAAATATTCAAATTTAATTTAATTTAACATTGTAAATATAGTTATCCACAAAATACAAGGATAGGCTGGTAAGTTCTTGGCCTAACATAGTTAACATGTGTAATTGCTGGAAACACATAATAGATGATATTTGATAATACTTTGATGATACTTGTATCAAAAATGTCTTACATCATTTTGCACAGGCAAAGACAAAATGGTACAAAGCAATGAGCAATTCAACAATATGGAGTTAGCACACACTGTCCAGAAAACTGTGATCAAACTGAGTGAACTGAAGTTTGAATGGGTCTAACATCCGTCAATTTTCTTGACTTGGTTCCCTTGGATTACAATTCTTTTTCATTTGAAAATAAAAACTGAAAGGAAGACATATAGGCTACAGAAAAATGGTTAAAGGACCAAATTTTTTTAATGGATTAAAAGCTTTATGATGCTATTACAGGAAGTGCATTAAGACCAAAGGGGGATATGTTGAATAATATGATCATTCATGTACAGTGTTTGCTTCAGTGTTAATAGGCCAAAAATTTATTAGCCTCCCCATGTAGTATTGGAAATTTTATGACCTTATCAATGCAGTTCATTAAATATACTACTTATTATTAAATGAATGTCTGATTTATAAAATTAGCAAATTTTTGAGTTGATTTTCCATTGGTATCTGTCACTCAACACACACAAAACATTGACATGAAAGTAGAAAATCTATTTTTTCTATGAGAAAATAGAAAGATTTATTTTGTAAAGACCTGAAAAAATTGAAGTTATATTTAGAATTTCAAAATATGATATCCTTATCTATTATTTCCTTAACTACTGTAGTAATTGGTTTAAACTATCAATAATAAAGTGGTTAAAAAATGGAGAAATTAACTTTTTGTGTATATTTTTTAATATTTTATATTTATAATTTTATAATATTTAAAATTATAATTTCCAGTTTTTAGAATAGATATTATATATAATATCTCTTCTAAAAACTGGAGATGTACAGTATATTTCCACATTTTTTACAATATCATGTTAAATTTAAAACTTTGATAAATGAAATAGGATCATCTGCTTTACTTAATATAAGTTCATTTGAAAATGCCTTACCAGCAATAAATTTTTCCTTCCAAAAACTTTAAAGATTAATCTCAAAAGATGAAAATTAATTTTTTTTCCTGTTAAAACTGTTAATAAATTTTACTAATCTTCTGTTTTAGATTCAATATAGCAGAGTGTTCTTGTTTAAAGTTATCACATTGCATAAATTTATAAAATATACTTTCTGTTATATTCGTTTTACTACTTTTTTATATTTATATTTTATCTACCCTATGTCCTAAATTCACTAAATTATATATGGGTACATAAAATTAAATGAAATTCTTCTTATTAATTAATTTAATTTGGTCTAATTTAAAATATAATTTTATAAATTTTCTCTTCATTATAATTAATAAATCTGAATATTTTTAATTTCACAGAACGATTCTTCTCAGTCGTGCACAATTCGGAAACTGTAGATACAAGTAATCAGACAGGAAGTGCTCCTTCTACACCTACAAAATCTCAGCCCTCCTAAGAATTAATTTAAAAAAGCCTCTCATTCTTTGATGTACTGCTTAAAATTCATAGAGTAATATAAATCGAAAGAAAAATTTATGGATTGAACCATATTAAAATAACAGAAAAAGTGTTTCTGTGACACGATTGCCTATTTACAGTAGCAGCTTTATAAAAACCTTTTTTTGGGTCTGATATGAAATTAGAAGATGTATTGTCACAACAGTTATACAAGATCAAAGAAAAGAAAGGATATTACGAACTCAGGTATCATGTAATTTGTAATCTCCATTTGGGCATCTGAACTTTTAAAGAGCCTAAAATTTTCATCTGCTCACTTGAAGAGTTGGCTTGATAGCTTGGCCATTTACAACGAGTGTATTTCACAAATGACAAATGAAACTCCAAGACAGCTCTCTTCTTACAAGACACATTTATAATGTGCTTGCCTTACAAAATTATGAAAGAACTTCTGAGATCAGCTTGTAAGATGTCGCTTTCCTCGTAACAATAAGAAAACGAAGCGACTATCTTCCGCCCATTTATAAAACTTTTTGTGTAGTTTTAGATTCTCAGAACGTTGAAATTTCCTAATTTTTGGTAGTAAAGATTTAGAGCACAACTTCTCACTTAGATCATCCTTTGAAAAATTATTAATCTAATTATTCACATCTTCAAAGCAATAGAGTAAGACTAATACATTCTAATTGTTGATCCTACTTAAAAAAAATATTTGTATTCATCTAAAGTAAAGTAAGACTTGCATATAGGACAACTAACTGCTTAATAAACAGCTCAATTTAAAAAAATTAAATCATGATGCAAAGTAACCAATATGCAATAAAACAAAAACAAAAGAAAAAGAAAAACTATATTGTTAAACAAAGATTTAGTTGTATTTTCTACTTCATCATTCGACATCAGTTAGTTGGTTCTATTTGCAAGTCTAAAAAGATAATAGAATCATGCAATGATAATATTAAACATTTAGCTTTTTGACAGTTCAATTTTTTCCATCAATTTTTCCTATAGGCTGGAAAATATGTACCTGAAATTAGATATTATTATTATTATGCATTTAAAAAAAAAAACATTATTTTAATTAGAACATCTTTCTTCACTAGATAAATTTAGATTTAAAATTATTCAAAAACTCTCCACTTTCCAGATGATACATAGTACTTAGTCTTTCTCATAATTAAATTGCTCTTAGATAATCTTGCAAGTGAGGAAAACGTAAAGCGAGCATCACGGTGTTTTAATGTGTTTCAAACCAAGAATTTCCTTTTAGTGATTATCATTTAGATAGTTTTTCCGTATCTCTACCTCTAAATGAAATTACTGTTAATTACTTGAATAATTGCTCCTTAGCACATCTAAATAATGTAATTCCTTTTAAAATTTACTCCTTATTTTATTAGAAATAATTTTGTATATAACCTATTAGTTCTTCTGGATGTTATTTTCTTTTAATGCCAGTTTATATATTAGGAAATAAGGAAATTCTGACAATAAATCAGAATGACAATACAAAAAACAAGAAGAAGGCCCTTAGAGGATGTGATTATACTGTATTAGGCACGTATCCTCATTGTAAAATAGAATATTGAAAGACTTAGATGTATAGGTATTGCATAGATGCTTAAAGAAATAAATAAATTTGAGACTTTTATAGGAACTTCTTACATAAACTAGGATTCTTTCAACCTAGATTATGTAGTTATTGATAAGCTATGCAAATATACAAACTAAAAATAAAAAAAGTTTTGTTGTCGTCGTCGTCATTTTATTTTTTGTTTTCTCGGAAGTTTGTGGTTTATTATTTTTTAGATGACAAAGCCTCATTTTGATTTGTGGCTCAGAGCTTTTAATTATATGTTTCATCATCGTCTTCCTTTCTTTTTATTAACGTGCATTATGAGAAGTGTTCAGAAAAGATGTAGAGTTTGTTATTGCTTTTATTTAAATGTATTTTTATGTATTGTAAATATAAAGTGTATTGTACAGCTTTATTAAGAAAGAGAAATTTAATATATTGTGTTGGAAAGTTGTAATTTGGGTGAAGGGAAAACAATAATTTATATAATGGGCATTCTTGCTGAGGATTAAGAATGACTAAATTTGATTATGAAAAAATTAAATGTTATATATATTGCTTTTTTATGTTCCAACAATTAGAATGGCTAGTCTTTTTGAAAAGATGCTGTATAAGAAAAATTACAAAATGATAAAAACGATTCTTTTTATCGAAAGCAAAAATAACACCAAAGGGTTGTTTATGAAATTTAATTATTTATTAAATCAATTTAACTCTTGTTGAATAATTTGTTTTATAATGGCCTTGTTTTTATATTGAAATAAGTGTCAAAGTATTAAAAAAAAAATCATCTCCACCGTAAGTGCCTACATATCGAGTGCGATTACGCTCGGTAAAAAAGAAACTAAGCAAAATAAATGTTTTTTGTGTAAAATCCCACACCCGAAATCGCTTTGTTATAACTGTTAAAATAATGTTTGTTGTACGTCGGTTTATTTTGTTATTATGAAGTGAAAATTTAATTAATATTTATGTTCATGTCATATTTTATATCCTAAATATGTTATTTGATAGAGAAGTTTAGTTTTTTGTTAAATGATTGCAAATTTTAAATGTTTATAATAGTTTTAAAAAATAATAACAATTAATAATTAACTATTGAGCTTTGCACATTTGCTGTTAATTCTATTATACCTCAACAAGGTGCCCATAGAAGCAAATTTGTAGCAAAATATTCAGTAGCAAAGACATCGCATTATTTGTTGTATAAACAAAAAAAAAAACTTTTTTTGTTTTTGATTCAGAGCATTAGATGATGAATACATTCAAATCTATTTACAATTTTTCAAAGCCTTAAAAAATATGCACGCAGGGTCCAACATTATTAGATGACTTTCCCTCGAAAAGTTATTTCAATCATTTTAATATGTATAACTGTTAGCCGCTTCGTTCGAGAACGTTTTTTTTTTGTTTTATTTTAGAAAGGGTAAGAGTCGATCTGGTCATTGGCTGTCAATGCAAGTCCACACAGCAGGAATTGTCTGTGATAAAATAAAAATTAGTAGATGGTAATTATTGAATTTTGATCAAACGAGATCTTTTTATGTGGAAATTTTTCTTTCTGTGTGCTGTAAAACTGTAGATTTTATTTTCATTTATGATTCAGATTATCTGAATGTAGTGATAATAGTTTCCACATAATCTGTAAATAGTTTACATGCAGGAATAGAATAGTTTGTCTGTTTTAGGATTTTTTTTTATTCTTTAACAAATTTGAATGTATCTATATAACACTTACCATATTCGATATATTTAATTTTTGAAATCACTAACATATGATGTACAATATTATTTCTGTGTATGATTATTCTTACGAATGGCCCAATTTTTCCTCTCGATAATGTACAAACGAATCATTACTGCCACAGTTTTTCTTTGAATTTTATCTTGTAATTGGCTTAGATCATTGGCAAATTATCCCAAAGGAAGGTTCGTAAGGTGGTCGTTAAAATTTTAATGTAATATTTCCAACAGATTAATCGGTGAAAATTCAAGATTTTCATTAATTAATTCTTGTTAGAGTTTTTAATTCAATTTTTTATCTAAAACTATTTGTTTTATTTTCTATTGTCATAAAATTGTCAAAGATTTTTAATTAATTAAATATATCTCAACAATCTTTTCTTGTTGCTGTGATAAGTTTAATTAATTGCAAACAATTGACAAATGTTATGACTATGGAACCTCGCAGATTATAATTGATTTTAGTTACTGTTTATTAGCTAGAAAACCGTACAAGTTTGAAATATCAAACTTCCAATATTAATGTATTATATAAAATTGTAAAAATTCCTGGTATTATTTTCTAGAAATTCATTAAAATTGTTAATCAATCACCTTTTAAACCTTCTTTATTAATAACTACATTTTTAGAATTACCATTCTAATTTTTAAATGCAATAAGTATCATGTAACCACAAACTTCTACCTCCAATCATTTTTCTTGTGTGAAATATCTAATTAACAAATGAGTTATCGGTCAATGATCTCGTACTGTTACCATTGTTTGAAAAAAAAATTCTATTTCTCGTCAGATTTTGTTATTCGTATAAGGAGAAGAAACTCTGTTTAATAATCATGTCATTGCTGTGATTATTATTTTCATTGCCTTCAATACTCTTCGTCCATTAAGTGGGGTTGTTTTTTCAAACAAATCCCAGATGCTCAAACTAGTTATACTTGAAACAATCATCATCTTGTTCTTTGTAATCACATTACAGCACTTGTGCCAATATGGAATTTAGCCTGAGAGAAGCATTGTGTCACATTGCCAATTTTTGTTTTTTCATTATGTCAAATTGGAATGTTGACTACAAGCTACTACCTCTAGGTTGGACAAACAGTAATGGAATAGTGTACAAATGCACCAATTTCTTGTTGCCTTATAACTCTGAGCCTTTTCGATAGTTCTGTCTATAAGCCGAGCATTTTAACGATGATGGTTTACGTTAACGTAGACTCGAGAATAACGAAAGGTTGTGCGACAAAAATAAGTTTTATCCTCGTTATGTTAAGTGCCGAAGACAACAATAAAAAATGAGCATGGACAGTTGAATTCTTTAAGGTGCCTCTCTAGTTCAATTCAAATATTTTCTGATATAAACTACTAATAAGTAAATATATTTGTACTTCCACCTGTGATTTCTTCCAATGTAACTTTGGAACCATTCCTCATAAAAACAATATACCTTATAAAGAAAATGGCAAAATAAATGAGGAATGATTCCATTGATGATGTTCTCCATCACTAAATGTGGAGTAAGTGGTATGCACTGTTCTCATTTTGTTGCTGTCCAGCTTTAAATGTATAATAATTTGAAATTTGTTTTCTTTAGATGACATTTTGAAATGTAACTTTAAAAAAGAAATTCATGATTTGGTAAGTCTCAAGCACATAAAAAAATAAAATCTCATTATCTATTTCTTTGTCTCGTGTCATTTAATGATCAAACATTTCACTTCGTATCAAATTTTTATATATAGAATAGTCTAAAAGTCTTGTCACCCTCATAAGTTTATTTGAAGTTGTACATTTATATTTTAACATTTATTTCAGATGGCAAACACGAGTCTCTATAGTGTGGAAGTATGGGCTCATAAATGTCCACATAGAATATGGCATTGGATCATTTCATGCCACAAAAATGATGATGATGCTCATACTGATTTTCCAGATGCTTAAACAACAATGTAACAGATATAACAAAAATACATAGCAAATATATCTACTTAGTGCATTACTTTATTCTACTGTGGTACATTATATTATATTTTATCCATGGGATGACAAGACTTTCAGACTTTATATATTCAATTACCGTATTTACTCGCATATAAGATGAGGTTTTTATTCATATTTCACTGCTTCAAAAGCCTAGGTCATCCTATACAAACGAGCGAAGGATTCTTTTCGTTTTTACAATGATTTTTGTGTAGTGTTTTCGCCGCATTTTTTACCGGATTCTCACCTTCTGGTGTTTAAAAACAAAAGTATTTTATCTGGGTCGTTTGAATCGTTCTTGTGGGATGTCAGGAGTAAAGATGAATAGCAATAGGAAAAGCAAAGCTTTTGAATCAAATTCCAAAATTACACGGATCCCGATATTTAATTCATTCCCACGTGAAAACAGATGATTATTTGAAAATCAGAATTCGGAGAAACTCGTAAGTGCAATCAACGAAGCGTGAATTCGACTGTTAAGAATTGGCAAAAAGATTCCCAATTATCCAGCTTTACGTGAACAAATTACATTGTCGATTTTACAAGATTTTTCCTTGAAGTTTAAAATGCCAGTAATTTTTGCAGGACGTGTGCATTTACATGCATTTGATATTTTATTTGTGATTAAACAAAATAAAATTAGAATTGTATTAATAAATCTGATTTTTTTTAAAATTTTGATCTTCAAAGTCACACCTCGTCCTACATGCAAGTAAATACGGTATGTTCTGTAATTTATACTTAAAATACTTTTGTAAATAAATAAATTTTTAATTTAAAATATTTCTTAATATAATTAAAAATTAGATCTAAATTTGAACTTTTACAAAAAATGTGAACTGAAACTTTAACAATTTTATTTCTTCTGTTATCAAAGAAATTTCCCGAGATAAGAAAATTCTATTAACTATGACCAGTGCCAAAACATTTCAATTGAATTACTGAGTTTCACAAAATTTTGAATTTCTCTCATAAGTCAATTCTACATTTGTCATTGGCTTCTCTTTAGATCTTCCAAATTACACAGAAAAATCTTTATTGGTGAACTCCTTAAAGCTGATATTATCATTGTATTATCAGAATTGTAAAATATGAAAAGCAACTGATCAATAATTGTTTGTTAGTGTAAAATATAGGAATACAAAAGCATGGAACATATACCTGTAGTTGATAGTGGTAAAAATTTCAGCTTTGTCTTTTAAGAGAAAGCAAAAACTAAGATTAGTTAAATGGATAATTTATATTAATTGTTGTGTTTGTGTATATTCTCTTCTATTTATTGCAGAAGAGAAATAAAAGTGTATTCATAAATTAATAAGTCATCTGAAACAAATTGATAAAGTGATACGTCATTAGGGTTGATAACTATTCAAGATTTCAGTTATTTTTAAGTTGTTCAGAAATGTTCTGAAAAATGAACGAGGTATTACGATGCTTTAGCTTGTCCTTTTTTATCGTGAGTTGGGACCACTAATTGTAATACAAATTATTTTCATTCCCGATTTTTAGGGATCTGTCTCCCTCCTGTGGATACTAACATTTTTTTCAAGCCCATCATTGACTTGGCCAGATCCACAATATGGCGAGGGACGGTGCCCAATATATCCGAAATGGATCACCCGTGAAAAATTCCTGTGGTTGTTCACCCAAAATTGATTTTGGGCCCTCAGAGTGTAGGCTGACGACCTAATTGCCTTGGCTAGACTGTCTCATCATAGTCATCATAAGGAAAGCTAAAATGTTCCTACATTTGATTTTAGGCTTTCTTTTACTCATTACATTTTTCAAGTTGGTGTTTTTCACTGTTCAGAATTTGTACTCTGAAAGTTGGCAACTTGCATATCATTATACTTTTTAGCATATTATTTCTGTCTAATTATTGCATAGCAAGAAAATTAAAAATAAAGTATTAATAAATATGTCAATTCAATGAAAGTGAGTACAAATATAGTCCATATTAGTATCTTATCTGTGTTTTGGACCATTCCCACAGGAGAAAAAATCAAAGGAACCAATGGTCTATAACGGGTTTCCAATGGGGTTGATATTGTAAGGCCGCCGACTTCCAGGGGAAACAGTTAATCACGCGTCAGGAAAACCTAGGGTCGAAAACGTATGTGGGTGGTGGCAGTAGGAGACAAAGATGACAAGTGTCTTACACAAAACCGTTTATTCTAACTACTAAGTTAACTTACATATTATTGGTACAAATTGCGATCTAGATCGACTCTTGTGGTGATAGAGATCTCCGGTTGTCGGTAGTCGGATGCGGTCCGTCTTCCGAAGATGCGTGCCCGGGGCTGGGATGACGAACTGTCTATTGCACTGGACGTGTGGCTTGGACGGGGGTCACCAGCTGGCGGACGTAGGTTCTGGTGTCTATGAGGTAACACTGGTCCAGAGGAGAACTGCCGCACTTCTTCCAAGAACAACGGAAGGAGGGTCCACACTTGACCTTGCGACTCAGGAGTTTTATATGATTTTCCCCCCTGAATCTCACCCTTTCGATTGGTTCTATTCTTCCTCTCCCTTACCCCGATTGGTCATTTCTTTTGTTTCTAGGCGAAACTGGAGACCGATCTGGGTCGGGAGAGTTCCGAGAGGTGTTGACAGAGTCTTTGAAGTTCATGCTCGTATATTCCGGCCGTTATGGCCCTCTCTTTGACGTTTTTGACCTCACGCGGTCCGCCAGATGCTTCGGTGGCCATTTACCCCCCTCTGTTTCCCGTTTCCGACACTCGTACACGAGCACCTGGACAAAGCTCCCTCTCTCTCGGTTGACATCCCCTCGGTCGTTCATTATTGTGTCGCGTTTGTTTTAGGATAAGTTTGGGAGAGTTTCTTTCGTGTCTGGTTTACATCACCAACACATGTTCCTGACACGATTTGACTCTCGAAACTTTCCGACTTCGGAACTTTATAATTATTCACCATTTTTACGCGTTTTTGCGATCCCCACAATATCCAATTTATGAAAAAGTACAAGATTTTCCAAAAATCTGATACTTCTTGTACATTCTCATGAATTTCAGATAATATCAATCATGTGGGAAATTTGTTAACTGATTTAAGAATTTATTTGATGCATTACATAAAATCTTTGAGGGGGTCAATGTGAGAAAAACGTTGCATCACGTGACAAAGACTGGTCCGATATTATAGACCTGAAATGAAAAATATATGTATCCTTAATGTTTAGGGTGTTGTCCCACCTCCGAAACCCAATAAACATAACCAAACAAAGATTTTAAATATGGTAAATTGTAGTAAATGTATATGGTGGAGTGGATACACCCCATCATCCCACACCCTAAGTCTTGAAAAACATGACCAATAAAAAGTTTTTTTTTAAATAATATGAACACCAAGAGAGCCTTTTATCAAGTCCATAATGAGTTTGACCAAGCCTACAAGCTGTATGGTGCAGTATGAAGTCCTACATATCTAAACTAAAATATTTTCTGACTTGATCTAGAAACATACTTTGAGTCTGTGGCAAGAAATATAGCTTTAACAATTCATCTTCCATAAAAGTAGATTCAGGAATCATTATAAGAGATGAAGCAAATATTTCTAAAAAGCAAAGAAATTTCTTGGAAGAAAAAAGGTAATCTATGAAATGTATAAACATAAGTTAGTATATGAATATCTTGTAACTTCATCAGGAAAGTCTAGATATTTGTAAACTATCATCTCATTTTGTACCATATAAAATTTTATAATTAGAATAACTATGAAAAAACTAAAGACAGATATATACACAAGGCATATCAATAAAAACAGCAAGTTTACAGAACAATTATCTTTAGTGACAGAACTTAGCAGTCTGGCAAATGTTTTGCAACATTGTCAGTATTCCTGGACTTCTGGGATCCACTAGTAACATTGACTTGTTGCACAAGACCTGATGTTTTGAACTGATAACACCTTGTCTTTTATTATAGTGAAAAATTTGAAATATTTCTATATATATATATATATATATATATATATAAAAAACTTGCCTACACATCTGTAAATTTCTTAAATTATTTCATTTTTTTTTATTGAAATAAGAAAATAATTTAAAAATAAGGCATTTAAATAAGCATGGCAATCATTTTTGTTCATCTTAAATATCTGTCATGTGCATATTAAAAAACAAATGCAACTTGTACGGCTGCTCTTCAGCAGGTGGCATTGCAATTATGAAAGCCACTTTTCCACATGTGTGCATCCTCTTTAAATATTAAAATCCACAAACATAAAAATGTTTTTATTGAAAATACTGATAATGTAATGGCCAAATTAATCAAAACCTGTTTAATCTTTGAGCATTATTATGAATAATGCTAAAATCCAAGTTTTCTATCTTGGTCTACAATTCATCAATTCAATAAGAATCAATTCATAATTTTAATTGGTAACATTTCCATTTCATGTTTTCTCTCTCAAATCATTTGTAAGTAGATTTTGTATATCATCAATTATATACAGATTTTGTATTTTATTACACTTCATTCTATTTATATACACACATTACATACACTTATACATCTTTATACTAACGTTATAAAAAATTAACATTATAAGATTTGTAAAAATAAATTTGACAAAAACAATTATTGTATATATACATACATACATACATCAAAAATATTTTATTCTTTTTCAAAATTTAAATATTACAAAGTGTAATTATAATTTTATTCTTAAAATTGTATTTTTGTCTATAATAGAAATAGTTTGATTTAAATATTTAATCTTTTATTGTCTCTAAACTTTAATATTAGATGGCAGCATTTTTCATCTGAAAGATGTAATGTGCAATGCGCTTTGAGTTCTAAATGTTAAATTTGTTTTAAGACACTTTCCAAAGTCTAAAAACAATAATAAAGAACTATTTTATGATATTAAGATAATAAAATTCACTATTTATAAACAATCAGAAATCATAATTTTATTTATAATTTTTACAAATAGAATAAATTTAATCTTTACAGGTATTTAAATTAACACACTGCTGACTTATTGTAATTAAACATGCAAGGCATGTTTTCATGCATGAGATAAAAACAATCTATTTAAAATAATTGTTAAAATGATTGCTGTAGAAGGAAATGGATTAATCTTTCATTATAAAAAATATTTCTAAATATAAATTACTTTAATTTTGATAAAATGAATTTTCTTGAAAATATATTTAAATTGTACATATTACATGTATATATATACAAGCTCAAATATAAATTTTTGGACATAATTATGTCTCCGATAATATAAAATCTACTCCTGAATTTTTCGTATATGAAGTCATGCTATGAGAAATTTAAGTCATTGTTTTAATAAATAAATGCCATAATGAAATTATTTTGATGCATAAATTTGCATTACTATTATCGTATGATATTTAATTAAGCATTATTATTTAATTTACATATTTCAGGATGTATTAGGACAATAAGGATAAAATGAATTAAACTAGAATGTACAGACTAAATTATATAAATTATGCTATACTTATGGCAAACAACTGTTAAGTATTTCTTTAGTATCATCTGAAAGTTTATCAGGAAAAATTATATCAAATTTTACAATAAGATCCCCTCGTCGTCTTAAATCCATGGGATGAGGTAATCCTTTCCCTCTTATAAGCCTGGTAGTTCCCGGTTGTACATTCGGTAATTTAAATGATATTTTTTCACCAGATAATAATGATACGTCTACACTCGCTCCACATAAAGCCTAAAATAAATAAATATTGAAGATTAAAATGATTTTATAAATAATTTGAAAAGGATTTCAAACAAACTGATAAGTATTCTTTTTTTTGTTTTTTCATTTCAGTAAGACTTTTCACACAATTTGAATCCAAATGATATAATTTATAGATACAAAAAAACTGTTTGATTCCATGTTAAATTGCATATGAAATACCATACTATTTTATATATAATTTATAAATTACGAATAGAGTGCAAAGTTATTTTCTTATTTAATAATCAGGAGTTACTGATCTTTAACTAAATTTTCATTAAATATTGAAAACTGAAAATGATTTATGCTCAGGAAAAGTAAGGAAGATTGAGCATAAAAGATATTAAATTTCTATTTTTTTTTTTTTTAATAATATACAGTGAATCTTAATGTACTTAAATTTTAAGAATAATATCATTTGGTACACTTTAGCAGATTTGAAATCATTTATTTGAAAACATATTACATCTCTGAAAATGTAAGAATTAAAGATTGAAAATTTGTTAAATAATTATTATAATTCTGCTAAGAACAAATTTATATTTAAAATTTCTAATATTTGAAAAATAAAAATAAGTTGCTTTGCTGCATTCATCTTTATTTATAAATTACTCTCTAACACTTTCAGACAACTAAGTTCAAGACAATAGCGAGGCTGAGGCCAAAGTTTCAAACATGAAAATGTTTATGTCGGAAGTTCGGCGGTGCTTTACCTGTAAGCCTATAAGTTTGACAATGGTGTTTGGAATGTCAGTGGAATCATGCTCGACTTTCCAAACGCCATTGTCAAACTTCTAGGCTTACAGGAAAGCGGCACCGAACGTCCGATGTACATGTTTTCGTGTTTAAAACTTTGGCTTTGACCTCGCTATTATATACTAATTAATTCATTTGTATGTCTCCTGATGTTGGACTTAGTTGTCCATAAGAATTTGTCCAAAAATTAGTTTGTGACATCTTAATTAAGGATAACTGGCTAATGAGTAAATATCAAAAACTGCAAAAATACAAACTGCTTTGCCTGAGTTCACCTTTATTTGCAAGTGCTAGAAAATAATTTATAAATGAAGGTAAATTCCAGCAAATTTGTTTTTATTTTTTGTTATTTGGAGAAATTGGAGTTACTTTCAAATAAAAAATGAATTGAATATTAAAAATTAAAGTATTAAAATAATTTATATATTAATATTTGAATGAACTACAAAAATAAAGCAGGCTATTCAAAATAATTTGTTTAGATGTTTAAATATTGGTTAGAAAATGGTACATTTGTTTATGGTAGGTTTCTACAAGGTCATATAAACTCCCAATAAGAAAATGCCAGAATGTAATTACCTGATACCAAAATCTGGCAAGGACAGGATAGAACAATTGCTGGATTTTAAATTAATGACTTTCTAAGTGCTTCAAATATCTTTGATGTTTAATTTTCTTTGATTTCATGTGTTGGATATTATTGTCTTCTGATCATTAAAAGAAATGATAAATTTAAATTAATAAATCAATTAAAACAATTTCAAATTAGGAATAAACAAACAAACAAACAATGATGTGGAATGGATAAAATTGTGACATTTGATTTTAGCACAAGTCATAACAAATATTTAAACACGTAAAGCTGAATTCATAAAATTGTATGATATATATTTCGAAACATTCACTAATCTATTTTAATTTAGAACATGCATGCAAAATTAATAACTAAATATTACCTACCTCACGCAAAGTGACGTTGGCCGTATAGATAAGATTACTGCCTTCTCGTTTAAATAATGGATGCGGTTTATCTTGCACAATAAAAACAATATCTGCCGGAATATTATTAGGAGTTTGATCACCTTCTCTTTTAAAAGTAATTTTCGTTCCTGCTTTATATCCTGGCTTGATGGCCACCGTAAGGATCTTTTCTTCCCTTTTTATTGTTTTGTGATCAGAACATAATACATTACGACATATCTTCATCTTTTTGACACAGCCTTTTGCAATATCTTCCAAACCAATATATAATTCGTGTTCTATTGGTGGATCTTGTTTTAGTCTTTTTGCCTGATTACAAGGGCCCTGTGACTTTGTATGTGCTGGGCGATGAAAACCTTTTTGATTAGTAACATTAAAACAATTTTCAAAATCCATTTCATTAAACATACATCTATTTCTAGCATTCATTCCATTCCTAAAAAAAGACTCAAATGGACTATAAGTTCCAAAAATGTTTGTAAATATCGTCTTTGGATCTTCACTAAACATATACTGTGCCTGGTTATTGCTAGCCTTGGAAGTTGCACCACCTTTCAATCCTTCTTCTCCGAACCTATCAAATATTTCTCTCTTTTTCTTATTACTCAATACATCATATGCTTCAGCAACTTCTTTAAATTTGCTTTCTGCTTCTGGTGATTTATTCTTATCAGGATGATATTTTAATGCTTGCCTACGATAAGCTTTCTTAATTTCGTCGTCTGTTGCTGCTCGACTAATTCCCAAGATTTTGTAATAATCTTTCCCCATTTTCAATTAAAAGTTTGATCTGTAAAGTAATTGATTAAACAGTCAATTAATTTACTAATTAATTCATTGCAAAAAATATTATAAATAATATTTAAATAAAAATTTAAATATGTTAACAAGTTTAAACAAATGATAACTAACAGAACCTGTAACAGTAAGAGTATTTTTATTCTTTTTTTAGTTAATTAGGATTAATACAAGATATCATTATTTATAAAAACCTCTCTCAAAGACATTATGACAAAAACAAATGATCACTAATGAATAATATTAACAAGTTTTTCAACTTATAATTCAATTAAAAGTAAAAACTAAACATGTAAGTAATCTGGCTCAAACATTTTACTAATTAAATCATTAAAATGCAAGATCATTCTAATAACCATTATTTTAATAATTTGTTTGGAGGTAAGTGGTAAATTGACTTACTTTTTTAATTTAATTTACTTCTAATTATTAAATTTATTAAGAGACAGAGGCTTAACCACTACCTCTAAGCCAAATTGCTTTGTTTCTGATCATTAAAGTAGCTACAATTTAGCCTGATAAAAATCCCACATATCATTTAGAAAAATATATTGTAAAAATTAATATAAATTTTTACAATCTTCAAATCAAGATATCGATAAAAATATAAAATTCTCAACTTTATAACAAAATTCCTGAAATATATACACAAATGGATATGTAACAAAAATAATTTTATCCCACAGCGAAAAGAAAATTACAATAGTTAAAGGTCAAATGCTGGCTTATCATATATTTAATTCATTCATTTTATTACTTCCACTTCCCGAGGATTTGCTTCTAATTCATTTTACAATCTGGGACAATATTATGATTATAAAATAATAAATTCTTCTCTAAATTTATATTCATCTATATATAACTAATAGATTATTACTTATTATTAATTAAATTAAGTTTTATATATAAAATTGAGATTGCTTATCTAATGATATTACTACAATAAAATTTATATGCAGTGGAAAATTCATTTTAAATTAAACTTTTAAAATTTTATTTTTTATAATGGAAAATGATTAGTTCAATTGAATAATATTTATAGAAAATATTTTTATTATTAGTTTTTATTACTAGTATATATAGTTATTTCATTTCGTAATTAAATGTTTAAGCTTATTTGATCCATTTGTTAAAACAATTTTTAAACATGATGATGTATAGTATAGTCTTGTTTTATATAGTAGTTGTATGCCAGCAAGTACCTTATGAAATGAAATACTACATAAATCCATGCTCCAGCCCAAGTGATCCATATGATTGCCTACAAACTTATGCAACAATTTATAATTAACAGAAAAATTTTAAAATGCATTTGATGCTATCTCTCTTGTTATAGTTTCCATTTACTAGTGTAAAAAGTTTTAGTTTTGATTTTAGTTTTATAGAATTCACAAACTGTACACAACTATTTTCTGCTTTCTTTGCATCTGCATTAGAACCTTCTATTTTCATTTATCTTTAATTTTTTCTTAAAAAAAAGATTAGAAAATTGCTTCTAACTTTTACACCATTACTTTTTCTCCGTAATGAATTTCATAATAAAAATAGACTGTGTGTACATTAATAATCAGAAACATCTTGTGTATTCAAAGGTTAACATTGCCATTTTCTATCTGTGAGAAAACAAAATTCTACATGTGTGTAATACAAAAACTACTATATTTAAAAACACAGGATGAACAAACAGATACATATTATAATTTCATTTTTACTTATATGCAATTAGAAAAGATTAAGTAATGTTTCAAAATAAAAATAATACACAAAACTCCCAATTATCCATGCTAATCAGTGCACAGAAAATCAGAAAACATGGATAATAGCCTTCTAAACTATAAAAAAGCCATTCTGAGGTTTTAAATGAACTACATTATATGTACAGTACAACACAACTAACACAATGCAATAAGTTTCGTAAGCTGAAATGTATATTTAGTCAATAATATAAAACGTAGATTTCTTTTTTCAAAAATATTGGGTAGAAATTTAAATTTTACAATTCAATTTTAAAATTTTATGTATAATTCTTATATCTTTTTCCAACTTACTGTGTTTTAACTTTAGAACTAGTGTGATATTTCTTTTTAGTGCTATAAACATCAGACTTGATGTTTATAGCACCAACTTTGCCTATTGCAAAATAATATTCTAAGGCTAATGATTCACCTCACTTCCATCCTTTAGAGTTGACAGTTGTGAGAGAAAGAGAAGCTGAATATCACTTATGATACTTTGTTATTTTACAGTAATTCTAATACCTTGATGATGCAGATAATCGGGAGTTTGGTGTATTTAAATAGATAAAGGACATGCAAAATAAAATTAACATTGATATTTTTGATGAATATAAAATATTTTGTTCATTAAAAATGTGATTATTATTAGTCGGTATGTTTAATTTTTCAAATACATATTTTTTACAATTCATTTCAGCTGAAATTTGTTTTATTAACAAACAAAATCAACTCCTGTAATCATAGCTGTAACATGAGAGTCAGAAGCAATTCCAACTCACTCCACAGCTGTGATTACAGTTACTGGACATGGTGTTGGTAAAAGTGGACCGACTCTGACTCCTAATAAATACAAAAAATTGTAGTATAAATAATATATGTTAAAATTTCTTATTTCACAGATAATAATTTATTATTTATATCCTATATTGATACACTAATAAAGAATTCAGAATCAAAGTTACTATAAACTGAGGAGTCAAAGTGTTTGTGTATGACTCCACAGTCCTGGCTCTAATTAATAATTGACACATTTTAAAAAATGATTAGTTATTACAAACACATCCATAAAAGTTCTTTATATTGTAATATTAATGTTAAATAAAAGTGTATACATATATAATAAGATGTTTATAACAATTTCAGTTTGTAACAATTCGGCAGAACTGCTTCTTAAAATATTTTGTTTGGAGAACCAGTTGTTAAAATTGTATCTGTAATATTTATTTTGGCAATTTATCACCAAAGTTTACATTTGTATAAGACTGCCAACTTTTTAATAGCTCAATGTAAACTTGAGCAATATAGCAATATGTGCAAGTGAGAACTTCTCACTATTACGATTGTAACTGGTCTACAACCACCTGTCACAATCAAGCATTTAATATATTTGATGTTTTCTGCTCAACTCAGGTGTGCAAGTGATAAATTCCAGGCACAAATATCTGTGTTTTTGGATCCAGGAAATGAGGACACTCCCACGATGATTCTGTGTAATTTTTGGGTTTCTGAAATTTTATAATTTCCAGGTAGGGAAAACACCATTTAGTAATTACCAAGAAATACCAGGATTTGTGAATTTTTTTAGTTTGTCTTATTTAAAAGTATCTGTAAACTGAAATAAATATTATATATAATAAGTTAAATATACAATGTTCAAAGCTAAATGAATTTTATTCTTATTTCTTAATTTAACAACATTTTAAAAAATCAAAAGTACATATATTTTTTTTTATCAGCAAAACAGCTTCTTAATTTTGTTAGTAATCCAAGACGGAAAAAATTCTTTCATTTTCAGTAGGTGTTGATTTAATAGATGAGTAATATAATATAATTGGCATTTTTTTTATAATACTTTTCATTCTACAGGCATACAGAGCCTTGTTTTGAAGCCCAACATGGGTTTGGCCATTTCATTTTGTATATTTTTCCCAACGTGCAGAGTGCACTGGTGTAAAAAAAAGAAAAAAACTGCAAGGCCCTGGCATAAACTTATAAATATTATTATACTTAAAATAGTCACTAATTAAACCAGTCATTAAATTATCTGAATCCCACCATGACATACATAGAATTTAGTTAAAATCAGTCAGAACATAAATTATATCCGATACATTTACGTCCATACGTTCATCTCGGACAATTCCTTATCATTTAAGTATATTACGAAACATATTTTCTATAATATTCAACAAAGTGTATAAGAAAATCAACGTAGCAACACTATTTCAATTACGTCGCCAAAATTATTTACGTACATCTTACTCTCCGGTAGATCATAGCTTTCATAATGTATTCGTTAAAGGAATAAAAGCTTGTTTACTGTGTTATTGCATCACTGTCTGTAAATAAGTGATGATGTCGATTACTCTCTTCCTGGCAATGGCTTATCTGTGACAATTGTTTTACAGATTCATGTAAGTACCTAAATTTGTATATTTGAATACAGTATATGTAAATGAACACATGTACTTGTAGCTTAATAACATATGAATTAGTATTTTTGACATGATTCTGATTAAATATTAACAGATCTTCAGTGTGAAAATTCATATTACACGCCAATAATTATAAATTACCTGTAAAGACTAGTTATGATTTAAAAGATGATATAAAATTAATCATTAATTTGAATTTCAAATGAATAATAAAAAAGATCTTTTTCTTTACCTAATTCGATACGTCAAACGCAATATTCAAATTATTCTGACGTCACCTTTATCCTTAAAATATAAACATTGAAGTATTTATATACAATAAATCGATCTTTTCTTCGACATATGTGAAAATACTTTGATGTAAACTCAACTTAAAAACCAGCCACCAATAATAACCAACAGTTTTACCCTTCTCGAACTTTCTAAGATCATCTGTTACACCGGAACGTTCGGATATTCGGTTTGGTTTATACGGTTTACTCCGAACGCTGCCACTTCGATTGTACTTATTTAGTATTAAAATCGATGGTGTACTCGGTGCGAGTTTCTTTAATAGAGCGCACAGAATGTAATTTTCGAACGGTACGAAAGAATTTTTCCCGCTTAAATTATTTGCGATACTTCTGATATAATATAAACAGTTCAAATATTTTAGTCACTTTTAATAATTATCAGTAATAAATAATTTCTAATATTTTCTCATTTTTAGTAACTATGATTTTATATTTAATTTTTTAAAAATTAAGTATGAAGTCTGGCTGCCAGGTGGCAATAGTAATATCGGGCACGCTTCAATTGCTAGGGCGGGCTGGCCACATGGTTTTCCGGGTTTTCTCCACGTCTGTAACGCTTGAATAGGAGCCATTAATCTTACTTATCCTGATATCGGTTGGGTAGTGAGAGACGGAGCCCGACATACATCAGAGGCAGATTGCCCATAAAATTTATTCTCGGGATTTTTTTTTTATCCGTCCGGATTTGATCTTGAGTTACCCAGAGCGGTAGGCTGACCTTTAACCGCTTCGGCCATTCGACCGACTATTAAAGGTTTTCTTAGTGCCCGTAGGATGGGAAGAGTAAAAAGTGAATGATCAACGAATTAAGTGATTTATTGTTAAATTATTAATTCAAAAAAGTAACATAAAATTTCTCACTTAGCACTGAAAAAAAAACCGAAAATGATTGTCTGGCTCGAGTTTAAAGTAATGAAATGAATAAAATAATAAGAGAAAAACAAGAATTTCATATTAGAACAATTGAAATTGAGTGTAACCTTCCAATTCTTTTAATTTTTTCTAAACATTTCTTAAATTATTAAAATCTGTAAAAAGTTTTAAATTTAACACGTTTATTATTAATATTTAGCAAAATTTTATTTATTTAATTTAAAATATTGTATATGCTCTCCACCTCAGATTATTAGTGGCTTGCTCCTGTACAGTACATCATACTTTTCCTTTAACAATAGAATCGTGCCTGTCATCTATTAAATTAACTGCTTTCAGGGGAAAGTTTTGAATTGAAATAACGTGACTTTCGATTTGCATCGGACGCTTATATATTGTTAATCGGAGCCTCACGCCACTAAGGTTTCCATATCTAGTCTCGGATTTCATCTATCTAACTCTGTTCTGGAAAATTAAGGAAAGGCTTACGGACGACGGACGACAGTGGGAATTTATAGGTCTACAATTTTTTCAAATTGCAGCCCAATAATAATATAATTTTTAGATACTGTATTGCATTATTCAGTGCGGCAGTCGTACTAGGGCGCTTGTCCTTTTTTAAGCAGGCCCTTGTACTTCGTGAACATTTAAATTGGACTTTATGTACTGTACTTCGGCCAAAAATTGGGAAAATTATTGAAAAGTTTTCTTGCGCTGATTACGAATATATAGGTTATATTTAGTGCATTTAAGCGTTCTGCAGATATTGCGCCACAAAGTCGCGCTTTGCTCGTACAAAACTCCATAGACGATGGCGCCTCCATGGATGATTGAGATTCAAACTCGGGGTACCAGTTAGCACCATGGCATTTTTTAATTTACGACTACGCCCTTGCTTTTATTGACTTAATTTTTTTATTTGCAAATATTTTATTTTTGTAGCTTTAACATAAAGTAATATTTCGATCATTCTAATAAACTATTCATGTAATATTCGATATTTTATCACTTAATTCTGTAATTTTATAAAACATTATGCATTTACTCTGTATATAACTTAATCAATTGCTTCTACAATTAAGCGCAAGGGGGCGTGCGTGTTGTCTCTCCATGCTTATTTTCTGTCAGAAGTTATCTTTAAAACTAACAGTCAATAATATATAATTTTTGGTAAATAAAACTGAATTGGCAGTGCAATGGAAGTAAGAAACTTATTTATGCTATGTTTATTACATATATATGTATAATAGTGCTTGTTTTTCAATATTAATTAGTTTCAAAGTATATATTACATAATAATATTGAAGAAGGCCTTTTGTTAATGGTAATATTACAGTGATTTCTATTTTGAAATATATAATTCCCCAAATGATGCAAAAGGAAACGGAAATTACATTTGATGTCCTTATGAGTGACACCATTATAACAGATATAAAAATGTCTTCATACACTTGTACAGCTGTGGCAAGTATCATGACCATTTAAACACATTCTTATTTTTTATCTCCAGGTGCAATACACTAAACTATGCATGTATATTTTCACCACTTAAGCTATGTCTGATACAGATAGGATTGTAAGTAGAGGCTGTGTGGAGAAAAACATTAAAAAGAATCAAGAATTGAATCCATCTTGTTTAAAAGATTGTGATTATCAATTGATGTACAGTAGCCGTTGAACAAAATTGAATGAATGCTTAATATTATTAATATTTATAATTTCAATCAGTCTTTAAACGTTTATTGGTAGAAGTTTACTATCTGGGACCATCGTGGCCGCCCTTCGGAAATCTCGAGTACAGACGCATGTTCTAACCTAACCTAGCCTATTCTAATAATTGGGTTGGTAATAATTATGGTAATTTATTAGAATAGTTTAGGTTAGGTTAGAACGTGCGTCCTATTGTTTCCTTTCTTCTGTTTGCTGAAACCGACCATTTCTAATTGCACCTGTATTCGAGATTCTGGAAGAGTAGCCATGATGGTCTCAGATAGTAAACTTCTACCCGTTTATTGCATTAACTGATAGAGACGAATGAATGTTTGATAAAATTTGAGTTTCAACATAAATTATCCCTCTGTGGATATTATCCAATATGCAATTTGTAAAATTTTTATAGGAAGACGATCACTCAGTTTACATACAACATAGGGGCATAGGAAGGGAGAAATAGTCGTCCAGCATGAAGGAGAGATAGGTTGTCTTATTAAGAGAAAAAGTAATATCTTAGGGATTGCTTTATCATTCCTCTATAGAAAAGTCTATTGGTTTGCTCTGACAGTGTTACATGATAGTGGATTATTTGAAATAAGAATTATATTTATAGCATTAGCAGCAAACACTTGTTTGGATATTTAGTAGTCATGCAATAAAATCTCATTCATCATTGGGGTGGGTAACACAAAGATTGTGGTGGTATGAAGCGACCAGATCCTGAAGTGTAAAAAGCATGACATTAGGCTGGACACTACAACATGTCAATGATTCCTGCCAATGATTATCAGTTTTGTAGCTTTCTGACGTCATTGATGACAGATAATAGAAACAATGAATGAACATTTTACTTATCCATGTACTGTACTTTTGTTTACAAAATAATGACCTACAGATATAGGTAATTATTTTGATGAGGGCCTCTAAAGGATGACTGAAAACGTTTGAACATTAAAAAAGACCTACAGAGATAGTGAGGTAGTGACAATGAACAATTAATTACAGCTTATAGTATAGTTTTACTTTTTCCTCTGTTTTTTTAACTCAGATAATTAGCAAAAATCATAAGATTCCTTTTATAAAAATCTGCAACACCACAGTGCTTGTTTGTTGTATACATCCACTGTTCTTTGACACAGTTGCCAATTGGACTGCTGTTTCTGTAAATTGGATATTAAAATTTTTGTATTATATCTTGTATGTGATTCAGTTTTTATACACAGTTTATGCAATGAATATTGGCTATTTTTGATTGTAATTCTGAAACATTCCAAAAGCAGGATATTTTTCTTAGTTTTAAAAATGAGGACATCATATTAAAAAGCAAGACTATCCTACCTAATTCAGGACTTGTCAGTAGTACTATGATAGTAGTACTAAAGAAAAGAATAATACTTTTTCCATTGCTGTAGTAAATGTAGACTATCTGCAATAGTTGTACATAGTTACATATTACTACAGTAAAGTCTACATGTCTTGTAACGAGTTTTTGAATTTTTTTAATTCACAAACACAAGGTGCGTTATTTTTTCAACACTAGGCGATATTCCATTTTATTCAGTTGATATGGGTTACATGCATGGTACCACATTTCGGGTAATGCCTTTCTTCAGTCAGCATAGGGCTTTATCTAACACAGAAGCCATACACATTCGTAGGACAGGCGTAATGCTATGCATCCACAAAGGTTTCGGAGCTTTCCTACAAATTTGTAAAATTTTCCCTCCAATATTCTTCCTACAACAAAGCTTTAAAATTTCTTGTATAAATAAAAGTTTTACCAGTGTAGGGTTTACCTGGGAAACAATTTCTTTACAAGGAATTCTGAAATTTCACAATAAAAGTTTTTCTATAAAAGATTCGTTTACTTTTGATACATCAATTAAAGGATAATAGGCCAATAGACTTGAAAAGTCGTATACAACGAATCATTTAGCGTTACACAATTGGTAACCTCGCTCTCATTGAGTTACAACGCGGGTTCCTGTGGCAGCTGCTCTTGATGACTCTTCGTGATGGTCTCATTTGGTGATCTTTGTTTGGATGCAATGAAATCTGTCATTTTGATTATGATGATCCATTTTGTTCTTCTGAAATTGTGTTGTTTAATTCTGTTAATTCACAAACACATTAGTTAATTCACATACACATTTAATTGATGTATCAGAAGTAAATGAATATTTTATATAAAAAAAAAACTTTTATTGTGAAATTTCGGAATTCCTTGTAAAGAAATTGTTTCCCAGGTAAACCCTACACTGATAAAACTTTTGGGTATACTATAGATTACCACCTATGGAATTTCAGGACTTTGATTATATATTTGAACTCGGGACCGAGACGAGTTCAACGGTACCCTATTTTTGGACCGGAGATTTGGAAATGTTGAGTCAAATTATTCTAGAATCAATTAATTTTATGGAAGAAAACCTTTCAAACAGCTGTAGCCCCTAAACTGCACACGTGCCGGGCTGTGATTGGCTCATATATTTAAGGGATTTGTACAACACAGATTCATATAACATGGAACATATCTACCGTGTTATAGGGGGGTCTAC
This sequence comes from Centruroides vittatus, assembly GCF_030686945.1. Taxonomy (NCBI): domain Eukaryota; kingdom Metazoa; phylum Arthropoda; class Arachnida; order Scorpiones; family Buthidae; genus Centruroides; species Centruroides vittatus. The sequence goes on along the minus strand of NW_027122609.1, from coordinate 206,022 downwards.
TGTATTTTGAGCCAAACACTGGTCTGAATAATGTGTTTTTTATTTTATGTACAAACAGCATATTATGATAATTATCTATATACAACTTTTTTCAACATTTTTGAGTTGTTTAAATGTCTGCATTAATGAAAGTTGAAACCAAAAACTGCACACACTATCAGTTACTTCACTACATTTCTTCATTACATTTCTTAAATAACTCCATTTTTGTAATTAAGAAACATAGTGAAGTAGTTGTCAGTGTGTGTAGTATCATAATTTTCAAAAATTGTAGACCTATAAATTTCCACTGGTATTGTCTATCTGTCTGTTCTCCCTTAATCTCGAGAATGGTGTTAGATAGATGAAAGTTGAGACCAGATATGGAAAGCTTAGTAGCAGGAGGCCCTGGTTAACTATATATGAACTTCCGATGCAAACCAGAAATCACATTATTTCAATTCAAAACTTTTCCCCTGAAAGCAGTTAATAGATGATCAGCACAACTCTATTGTTAAAGGAAAAGTATGATGTACAGGGGCAAGACACTACAGTACTAACTTGAGGTGGAGAGCATATATATATATATATATATATATATATGAACTTTGATTTGGACCAGAAGTCATGTTATTTCAATTCAAAAGTTTTCTCCTGAACAGAGTTAGATAGATGACTGGCATGACTCCATTGTTAACAGGAAAAGTATGATGTACAGGGGTGAGACACTATTAAAATTGAGAGCATTGTAATGAAAAATCACAACCTGACATTGTGTCAATGTTTTAACTTTGATTAAACTATTAAAGAACTCAAAAATGTTCAAAAAAAAGATATAGTTTTTATGGATGATAATTATAATATGCTGTTTGTTAATTGTGGGGTACCTAATGGGGGTATTCAAACTATCCCACCCCTGCCACCAGTTGTGGGGTTCGGGGCCATTATAATTTATATTATGCACGTTTTGGTTAGAGTCCTGTCACCAGGTGTGTTTTACCAGACACACCACCAATTGAGACGAAGTAAATGACTGAGGCGCGAGGGTAAGAGTCACTCTGAAGTCCAGGAATGAGCCTCTCAGGAGGAAGAATACAGAGCTGACTCCTGTATTCTTCCTCAGATATAATCAATTAAAGGGAATTTATTAGCAAAAAAAAAAAAAAAAACTGAAAGTTTAGAAGAAGTTATCAAATCTGATTTTTGGAAATTTGCCTATCTTTATCTATACAACGAGGGGAGTACCTAAGGGGGGGTATTCGAACTACGCGACTCACAACATACCAGGTAAACAAGATGTTTTCTCTTGTCTGTTCAGACAGTCGGTCAGTCTCTTGATCCTGTTTCACTCTCTCTCTTTCTCTGTGTCTTTCTCTTTGTCTCTCTGGTTCTCCTCTGTCCTGGTTCTGTCTGACTGCCTCTTGGTCTACCACCTCTGGTCTACTCTCTTGTCTGTTGTCCTGAGTCTGCTTTCACTTACTGTCTGTCTTGAGTCTTTTTCTCTCTGATTCTCTGTGTCTCTGAGTATGAGAATGATACTGCTTTTTGTTGAGCTGGAGCTGTCTTTTTAAATACTTCCAGCATGATAGGTTCATCATCCGGTGATGAGTTATTGACAGTGTTGTCATCGTAGCTGAAATGATTGGTTTTTGTTGTTTGTTTATTTGGTAATGACATCTAGCTTTTGTAGAGTCGTCATTGAGTTGATGTGACTCATCTTGTTTTATCAATGTAAATAGCAAATACAAATTTCTTCTCATACAGCAGAATTGTAACTAATTATAAGCTATCCAATTTGTTAAAATTTTTGTAATTAAGTTATACAGCATGTTATTTAAAAGTTAAACCTTTTCATTAATGAATATTGTGTCAATGTTAAACTAAATAATTAAGATATATTATATGGAACTAATATGTTGTTATATGATTGTGATTGGTTAATAATTGAAACACCCCATGTAACAGGTTCAATCCTATTACAATAAACATTACTTACTTACTTACATGACTCATCTTGTTTTTGGGGCAGTTCTCATCATTACTCATTGATTGCTTTGTCCTCTTTCTCATGGCATGTTGTGAGATTTGTACAATAAACTGTTTTATTCTAATTCATTTATTTAAATCATTTTAAGTTGGTATTAAAATTTGGAAAAGGGGGAGTCCCTAGATTGGTAAAATAGGTGAATTTCCTCTTACTACTTCGGTTGTTGTTTAAGATACAATTAAAGTTCACGCGAATACATAATTAGCAAAACAAAAGTAAAAATAAGTGATTAAGCAAAATTTATTATATTACAAATGTTGTAAACAGCAGTTCACAAATGCTAACATCGAGGCACTCCTGGAGGGGGGGAAATGGTGGTCCTCACAAAATAAATAAAAAAACACATGAATATGAAGAATCGGATCAGCGTTTGGCTCAAAATGCATAATTAATCAAAATGTGCTTATAAGAATTGTTTTCTGAGTAAGTAGTCTTGTGTTAAAAATTGATTTGATGAGAACAATGATTCCATGAGTTTTTTCTCAATTAAGATTACTTTTAATCATTATTGAGTCAGCCAAGAAAATACATAACAGCATTTTATGGTTTGTGATATACATTAAACATAGTTATGCTTAGTATAATGGAAAAGACTACTACTGTCAAAATGAAATAATTTACCAAAATTGACTTTGGATTGTATTGTTATTTAGAATATATTCCTGATTGAGAGACTGTCCATTAATGCTTAAATGTTTTTTTATGTCTAGAAGTGATAAAGTCAATGATTAAAAGTCTGTTTAAGTAAGTAAATTCAATTTTGATAGGTGTGCAAGTGCAAATTCTTCCCACTAAAATAAATATAATATTTCAAAATTAAAAATGAATGATAAAAAAAATGAACAACTATTTCAAATTTATTTGTTTATCAAGATATTTCATCCTACATACAATTTATAGATGCTTTCTAGAATAAAAGTAATTTTTTTTTATTGAGAATGAAAATATAAATTCCATATATTTGGAAAAAATTAATTGCATTTGTGTTGTTGTTTTTTGTTACAAAAAATATACACAAAATAAGGATGGGGATAAGTGATTGCAGCAGATATCTGAAGGAGAATGAAGCTTTAATATGCTTGAGAAATAGTGATTTGTTGAAACAATCAAAATTTATAGATATAGCTGATAAAAGATTATAATTTTAATAAAGAAAATTCATACATTTTTGCTTATATGTTCCTCCATATTAGTGAAATAAAATTGTGATTCTGATATCCAGAAGTTGTTCCTTTGTTATCTCTTAAATGATACAATGGCTATAATTTTTTGGATAATTTGATCATATAACAGAACCGTAGCAGGTTGTCATTTAAAATGTTTTGTTCTTTAAATGTTTTAAAAACATTTTGTTTCAATTTATACTTAAAGAAAAAGAATAGAAACAGTACACAGATATTTCTTTGCCGTTTTATTAAACATCTTAATATATTTAATTCCTTAGATTTTTTTATTTTAATTGCATCACAGATGCTATTCAGATTTTGTTTTTCTATCATCAGAGTATTATTAAGTGATAGTATAGAAATATAAGATTGGTAATTAAATGCAAGTTTGCAAAGTAATAAGACATATCCAGAGATTATTGTTCGTATTGAATTTGAGATTAGTTTACAGAACAGGCTGTTACTTTAATGCCATATATGACTCATGGTCAGTAAATATTTTTTCTTTCATAGAACCTTAATGATAATATTAAAGTATTCTCATAATTAAAATACCGTTAAAAAGAAAATTGAATTAACCATCAACAAAACCTGACTTCAACTCCTCAAATTTTAAGTCATTAATTCTGATTCTAACTATTTCATAAAAGCTCAATATACTGTATATTTAATAATAATAAACCAAATAAAATGGCAAATTATACCAAAATAATAATTTATCAAAGCCACATGACTCATCAGACAACTTTTTACACTTATACCTATATTTAAGTTTAAGTCTGATAAAAATAATTAGTCACTGTAGTTGCCTTTTGCTTTTTTTTCCTTTCTTTGTTCTCCATATTTTATTTTTTTAAATTTTATCTTACATATACTTGGGAAGGTCTTCTGACAATGGATTTCTATTTCCCAATGATGTTAATCTGCATTGTACAGTACAATAAAATAACCATGATAAATATAAATTAACATATTTTACATTAAAAGTAAATGTGTGCAGGAGTTTCTTCCTAAATTAAAATCAATATTTGTCAGCTAGGAATTGCATGGTGCTGTATCATATTATGGCACTATGTTTATATATATATATTAACATATATACATGTATAATAAGGTATAAAATATATAAATGTAAGAATTTATATATTAAAAACAACAATATTAAAAAATGAAGAAAGCACTGTATTACTGGCCAATTACATATTATGTAAAATGTATCGACATGATCTCTTATATTGTATAAAATCATAATGTAGAATATGTTCTACTGGACTAGAATGTGCAGTGTTACGATAAAAGTAAGATCTGTGGGATAATGCTAGATGATAATGAGGAGTGTGTAGGCATGTATAATTTATTTAATAATGATGATGATAATAAAAAATCAGAAAAATATATGATGGGGCAGAAACAATCTTTAAAAACAATAAAAACTAAAACCTTAAAAATTGTTGGTTTGCTTTACTCCTTAACTGCCTTTTACCAGAGACAAAGAACTTGACAGACCTTTACATTGCTATATGATTATTGTGCTTTCTTTGGCCTTGGAGACCATGGCATTTTCCACTGGGATGATTCTGCCTTTGTTTACATTCATAACTGTAGACCCATCTTGGTGTGGCTGTTTAGTTTGTAGGTTTTAGCATTTCTTGTTTGTTTTTTCTTTCTTTTAGAACCTTTTAATCTTAATCTATTATCTTGGGTGGTGAGGGCCACTTTGCGGAATTGCAAGAATAATGAAGGCAATGTTACCTGAGGGTATGTGTGAGGAGTGTAGGACTCTTTTTGGCTGGTTTTTGTGGAGTGAGATGAAGAAGATAAGTGTTTAGTGTTGTCAAGTATGCGAGAGATGAGTGAAACTAAATTGGAGTGAGAAAAATTTATGAATGTATTGGAGTGATGGCATAGTGAATCTCGGATGTAGAAAAAAGGAAGACAGAAGCACAAAGTGAGTCTAAGGAAGTTCCACATGGCTCCTCATGGAAGCTGAATAATGTTTGTACATCCTGGGTATTTTATTTTTTTCTATCAGCCATCTTACTATTTCTTGTGTGTACCCTCTGATCTCCTTTTCCCCTTAGCATAAGTTAGTTTTTAAGGATTAGTTATAAGGAAACTCTTATATATTACTCTAGCTCAGTTCCTTTGCATATTTTTGTAGTGCTCTGCTACTATTTGTGTATATTAATTTCTTTGTATGCTAAATTTTCTGTTATCCATGTTGGGTTTTTGCTTTTGTCACGCGTCTATGTATTTTCTGTCGTGTCACGTACCACCTCTTGGGTGGATGTTGTTGATTGGCTGATAGTTGACTGTTCAATGGACCACGTGATAGGAGGCGGAAGTTCTGGACAGCAGGAAATATAAAAGGGAAGGACCCCACAAAAAGGCATCTTTTTTTTGTCCTTTACCTGTGTGGTTCTTGGACACCTGGGTTGGAGAAGGTAAGGTCGCCATACATGCCATTGACGAAGGATAGAAGATTAGTGAGTTGGAGACGAAATCGACTTGCATCTGCGTGAAGATACTATAAGGAGCGCAATCTCCTTTTCATGCAGAAAGATCCTTTAAGGTTAGAATCCCTTACTATGGTATTTCATCGGTAGTAACATTTTTCTGACATGTGCTCATCAACTCCTTTTGTTAAGTGATATGGACTATCGCATGATTATGAAGAATTGTACGCATACAGATCAACGATGTATACTCACCTTGTAAATAATTGTAAAATAACTATCGGACCTGTAATTAGTTAGTTAGTGAGTAGATGTTATTAATTTTTTTGTATTATTAATCAATACTTGACCGATAACTATCGAGACACTATCATCTGTTAATTGCTGTATGTACATGTATCTTGACTGTTATAAATTGTTTCATCCATCTATTGGTTTTGAGGTGTGTTATGTTGTAAGGTCCTCAGACACTCTTACCCCACTTAAGGTTGGCATTATTTCAGTACTTCCTAGACACTACATTTTGCAATATTGTGTAATTGTCCTGCCGACATTTCAGATTTTGGGTGACCGCCTATTATACTGTTTTAGAGTTGGAATCCATCAGAATCTGTATCTTTTACGTGTCAATAAATACTTTTTCCACTGTCTGCTGTGCGTGAATCTGTCTGTATTTGCCCTTGTTAACAGTATTTTCATTCATAACTTCACACTGGTTATAATCTTCATGAAATCAGGATCTGTCATGTTCTGCCAAATCACTAATGCAACAATAACAGTGTATACATGCAACTATCATGACTGTTTGACAGTGACTGCAGGTAGGACAGGCTTGCCAAAATTCACACACATGTGGTAAGATTTAAGATCACCTGATGACATAGTCTCCTCCCAAGGTTTCAAATAGTTGCAAAAAAGACGAAGTACTTATGGTTATTATGAGAGGAAACATGAAGACCCACTCCATTTAGTGATAAAAACTATTAAAAATTTATGAGAATTCAGTAAACCCCACTAACTAGGTCTAAGTGTGTGAAGGTTGTCAAAGTTAGCGGGGTGCTTTCTCTGATGACATGAAAAGTGAGAGTATAGATGCACAATATAGTAATTTATTACGATCAGCTCTATATAGAAGTTTTATTGAGTTATGATTATACTGCTGTATTTATTATAAGAAATAATCTCCAAAATATACTATTTAGTAAAAATTATTTGGCTATAATAGTAATATAAAAAATATGTTAGGCTTACACAGGTGGCAAAAGTCATTAATTATGAATCAAATATACCAAAGAATGTGAAACAAAATATTTTAAAAATGTACATAGATAAAATTAAAAATAGAACCAGTTAAATAGAGGATTAATGAAGGGAAACACAAAAAATCATAAAATCATTTCTATTGAATGATTATCCAAAAAATTATTAGATTGATGGTTAAATAATGCATTAAAGAATGAAAACATTAAAAACAATGAAAGAAAGTTTATGAAATTTATTTCTATTCCAAAAACTTTTGAAAGAATAAAAAATGTATAAAAAGAGAAAATATCTTTAATACCAGAACAAAATAATTTAATCAAAAAATGCTTATATTCTAGCAAAAAAAAATAATGGAAGAAGGAGTTGTATATTCCTTTGTGTGCAGTTGTGATTAAAATAAAACATGTGAGAGAAACAAAAAGAAAGTTAACAACACGTGTAAAGGAACATGTTAGATCGATAGAAAGTAATTATGCAAATTCAGCTGTGGCTAAACGTTGTAATCAAGAAGGATGTGAAATACTAATAAATTCTGTAAAAAAAGAAAAAATAAATTTAAAAGACAGTTATATGAGCATATTTATATAAAAAAGACAAAGAAATAGAATTAATGCAGTTTAAGTAAAAAAAAAAATCCATCATTGTGGAATAGTTATATTTACATTGGGTACTATATCCCAAAAGAATTTAAAATTTCTGAAGAGTAGAATACTGAACTGTTATGGAATGAAAACTAGATGCAAGGAAGGTGCACTTTTGGTGTTTGTCTTTATTGCTATTTAGGAACTGTATCATTTTATTTAAGTTTTAAAAGTTTAAAATACATTATAAATTTATTGTATATTTTATAAGGATGTAATTTATTGTATAATATTTTTAGAACATTGTTTCTGTTCAGTAGATTTATAGAGAGTCCAAAACACAAAAAAATAAATAAATAAAAGATGCCTTCAGGTAAAACAGATGAAAATAAAGAAATACTATTTTAATTTTGACTACTGCTACCTCTTTGTGTCCAATTAATCACACCAGTATAATAAGTCCTATTAATATATGGAAAGTAGACAATAATAGTTTTATTAATTCTGATAACAATAAACCGGTATCTCTCGGATTTTTTTCAAATGCATTATTAACTGAGCAAGCTATCTTGATAAACTCATTCTGGTTTGCTAAATACTGTATAATTTTATCTTGAGAACAATTTAAATATGAAATGTTAAGTTAATAAACAATTTACTTGTAAGTTGTATACTAAAACAATAGCATTATTAGATTACTTATAAACCTCTCGAAACCTGACATTATTAATGAATGCCAAATGATTGCCGTGATGCATCAGGCTATTTTTCCACTACTACTAATAATTAAATTTCAAATAATTTGTTCCTAGAGGTAGGCATTAGGTGCCATCTCTAGTAGAAATATAATTATTAATAGGAGTGGAAGAATAGCCCAATCCATTACAGCAATCATTTGGCGTTGATTAATTAGTTTAGTCATAATTTTTACAAATTTAAATACTTTATCAGTATTTAAACATTAAATTCATCTGTTTATCAATTAGTTGACTATTATACATTAGTCAAAATTTAGTCTTTTCTGTATCTGCAAATATAATAAAATGCAATAAAGTGACTGAAATTGTGTTTCAAATTAAATTAAATATAATTAACAACCTAAACCTTAAATTAAATGATATGTTTAATGTAGCTCGGTTTATTACAAATTCACATAAATTCAAAATTACGTAGGTTTATTTTTGGTTGCCATACAGTAGTATTCTGTCTGAGTCTTTGATTTCTTCTTTGAATGGATATATTAAATATTAGAATCAACACTTTTGAATTTTGTTTATAATTTAATAGTTTGTTTTTATCTGTTTTAAACCATTAATTAATAAAATTTTAAATTATTATTAGTGACATTTTAAGTTTGTTTATGAAATATCAACATTATTATAGTAAACAGATTGTAATTATTTCATCTTTTCTTTATTTTTAGCTTGAGGTGTTACATGTAAGAACTGGTAAAAATATTGTTACATTGTCAAATGTAAGTATTTGTTGTATAAAGTTTGATTAATAGATTTAATATTTCTTGCTATTTTTATAAAAATTCTTTTTTTTTATGGAAAATATGTTTTTATACATAATACAGATTTGTATTGTAAGCATATTTAGAAAATTCAATTTGAATTATTTAATGATTCATGTTAATTGAGAAAAATCACTAAAGAATGAATCGTGTTTCATTCAAAAACATTCAAAATGATTCATTTTCTTTATTTTGAATAAATTTTAAAGAACAGTAGAAGTCTTATTGATTAATATATATAAGTTCAAGTTTGTAAGATTGTTCAAATTTATAGAATTATATTAGCAGACATGTTAAAAGAATACAAATTAGAACATTTCACTCCCGTAACTTAATAATAATAGAAACCACATAATGATTCACTATATACAGCTCATAAAATTATCAGGTTCTTGACTTGAGAATGGTTGTTTCCTTATAATTTTATTGTTTGTTTACTAAAAATTTTATAATGTCAGTAAACTGTAACAAACACTTGAGTCATTTATATCTTGTTAAGATTTCTAGTGGATGCTAAGAACCTATTATTATTAAATAATATAGGTTTATACTGGCCCAACAGTGGCCGAGCAGTTCTGTCACTAAACACTGGGAGTTCGGTCGCAGGTTTGCGACGCGTTCGAATGGACTGGCCACAAGGAGTTTTCTGGGTTTTCTCCATGTTTGTAACACCTGTATAGAGGCCGGTTTCCCTTACAAGACCTCCCGGAAGGCATTTTCTCCTCGCGTAACATCGCGCCCCAGAAAAGGCAACAGGAAACCACTCTGGGTATAACTTTCCCTAGAAAACACCTTGGTGCATTATTAACCACCTCACTAACCTATGCCAGGTGTCGCCGACGTCAGGAATCTGATATGGCACGCAGAGAGAGAGAGAGGTTTATACTAGCATATACAACAACCTGATACACTTACAGTACCAAATGATCTGCTGAATTTTTTATCAGACTGTATTAATTAGTCTAAATAATGTATAACCGAATAAAAATAAAAAATTGTTTGGCACTACTCTTTGAATAAAATTAAAGATTTATAATAAATAATCATATTACTTATTTCAATTTATTATTAAATAATTTCAATATTTTTTTCTCAATTTAGCATATTATTATTTTTTTAATGTAAATAAATCATTATTACTTTGATACAAAAAAATTTCTCAGTGATTTATTGGATTAACTGGATTATATTTTGATTTACCTATTTAAATCAGTGTAATTAGTAGACAAATTTCTAATATGTCAATGTTTAAACTTTGAGATATTTTTATTTTCATTTCTATAATTATGGTAATACAGTTCAGTTATAATTTATTTAGATTTCTCCATCTGCAACTATACATGAAGTCAAAAAGGAAATATATAAATTGAGTAAGTATAAATTTTCAAATATTTTAATTAAAAATAAATATAATTTATTAAAAATGTTTAAATTTTAGGGAGAAAATATTATCCCGAAAGACAAGCTTTAAAAACAAAACCTTGTAAGTAAATACCTTTCAAAAATATTATTGTTCTGTTGACGTTATAAAAAATTTAATTCTTTAGAATCCAGTTCTTTTTCATTACTTGAATAATATATATATTTTTGCATTATTAATTTTTTAAAATTCACTTTTCATTATGTTTTCTTTGTTTATTAATAAAAGTTTTGATGTGGAATTATCATGATAGACTTATCATAGAAGTTGATCTTCTAATGTAGACAAACAATTTTATTGGAAGTTTTTCTTTATTGTTATATTATGTTCTTTATAATTGTTTAATTCTATAACGAACATTGTAACTATTGTGCATTTTTGAATAAGATTTGTAAAATTGAAATCTTTTATCTTGAGTTAAGATAGAATAAGCAAATAATGTATCTTCATATTTGAAATATATTCCTAATACTTCATTTTTGAGTATTTTCAATTATTATACTATATACTATATTTTTTTTTCTATAATTCTTTTTTCTATAATTCTTTTTATTGTTTATACATAATAAAATATTATTTTATAGCTGGAAAATACTTAGCTGATGAAAATGTTTTAAAAACACTAAATCTGCAAGATGGCCGTTTGTTATATTTTAAAGATTTGGGTCCACAAGTTGGTTGGAAAACTGTAAGAAATTTTTTAATAACTATTGTTTTTTAGATATAAATTTTATTTACATTAAATATTTTAATAAAACAAATTTTATCAAAGTTTTTAATGGAAATGCAAAACAGTTTCCTCTCAGTTGCAAATAAAGCTTTGTAAAAACTTCAAATGTTCACATCATATAAAGATCTTTTATTTGTTTTGTTTTGTGTAAGAGTTGAGAGCTATGGATTTCTAGGCTATGGATTTCAAATACTAGGCTATGGATTTCAAATACAGAATAAATATAATAATTTTAATAATGAAGAATTGCTTTTATTTTAATTGAATTACAAATTGTTCACTTTCCGAATAATTTAAACGATTCATTTCTACACGAAGATTACATAATTCTAATCTTTCAATGGCTTAATAAGTTTAAATGTTACAATTGTGATTGGTTTTCTTTTGAGAATGCAATTAAATAAATTTACTGTTATTGAAGGTGTTAAATACATAATGGTTATCCGAGATATCAATAATTTGGGTGTTTTATTAAAAATGTATTAAGTAATGTTAACAAATGAATCTGTATCAAAGCTGACATAGGTAATATGTGTAGTAGACTGACAAATATTTTCCTTCCTGATACATGATTGCATTTAACATAATAAAAATTTAACATAAATATTAAACACTAAAATTTTTTGATAAATCAGAAAATGTTTTCTGTTACATTAATTCTATATATATTACTATTTCAGGTATTTCTATGGGAATATTTTGGTCCTCTTGTGTTATATACAGTAACATATTTAAGACCTGCATTTTTATATGGAAGTTCAGCAGCTTTAAAACCTAAACATTTTGTTGTTCAGTATGTATAATATATTCACATTATTTTTCAACTTAATATATAATATTTAGCTAGAAAAAATGTTTAATTTCTTATGCATTAAATAATTGTATCTAGTGAATAATAATTTATTATAAGAGAATATTTTACTTTATTTGATTCTAAAATAGAGATAGCAGCTAAGTCACATACTTCAGGTGTTTTTCCAATCTAGAGAGTGCTCTATAGAACCAATATGGAAGGATAGAGAAGCAAAAAATAAACAAAGGGAATCTCCTGCGGAGATTAGAGAATATTATTTTTACTATAAGATTAATACAATATTTGAAAGTTGAATTGTATTCTGATGGAAACATTTTTCAATTTTTAGAAAAATTTAGTTCTTCTTTTTTAAATTTTTATTAATAGTCAAAATACTGTATTTTTCAGTGTATAAGATGACTGGGCATATAAGACAACCCCCGACTTTTACAGTTAAAATATAGAGTTTGGGATATACTCGCCCTATAAGACGACCCCCGACTTTTGAGAAGATTTTCCTGGGTTAAAAAGTTGTCTTATACACCGGAAAATGTATTAATTTTTTAAGTTTAATTCCAAATTAAAAAAATATATTTCCATATTTATTTGGATTTGGTTATAAATGTTCTAAAAGTGTATAAGTTCATTTATTGTAGTATTATGCAGTTATCTAAAGTATATAATAGGTCAGCAACCTCTGGTATGCATTCCGAGCATGGTATGCAATAGGTTTTAGGTAAATCTCTGTGGGCATTAAATGAAACATTGTTTTTAAGTACATAGTACCAGAGGCTAATTTTCACTATATGATTTCATTCAGCAAAATTGATCTGTACAAAATGTTGCAGGCATTTATGGTTGTCAAAATTATGGAACAATGATTAGACCTCATTCCTACTTTGATGAATGGACACAGACACTTGCTTACAGATAGACTTCATCTACCAACAGCTAATAGGAAACATTTTCTGTTCAAAAGTTATGGTGGCTTGTAATGTAAACCTTATTGAGCTGGTGAAAAAAGTTCTGTTTTTATTATACAATTGGTCTTGGAGAGAATATCACAATAAAATGGAAAAAATATGAACAAGAATTTTGGAAGAATTAGAAATTGTTGGTAATTCTAATCTTGTCTGCTATTGATGGAATACTTAGTGGAAAATGTCTAGTGTGATCAAGTAACCATTTTGCTGTTCTGTAAGTGATGTGATTAAAATGGACGATTAAGTGAAATGTTTTCCAATAAAAATTACATTTAAAACAGCAGTGCCTCATTACATGAGGATTTACAGTACAAAATTTCAGTTAGTACATTTAGATTAACTTCAAATTTGTTTAGCACATCATCTGCAAATGAAGTTCCAATCTTTATAAAATTCATACATTTATGACATGTAATACAGAACCTGGATTCACAAACACTCATAAGTTATGATGTAATTCATCGTAAGTTACCAGATGCAAAAGGACTTGTATTCACAAAGCACATCGTAAGGTACGATATTATAAAAAGTCTTGTAACTACTATGATATCTAAGAGCTCTTGTAAGTCTATGTATTGGTTTTGAGTATTTGGTTCTATTGATAGATAATCAAGTCAATAGTTTTTCCTGATTGTTTCTTTTAAACTTCTCTGATTTGAAACTTCTAACATGTTATCAAATGATGAGAAACTGATAGAATTCTTCACAATGGAATTAAAACTGTTTGTAGAAGGTTGTCCGAAAAAACTGATTCATTATAATTTTATGTGATTTTTTTAATACAAAAAACCATTAGCTTGTTAATTTCTTTCAAAACTTCTTCAATATTTCTATTAATATAACTACAAGTATCAATTTTGGGTAGATTTTGTTCTACGCCTAGATCGGTTACGTTTTTCGATATCATCTGTTATACATATAAATAATTAATCTAAAAGTAACTAATTCCTAGCCATTTTATTTCTTTAGAAATGAAATGGCTGCCTTTCCTCAGACCACAGATTAAGTATCATGCACAGCGAGAAAATTCTTAAACATTTCCTACTGGCTCAATTTAAATGGAAGTGGTCACTAGTGATGTCATAAGACATACTCTCGCTGCCAATTTCTTCTGTTTTCTCGTAAGTGCTACGATGTGTTTTGTGAATACGAAATATAAAATATTGTTAGTTTCTTGTAACTTATGATATTTGAGAAATACTATGTTGTATCTTACAAGACATTTGTGAATCTGTGCCCAGGCTTGTAGAATACAGTAGACACACAATTTATAAAGGGATCATTCAATACAGTTTATCATCTGTAACAATTAGTGTCTATTGAACTGCATCAGATACAATAGAAATATGAATGTTGTTAGGCTGCAATTTGAAAAAAATTGTAGCCCTATAAATTCCCACTATCATCCATCTGCCTGTCTGTCTTTTCTTAATCTGAAGAACAGAGTTAGATAGATGAAAGACAAGACCAGATATGGAAACCTTAGGGGCAGGAGATCCCAATTAACTATATATGAACTTCCAATGCAAACCCGAAGTCATGTTATTTCAATTCAAAAATTTTCCCCCAAAAGGTGTAGATAGATGACAGGCACAACTCTATTGTTAAAGGAAAAGCATGATGTACAAGGGCAAGCCACTATTAATTAGAGATGGACAGCATATATTTTAAATTAAATAAATTAAAAATATGATTAAAAATTACAGCCCGGCATTGTGACAATATCATGATAAATAATTGCTCATTTCATATTAAATTTACTTGCAATTAAATGTTATAAATGTGTAATGCAGTTTTATTTTTCTCAAAATTATATACTTCCTCATTATGTAAATATTTATTTATACTACTAACAACATAACAAATTTAATTTTATGCATTTTTAAAAATACTTAGGTGATGTTTGAATGTAAAATGACCTGAACTAATGCTTCCTGAATCTCATAAAATTAGGCATATGTCTTTTTGCAAAATAAAATTGGCACACCGATCCTAAAAGGTTGCCAATCCCCAGTATCTGTATCTTAATTTTTTCTGAATTTTATCAGCCAGCAAAATAATAATAAATGCAACATCTATAAAGTTGAATAAATATCATTTTGATCGGGGGCGTGTACTAGCCGCTGGAGGTACGGGTGAACTTTTAGCGAAGCTTGATAATTCTGTTTTGAGTGAATTGAAAACCCATAAGAAGCCGAAATATGACAATTTTAAAGAAGTGGTTATTTGTGAATAGACTTTCCTTGATTTTAATTGTGTGTTTATTAATAATTGCTGGGATTGAGTCCAATCCAGGCCCTTTCCCTCGATCTCCACAACAAATATGTCAAGAAGATATGCAAAGAAGGGGACAAGGCAGACCTTGCAAGAATAAGCTTAAAGAAAAAGAAAGGCAATTGAGTGATACATCTAGTGAAGATTATTATCAGTTAGAGGATGTTTTTAATAAAAATAGTCCTGGGACCTCGAGAGCTACGAAAATTTACGACTACTTCGAAACTTCAAGAGATCTAGGGCCACAAGTTCGGGAAGAGTCACAATTTACATTGAAAGCAATATATGAGCTAATTCAAGATAAGTTCTCTCTTCTTCATACTGAACTACAAGGAATTAGAGCAGAAGTCATTGCTTTGAAAGAAGAAAATAAATATTTGAATGGAGAATTGTCAAAATTATCCCAAAAAGTAGAAGAATTAGAGGAAATATCTAATAAGAATTGCCAATTGAAAGGTATGTTAGAATTTGAAATAGACCAGCTAGCTAACGTGAGAAATAATAATAACATTATAGTTTTAAACTTTCCGTTCAACTCGACCGATCATGTAAAAGAAATTAATCAGTTTATAAAAAAGGACTTGGGAATAATTAATAGTCACATAAAAGGAGTGGTTAGATTAACCAAAAGTGAAATCAATCCCATAGTGAAAATAATATTGGGGTCCGTATATGATAGGAATCTGATTATTAAAGAATTCTGGAAAAAGAAAGGTGACTTCAATAATAAAGTGAAGGAAAAGATAATAGTTACTTCAGATTTATGCATGAGATCCAGAATGAGAAGAAAAAAATTATTGGCAATAATTAAAGAAGAAAAACACAATGGGAATAGAATTATTATAAAAGATGATTATTATATTAAAGATAACATAAAATATATATATGATATTAATCTAGATAAAGTAGTCCAATTGAATGATTTTTCGAGAAGGAATTGATCGTCATCTTAGTTCTCATTATGGCTAGATAGAAGAAATAATAGTTAGTTTGAATGTTTAAATGATAAAACTATGGTAATAGAAAAATTGAAACAGATTTGGCCTACACTTATTCCTTATGATAATCATTATTAAAGTTTTTTCTAAGTTAGGGGATCGAAAAAATATCAACTATTCCACCGAAGTCATTATATGAAGTACATAATTGATATATTTCTCCCGAATTCTGCCTATCTTAAGATTGTTCTAATCTGTCAAAATCTTGTGTGGTATAATATAATTTCAGAACCTTATATAGCAACTGATATGTTTCAGAATTTTTTACCATTAAATTTCTCTACCTGGCTAAGATTTAATAATAAGAAGATAATTCAATAATAATAATTATTATCTTGCAGTTGGTGCTATTCTAGATGTAGGGGTTTTTATCCCCCAAAAATTATAAGTGTCGTTTTATAGCAAGGCACTAGTGTTACGAAATAGATATAACCTCCGTGCGACAAACAAGATCAACAATGAAATACTAACTAAGCATTTTGTACGTGGAAAAAATTATAATTTGATGATAATTTGTATAATTTAAAAAAATTTTTTGTAGTTATGTAATGTGATATAATATATCAAATACATATGTTTGCAGTATTGCAAATATATATCAATGTTGAACAAATTAGATATTATTATAAGACGTCAATATTTTATAATTATTAAATAACAAAATCAACTATGTTGGTATCAACTGATTTTCCCCCTTGTAACAGGTATACCCTATTACAATAAACTTTACTTACTACTACTAAAAATATCATTTTGATCAGTTTACTGTGTTTACAAGTCTTTTCTGATAGAATATAGGATGTGCCAAAGTCATGAATTTTCCACGTGTCGGTTGCTGAGGTCTTGCATTGAAAAAATTTATGAATGGATGTAACTTTCAACAAACATTTGCACACCCTAACATCTGCTGATATGAGTAATCCATTGTTTTTGAATCCTTTTACTTAGTGAATATGGACTTTCCTAGTATAACTAAATTAAGTTATACTAGGAAAGTTATATATGATTGTGTTATGCAATTGTAGCAGATTAAAAAAATCAACAACAATCTAATCTAATCTAATAAATACATTTTATATTAAATCATTAATAACATAAAATCTATAAAAACATTTTTCTATTAAGAAAAAATTATTATTACAAATGATAATAGATATTAAGACTAGACAGAAAAAAATACATTAATTTGGCTATTATCTAAGACAATTTTCATTGGGACAAACATTTTCATTCATTTACTTATTACATTATTATTTAGATTATGCTAACCAAAAATATACATTGAAAGTTAAATGGATTTACTTTATAGTACTGTTTTCTTTCTAGTGTTGCTGCTGTTTGTTGGATAGCACATTATGTGAAACGTTTATTGGAAACGTTATTTGTTCATCGATTTTCTCATTCCACAATGCCTATTAAAAATCTCTTAAAGGTAATTATGAATTTATATTTATAGATTTTCATAATAGAACTAAAGCTAAAATTTATTTAAAAAATGGAATATAGCTTATATTGCATCATAAATTAGTGGAATCAATTTGAAAACTAACCACATTTTGAGTTAATCTTTATGTAATATAAGCATCCGGATTAACTGATGTTGCTATTAGAAATTATTATTATTATTATTTTTTTTAATCAACATTTATTTGCCGTGGCTTTCGCCTTTACAAAGGGGTTACAAAGTCATAATGACATTAATAATTACAGACATTGTTATATATAATTACAAAAATAATAAATGATATAACTTAATTAGTATTATGTTAACATATTTAGTAAATAACAGAAAAATTTATAAACTTTATATAACATATTGGAACTTAGATTATCATCGTATAGACAAAACATATCAAAATCGGTTGTCAAAACAATGTCCTTTAAATGCTCGGTAAGTTCACAAGATACAAATAAGTGGTTCTTGACGCTTTCACAGAATCTATTACATAGTGAACAATTGG
Organism: Centruroides vittatus; assembly: GCF_030686945.1. NCBI lineage: Eukaryota > Metazoa > Arthropoda > Arachnida > Scorpiones > Buthidae > Centruroides > Centruroides vittatus. Next base: position 187,855 of record NW_027122609.1, on the reverse strand, counting down.
AATGAGCCAATATGTTCATTCTACGCCCATTTAATACAATAGTGTAATCATTAAGTCGTAATTGTATTATTAGAGATTTAATATTATAATTTAAATTTGATAATAGATAATATCGAGGTGTCCATGGGGATGCTAAAGAAGTATCAAAAAGACTACGCTTTTGCTCAATATAATGAATATCTTGGGCCCAATATTTATCTTTTAATGACTGAAATATTTCAGCTAGAAATAGTCTTTTATCAGAAATTTGAGTATAATAATCAGCAGAATAACCTAGATCAAATAATAAACGTTGGACTGAAGAAGGCCAAGTTACAACCGAAGAATTTCTACCTATTAAATTCAATTTGTTATAAATCAACTTTCTAGGATCATAATCTGGTAACTCTAAAATTTTCATCCAATATCTGAAAATGGCCATTGTTAAACGTATAGCCATCGGCGGACGGCCCAATTCAAATCTTAAAACAGGTCCAGGCACCGAACGATTAATATGAAACGTCGATCTAATAAACCTCAGTTGAGTCTTCTCTAGTTTATCGATAAGAGATGATCCCCAAATAGGGAACATAAATCCTAAACTTGAGCGTATCAAGGAGTCAAACAATCGGAAGTATGACTTAATGGAAGACTGTTTCATTCTAACCATAAGCTTTATTAAATTGGAAAGCTGAAGTTTATATTTCAAAAACAATTTTTCTAGGTGAAATGAAAATAAACCCTGTGGAGTAAAATAAACACCCAGATATTTATAGGACGAGACAATCTCCAACTCAGAATTAGATAAATAAAATTTATCAGCCTTCCCCAGTCTACCCCCTCTCCGAAAAACCATTACTTTAGATTTTGTCTCATTAATAAGCAGTTTATTAGACTTACAATAATATTGTAGAAGGTCAAGTTTCTTCTGAAGGCCAATAGATGAATACGAAAATATTACAATATCATCGGCAAACAAAAGACAGTTCAATTCTACCTCCGGTGATATAGATATACCCATAGTATTATGACTGCAAAAAAAGTCCGGGAGATCGTTAATGAATAAATTAAACAAAATAGGACTAAGTGGTTCACCTTGTGGAAGACCTTTATTAGCAGTTACCGCTTTCGAAAGACAACGATTAACTTCAATTTGGAAAACAGTGTCAGAAAACAATTGTCTTATGAGGTTAATAAAAGATGATGATATACCTATCCGAGAAAGCTTCGACCATAAAATATCATGATCTATTGTATCAAACGCCTTTGACAAGTCGATAAATCCAACATAAAGTTTTTTGCGTTTCTTCGTCAAAATTAATTGTAAAATTCCAAGAAATATAAATAGATTATAATCAACACCTCTACTTGCTACAAAAGCACCTTGACTAATAGTTATAATATGAGATCGCTCGAGCCAGAGTCGCAAACGATTAGCCAATATCGTAGAGAAAATTTTCCTAATTACACTAATTAGCGATATTGGACGGTAATTCAAAGGATCGAGACGATCACCCTTCTTATATATCATTTTTAAGCAGATATTTTTCCAAGTAGTTGGAAAAGAATAATTAGTTTTAAAATTATTAAATAAAGATAACAAATCATTCAAAGCATTAATCGGAAGAAATTTAATCATCTCAGCCTTAATAGCATCTAAGCCAGGGGCTTTATTATTTTTTAGAGAACGAACTACAGATTGTAATTCGTCAAAAGAAAATTTGTCATCAAGTAATGGGTCCATATTGCCATTAGTACTACTAAACAGTACAGCCAAAGATGGTCCAGAAAAATAAGTTTGCAAATATTCCGACCAATCACAGATAGAAATGTTATTATACACGAATTTGTTAGTTCTAAATTTATTAACAATCTTCCAAAATTCAGCAGAGTTTTTAATATGCGATAATTGAAAATTAATCTTATTCCAAAATAGTTTCTTTTTGGCCTTACAGAGGGATTTGAAAGTTTTTTCCAAGTTGGAGTAAATAATAAATTGTTGCTTAGATCTTGATCGCCGAAATGATCGTAGAGCACGATTCTTTTCTCTTTTTGATCGTAAACAATCAGCATCAAACCAAGACTTTGCAAATTTTCTTAAACAATCATACTTGACATACATATTACTTTGAATTACAGATTCAAGGATCACGTCAACAAAGGACGAATAAAAAGAAAAAGAATCCAAAAAGAATTCACTTTTGAGATCTACGTATCGCTTGGTAACATTACACAAATACTTATCCAAACACGAAGGTCTCCACACATAACGACAAGTTTCGGTAGGGGATTCTTTACTGAGAGGAAGAGAATTAAACCTAAAGGCAATAGAAACTGGGAGATGGTCGGAATCAAATTTATTCAAAACCTTAAAGTCCACTATGTTATCAACTAATTCAGAATTTGTAACTATCAAATCAATAACTGATGCGCCCAAAGAGGAAATAAACGTAAAGTTCGCAGGGAAATCAGTAACGAAACGACCATTTAAAAGAATCAGACCATAAGATTTGACCAAGTTCAAAAAATGTCTTCCTCTACAGTTAAAGATCCTATCTTTAGACTCTCTAAGGTTGTAAAAATTTAGATTAGAGCCTGTATATAATGTATCTATTTCGGAAGCAATTCTAGCATTAGAATCACCAAGGATCAAAATGTCATCATCATCTTTAAAATCAAGAATCAATCTATCAAGATACTCAATCAGTGAATCATGTTTATTGATAGAAATATAAACCAGGACGATTAGTAGTCTAGGACGATCATTAAACAAAAGTTTATCGAATGTAAGTTTGGCGATAATAAAATTATCGGAGGAATGACAAATTTCTAACTTACCAAGTTTCCGAGAAATTACTAATAACAATCCGCCAGATGGTCTTCCAGGTCCCTCAGATTTATGAGCTAGAGATTCAGTAAAATAGAACTGAGAATCTAATGATGAAAGAAGTGTTTTCAAAGAAGATGTCATCCAGGATTCAGTTATGCCAATAATATGATATGATAAGATGAAATCAACAAAACTCTTATCAGTAAAGTTAGTATACAATAAACCTTGGCTATTCCAAGACAACACCTTTAACGTAAATAAAACTTCTGAGTAAGGAATAACAGGTAAAGTTTTTAATTTTCGTCCGTTCGACGAACCAGCGACTTTCCTGGTAATAAAAAAGGTTCAATCTTCATCAGCTTATTATTCAGTAAGTCAAACGTAAAGTTATCTCCATCAATTGTTAGACAATCAGCTCTCATGAACGCAGATTTGCCTGTCTCCTTAGCCTCTCGATAAAAAGGGACAAGATTTCTTCTCCTAATTCTCGATCTCCAATGTAAATCATCAAAAACCTTTACTCTAGAACACTTTTCCCTCTTTCGGATGTTATGTACATTTCGGTAAATGAGTTTTTTATCGGAGGCAACATCGAGTTCAGCCACCACCAAATTATTCTTTGAGACTAATTTAAGATCTTTCACCACAATAGAGTCGCCATTGGGTCTTTTAACAGATGACAAAATGTCGGAAATCAAGGACAAAACTTCAGTCGAATTTCCCTCTAATCCGGCAATAACAATATTATTCCTCTGACGTTCGTTAGACGATGAATCTAAGAGATATAAAAAATAGGAGGTCGGAGTAGTAGATGAAACATTTACGTTAGAAATTTCCTCTACCTTCTTCTCCACATTGAGGAGACGCTGTTCAAAGTCTTTATGCAAATTTGCCAGCCATTCGAATTTAGTAGATAAATCTTCGAGTTTAATCAAAATGGTATCAAATTTCTCCTCTAAGAAAGAAAACAAATTTTGAGGTACATTAGACGAAGCCAGAGGAGGAAAGAAAGATTCCAGTTGTTGAGATTTTAGAGTTGGTTCGCTAGGAGATCTTTGTCGTTTGCCAACAGATGATATGGACGACTTTGAAGGAGGGGAGGAAGGAGGAGTGCGAGACATCGGGCCAGAGTTAGACTCGATGCCTTCAATTAGTAATAAAGCACATAATAATAAATATAGATCAAAAACTTTAGTAAAATTAAAGTAAAGAAATACACAATTTGTAGAAAAAGCCATATCCAAAGCGTTAAAGTTCAGTAATGACAGCTCACTCAAAAACTCACCAACACTGACGAACGACACAAGCGCCCCTCGCTATTAGAAATTTTAATCATATGTAGATTTCATTATGGTGTGTTTTCTTATGATAATAAAATATTTTTTGAAATAGTGTTAAAACATATGTAATAATACTCCTTCCTACGAACTCTATCAAAAAAACAGACTTCACAGTTTTTGTATTTTTTGCAAAAGATTGAACTTTTCAATAAATAAAAATTTGCATGCAAATTGTTGTAAAATGCTATATTATACATTATTTTCAAAAGCTGATAGATACAGTGATATCCCTTTTTTGACTTGACTCCTCATTCTTGCAAATTTTTGGAACTTACATGTGCATATCTTCTTTTGCATAATCCAAATTCCAAAGAAAAAGTAATTGACACTGGAAATGGAAATATTCCTTTGTATTTTTTCATTATAAAATTAACAAAAGTGAAATAATTGTTTATTCCTTACTTATTAGTAAATACATAATTCAAATAACTTCTAAAAAATGAAGACAAGTTCTAATATCTACCTTGTTTACAAATTATATTGTGCAGTAGTTGACACTTCTTGAACACTCAGACCATAGAACCAGTTTGACTCATGCTTTCTTTACATAGGTGACAGAAAATCTGACAACAAATAATATTTGAAGAACTTAAGTTCACTTGTAACTTTGATAGCTACATGGATTCTTGTATTGTGTTAAGTGTAATAGTAATCTTTGAGTTATAACAGAAAAAAGTAAATACTAGTCAAATCATGTCATCCTAGACAAGACATTTAGTTATATTTTTGTAATGTTTTTTATTTCATCATTTTCTAGAAAATCATTAAGTTTTTTCTTGAATGGTGTATAAGTAATATGCAAAAGAATTGAAATGTGAAGCTGTTACTAATAAGGTTTACTGATGTGATTTTATTTTGTTCCCCTATTCTCACTGTCTCATTAAAGGAACTAACTTAATCTACAATTAAATAAAACATTTTATATCAATACAGAATATTAATATAAAAAAAAGTTAAACTTTGCTAACAAGATAATGGAATATTTCATACCACCACATAGACTAGATAAGATATAATGATAAAGTTTAATATTTCTATTTTGTCACTCTGATCATTATAAAAGTAAACATCTATTTGTTTGAAATCTTGACATTATAAAAACTTACATCATCAACTAATTGAGGACTTCTATTCAAAAATAGGATAACTGGAACTACTTTTCTCACACCTCTAAGCAGCAGACTAATTTCTTAATGCAAAAGAGCATAATTTAATTTCTAGAGACAAAAAATACAGTGCATGACCATTTTCTTTCTAAATATTTTGCTTAAGAATATTCATGCGAGTGTGATATTCTTATCAAAAATGATATAACTTTAAATTTAATTATACTGTATTTTGTAAATTTTTCTCTGAAACTTAAAATATGAGGCATAAAAATGGTGTAGGAAGCAAATATTTTGTTTCATTTTCAAATTGTTCCAATTATCCCATTTTTTCAAGCAATCCTCAATCTGTATCTAGCTCAGTGTAAGAAAGTTTTCAATTATAATTGTTTGAACAAAGCATTGTATTTAGGTAATATGATTTGTAATAAAATTATTTGAATGTTATTGTAAACTTTTCCATATTTTTAAGTGTGAAAAAATTGTAACCAGTTAAATTCTTTGCACATCTTCAGAAGAATAAATTATTTTTAATTTTAGTTCCATATTATATTTTAATAATAAAATGAATTTCTTTTTTTCAGAACTGTTCATATTATTGGTTGTTTTCAATTTTTATTGGCTACTTTGTTAACCATCCATTGTATACTCCTCCAAGTAAGTACAAACAAAATTTTTGTGATTTTTGAAATTTAACATTTATGAAAAAGCAATGCAAATATTTACAGTTTGATCATAAAATATCTTTTCAAGTTAGTTAGTTACTAGTTTTGCTGTTGTTACTTTGACAATATATTATGTAAAGTATTGTTTTATAATGCATACATAATTTGATGAGGACCAGAAATCCTAAATTTCCTACATGATAGCAAAATAATAAGATTTTTGAAAAATTTTTCAGAATGAATAAAACAATGCTTACAATAATGTAATTCACACAGCTGATTTTTAAAATCAGCCTTGAAGCAAAATTACATGTATTATTAACAACTTTCATGATATTTCACAAAAATCTCTGTATGACCAATATTGTTGAACACTGTTATGATAATATATTTGTGCATATATTTCTAATATCTGCAATCTTCATTTTTTCAACTTTTCAATGAAAATGAATCTTAAATTTCAATTGTGTCTTGTTGGAAAAAAGTAGGTTTTTCATTTGTAGAAAATTCAATTCACTACTTATAATTTTTTTTCATTTTATTGCATGTAATGAAAAATAAGTAAATTTATACCAAGAACAAACAAACTTATAATATGTAAGCAGAGTTTAAAATCTGCTATTCATTAGCACCCCTCCCCATTAACTCCACATCTGCGATGGTCAAGAATTCAGAGAACTGAGGGGTCACGAAGGGGAAGGAAGAGCTTGGACAGGGGAGAGAGGAGAGAAAGGTCACCACTTTTTAGACCGGACATGTGTGCAACGGATGTTGAAGTCATCTGTTCTTGTGATCGCCTTACTTTTTAGTTTAACTATTGTATTATTAAAATTTGTAATATTACAAATTGGCGCAGTCGGCAGGATTTCAGTACACAGCTGTATTTATATAGTAGAATTATGCTTTTTAAATTTTTGGTTCAGAAGACTGAAGACTCCTACATTATCTCCCAATATCAACTAGAAGGGGAAGACAAATGGACGGAAATCGATCAAGAATTTCAAGGAATTGAAAATCATCCGGCAATTTCGACCTCGTCGGTTTTTCAAACTGCTATCCGGACGATGATGAATTATTGAACACTATCTATTTCATTATCGGAGACAGAAGGTGAGCTCTATCTTAACAAAACTTTAATACGACCGGTCGCCTCGGACAGTTCGTCTGACCCGAAGTCGGATGTGTTGGCGTAAATGGTTCAGTTGCAAAAGCTGTACATGAACCAACAAGCCGAGACGTTGAAGATTATGAACTCTTTTCGGCAAACCATCGAAAAAATATCATTAAACTCATCTCGCGATACGAACGTAGAAAAATATGATGGAAAATCGAAGGAAGCGCGTGTTTGGATAATTTCATACGAACACACGTGTGCATCTCACAATTGGATTACAGACGAACAAAAGATCCGTAACCTTCGAAATTATTTGAAAGGAATTGCCGTGAAATGGTACATTTCTCGAGTATTAGATAAGGTCGGTGATAATTGGGAGGAATGGAAAAACTCTTTTCTTAGTGTGTTCGGACAGAATCGGATCCAACTTTCCATATTAGCGGATATGTGGGAATATCGTAGTGGTTCACTATTGGAATATTATTTTGAAAAACAACGGCGTATTCAACTTGCATATCCAGATATTGGGGAACAAAGCTTTATCACCATGGTAATACATGGACTACCAGCGGATATGCAAGCTATTCTTCTTCAACACAATTTAAACGACAAAGAAAACTTACGTGTCGGATTGAGCAAATTGGTACCTACAAAAAACTCGGTACTGAAGAAAATCGAAAGAAGGAATAATAATATTCATAGTAACCTAAGTTTTACCTCCGTGAATGAAATTGATAATGGTCCAAAAAACGAGTAAGGAAGGGTTTACCGATCCCTCTGACAAAATTGGATCATTGTCTAGTCACAGATCATAATGATCCTCGAATATTCTCAATGGAAGTGAACAACGTGTATTGCTCAGTTTTTCTAGATCCAGGATTTACGGTCAACCTTATTAGTCCGAAATTGGTAGATAAATGCAAACTAGAATCCCATCCTATACATACAGTCTTAAAATCATTTAACCCTTAGCCTGCCGTCTGCCACGCCCCCTTATTTTGTAAAACGGCCAAGGTCAAAATAGGTGAATCAGGCAATATTATTTTAAAAATTCACTAAAAATTAAATTATTATTTTATTCATATGAAAAAAATCACATATATTTATCAATATAGTTAGTTTTAAATACGACATATTTCGATAAAGTTTGTTTGAAAAATTTATGAGAAAAAAAAAAATATATATATGATAACTGACATTCAGACTCGAAAATTTGTTACTATTTGTCAAAATTAACATTGTCTGGTTACTTCATTCTTATTGTCACTGAGCCAATACGACACGTACAATATTGTTCTGTACAATTTGATATAATATTTATGCATGTATGTTTATTCGTTGTGAAATAATCGCACATTATATCAAACATTTGTTTGAAATCTGAACTTTATTCTGCTTTCAACTAATATAATGAACTAATATACTTTATACATTTTATATTAAACAAGATTATTTATTTTCGTAATAAACATATGATTACCAGTAGCAATAGATGTAACATTTGCTGATATTTTAATTTAAAAAAAAATTAAAAATTAAAAAAATATATAAAATATCAGAACTGAAAGTCATAACTTGAATATTTATAATGCATTAACATATTATAGTTGAATAAACTTATTTTAGCAGTAATGAACTTATTATAGTAATATTATTGCATGAATATGCTAAAAATGAAATAAAAAATTATCAGAAAATGAAAAATTAAGGAAAAAACATCAATAATTAAAATTTTTTACATCGACAAAACACCACCTGGACAAAAATATGTGAAACAGACGATACCGTCAAGTGCTGACATCTGTTGTCAATAAATTTTATAAAAATCGATTTTTAACAGGGTAACGATGAATCGGTACCCTGGCCGTTTTGCGAAACAATTAGGGTAACGATAGATCGGTACCCTGGCCGGGAAAGGGTTAATGGAGCACTTACTGTATATAGGGAGGGTGTTTTGGCTACTATAAAGTTTAGAGACCATACCCAACTCATAGAAGCAATTATTGTTAAGGAAATGGACTACGATCTTTTGTTAGGGATTCACACATTGGGAAAACTTAACATCTGCTGGAATTTTGGTAATCAGGAAGTTTTATTAGTTAAAACCGACAGAATTATATTACGGAAAGAAGACGTTTTGCGGCATTTTCCGGGCATTGATCAACCCGATTATACCAGACCCCCTAAGTTCACTGTCAGTTTTAATATAACAGATACGAAAGTGATCAAATGTAAACCCTATCGGTTGTCTCGTGACAAATATCAGTGGTTAAGGACCAAATAAAAGACTTGTTAGCACAAGGCATAATAGAAGAAACATCATCTCCTTATGCTTCTCCTTGTGTTGTTCTTCCCAAAGGGAATGGCGATTACAGATTGGCTCACAATTATATGAAAATTAATGAAGTGACTGAATTGAATCCTTATCCCTTTCCCTTAATAGACGATATTATCAATAGATTCGGAGGATGCAAATATTTTACAAAATTAGACTTAAAAGATGGATTTTGGCAGATTGGAATTAGTGAGGAGACTCGGAAGTATATGGCATTTGTCATGCCATTTGGACATTATCAGTATACTCGTTTGCCTCAAGGTTGGAAAAATTCTCCGGCATTATTTCAAAAAGTTATGAATAAGGTACTGGGGGATCTGTTGGAAAATGAAAAAGTTTGGAATTATATCGACGATATAAGCACGGGCTGACAATGAAATAAGTAATGCGGAGCTCACATATCAAGTATTTGAGAGGTTATACAACGCAAACTTTGTTATAAACCTAAATAAATCAGAATTTAATGTAAATAAAATCAAATTCTTGGGAAGAGTTATAGATAGTTTTAGCAAAACTACGGCAACAGAGTCGATCAAAAAAGTTCGTAATATGCCTCGGCCCCATGATCTTCACACGGTAAGGTGTTTCACTGGACTGACTGGAAACTTCCGTGCATTTATTCCAAATTATGCTGCTATTGTTCGACCTTTAGATCAACTTAAACAGAAAGACATTCCCTTCGAGTGGACGAAAGAATGTGAGCAAGCATATCAAGAATTGATTCGAAGAATTACATCGAATCCTATATTACAAACTCCTGATTGGAGGCTGAACTTCGAGCTTTGTACCGATGCTTCCCATTATGGCAGCGGCTCTATATTATATCAGCGGGACACCGATGAGATGCAAGGAAGACAACTACGAGTTATAGGATACCAATCATATACTTTTACATCAGCGGAGGTTAACTACAGCACAACTGAAAAGGAGTGCTTGGCCGTGATCAAGGCGATTAAATATTTTCAAAGTTTCTTGGAGGGAAGAAAATTCACCGTGCATGCCGATCACCAAGCACTTACCTTTTTAATGGGATTAAAAGAACCGAAAGGAAGGTTAGGCCGGTGGCAAGTCTTTTTACAAACCTATGATATGAAAATTAACCATCGCACTGGAAAAGAATTAACAGACGCAGATGCCATCTCCAGATTGTGTTCCCACGTGAAATCGACAAACACAAGTGGCAAAAGACCAAGAATGGCCGGTTGATTGTCCCGAATAATATTCAAAACAGCATTATGAAGTGGTATCATGATGATCCGGACAGTGGGGATCATGATGGGTTTTGGAGGACTTATTACAAGTTAAGGGCACGGTTCTGGTGGCCTAACATGAGACAAAGTATCCAACGTTACGTGCAGACCTGTCCGATGTGTCAATCCGTCAAGTTTAAATACTGACCCCGTCAAGACCAACTCTATTTGCCCCCGCAATCGAAAATACCCTTCAATACGGTACATATTGATTTTGCGGAGCTTCAGAAACTCAGTGAAAGGGGTAAGAATGACTAAATCATTTCTAGTGGTCATAGACGAAGCTACACGGATAACTTATGCTAAAGCTATGAAGGAGGATGTGTGTAGTGTCATCCGTTATTTGGATAATTTACCATTATTCAATAATGTAACTACTATCATCAGCGATTGCGGATCTACCTTTAAATCGGACAGTTTCAAGCAATGGGCCAGAGACAGGAATATCACATTAAAAACTACATCTCCTTATCATGCTGCCAGGAACGGAGTGTGTGAGAGAAAGATACGGGATCTCAAGAAATTCCTTAATTGTTATCCAGATTTCAAAGGCGGGTGGAAAAATTGCTTGGATGCTGCAGTTTGCCACGAAAACCGAAGCTACAACTCTTTTTTAGGTTGCTCTCCATTATTCAAATGGCAATGAACAGTTGTTAAGCTGGAAGCTGACAGCGAATTCGGAATTATAGATTTACAATCATATGAAAAGGAGCGTACCAAAGAACAACAAAAGAAATATAGAGAATCTATCAAAAAATATTATAATAGGAAGCATGCAGGACCATTGGTAAATATTAGAGTTAGATCCTGGATTTTAGTTCAGAGTGGTATGAGGGGAAAACATCCGAACATTAAAGGACCGTATCGTATCGATAAAATAATATACTACGACAACATTCCTAAAAATGTAATGTATAGAACGAAAAATGGAACTAAAAAGATAGCTCACCTTACCAATATAAAATTGTATCATCACAAGGGTGATGACAAGGCTAAAAAGGGGGGTGTAAGCAGAGTTTAAAATCTGCTATTCATTAAGCACCCCTCCCCATTAACTCCACATCTGCGATGGTCAAGAATTCGGAGAACTGAGGGGTCACGAAGGGGAAGAAGAGCTTGGACAGGAGAGAGAGGAGAGAAAGGTCACCACTTTTTAGACCGGACATGTGTGTAACGGACGTTGAAGTCATCTGTTCTTGTGATCGCCTTACTTTTTAGTTTAACTATTGTATTATTAAAATTTGTAATATTACATAATATTCATGTTTGAATGTAAAGAACTAACAAGGAGAGGACATGGCTTGCAGCCATTCACTACAATATTAATATTTGCAAGGCACAGTGGATGAAGACTGGACATGTATTCGCTCATTTTTGATGTACTTTCACTATGTCCAAGATGATCAAAATCGGTGGGTAGCCAGCCGTGTCCTCTCCTCGTAAACGAAATAATACTAAAATAAATTTAACAATTTAGTATAATAACGTTATTGATGGACATTGCTTTATGATAAAAATACTTTAAATTTCTTTAGAGTTTGGACCCCTTCAAATTTATTTGGGACTTGCAGGTTTTGTGGTAAGTTTTTTAATGATGTGTGATCTATTGGATCATGCATTTTTTTTTGTTGATTATATTCTTAATTATCTGAAAGACACTTGTTTTTTCTATTTTAATTTTACAGCAAAGTGAAATTGGAAATTTTAGCACTCACTGGGTTTTTAAAAATCTTCGTGCACCAGGTAATAATTTTAAATTTTGCATAGAAATTCAGAATAAAACTAATATCTTTTGAAAATTTCTATTATTATTTTGTGCTAATTTAATGTAAAAATGTGCATAACACATTAATAGTTAAGTAGAAATTAATATTAGTCAATTTTTGAATTAACAGAGATGATATAAAATTATTTCACTCCCCAGCAACAAGTTGTTCTATTATTTTTTCTTGATTTAAAAGCTTCATATAATCTGCTTGGGCTGCCAAAAATCATCCATTGTTATAAGGCAAAACAATGGATTTCCCCATTGTTGTTAGCAGTTACCCAGGAAAATATTTACACTTACTAACCTCTTGCTTATAAAAAAAATACCTGTACTTTAAATTATTCAGTCTTGAGATTTCTATTCTTTATTCTGTAGAAACATGTACAGTACATTTCTAGGCTTCTTTTGGTGTTATAACCAGCATGACACTGATGCATGGGTGCAGCATTAGCATTGTGAACCATGATGATTATATATGTATTTTGCTCCATGCACAATCAATGTATATTTTTTAAAAACAAACATCACATAGATAGAGCTTGAAAAAATCCATTATTCTGAGTTACAGACCTTCTAAAGGAAGTAAAATTATATTTGGTAGTACATGCAAAAAATTCATTATTTCATGATCTTATACATTTATTAAATAACGACAATAATAATAGAGGGTGCATCCAGTATAGTTCTATTACAATTCATAAATTATTTTCCCTAAATATCCATCTTGCACAAAGCCAATCAATGAAATTATCTGCATTACATAATTTAAAACTAATCATTATGATGCATACAAGGGATGGAGGTGTTAACAATGATTCATTTTTGTAGCCAGAGTTGCATAGTGAACCCTAGCATTTATCATTGCTTCTAAGTTATTTTGAATGTGTGTGTATGTAATTAATAGTGTCACATGCTGTGTATTTTTCCTTGTACAATTAAGGGCATTGATCTAGGACAGCGGTTCCCAACCTTTTTTTGACCAGGGACCACAAGGTTTAAGAAAAATAAACTTTAATCAAAACTTTTAACATAAGTAATCGTTAAACTCAAGAGTAACATGCTTGAACAGTACTATTATAATAGAAAACATAACATTTTTGGTAAAAATTAAGTTCAGTTTGTATCAATGTGGGAATAATTTAAAACGAATAAAAGTTTTAAATCTTTTGCAGACCACTGATCTAGGATGTGTGTGATGATGGTTGAAAAGTATAACTAATGGATAATCTCATATATTGATTCTTGTAGATCATTAATGTTTATCATCTTTAGGATTTTGTTTTTGTTACAATAAAATGTCAAGTGCTTTATAGAGGCAAAAAATTAGATAATTTATTCTGAATATTCTCTAAGGCCAGTAGTAATAATCTTAAGTATTTAGATATTTCTAGATAACAATAAAGCAAAAAAAAATCTTCCCTTAAACAATTACACAAAAATGTAACTAATTTTCATTATATAGGAACCAAAGAACGTAAAATTCCTATGGCCACAGGAAATCCTTTCACCTATCTGTTTAATTTTGTATCTTGTCCAAACTACACTTACGAAGTAATGGCGTGGTTTTCTTTCACCATAATGGTTCAATGTCTCCCAGGTATATTATTTTTTCAATTTTTTAATACTAAGTTTGTACAAAGTACAGACCTATTTATATTTTTTATAGCTGGAATGTTCACCTTATTGGGATTGTATCAAATGACAGTCTGGGCACTTCAAAAACACCATAACTACAAAAAAGAATTTGAAGATTATCCTAAAAATAGGAAAGCGATCATTCCTTTTGTACTATAATTTTTGTTTCAAATCAAGAACTGCATTTTAATTCAGAAAATTATTTAGAATTTAACTAATTGTATTTACTTTGTGCTTAAACATCAAGATTTAAAGAAAACTTAGGCAAAGCCATTGAACATTTCTTGTTTTTACAGTTACAGCATAGCAAGATATAATACCGATTCTGAAAAAAACTATTAAAAAATATAACTACTTTAGTAATTTAGTCACAGTTTGAAATAGAATAATGAAATGCATGTCTGATTCTAAATTGCAAAAAATGCTGTATTAAAGAGCATTTAAGTGATTCTTTCAGTGCAGTTGATTAAATTGGTAGCATGATGTACACACCAAAAATAATAAAATTTTATTGTAACCATTAAAATTTTACGATTTTTGGTGCAGTGCATACAATAGTGTAGCACTTGATTTCAGCTCCTATTTGTTTTTTTTTTTTATATAACATTGATTTATACCCAATGTTGTCAATAATATATAGAATGAAGAGATTTACTGTTAAGAGGCAAACAATTGCATTGGTGAATACTTGAAAATATAGACTTTAAAGAAAACTGTGTTGCAAATCAGAATCATTGATCTATTTTCTGTCAGTACTTCAATGTCCATGATATGGACATTGAAGTACTGACAGAATATGAATGAAATGAAAGGAAAGCATGGCAATCCATTCTGTATATTTAACATCAACAGAATTAAATATAAATCATATGTTATACATTTTTCATATGACTAGGGTTAGTGTATAAAGCATGGATTCTTTTTCCAACCATCTCAAACTTTCTTCATTGTGCATAGTACAGTTTAGATAACAAAATTTATTGTAAGCTAAAAATGAAATTTTAATGCTGGCCAAAGTAGTACATTAAAGATAAGAAATTTATATTTTGAGAAAATATATGCTAATTTGCAAAACACTTATCTGGGATATAGTAAAATCTATATATTTATCTTAAAATTTTATTGGATATAATTTAGTCGTGAAAACGATTTTTTTACTGAAAGAGTGAATGTGGGCATGTACCAATTCATGTTATTAGAGTGTCCAAAAGGAATAGCAATACTATAGTAGCAATTCAAACAAATCAATGCCATTGCATGGAATATTAATGTTTGTGGTTTTCATGTCTATCACTTCTAGTCCATGTAAAATGATTGCCAAAATGTTGTGCAAAAGTTTCAAAGAATTTTTCACTTTTGTATTAACAAAGGATTAAAAACTATAGTAATGGATGTGAATTTTTCCAAAACCCTTTAAGTTGTTACAAATTATATACAATATTTATTTGGTTGTGTTTTATATACATATATAAATTTATTATTGTGTGACAGTTGTATTTTAAGTCAATAAATCCTATATTTAAAATTTAGTTTGGGTTGTCTTTCATTTTGAATATCTTCCAGAGATTCCACTTCTGTAATAAACAATATTACAGTGTCTAATTTATTAACATCAAAGGCTAAATAGTTTTGTAACAGTTATACAATTTTTACTCATTAAAAACCAAAGCTAATACGTATATTTTGAATTTCATTTTGCCAATGTCTTAACCATAAGGCTGTTAAGGCATTAGTGCTCTGAGAACTGGGGGTCGAATCAATGCAAACAGTTTCCCAAGAATTTTTCATGTGTGGTTCAACTCACAAATTCAGAGTTCTTACACGTTTGTTAATAGGTTAATAAGAAACTTATGAAGTTTCTGTTTTTGTTAATTCAATTTTACTAAAGAATTGGAAACAAGTAGAAACAAATCATGAAGATTCATGAAAGTTTTGTAACTGAAGAGAATAAAAAGAAGGTCATGTAAATTTCTAGAATGTTCTGTGCACAGTAATTTCATATTTAGGTACTTACATGTTGAGTTGAGTTATCAAAGGTGTTTCTTCTTCAGAGAAAAAACTTGTCCAATAAACAACCAAATAAAAATAAAAATGCTCATCTTTTCTAAGTTTTTTTGCAAAAAGTACAGTAGAGCGTCGTTTATCTGAAAGCTGGTCAATTGAAACGTCGGTTAACCGAATGTTTTTGATACTAGATTAACTTCTAAAGTATAATTTTTTTGTTTTTATATTTTTCAATATATTTATTTTGTTTGTACAAAATAAAGAAATAATTTTTAATGATACAATAGCCTCGATTATTATTATAAAAATTTTTGTTAGGCTTAAAATCGATGAAAATTCAACACGAAGCGACACGCAACGGAGAAAAATTTCAACATCGGACAGGTTAATATATTTTATACATAATATGTTATACATAATCAGTTATCCAAACAACCCCAGTCCCCAATTGATTCGGATAAACGACGCTCGACTGAAAAGGTAAAGTAGTTACTTGAAAATTGCATCCTGGTTATTTGTTTATAGCTAAGATCAGGTTGGATTTAATTGGGAACTGCATTCTATGACAACAAAGTCTCAAACCAAAGAGTTAACTGTTGAAACAAGAATGATGACAAGAATGGAACCAACCAACCAACAACAGCTTACATAAAATTCATTCTTGAGATGTAATGTTATTTTTGAAGGAATTGGGTTTGCTTGCAGTGGGGATACTTGTTTCTATTTGGTCACCTTTGGAAAAGTAAGGAATATTTGTTTCCAAGTACAAGAGAATTCATTTTCCAGAGCTTTGGTTGGTTGGTTGGCTTACTCCTGTGAAATCCTGCAGATATTCAAACACGTATCTTAACACCTCTCTTCTAATAACTACTGTATATCCTGTCAAATTTATGGATAACTTTTATGTACAGTTCAAGTAACTGTCAAGGAGAGAGATACACAATATGATTTAAAACAAGTGTCCTAGGATAGACATTTAGTTATTTGTCAGCACAACCTTTTCCTACAATCCAAGGTTTCCAATTTTGCCTAGAAACAGGTAAGGAACCAATTCAAATGTTAGATCAAGGAACCCAATCTACATCAGCAGAAGTTGAAATTCCATCACCAAGGAAAAGTTATATTAGGTGAATGAAAATTACACAGAATATTTATCTAAATGATATATTACATTGATACCAGTTTCAAGATCATAAGTCACAGAATGCATGTATAGTGCCACAGTGAAGACAAATTACATTCCATTACACACGCAGAGCTGTTTATTAGTGTTAATATCACTGAAAAACTGTGATTATATTGAGGAATTCTGTGCATTGCAGCTAAAGGCAACAGTTAACTGCATATCACAATTAATCCTGTTTGAAGAAGACAATATGATAGACTGGATTTTCATTTGAGATTATCGAAAGAATGGTACATGGTGGACATGTCTCAATCCAATGTTGGCAGAAATGGTCCAGGGAAGGCATTAAAACCAGGAGACCAGGCTCTGGACCTTCCTGGACACTGGAGAGAAAGAAGATTGGTACATATGCAGGATGTCCTTGGTGGACATCTGTGGCAGAAATTTGAACAGCAGTGGCATCCACTGTTTGGAACCATCTACTGGAGAGTAGCCTCTGCTCCAGGCATCAGATGCATCTTCAGTGGTGTTGCAGAAGAGCTCATTAGAGGGTAGAATTGAATTTTGTGGTATTCACAGATGTTTCTGCTTTGGTACTAGTAATGGACTTAGATTAGGAGGAGGCCTGGAGAATGTCTGTTGGAAAGCAACTTCTACTGGTCTAATCTTAGGAATTATGGTTGGGAGGATCTCTTACAATAACAGGATCACCTGGTGGTTCTCCTTAACAATATGACAGCAAATGTTTACATCAAAATGATGATTGAACCCATTGTTCTGCCACTCATGAACAGTACTGAGGGGGCATGTTTCAACTGGATAATGTTTGTTCCCATACTATGGCTGCAACTCAACATGTTCTTAGAGATATATGTTGCCAGGAAGGCACTTACTACCAGCAAGTGCTCTATCTAGTGATATCAATCACCAGATAGAGCATGTGTGAGACATAATTGGATGACAGATCCAGACTCATCTGCAACTAGCAACAACCATTGCCAATCTGACCCTACAGATGCAGCGGGTGAGAAATGCCCATCCCCAGGATGATCATCCAGCACCTCTTTTATTAAATGCATTCACCTGTGGATACATGCATTCAATATAGCAGTGACCACAATAGGTATTGTAATGGATGACATTTTCAACTCACAAAATGTAAATGCACCACCACATGAGAGTTGTACTCTTGAAATTCATAGATAAATATTCTGTGTAATTTTTAGTTACTTAGTATAATGCTCCTTGGTGTTGGGATTAAAATTTCTGCCAGTGTACATAAATCTACACTGGGACATAAGGCTCTCCTATTCTGCTGCTATATTCATCACTGGACTGTGTGTACTTCTCTTTGACTAGACCAACTGTTCTCCAAATTGTGGATCCCAAATACTTCTCCATTTCTACTTAAGCAAAGCTCAAACTTTCTTTGAGGTTTGCTCTGCCAATCTACTTCAGAGCCAACCAATTCATGGATTTTTGCAGGAAAAAAGTCGTTAAACCAAAGGTCAAGATGTTTCTCTCAATGAATGGTTTTTACAGTGTAAAAATGGATCACTCTTTATTCTGAGTTCAAGCACTCACAGATGTGACCTCCTGCTGTTTTGAAAACCCAACAGAATGAAATATCTGGTTTTGATTTTCAGTCTGTGACCAGAAGTCACATGACCTCACTCCAGAAAGAAGGATGCAGCTTTCTGTAAAGCAACATCAATCTTTTTAGACTGCTTAGTGTTGGTTCCCAATTTCTTAAGGAATATTAGTAAATGAGCCATACAGAAATTGAATAAAGCACTTGATTAGTTCAAGCGGCAAAAATCAACTGTTTACCACAGAAGTAGCATAATGGAACTGGAAGATTTTAGAAAAATGTTTATATTAATAGGTTACCTATTAATATAAAAATTGCCTTCAGAATTAAGTTCTGAAAACAAGAAACTCATGACCATTGTAGAAACAGTGAAACTTTGAGTTTCCCAAGGCTAAAAGGAAGCTGTCAAATGACACCTGAAGTACCAGCTGTGAATGATGGCAACTTCTGAATCAAATTAAAACAGATGAACTACTAAACATGCCAGTACACAAGTAATAGACTCCAAAATATAGTCATTTCTATTTTTCGCAAGAAAACATTGGAAAAGTTGGTAGAAAGTATTAATAAATCTAAAGCTTTTTCACTGCTTACTGAAAACAAAAAAAAAAAAAAATAAACCAGAAGTATCTGATTTTTTGACAACTTTTCATATATGTGCACTATATAACGAAAAAAGGTGACAAATGCATTATAAATGCATGGTTAAAGAGGTTTTATAGGCTTTATGCATGTGACAGACTACACAGAAAAAAAACACAAAAATTTGATTGCAGCTATGGTTAAGAGAATGACATTGATACAAGGTTTATAAATATGGTAAAATTAAAAAACACTGTCCAAACAGAGCTAAGGCTGTTTCACACTTTAAAAAGAAAAATTCTCAGTTGTGAGAAACAAAAGTGGCAGCTGATGCTTTTCAACTAACAAATACTATTAAAAATTGCAATTCCAAATTTTATGCTAAATCCATCAAACATGCTAACCTTAACATCTATGAGTCTCTCTTATTATAAAGGAACTATAAAACACGAGGGAGTCAGCCAGTTAAGTTCGACATAATATATTTGAGAAAACAAAATTCCCTTTGGAGGATTACATCATTACTCTCGATGTTCCAAGATTAAGCAGACAATAGCATCATCGAAACAATGTCGTAGTTGAGTTGTCAGAAGAATTACAGTAATACCTCAGTTTTTGTTGATTTTTTTTTGCGAAAAATTTGTAAAATTGTCTGTTTTCGTCGGCTGCCTTGGATTTCGTCAGCGTGCCCTTGTGACCTCTTGCTAATTTTGCAAAAACATAGGGTGACCCACGTGTTTTCCTGCTCAGTGTGGCATTGTTTCTCATTGTGTGAGCATTACCCCGTGCATCTAGCCAGTGGTGATATTCGGCGGGTTTGTACAGGTTCAGCCGAACCCGTTGTTAAAGTTTTCCGAACGGGTTCGCGAACCCGTTGTTAAAATTTTCAGTTTCCCAAACCTTGTTAAACACACGGAACATTTCTCAGTGGGTTTGTTTTTTTTTTTTTTAAATATATTAAAATATGCGTATTATACTCTGTAATACTACTAAACTAGGGCCTTATACCCCGTTTGCACCGAGCATTTCAATCTAGATTGTGAGCAAGGTCAGGGAGTATGTCTTGGTGCGATCTCTCTCGACCGTTTCAATCGAGGTTTAATCGCGATCGATTCAAGTGTGTTCTTGAAAGTAGATCCAGTCATAAGAGAGATCCTGGAATGCCACACGCGCGAGACAATACAAGATGGCTGTGGAACACGTGTCGGGCTATGGACAGCGAAAGAAAAAGTATAATGTATCTCAAGAGATGATGACATACATGTGCCTATTTCTAGAAGCGCCATATTGCGGTAAAGAATTTCTCTGCCTTGAAAAAAAAAAAAAAAGGTCGACAGCTCTAAAATACTATTGTTACCTGGTCTTCTCCCATGGCTCGTTACGTTCTAAATACGCCACTGATTGTTAGATATATAGTTGCAAGAAAATGTATTGTATTTATTTCTAGCCAAAACTTCCATTTCGTTTGTCGGTGATTGTCAGGGAAAAATTTTCTGCTAGCGAACCCCTTGTTAAATATTTCGAATATCACCACTGCATCTAGCCAAACAATTTCATTACTTTCTTTTCCTTTTTGCTCCATCATGGGACCAAAGAAAGTTTCCAGAGCCAGCAGCCCTTTAAATGCTATGTTAAATAGATTCTTCAAGACAATACATACAAATGTGTCTTTATTCCAATCCAGTCCTTTCAAATGCACGTTTTAGGAATTAATCTTATGGCGGAGTCGACCTTTCTTTATAGGCTGCTCGTTTGCCTTTAAATGCAAAACAGTAACATATTCCTATGGAGGTGGCACTTCATATAAAATTAAATAATTACATTTTTAAAAATATGGCCAAAACTTAATTATACAAAAAAATCTTTAAACACATTCTTGTTTTTCTTTTTGCTATGTTAAATGTTCATTTTATAATAATTTCTTGTTGTTTTTAGTATTAAACACAATATTTACTCTCTATAAAATGTGTTTTTGGTATGTATTTTGGAGTGTCTAGAACGAATTAATTGGATTTACATTGATTTATATGGAAATAATTACCTCGGTTTCGGATTTTGCAGATTGTTTTCGGACGGATTATCGACGAAAACAGAGGTATCACTACTATAACAGAAACAGCCATATTGAAAAAGGATATAAGTTCATTTAATCAAGATTAATTAATTAAGCATGGTGAAATTCTTAGCAGTTTCACTTGTTACCTCAAAGGCAGACAAACTTTAGTGGTTGACTGTTAGACCCTATACAAAACTGATGCATATGATTCTTATGAAGAAGAATTCATACAGAAATAATAGTGTGGCAAAGAAGAACTGAAAATTGTAGTGGAAAGGAGAACTCCTCTTCTAATTACTGAATGTTTGTGAGGGAAATGGAGCATTCCTTAGTACAGTAAGAGCCCGCTTAACGCGGGGGATGCATTCCTAGACGACAGTGCGCTAAACGAAACAGCGTTAAGCGGGGTCATCTCAACATGTAAATCAGGGGGATACGTGAAACAGAACAGAGAATAAGAAAATTTGTCAGTTTTTTTTTATATTTTGTAACATTTATTGTTAAATACGTTTTTATTACATTAATTATAGACTTATTTATTGCTAATATCAAAATTTATTCATAAAACATTCATGAAAATAAAAAAAAGTTTGAGTAAAGAAGTTATGTTTGTGATGAGGAAGGTTCTTCCTCATTTGACATCTTTTGTTTCTTTGTGAAGAAGTCATCTAACGTCGTTTGCCTTTTCCTGTTTCATTCAGCAAGCAGTTGTCGATAGCAAGACATCGCATCCATGACACTTCATCTTGCCTTTGAACTTCTATCAGAATTGAAATCATTTTGTATAAACTGATCCATAATTTCCATTATAATGGCTAAACTTTTTTTTAGAAAATCCGTTGAAAGTTTTGAAAGTTCCATTTGTTCCTCATCTTCAGAAAGGCTAATTTCGTCATCTTCATGCACCTGTTGTTCTACTAATTCTTTTAGATTGTCGTCAGAAAAACTTTCTCCAGTTGTAACTTGCAATAATTCTTCAATATTCTGCGCATTTATATTATCCAACCCTGTTTCATTAGCTAGCTTGACAATTTTGTCGACATCAACAATAGATTCTCGTGTCAACATCCTTGCTTAGCTCCAGCCATAGATTCTTCCATACTCCTTTCAAACATTTCTTGGTCATCTCATTTCAGGAAAGATTGATGTTGTCTACAGCATTCATGATATTCTAGTTTTTTCCAAAAATCTCTAATGGATTGTTTATCTGCTCCATCTGTTTTATCAATTAGTTGTCGGAATGTCCACTGCAGATAATAAGCTTTAAAATTTGATATTACACCTTGATCCCAACAGTGCGTGCAATCTCGGGGAATTTCAATACTACCGCGTAATACCGAAACAGCGTTAAGCAGGGTCTTACTGTATAAGGAAACTTGAAAATTCCGACTGTTTGCCTATTACTACAGCAAAAGTGGAAAGATCATTCTCTAACCTATGCCAGATGAAAATATATCTTAGAAATTCGACATTGGAAGAACAACTAAATGGTGTTTCTTTTCTTTATTAAGCATCCCCAGAGACTAGTGAGGAGGTCATAGATTGATTTATAAAACATTTTTCATAATTTTCCCACAAAATGATAAACAGCATTTTATAGCATGTATCTAAATAATGCATTAGACATGATGAAAAGAATCATTTGATTTTCTTAATGTGTGCTCTTACATATCTTCTATACCAATTAACATCCTTATGATTCTTTGTCAATCAATGACCTTGTCCCATCAGTAGCAACAAAAACAATTGAATATAAGATTAACTTTAGATATTGTTTCAATTTATTAAACTAAAATAGTAATTTTTTATATAAATATATAAATTCTTTTCTTTTTCTAAGATTTTATACAGGAAACAAGCTAATATCTACAGTAGACATTGTACTTCGAAGTTGTTCCCAACTTTATAGTATTTAGGAAGTTTAGGGTCAAGCCACAAAAGATTTCAATACAAAGTACTGCACTATAATTTTTCATAAATAATGTAAGTATTCCATTCAGAAAACCTAAAACAATTGTACAGAAGTTGCACACGCACGTTCGGGTTACAAAATGTGATTTGATCAATCTTTCAAACTATTTTCTTGAAATAGTGGAAATGAGGCTTAGCGCTATCTTGCTCCAATCTTCTTAATTAAAAAATACAAAACAAACTATATTAACCAATTTAATGAAGCTTAATTCTCTGATTAATGCTGTATTCAACTACTACACTAATCCAATTTGGACATCAGATTATCTATATGATTTAGAAAAGATCAAGTCTTCTGGGGAGAGATTTTTCTAAGAGGATTGTGCCCGGCTATGCAAGTACATCATAAAGTCAATAGGAAATCAATCTGCAGAAGAAAAGTAAAAATCAGCATGTATTACATCAGATTAGTAACGGGAATGAAGTACGTCATAATATTTTTTAAGCAAATGAACCAAATGTGTCTAAATTGTAGGAAAGTATCTAACATTTTGGTTATATAAATCTTGCAAACTTGTTAATGCCTTTGGATCATCATATGTTCTGAATAGGACAGAGCAGGATCAAAAAACATTATATATATAATATGTTTATGACCATCTTTCAATCTTAAGACCAACAGGCTTATCATTGATGAAAATTTTAATAATGTTATTTCCAAATACTTAGTATAACTTTGGTATTGATGTATATGAAACTGAATATTGGGCTTTCTATAAAAATTATATTAGTCCAGACCAGTCTGAATAAATAATACTTATGTCAAAATTCAAAGAGGAAGGTGCTACTAGTTAAAAGCACAAAATTCTCTATTTTTTCATATGCAATGGACTGCAATGGACTTGATATGGAATACTATAATTTTCAAAATATTCTCAACATCATAACAGTGGATAATTACAGAAAAAGTAGTGTAAAAACATGTTATATAGCTTATAAATCTAACACAATTATTAAATATCCAAAATTTAACTTACAAATAAGTAAACATGTAAAATTTTCTAAATAATAATATCAGCTCATTACTGTAATTTAAATCTCAATTGTAATAGGGGTATATTACTTAATGCATTATAAAGATAAGTTTATATATTATATATCAATATTTCTTGTAATTTGCTAGATGAAAGAACGTCACAGAAAATTCCTGCAACGTTAAAATATATGTTTTCTTTTTTCGCATTTTGACTGTGTTAATTTCTAAATAAGTATACTTGAAACAATATTGATAAATTTTTATAAATACAATAAAAAAACTGCACCAGAGATAAATCATTTTATTTCAATTATTTATTATGAAAAAATTATTTTTCCATTCAATCTGAAACTAGTTTACTTTAAAATAAATGTTTTCAATGGATCCGAGATATGTGACATGTGGACAAACTTTTTCGAATCGAAGATTATTTGACAATAAGCTATGCGTTAACATAAACTTATTGCTATAAATCAAGAGTCATCAAAAATTTAAAAAAATATATTTAAAAAATTTATTTTGAACCTGAATTCATTATTAGAAATAATTAATAATTTATATATATGAAATGAAAGATGATTGTTGTTGAGAAAATCTTGGTATAATTTACTTAATGTATTATATTCAATTAAGGAATTGTTTTTCAATTTCTGTTGATGATTGCCAACATAAAAAATAAATACGAATGTCATAAACATTAAATTAAGTTTTCCTAAATGAAACTAATAATAATAAACATTTTTTATTTATTTTTGCCGCCAGGAATCAAAGACAGCTTCTGAAGTCAAATTTTGATACCAGCTATTACTATTCTCAGCACTTCTCTATCTTCTATTAAAAAAAAATCCATAAAATTCATTTTGTTTCGTCTTAAATGCTTTTGGAACTTGTCGATACTAATTAAATAATGACAATTTTACATCATATATTTTTAATTTAACAAATGATTATTTTGTTATTTTTTAAATTCATTTTAATTTCACTTGAAAAAATGAATTTGGCACGTAGAAAATGCACATTCATTTTCCCGTATTGCAATTATATAAACTAAATGCCAGTATTTAAAAAGTACGAAGAAATGTGAAAATTTATTTTTAAATTTATAATTGCTTTTAGTGAATTTGTTATTAAAATTTTAATGTAAATAACTATATAAATGCAATAAATGGATGATATTTTGTTTTTATTGTTTAGTTTCATTATAGTTATAAAATTATATTTTCAGTTATTCTTATTTAAGAGATTGATTGTAAAATAATGATTTTAAAAAAATGGAGGAGGATGAATTAACTTCATTGATATTAATATTTTTCTGAAGTAGATTTATCATATTTTAACACTCAAAATTTTAATCCTTGAGTAAGACAAGCTATTTTATTAGTTTTTTTTTTATTTTCAGATTAAAATAAATCTCATTCTCTATAATTTAATCTCACTGTACGTGCATAATCTTGCTATTATTGAAAGTTATATTTATAGCAAATGTTTCTGGATTTTAATAATATATAATTTGAATATTTATAAACAATATTTTTATTCCAATTTAAAAATATTTTTCAATTGGTTTATATTCATTTAATTTGAGAAAAATCTAGGGTTTTAGATACATTGAATTTTATATTAAGTAATAAGAATTTCAATTGATTGAATATAAATGTTTAAAATTTAATTGATAAGCAAAACATACCCAAATTATATTTCCGCACGTTATATTTTATTGACTTAATTAATTTATTTAATCTGTAAATAAAAAAGAACAGGTAGAAAATTTCTGTGTCAAAAGTAATTTTGAATTTCATATATATAAATTACTAATTACTATTCATAAATGAATCAAGGTTCAAAAATTATTCTTATAAAATTACATATTATGGCTGGCAATATTTTTTTTATTATATTCCTATGTTAAAAAATGTGTAATTCATATTAAAACATTATTATTAAAGTTTAAATATACATTTGAATTACTATAAAAAATGGATGAATAGAATTTATCAAATGGTTTGATATATTAAATACTTATCTGTTAGTTTAATTGTAATGGGAGGAAATCTGATTTTATCAAGGATGTTCTAAATAATAAACATTGTGATTCATATCAAAGCTAAATTTGGTAAATATAATTTAAATTTTATCAGCAACATTCGTTCTAAATGCAAGTTAAAATGATAAACTGATACACAGTGCACTTACATATACTATAAATCACAATGTTTATTTTACAATCAATTAACAAACCTATTGACATAACAATAAATAATTAGCTATTAAAGAACTATATAAATAAATTATTTTTCTAGAAAATATAATTCACTCATACTATTCAATTTAATACATTTGCCATCAAGCATTTTCTTTGCCTTTCATTCTTATATAGTATATCTATAAAATAACTTTTACAACAATCATGTTAAATATTTGAAAACTTATTTTTTTAAAAAAACAATTAATAACTTTTGTTTCACAAGTTACAAAAAGAAGTTCTTTTTTATAAACAATATAAGTTAATTAAATCTTAATTATTAATTCTTTGGCATTATCAGCAGTGTGTTATTTTTCCATCATTTTCTTCTTCGGTAGTGTTTACCCTAGGATTATCGGTAGTAATTAGTGATTGATGAGCTAAAAAGGCAAGGTTTGATGCCTTAAGTCGCATTATGCTGTTATTAATTAAAGAAGGTGATGGACTAATACAGGGTGTTGAGCAATGGGAATTTGTGAGATCACATTGGTCCAAAAGTCTAAGTAATTCATGTGGAGAAGGACCACCATTATGATTAGAAACTAGAAAAAAGATGAATTTTCAGATGAAATATTTTTATTAAATAAGAAAAACTAATAGATATGATTACTTTAAAACTTGCCTGCTTCGCCTTTAACTGTCAAATCAAGAGCCGTCGTCAAATCCCACATCTAAATATGTACAAAAATTTTCATTTTAACCAAATCTTTATAAAATTTAATTTATAAAATCTGAATAAATACTACCTGAATAGCTCCATTGCTGTGTCCTGTAAATATGTATCTTCGAGGACGAGAACCCATACGATTTGAACCTTCGCATTCGTGAACACAAAAAGCACTAATTGTTGTACCATCTACTGATCTGATGATACATATTCTGTAAGAATTCATATATTTTCTTTTAGTAAAATATAAAAATGAATAAAAATTAAACTGAAAAATAAAATTGTAATTAGCACAAGTAGCACATTGGTTTATTTAATAAATAACAATACCAAAAGTAAAATCTTTCTATCTAAAAAAAATCTATTCAGAGAGAGAAACAACCAAAAGTATGTATTAATCCAACATAATTATTGTACAAGGTTCTTTGGATTAGTGGAGTTATTTTTGACTTCCTGTTCTTTATATATGACTACAGACACATTTTTTAATGTTTATATTAATTTTACAAAAATTTCTCATATTTTTAAACAATAATCTACAATTTCTTTTTGTTTTTGGATGGAACATACAGCAGAAAATGAACAAATGTAATTTGGATTAAGTAGAGAGTTCAAACTAGAGAAAATGTACTGTAATTATAACTTCAGTTTACTAGTTTTTTTAATTAGATGTGTCTGTTAATTACTCACTCACTCAGTTAGTTGGTAAATGTAATCAATTTGGGTAACTTTTAATTTAAAATTTAAAAATATAAATTCCATATTAGAAATTTTCTTAAGTAGAAAAATAAATTCTAAACTTTAAAAATGATGCCTTGCTAACCAACTTTGCAACATCAACGATAGAAATTACTAATGTTATAGCTATAACTATAAAATAGATTTCTGTCTATAGTTTTGATAGCGACAATAATTCACATTTTATTTGGAGACGTAATCGCAAAATTATATTTAACAGTTTCGATTCTAAATAGCCCAAAAGTGTAGAGATTTATTAATATTGTATAAAGTTCTAACTTGCCTTTTACCAGTTGAAGCATATCTAACATATAACTGATCAGTTTCTGGCACTACTTTCTGAATGAATACTTGTTCATCATCCTGCTCTCCATATGGTCCTATAAAATTTAATATTTAATATTTTATTTTTATTTTAATGACATGATTATAAAACTACAAAACTTAACTCACCACAATCATTACCAGTACCATAACTTATTCCAGGTTCTAATTCTTCAAGAGAAACAACTTTAAATGATGCAAGCGGGGTTGAACCTGGCTGAGTAGATATCATACCTCTAAATCTTGTTACGCTCCACGTGCGTACGTGATTATATTCAGAACATGCTGAAAACGAAAAAAAATTATATTACCGTTCTCGAACAAAATAAATAAGTATAAAACTTTTAATTTCTAACCTGAAATAAGATATTTTTCAGATAAAACAACTTTTGTAACTGGACTACGATGAACTGTAAATGTCTGAAATAACTGTGGACCATGACCGACTGTTTCTGGATGCTGAACAATAACTCTAACCGTTCCAGAGCTCGTGCCATAGGCTATTTCTATCCAGTTTCCACAAAGACCTAAAAATTTTACATTACACTTTTGACTTCAAAATTAAAATTAAATTATACACATCATGTTTAAGATCATTTGAGATTAATTAATAATTAAAATTTAGCCTCTTGGCATTCCAGAGGGGAAAAAGCTCTTTACATTCTCTTATAATAATAACTTAATAAGATAGTAATCTACAAAGTCATTATTCAGAAAAATTTTCAATTTATTATTAATTTTATGAAAATATTGTTGATCTGAATTATTGCAATTAATATTATGCCAATTCAGTTAATTCTAATATTTTACCAAAGTTTCTAAATTATAAATGACGAAATAAGAAAATAATATATCATTAAATGGCTCTGATCTAGATAAAAAAATGAACTATTATATCTAGTTAATGCCAAATTAATCAAAACATTTTATTAGGTATATTGGTAAAACTGGAAATCTTTGTGTACATAAAATAAGTTTGAAGAAATGGTTTTAAGGTTAATCTAGATCTTACGACAAAAATAAACTATTATTTTAAAACAGAGATAGAAATTTCCATAAATGCTTAGATATTTTCAAATTATTTTAAAACAGTCTTGAAAATAGAAAAATGTGATTAAAACCCAAATTTAGAGGTTGCAAGATATACTTGAATGAAAGTAAGTGAAAATATACATCCATATTAATATTATCAACATTTTCTGCTTATGATAGCCTATGCTATATTTTAAAATAAAAATTTTGTTTTAAAACAAACATAGTAAAACATGTTCTACCCATTATCATGGGTAAAATCCCATGATAATGAGATTTTAGTATGGTTTATTTGTAGTCTGCATTAATGCAAAATAGATTTGCAGTGGACAAGGATAGGCATTTCAATGTTAATGAGTTTTGATTAATATTTTGTATTAACCAATGTGTTATGGTCCTGTGGATTCAATAACAATTACTTTAAAACCCTGGATATAGGCTGCCCTTGTATACAAGTCACAAAAATGAAAATTGTAAGGGAACGTTAATTCTTTCATAGATAAGTTGCTATCACATATAGGTCATGGCCTATAGCTAAGGTTTTAGAGTACAATTCCAGAATAAAAATTGAGAGGAAAGGAACAGTATGAAAAATATTATTATTTACGTAAATCTCACTGTGCTATAAACTAGAGTTAATCATCCTATCTTTAACTTACCATAATAAGTTTTATGAGAAAAGTTCAGGTTTTTTTTTATCGAAAGTTACTGAATTTTATTGCATTTTTCTTTTATATACTGTAATTACAGTATTTACTGGTAATCATGTTTTTCACGTATTAATTTCTCCTGTACATAGGCCATATATGATGAATTTTATGAATATAATCTCATATAGACCATGGCCTATAGCCAAAATTGTAGGGTGTACTATTATTGTTTAATATGAAGCACACTGTTTCAGCTTCTATAAAGTCATATGAGCCATATTATGACCATGAGTGTACTTTTCAACTTAAATAACAGCCACAACAATGTCAGTGTTATTGACTTACAACACCAGTGTTATCATTGTTGGCAATGCAGTATATGCCATACCAATGATCTTCACACCAACTCAAAAATAGTTAATAGAATTGGATGATTTTTGATTAAAACTCTTATAAAATACTTATTATTTGTAATTGCTTTAATAATGGATATAACAAAACAACTGAATTACAATATTAAATACTATAATTAGTTGGTTTGTTTTTAATTTTAAATTACAATTTCCATTAAAATCCAAGCAAAAATTATTTTTTAATTTGTAAAGTATTATGCATATCCAACTCCTAGATCTAATTTGGCAGCTAAGTCAGCCTGTTATAACCAGTAACTTCATCACTGTTCTACCAATTCTAACCAATGTCGAAAAATAAGCATTGATTCTTTAAGCCGTTATATTTCAATAAAGCATACATTTGGAACAATACATAGTTTATTTATTCATTCTTAAACATACAGTGAAATAACTGGAAAAAAAATCTGATTTTTACCATTGCATGATACAAATTGATTTGTTTTTTTGTAAAGTTTGCATAATGCAAAACTTGTTAATACAAAAGCCATTTTTAAGTCCCCTCAACTTTGTTTGATGATTATGTCTAAATTAAATATGTCTAGAAGTGAGAGATTAAACAAAGGTCAAGGTAGTGTAACTGGAAATGCATCCACATGGTAAGAAACAGTTGTGGGTTTGAATACTGTTCTGGTTCAATTCTTGCAGAATTTTCTAAAAATTATTCAATGCTAATTATTAAATTTAATAAGAGATGACACACAACACATACCTCTAGTGCCAAATTATTAACAGTAGTGGTAAAGTATCCCAATTTAATCTGGCAATTATTTGGCTTTAATTTTGTATGATATACTTGTTTTAGATATATATTCTTAAATTTATTAATTTTAGGTAAAATCTAGTAAAATTATAATCTAAATTCATCATATTTATATTGTTTAGCACATTAAAGAAAAATTTTTTTCTGGAAGTAGGCTATGGATGAACTTTGTAGGCTTCAGGAGGTCACATGCATTTTTTCTTATGGAGTTGCAGGCTTTATATTATTTTAGTATTCAGTATTTAAACTAATGATATGTAAATTAGTAATATATAGTCTAGTTTAGTTTGACTATTTTTGCCACAATATCACCTTAATTAGCAATGCATAACAAACACAAGGCAGAAAACAGGAAAATAAAATTACATTGCCAAAGCCTCAGGAGATACATAATGGGATTTCACAGGCAGCATGTAGCCCACAGGTTGTTCATCACTGGTTTATATGATTTAAGATAACTTCAAAATTTTATTTACAGAGCCTACACAATAATTGATCTTTATTAAATTGTGTTGAATGAACGTTGCACTTTCTTATATTTTAATATGATTTCATATGCATTTGCTTGTGCAACATTATATAAGTAGAAATGTTTTACAACATAGTAAACTATTTAATTTATAATTCAATCATTGATCAATCAAAATTAACAGTATTCATAAAAAAATGAAGCATGAAATGCCATTTTTCTCTAAATATATTTTATAGAAGAATTGAATTCTAAATGCAGTGTTTTCTGCTGCAAAAAAATAGTGTGACAATAGTGGTACTGTAAGTGGCTGTATTTTGAAGTTGAATTTACATACAAGCAATAACGTTTAAAGTGCAAATCACGTGACGTTTGGTGCTTTAAAGCGTTATTGCTTATGTTTATAACATTTTGTTACTCCAGAAAATTTGTAACCTAGTGAGATTTTTTTTACCTTTTATTGTAAAATTGAAATGAATTCATTCACCAGAAAAAGTGTTTTTTTTTACCTCTCCTAGAAAGTTTATTTTTTGCCATTTACAACATTATGGCATTGCACGCTCCATATATTCTGTCGTAACATTTCATATCTGGCTTTGATTTAGGTTTGGTCATTATGATGACAACGATAAAAAAAAAATTATTAATTCATTTTTAATAAAATTATATCACAATCTTATTAAGAAATTCATGGAATTTTTTCAAAAGAAGAATTACTGTAATATAGATAGAACAGATAACTAATCAGAACAATATTTTTATTATAATTATAACAAGGTAATTACATAGCATTGTTATAATGTTAGAAATATAGTTAATACAATCTTTTATGAAGCTATAAATAAAAATATCAATTTATATAAAATTTTATATTAAGGTTGTGTGATTTCTTTAAAATATACATTATAACAACGTATTTAGCAATGTACTTATTCAATAAATGCAATTTGAAAGTTCATATCCCATTTAAAACAAAATTAATTTAATCTTTAATGTTAAGTTTAACTAATGTTCTCATTCGTAATATCTCAACTATAATTATTACCAATAAGCTATTGTATCTTTTGTAAATTTTTAGATCAGAACTTGCTCTTTAACTAGTTAAATTTATTAAATTATGGCTTGGGCAATTTTTTCCATTTTATCTTTCTAAATTCAATTATCAATTGTTTTAATGCTCTATAGAGGATGACAAACATATTTGTATCATGTAATTAATAAATGTAACTAAAATTGTAATAAATGATTACTTTTTAATTCAGTTATAGATAATCTCTAGTTAATTACACTTAAAATATTAAAACTGGCCATCTCTATTACCAATGTACTGTACAGTACATCCTATAATATATTACTACTTGTATAATGATTATAATAATTCTAGAGTAAGATGATAAATTATTATATTTCTAACATTCTTTTCAAAATCAAAACATAATATTAAGATAATTAACTTAAGTTTATTTCCATATAACTGCAAGTAAGATTCATTTAGAAAAATGTGTTGTCTACATACATTAAATTACAAATGAATATATTATTATTCTGAAACAGTGGTAATGAAATACAAAGCAGGATTCAGATATTTTAGACAGTTCATAAAAATAGTTTTAACAAGAAATATAGCAAAAGTAATAAAATCAACAGTTACAGTAATTATTAGAATACAGAAAGGCTTATGGATTTCATAGACATATTTAAACAATTTGTTATAAAATGTAACAAAATATATGAAATTTTATTTCACTTCAATAAAAATTTATTTTATTCCCTGTTTTAAATCAAATATCAGTTTTTAATATGAAAATAATAATGTATAAAATAATGAAAACAACAAAGAAATACCTTCACATAGACTGGAAAGTAATAGCTTACTAATGAAAGCATCAAACCACTTAGAGCTTTTTTTATTTCCAGTATTGTTTAACTATAAACCGACGTTTAAAGACAAACGTTGATCCTAGCTATGCCAGATAATATGCTTTTTTGGATTTGGTTTTTTCTTTTCACTCTCAAATTACTTACTCAACTTCAGATTTTCCATCATATCATAGTGCTATCCAAACAATTATTTATAAAGATCAATAAATTCCTTCATATGGTAATGCTTGTATTAATATTCCCATTTGGTCTACAATTAAATGGCATCAACTCTACTTATCTCAGTTTCTGTAATTGGTCATTTCTTCTTGACCCTGGTTTTAGTGTTAAACAGAAAATGCAAAAGATGTAATCTCTTTACTTCCTCTTTAGGGGAATTTTTACAATAAAAAGTAATCAATATAGGTAGTCAAAAATGGCATTCTCAATTTTTGAAGAAATTAAGAAAGCATTCTAAAACGTTGTGGTGCCGATGGCAAAGAGATGGAAATCCCAGAACCCTGTACTCATACCAAGTTGCTATTAAGCGTTATCAAAGAGAAAGTAATCTTCAATACTTAAATTATCTTCAAAAAATTATTACCAACTTTGCACATGATTTAAAACTTTTTGGCAAACAGTTCCTAGGTTTTCTAAATCTAAAATAAAACACCATCTTATTGATGATGATAATGTATATAACATATTTAATAATATTAAATCATGCTACTTTAATTTACATTCTGAAACATAGTATAAACCACTGAGCTTAAGAAATACAAATAGTTTTTATTTTTTCTTCTACTTTGGTTTAAGTTTTAGCAAAAACCTAAATCAGTTTTGAACAAGCAATAAAAGTGATATCATTTGCTCACTTGCATTCTTTGACTTTTAGTTGGCAGTAAAGTATACTTTAAGATGATCGCACATAAATAATTTAAAACCATAAAATTTCAGTGTAACATTACAATTAGTGTACTGCATCCTTGAATTTTTTTAAACAAAACCATACATCACTCATGTTTAAATTTGAAAATTAATGTGAAAACCAGTGGAAATTAATCTTAAAATGATAAAATTTTAAAATGCAAATTTAGACTTCAGCATTTATGAAAATAAAAGAAACAATGACTTCTTTTTGATGAGGATAAAACATGACGCACCATAGTCATGAATGTTGGCTAGTACTTTAATAATAAAATTTCATTAATTTTAATAATCTTATTAAAATACAGTATTAAAAGATTAATTTTATGAAACTCAAAGCAGTTTTGAAACTGGTTGATCAATTTTGAGAATTTCTGGTTTTTGCCAGCACTAATTTAATCCTTAAATCGTACTTTTCCTTTAACAATAGAGCTAAGCTGATCATCTAACACCTTTCGGGGGAAAATTTCTTAATTGAAATAATGTTACTTCCAGTTGCATAAGAAGTTCATATATAGTTAATTGGGCCTCCTGCCCCTAAGGTTTCCATATCTAGTCTCATCATTCATCTATCTAAATCAGTTTTTGAGATTAATGACAGTCAGATGGACTACACTCAGAATTTATAGATCTGCAAATTGCAACCTAATTATAATATTTTTCAAATAATAAACTATTTCATAACATTCTTTTCCCAGTTTTCAACTCTCTTTATGGGTCTTCTTCCTGTAACTCTTACAAATCAACAGTTTGATTAAATTAATAATTAAATTAAAATTTAAAATGCTAACTGCTGAAGGCATTTAGCCAATAAAATTACATCTTTTTTGACAAAGGTAAGTAGAAAACTTAAAAATGATTCTTAGAATAAATAAGACATCAATAAAAATTCTACAGTTTATTTTTACAGACTAATTAAAAGTACAAAGATAATCAAAATCAACATCACACAAAGTTTTAGAAGCATATAGACCTTCGTTGATTTAATTTTGAAAACCACCTGGCTATTTCTGTGTTGTTTATTTTTTCTCTTCTAAAAGCATTGCACTCTGCTATCCATGCTGATGATAATGCCTTTGCATCCTTATGGTTGATGCATTGTGTCTTATTGATTGCTTTAAACATTTCTAATGCCTCAAAAGTTCTAATGTATTTATTTCTAAAGTTTGTATGCAGCAACTCTGTTCTATCTAAATGCACTGTGACTCTTGATTCTGTTGCAAAAATGGCTAGTGTAGTCATCAGTTTCTTTTCTCAAAAGTATATTTGTTTTTTTTCAGTCTGTATTCTAACAACCTCCAGGTTGATCCTATACATTCTACATACTCCCCATATGATCAATTATAGGGTTTTAATACACTACCAGGGTTTATGTATTTATAGAATACTTAGTATTTCAAAATTTAACCATAAGGATTCAGAGGGATGTTAATAACATGTAAATAGATGTCAGTTTCTGACCCCTATCTAGGTGTTATTAATGTGAAGAAAACCTGGAAAACTTCACGTGGTCAGCCCATTGGTGAGGTGTGTATCTACAACCAACTACCAAGTGTTCAGTGGTTTTATCTACTCAGTCACTGATGGGCTTTGTTATTTCTGTATTTTTAATTTGTAAAAATAAGTTGTAGAATTTTTAGTGATGTTTTATTTATTCTAAGAATTGCTTTTAAATCTTTCACTTATCTGTCAAAAAGATTAATTTTATTGGCTGAATGCCTTCAGCAGCTAGCTTTATAAATTTTAATTTGAATATTAATTTAATTAAACTGTTGATTCATAAGAGTTACAGGAAGAAAACTCGTAAATAGGGTTGAAAACATTTGTGTTGTAGAGAAATAAATGCTGGGCTTACAGAAAAGTGCTGAAATTTTGAGTTATAACTATTTCATTTAAAAAGGAAGAATTCTGTCAATGAGACTTTAATGTACTGAAATACTGAATTTAAAAATATTTTACCGAAAACAAATTAATAAATTAGTAATTCAAGGAACTTAATGATAATTTTTTTAACTTAAAGATGAAAATAACTATCAATCCATTATAACCTATCAGAGAAATGAATAAATAATTAATATTTACTAAACCCCTCATTTCCATGTACTGTTTATCAAATGTCTTTGATATTTTTTAAATTTAACTAGATCAGACCTATTTAATGAAAGCTATTTATAAATGAAATTGTGAAAATTTCTCAAATAGTGCTTTAATAGCAAAAGCTGAAAAGCACAAATTCTTAACAGAAAACAATTGAAATTGTAATAAACAAGATATTCATTTAAAATATAAATTTAATTTATGGCTTAAGAAGAAACATGAAAATGTTTTTCTATTCAATGAAACTTACCCTCCCCATGGACAGATAATCTATCCTTTGCTAGCATGAAATAATTTTACAATGTATCAGTTCCATTAATTTAACAAAATTACTAAAACAGACAAATTATTAAAAACAATTTTTATAATACACAACAAAAACAAATTTTATAATAAAAAAAAAAAAAAAAAGAAAACCTGATTTTATAACAGTCAATGTAAAATTAATAATGTTTTTAAAGATTTAAAAATGCCGTAATCCATCGTAATTTTTTAAATATAACAATTGTTTCAATTTATCTTTATTCTTCACTTAAATTACTAACAATAACTTTTAATAATCGGATACACAATTCAGATAAACAATTATGTCACATGTACGTTTAAAATCTTTAAAAATATTAAAATCATAGCTGGAAAAAAGAATTCTTAAAAATGCACATTAAATAATTAACAAAGAAAAATTAACTTCATATTAGATACACAATTCAGAAATGTATAAAGATAACCAGCAATACTCAAACAAATTTCAATAAATTTTTAGCAAATATTATAAATACAAAATACTAAAACCCCTTTCAAATTATATCATTACAGATATGATTTATTTTGGAGAAAGTTATATTTAAAATTACAAAAATTCAAAAGTGACTATTTTTTTGTTAATACTTAAGCCTGATAAAAATGTAACGATCAGGTCAATTAATTACCAAATATTAGTAATCAAGTTGAAAACCTCTAGATTAGAACTGAGCTAATTAAAGTAGTGATAGATAAAATTGATTTCATGTAGACATTTGTCATGAATAGAAGAGAATGTGTCTAATCAACATCTCTAATGATCATTAACGCAACTCATTTCTAACTAGAGATTTACAATATAATTATTAATATTTATTAAAATGTATAACTGATTTAATACAGAAGTAATTATAAAATTGTATTAAATAAAAACAGATACAAGATTTGGCAATTAATTCCAGGAATAAATATATTTTAAGATTCAGTCAGTTGATAAATCTGACTGCTTGTCTACAAAATTTATTCACATATCTTTATTTGCACACAACCATATCAGATATTTTGCCTTGTGTAAATTGCTATCATTAATCTTTTAAAATGTAATCAAAGTTTATTCAAAAGAAGATTAAATTTTGCTTAAACTAGAGGTTAAATTTTCTCATAACAACTAAGGTGTGATCAAAATTTGAAAATCAAGTTGTATGATAAAAATGCTTTCATATTACTTATGATTTAATATGGTTTTGAGATTATAAATGACACTTTAAAAGACAACAAACAAAGTGATTAACAATGGTTTAAATTCCAGAAATAATAAGAGTTACTAATTTTCTATAACAATCAAATGAGTCTTTAAATAGAATTACTATTTAACATATAAAAACCAAATCATAAAACTTTTATGAAAAAACCCCTTATATTGTGAAAACTTTATTGTCTATAAGCTTTTAGGCAAAATACAGGTTTGTAGAACTAAATCATTATCCTCATTTCCTTCATTTATCTCTCAGGCTAACTCATTCTTGAAAGCAAATTGATAATGAAAATAATCTGAGAATGCTGACGAGTGAAAGTAAATTTAAACAAGTTTAAAGACTTCTGTCATTTTTAGGGATACTATTTTATACAATATAAAAAGCTTCTCATTTTATCATACAATTTTTTAAAATTCCACACAGTCCTGAAATTTAACTGCTAAACCTTACTTGTAATATAAACTGAATGTTTATTATGATGCAAATTTACTTGCATCATAATAAATATTTGTTGGATGGATTTGATTTATTTATTGGTTTATTTAGCATAATTTATTTAATACTAGTTAATTATATATATATAATTCACTAATATTAGATATGTATTTGTAGAACATCTTAATCTAATGGATGAAAAATACACACACACATACAGAATTTAAAACAATTACAATTCCAATTGTGATTTTATTTTAAATGCTGTATCTTTATGTAAAAACATTTGTAATTGATTAATCAAAAGTTTTATCATCAACAATGTCAAAAATTTATTTTGAAATCCATCAAAGTAAAGCTGATTATTGATTATGCATTTATGTATTAGAGTGAACTAATATGTAAACCATAAAAAGTTCATATTAATGTAGATATAAGAAGTGAATATAATTTTAATTTTCAATTTTAAAGAAGCAATCACACATACTATATTCTTTAACAAAATTGAATTACTTACTTTTTATAATTACAAACATTTTTTTTGTAATTTAATGTAAATAATATTCATTATTATATATAAAAACTCAAAATATTTGCAGTCTATGAATGAAAAATTGGTGAATAGGCAGAACAAATATCTAATAATCAACAAAGGTTTAAAAAAAAATTAAATATAAAATAACATTTTGAATAATTAAGGTAAAAATGTAATTTATTCAATCATTTCAATTCTTACAAATGAGAGGGTGAATATTATCAAAAATTTAATGTTTTGTATCGTTTATCTGAAAATTGAATAATCAATCAATATTTTAAATTATAAAACATTCTTACTTGTTTTAGGAGTAAGATAGACACTTATGGCAGTAATGACATCATTAGATGGATCACGGTATAATTCAGTCACAAGTAAATCATTGTCTTTCATGCGTAATGGAAATTTTTGCATATCTAAAATAAAAATTTATTTAAAACATAACATGTAATTTTATAGAATAAAAATTTACATAAATAAACAAACTTAAATTTATTTGAGCTTTAAGCTTCTTGAATTAAAGCTAAACTTTATGCAAGTTTAGCTTTAATTCAGATTTTATATTTATAAACAAAAAAACTTACACAATCTAACCATAAATTTCAGAAAACACATTAATATATAAAATAAAAATCAATTTTAAAGAATTAATTCACATTTTTACTGAAATGTACATAACATTAATAATATGTATACACACACATGCATTTTTTTAAGTTCAAACACTACGGAAGACACAAAAATCTTCAAATTAACCATTCTTGAAAATCAAAATAATTTTATGCAAATTTCTAGTGTTCAGCAGTATTTTATATTCTTTCACAATGCCAAATTTTCTCTTTATTTCTCATTCCTTTAATCATTTAACTTTTTAAGCTAAACTTGTGTAGCTAAACAACTCTAATTGCTTGGAGAAAATGTCACTAAAATTTTTCATTATGAAACATTAACAATTTTTCCTAAGCTATGCAGATTTCAGAAGCATGTGTATCTTCAAATCTGTGGAATGCATTGATTCTATAAGTCGACAAACTACACGCTTCTTTCTCTTTTCATGTTTTATTTTCAAAATATAAAATATAAATTTGGATAATTCAAAATCATTGTATTTAACAAATTTTAATTGTTTTTTCTAACATTAATTTAAAAAACAAATTTCAATGGGAATAATAATAGATTTCATTCATCAAATAGTTCATTTGATCAGATTTGACTATTTATAACAACACTAATGACAAATAAAAGTAAACAGACAAAATATACTTTTTTTACTATAAATTAATTTTAAATTTCTTATTTATCAGATAGGAATAGGGCACTGATTGATAAGTACAGTAAAGCATAAAAAATTTAGAGATCAAAAATCCAAATTTATCCATCAAGAAGTGAATATTAATCCCTTTCAAATGGTAACTTCATTGCTGATATTATTTCAGCTTTCTGTTATTGATATTCTAACATTCATTCAAATTTGTGATTTTTTAATTTTGAAATTATAATTAGTGTATTTTTTTGTTTAAACATAAAGATTCTGTAAATTATATTTTGAATCTGTGTAAATATTCCTTCATTCCTTGTAAAATATTGATTTGGACTTTGAACATTTAAACTTAATTTACAGTGTATTTGGAGTTTATAGTGCTTAAAATGCTAATTTACATATATATTTGAAAATCCAGATGGGGTCATGCTCCAATTAGTCTGGATTTTCAACACTACTTTGGTTTGCTTAATAAAAATTAAAAAGAAAATTTATGATTTTGATTAAAGTTAAATATTTTTCATTGTTTTATTTTAAACTATAATTTCAATCTCAATAATTGACTTACATTTCAAGAAGTCATTCAGCATTTTTAAAGTAACTGTTTGAAACTGTATTGATCTTATCTTAAGATAAGCTCAAGGTTGGCTTTGAACATTATGCATAATATTTTAGTATTATTATGTTATTATCTGATGAAATTAATGAATAACAATTTATTATGAAGAATTCACTTAATTAATAAGAATAATTTAAGTATACTTTCACAAGATATTTATCAAAGTTCAACTGTGCTTTATCATTTGATATTCAAAGACTTAAAATATTTATTTTTTACATTTTAGATTATTATTTATGACATTAATTTCTTAAGAAAGCAATAAAACATTTATACAGGGTGTCCCAAAAATGTACTGACTCTTTAACAGTCCAATACTCATGTTTTTGTTTTAGGTGCAAATAACCCTAAATAATAGCAATGAGATAGCATTGAATTCTCTGCAAGTTCCCCAGACCTCACCCCCAGTAGAATTTTTAATGGGAATATCTCAAAGATAAGGTTTATGCTGCAAAACCAGCAACAACTGATCACTTAAAAAAAAGAAATTGGAAGGCAACATCTCACAATTCCAAATGAAATGTTCCGCAATGTTGTCAAATCCATTGGTCTGCATTATCAGCTGTGTTTGGAAAATGGTAAAAAACAGTTTAAACATTTGCAAACACACAGGAATGAGTAAACTAGTCTAGGAGAAAAGACTAATGTTTTCAATAATGCCATTAAATTTCCTTTAATTTAACTTATTAGACTTTATCTATGTCAATAAACACCTAAATCAAAACTTAATATATTAGTAATGGTCAGTCGAAGAGTGAGTACATTTTTTTGGTACACTCTGTATTATCATACCAATATAATATATAGATCCATTATTGCATCCAAGCAGTAGAAACGATCCAGCTGTATCAAAACTTGCAATTGGAACTACATCTTGAATCTATATAAAATAAATAACTTTTAAATCATCAGAACTCTATGAAAGAAATATATATATGAATTGCTAGAAAATTAGTACTTAGTTTGCTGTATCAAAAATTTGTATTGATAATTTTCAGGGTCAAAGTAATTTAGAGAGTTAAGGCTTAAAAGGTGATCAAAATCGCTAAATTATAATGTTTTGAATTAATTTACTAAATAAAATTAAATAAAATAAAATTTATTTACAATAACAAATTAACATTCTAAATGATTTTCAAATTGAACAAAATGAGAAGATAGTATTTGCCATTTAAGTGGGAGCAGTATATCAGAGTACTTCAACAAAACAAAGCTGAAAGAAATCCATGTTTTTTTTTCTGTTGAATACTGTTTGAAAAGTAGAAAATATATTTTGGCACCAGAGTTAAAAAATAAAAAGGAGCCAAACCTGTACCATCACTGTATGGATCTCCCTGATGTGCAAACTAGCACATGTTTGCATGGAACCACATCCATTTAAGAAGTGGATGTTCTTAAACTTTAACTCCTATTTTCTAAGTACAGTAGAATGGTCTGCTAAAACC
This sequence comes from Centruroides vittatus, assembly GCF_030686945.1. Taxonomy (NCBI): domain Eukaryota; kingdom Metazoa; phylum Arthropoda; class Arachnida; order Scorpiones; family Buthidae; genus Centruroides; species Centruroides vittatus. The sequence goes on along the minus strand of NW_027122609.1, from coordinate 145,557 downwards.
AAATATTTGAATTGCTCTACAATGATAGGTTAACCCATAATTGCTTACTAGAAGAAAATCTATTCTACTCAAAATGGAACATTTATTACAGTACAGTAGAGAACCGAAAATCGGAATCAATTGGGGACTGGGGTTGTTCAGATTAGTGATTTGTTCCAATTACCGATTATGTACGAATAAATATATTAACCTGTCTGATGTTCAAATTTTTCTCTGTTGCGTGTCGCTTCGTGTTGAATTTTCGTCGATTTTAAGCCTAACGAAAATTTTTATAATAATAATCGAGGCTATCATATTGTTAAAAATTATTTCTGCATTTTGTACAAACAAAATAAATATATTGAAGAATATAAAAACATGAAAATTATACTTTAGAAGTAAATTTAGTATCAAAAACGTTCGATTCAGCACGACACAGTCCGACTGAAAATCATTCCGATTACCGGCGATTCCGATTACTGGGGTTCCGATTAACGAGTCTCTACTGTACCACTTTTTTATTGTTCACTTTAAAAAATGTAAAAAGCAATTGTTATTGGAAATAGGGTTATTTCTTTGGGGTTTTAAAGGAAATTTGCAATTTGGTTTAACAAATTCTGGTAAAATTTTTGTTTGTTTTATTTCATGAAAATTAATATTGTGACAATGATGTTTTTCCAGGGCAATAGCAAATTAAAATTAGCTTTTATGAAAGAATTTGCCTTATCAGCATTTGTTTTAAGGTGAGTTGACTGTGTGTATGTGTGTGTGTGTGTATATATATATATATATTTTTTTCTTCCTTGTTTTCTCATATTAAAATATTTCACAAAGAAAAGTTTTCAATTACCTGCCAATGTTGAGTCATGGCATGCCAGACACCTACTTTACCAGTATGACTTAAAGCAACGAGTTGACTTCCAATAAAAAATAAATTGTCAACAGGAACATGTAAATTAAATATACCTAAAAGAAATTGAAAGTTATTGATAAATTAAATATGAAAAAATTTTTGCTACATATTACTAAAAACATAACAAATTTACACTTCTCTGAATAAAATCATTCTTATTGTAAACTTTATGATGCAGCATTAAAATGAGTAATTATTATATTAATAGTGTTGTCAAATATTTTGTGTTTTAAGCATTTAAATTGTTTTCTAACTCCTTGCTACCTAACAAAATTGATTATTTAAAAATTCTTCTCTCCATAAAATTATTTTGAAATTTGATTTCAAACTCATGATGCATCTTAGAATCATGGAAACTAATAATTTTATTATATAATAAATAACTAAGAGCATTAATTATATTAAAATTAAGATAATTTAAATAACTCTCTCTTAATGTTTAATATTTTATTAAAAACACTAATATTATAATCATATAATTTAAAACAATTAAATCTCTATTTATAAATATACAAAATTGAATGTAGCATTTAGAACAGTATAACTATTAAATTTAATTTGGTTTCCCTACTTTAATTTTTTATTTACTTTTTTTTTTTGAGGTTTTCATATATATATATATACAGGGTGGGCCAGCGAAAACGAAACGGCAGAGTGTTCGTGTTCGTCCAAGCAAAGCGCTCGGACAGGCCGATTTTACTCTCGAGGGGACATCTTTTGCAATAAAGTTTTTGCGATTCTGAATTCAACAGACAACAAAAAATTTTAAAAACTCATTTATTTTTTATTAACTAAACAAACATTTATTTCGAAAAAAATGTTTGTTTAGTTAATATTCAGAATCGCAAAAACTTTATTGCAAAAGATGTCCCCTCGAGAGTAAAATCGACCTGTCCGAGAGCTTTGCTTGGACGAACACGAACAGTCTGCCGTTTCGTTTTCGCTGGCCCACCCTGTATAGTATAGTATATATATATATATTATATAATTATAACAGTAATAATAACTAACCAATTTCTGTTTTTACTCCATCTTCTGTGATTCCCCAAAGCTGCACTTGAGATCCGTACGAAATGGCTAGCATTTTGGTACTATTTTCTGACTGATTGGATACAACTTTTGCATTAAGTGCAATTTTTTCAACAGTAGAATCAATATATGAACTTGTAAAAGCAAGCTGCCAACCTGTAGAATCTCTCAGTCTGGAAAAAATAAAAATCCATGCTGTTTAAATGAAAAATTCGTAAGGATATTCGATAAACATAAAATAGCACATTTTAACCATACCGAATGCAAAGATTAAAATTCTAGAAATTTTCACTTAATGACGACAAATTTCAGATAATTAGAATAGAATAAAAAAGTTACTAAAAAACTTTTGATTTGGGAATTGAAATGTTTCATTGGGAAATATGAATATATTTATAGAACAATTTTTTAAATTTCTATAATTTTGTAGTATAATTTTATATATTAATTAATATAAAAATACTATTATACAATAGAAGTAATGTGTAATTTTTTCACAGAATATACAAAGGGAAGTCAGTGAGTAGGCTACAGACACATACAAAAACAGCAACAAAATTTCTAACATAGCAATTTTATTGAGAAATTAATGCTGTAAATGTTCAGACACTCGTCCCAACATTATACCAGACTCTGGAATACAATCTGCATATCAGGGACAAGTGCCTGAATATTCAAAGAAATTTTTTAAAAAATTAATGCTCTGTATTAAAAAATTTTTTGCTTTGTTTGGTTGGTGTGTGTCAGATTAGACAGATATCAACCAATCTAATTACTGACTTCCTCCCATATTATAAATTATTAGTCTGTCATGTTAAAATGCAGTTTCTATGAACACAATTTATTAAATTTATAAGAGTTTAAAATTAGAGTTACTTCAGGCTACTTTACCACTACTGTTAATTAATAGTAATGGTAAAATAGCCCATTTCAATACAGTGATTGTTTGGCTTATTATTAAAAACATTGGGCTTTGAGATGTTTATAGACATATGTACTGGATTTCATTACTAATTTTAATTTTGTCAGTCTGTCGGTTAACAGACAAAATAAGTAATTACATGAGAATTTAACACAGACAAAAGTATGTATTTAATCATAAAACATTAGTGCACACCAGTATATTATTTCTTTAAACAATTGGGATCAGGATGACAATAATTTTTTTTATATTCAATAACAATAAATATAAATACATTTTCATTTAATATTATTTTTAATAACCCATTTTTTAACATGTTCTTAAAATGTTAAATGAGTATCAATATATATATTATAAACAATCATTCTTAGACTAAATTATAAAATTCAACTATACTTTTAATAAGGTATACAAAACATGAAAGTAATGATATTAAAGTTTATATTAAGTTAGATTTATTTAAAATGAATAAATATCAAAAACCCACCGGGAAAACTTTTATTAAGCACTTTTTGGACTTAAAAAAACTATTTTCATCTTACGTCAATATATACTAACTTGAATATATCTATAATTTGTTCAATAAAAGATGAACTTTTCAAAGGTCTTTCTGATAAGCAGTTAGTCAGTCTCGTTGACAATTAAGACATACAATAGTTGTGCAAATAATATTGCTGTTATATAATTCATCAAGTAACACAAATGCTAAAAATAATTACTCTGTATTTTAATTTTTTTCTTTCTTATTAAAGTATGTTATATTCAGAATATTGGCATAATATTTTACATATTTGGACAGTCATTAACAGATTTAAAAGGAAAGAAAATCTATATTTTATTCTTACTTTTTGATTCAAACAATATATAGGTTGTAGGTTATGCATATATATTATACATACTGTAAACGACATTACAAAAAAGTAAACGTATAAATGCAATGTTAGCTTAGTTTATGAGGAAGTTATTGAGTTGACATTTGTTGAATCTCAATAATTTACAAACTTATCTTTCAGAACATTATACACACTTCACTTAATCATCTATGGGTAACTTGTAAATAAGTGAATTAGGAAATTTTAGGTTTAAAACAAAAGTGTTATTTCCAAGTAATCTTAAATTTTGAAATATTACTCATTATCATAATTAACCTAATATATATATTTTTTATTTATACATTTTTAAAATTAGACTACTAAAAAGAATTCAACTAATATCTTAAAACTAAATAATTAATTAAAAAAAATTGCTATTATTTGAATTTCTCTTTATAACTTTCAAAATCATATATTTATAAAGTGGCATCGGTCTCACTGACATTGAACAGTATCAAACTTCTTATTAAAAAAAAATGAGACAATGTGGTAAAAAGAGGATACCAAATGTATTTCCAGAAAAATCTGAAATCTTGAAAACATAAAATATTTTATGCATTATGAAATGTCAAAGGTAAATCCTTGATGCATCAGTGTGTAATGACACCTGAGCAGTCAATTAATTTAAGTACTATCTGTCCATTGTTTTAAAATAATTTGTTGATATAGTATATTTAGACTTATCAAATGATTTTGATACAATCCCTTATGGTCAGCTGGATGGTCAGTACTATGGCTTTCATCATATTTACAAGTAATATTACAGAAGTAAAATCATCTTTTGGAACATTCCATCTTTGTCAAGGAGTTCCACAAGGTTTTCAATTAGAGCCGTTTTTGTCCATTACATTTTTAATTATCTTTTCATGGTTGTTAACCAGCTTTCTATCTCAGCATATACGGATGATTTAAAGCTATATAAGATAACATTATTGCAGGATGCAGAAATATTGCAGAGGGCTTTTGATAGTGTAAATGACACATTTAAACAGTGAAGTTTCAGCCAATTATAACAAATGTAATGTTATGTTGTCAGGTTATATTCCTAGACTTTTTATAGTTTACTACAACAGAGATATGAGATATCCAGAGTTAAAAATATTTGAGATCTGGAAGTATATTTTAATAATATCTTTTACATATGTATTACAAAGAAAAATATAACTACAACTATTATTAGAACTTGAGAATAATTTTTAGATTTTTGAGACACTGTCCAGAAATAACTGTACTAAACATTTGTTTTCAGCTCTTCTCTGCTCACAGATTTTATTTGTGATCTGGAATACACAGCTAATGATAGTTGAACACAGAGTAGAAACAGTTAATAACCATATTAGAAGATATTGTAAAAGGAAATTCATGTTAAATCAATCAAAAGAGGCTGTAATGTGTAATGCATTTCCCACCTTTAATGACACATTGTAATATTCAATGTATGCAGTTTTTAAGGTGTCTGTTACAATCTGAAATTGAAGCTCCTGTTTTTTTAGAACAATTATATCTGCAAGTACCTTTATCTACTAGGAACTATTTTAGATTTAAAATTCCTTTGTACAAATCTAATATAGCTCAAAATAGATCTATTAAAAAACTGGCAACACTCTATACTTGCTTGGGATGAAAATTAGATTTCTTCAGTTCTAAGTTTTGGCAGTAATCATTCAAGTTGTTTAATATTGGATGTCAAGATAAAAATTGAAAAATGTAAAAAACAATTTCCACATTAATGTTTTATATTTTTCTTTAATATATCTTGCTAGTGTTATGTGGAGAAGTGAAGTTTAACATTCTATCAATAATTTTTATTATTTTTATCATGTTATACTCCTTTGTATTATTATATAAATAGACCTGTAATTGAGACTTCCTGTAGGTCAGTTAGTAAATAAATAAGTAATGTAGAGCTGATTAATAACATTTCCTTTTGTCTTATTGTTATTTAAACAATATATACAATTCTTTATATAAACAATATTAGTTTTATTATAAACTGTAGCAAAGATATGAAGTGTGTTGCAAAGTGACATGAAATATTGGAGTTGGGTTGCCAAAGGCAGTCAGAAGTTTCTGTATTTTAATGTAAACAATATTATATTATGCTAATTGTTAACAAAAAATTTTACATCTTAAAACTAAAATATAAAAAAGTAACTACATATAAATCAACCTAATATACTAGTATTATCAAATGACCTGACAGATTATTTATTGAACTATATTAAGGCTAATTAATAATCAGATACAAAGCAATTTGGCTAGAGATAAGCAGTTAAGCCACCATTTCATAATAAATTTAATAATTATAAATAAATTTAATTTTTAATTTTTGTTTAGAATATTCTGGAAGAGTTGGCCTGGAGAGGGATTTGAACCTGCAACTCATCATGCAGATATGTTACTAGTTACACTCCAGATTGATTTTCTTCTTGCAGAATATTCCAAATTAAAATCTAATCTATTTATAATTATTAAATTTATTATGAGATGGCAAATTAACTGCCTCGTCAAGTTGTTTTGTATATAATTAATAATTAGCCTTAATACAGCCCGATAAATAATCCAGAAGATTACATTTCTGTAACCAAACAGTCTATAACAAACTATAAAACTTTATATTTTTTATTATTTGTGTGTGTAATATTTTGATTGGGTAATCCCAAATTTACCTACTCTAAGAAAGTGATCAGATCATCCTCTAATGAACTAAATTGGTAGTCCCAATTTATCTCCTATCATACAGTGGAGCACTATTTATACATTTTATGTTTATACATTTATCATTTATATGTCAATTGATATTAATCCCAAATGAAAAAGTTCATTTATACTTCTATATTCATTATGCAATACCATTTACATGGCATTTCTTTTCTGATGATGAAAGATACAAATTTCTTTTAGAATATTTCTATGATATATTTCTGTTCCAATTCTTGCATCCCACTCTTCACATTCCTAGAATTAAATGACATAACTGACTTCAGCAAGTCTCTCTCTCTCTCAGATGAAAAGGATTAGAAGTAAGTTATTGGCTAATATGTGTAGAACAATTATAATATAGAATACAAACTTGTAGTGTCCCTAACAGCGAAAGTCCATAAAAAGAAAATGTTTCTTTCATAAAAGTTAATTTCTGAAACTATTCTAATGTACAATTCTTATGATTCTCAAAGAGAAATCATAATGATGATTAATGAATATTCTAAAACAAAAAAATTTAGAAAATGGTACACAACTCATTACCACTGCTTTTTGTCTTGAATATACAAAAATTATTTTGAATTTATTGCTGTTAATCAGATATGTGAATCATCTGTTTTCAACCACCAACTACTGCAACTTCTAAAAAAAGGACGCATTAAAAAGCAATACTGTTTTTATATTAAATATATGTGGGATTTATGGACTTGAAAGGGAGAAAGAAGAGACAACAGAGAAGAAACAGACTGGAACAAGGGGAGAAGTAACAGACAAGGAAGGGGAGATGACAGTTAAGAAAGGCAAAAAAAAAAGACTATTTTGTAAGACATTGAATGTTAGAAGAACACAAGAATTAAGAGAGTTTTCATCTATTTTGCTGACAGCTGAATCATAATTGTATTATACCTTCCTTCATTGTTTTATTTCTTACATATATAAAATAAAAGAAGATAAACATTAAAACGTTTGTTGAAAGCTATAATAGTTGTGATGCATCCTAATTTAAAATCTCAATTCTGTCTTCATAATTATATATCTTTTTGGTTCAGTCTCTTAAGATATATAAACAGTGCTCTATTGTATTTTATTCTATGGAAACTGTAGAGATAGGTGAATACTATCTATGAATATATTAATAAAAAAAATTTGAATACTATGAATCCTTTAATACTGCCCTTACGTACACCTCTTCATCCAGGTTGCCAGACAAATAGTTAATTATTTCCAAAATGTTTGCAAAATTTCCCCAAATTACAGAAAAATATACATAGAATTGTATTTCATATTTCATTTTAAAATCCTAATATGATTGTCACACTTTTGCTTCTTTCTATACCTAGCATGATCATCATAAACAAATACTGTATTTACTTAGATGCATTTATTACTCAGATGTTGTAAAGATATAATAAAGTAGGTGAAATTTAAGAATCTTTTTTATTCTTGCAGTACATTTAAAGCATGCAAGTGCAAGCACTTCCAATTTTTTAGTTGATGATGATATACAAGAACTCCTCATTAATTCAAATTCAAATAGTTTGAAATCCTGTTAGTTCATAACTACTGTTTGTCCTGGCTGGGGATATTGAGAATTACATGTTAAGGAATTTAGTTAGTTCAGAATACAGCTACTTCAAATTTGAAGTGAAAATTCTGTCCAAACTGTGATATGCATATGTTATCTCATTTGTTTAGATCAAAGTGCCTTCATACTATAAGAGAACAATAGACCAAGAACAACTGTAATCTGATCAACATTGCTTTGCTTTTACAGTAACACATTTTTGGATGTCATCTTACCCATGGACTACCCATTTTTCTCTTATCTCATAAAATACGGCTGGGTTTCAGGATTTCAAATTTCAAGTAACAGACTGATATTTGTAGGGCTCTAGGCTACTACCTTTGGGCAACTTACTACCTTTTGGGCCACTTTAAAAATACTTTGTGACACATTTTGAGGAATTATGCTTTACTTTTAATAAAAACCTATCCAGCAACCTTTGAGGTTCTCAGTGGACATGCGTTGTTTACCTTCAGTTTATTTATTATTATTAATAATTAATGAAAATACCATTCTGTAAACATATCTATATTCTGTTTACTTAATACATCTGTTATATTTTTTTATACCATTACATCAGTTACAGCATGTTGCATATTTTACAGAAATATGTAAATCTTGGAAAATTCAAAACTCAAAAGTTCAAAGTCGTGATTATTTCGTCCCTTGAATTTCAAACTAACAAGGATTTCCTGTATTAATAATTATATACTTGATCTGTTTACAACTGTGTATGTTTATATACTTCTCCATCATTTTATAAAATGAAGTTAAATGTTAATTAAAGTGTAACATATCCATGTTAAGTAACACTTAAGTTGAAAAATTATATTTAAAACTTTTCTGTAAAAGTTGAAAAGTTTTGCATATTCACATTAAGTAACCAATGAAACAATTCTAATTGATTTATTTAATAAGAGCATTATTATTCATAAATTATTCCTTAATGTTCAAAATAATTATTAATGTTTTTGAAATACTAATTATATCTAAATAGTTTAATAATACTCTTTTGCTTAAAAAATTTTTTTTATTACAAAACAAAAATTTTTTTTATTTTAAAAAAGAAAACAAATATACATAATAAATGAGCAGAATTAAAGGTAAAGTTAATTTGGTCATACTTCTTAATATCTTTAATTAGGATGTTATAAAATCAAATAATAGCATCCTGATAGAACTATAGATATTTAACATGCTTAATTGGAATTTTTTCCATTTAGGCAAGTTAAATTAATACATGAGATGCAGTACAAAAGTTTAAAAACAACTAAGTTTTAATAATAAGTTAAATTATTCTTAAATAAAAAATTATATATTTCCAATTTTTCCCTTCAAGAATATAAAATTTCCCAGTTGACTTAAAAAGTTCCCAGTTTGGGGAAAAACCCAATCTGCAATTCTGTGTTCAGCACTTCTGGTTTAATTTGCCACAAAAAAAGAAGCAAACTAGATCCTGAATATGTTCAAATGCTTCTTTTCATAAACAAAATTCTGCAGTAAGCAAATATGAGATCATTGATTAATCTATTGTAGTTAAAATACCAATACTAAAAAGAAGATACTGTAAAACTCAAAGTCAGAATAAAGTTTGAAGTTTCATTACTTAGAATTTAGTAAATTGTTTTTCTTTTACTTTATCAATTTATTATTATAAAGAAACAAATAAAACAAGTTAAATAATAAATGTTAAATAAAATTATTAACTAAATATGTTATATAAGGTAATTAAATTCACTATATATTTGAGATCTGGTTAATATGTGAATTTGAAAAGTGATATTCACCCATCTCTACTAAAGTAAAATTCAAACGTGGGATTTTTATAACCGTTTTTTTAAGGAAACAATTAATATAAAATAGAATTCTCTGCAATCTCCAAACATGCAAACAACAAACTAATCATTTTTAAAGACTGTAACACAAATTTTATAAATAATACAATTATATAGTATTCCAGAAATAATTTACACAAGAATATGAATATCTAATGTTATGTAGTATGTAATAATCATGGATTTAGATCTGAAAGTCAAAAATAAAAAGTAATTTTAATAAAAATAAATCAATGAAGTAACATGATCTTTTGAAATTATATACTCTCAAAAATTTTCCTAATATTTATTTAAAACTGTTCACATAAATATAAAAATAAAAAAAAATATAACCAAATCTTTATTGTATATGTTTGTTAATAAATTAATCTTACCTGACCCATCTTCAGAGATACCACAGCAACATGCATGATAATAAAAATGTTAATTATTGTAAAATATAATTATAAAGAATGTTAGAAAAATTAAATTTAAAATATTAACAACAGTCAAAATTAATTTCATACCTGTAACAAGTAACAAAATGAGCATATGCAACAGCAATCCAGTTATGATGACCCTTCACTATTCGAACTCTTAATGGATCTGTCCAGCAATTTGGACCTAAAAATGGTTTGTAATTGAATCAAGACATGAAAAAAAAAATTGTTAAATTTGCTAATATTGCTTATATTCTTTTAGTTTTAGAAATTATATAAATGACTTAAGTAAAATATTTCACATAGGAAGTGGTCAAAGTCTCTGATTACAACCATTTGTCAAAAAAACTATACTAGAAAAAACACAAGTTTTTGACACAATTTAGGCTGATTTCTAGAGTTTTTTCTGTAATGTTACATAGACTAAGCAGTTTAGATGGCACTGCAATCCCCTCAGTATCAAATTGGCATCTTTGCGATATGCCAATTGTAATATCGCAAAGATGCCAATTTGATACCAATGATTATAGAAAAACTCTAGTAATCAGTCTAAATTATACCAAAAACTACATGTTCTTACTTAGTATAGCTTTTACATAATAAATGTTCATAACTAGGGAAAAACTAAGAGCACTCTGTATATTAAAGATAAAATTAAAATTATTTAAATGTTTTTAGATTATTCTAAAGGACGATTCAGACACAAATAATGTAAATGACTTAATTTGACATTGTTATATGCCAGAAAGCACTCAGAGGTAACAATGTCATTATGTTGGAATCAATCCAAAATTGATTTTTATAAAAAGAATCTTACATTCAGCCAATCAAAATTGTCCCATCATTTCATGCAGGCAAAGGAACAAAAAGAAGAAAAAAAAAAATGGAGGAAAGCATGTTGAATAATAATAATAATCTAATTACTGAAGTAGAAAACAATCCTAGAAAAAAGCATTATAAACATGTTGATATTTGATTGACTTATTGTATAAAATAGAATGTAAGTATACATGGTTACTCTAAAGAGCCCATCACATGTATTGCACAGATTTATGGGCATACTCATCAAAGGGTTAATAGAGTATAGTCATGCATTGTATCATTTACATATTGATTAAAGAGTGCATAAACAAATTAGAAGCATAGTTGGTACAAAATTTACAACAATGTCTGCAATGTGAAAATACAAAAATTTCACGTAATTCAAGTATTTCTGATAATCTGGTTTGTTCTAGTACCTTAGATGCCAAATTAATAAACTACTATCATTTGAAATTATATACTCAGAAATAAACATACAATTTCAGAAGTAATAAACTAAATACTTGAAATATACAAAGAAAAAAAACTGAATCAAGAATGTAGTTTTAAGTGATAGTTATGTTTATAAAATATGATATGACATTAGAAAAAAGTATTGATATGGAGTAAACCATTTTCCATTTTGTAACGTTTTTATATACTAAAAAGATAGTGAAAAAGTTATTAAAAGGTTTTGTTATTTTAACATATTTTAGCTTTTGCAATAATTACCTTGTGTATTAAAATATAGACCTAGATCCATTTTCATATTTTTTGTGAGATCAGCTGATGAGTTGCGGGAATGTCTTAAGTCAAGAGAGGAAGCTCTGGAATGACCCCGTCCAATATTTCGAAGATCAGATGAACTACGAGAAAGTGGAACTGGTGGAAATCTTTTATCTAGAGAAGGATTTCTTGAATGATTTGATGTATTTCTTTGAGGTGATGCAGTTTCTGTGACAACTCTAAGAACAGTTCCTGGTCGTGCTTCTTGTCCCATTTGAATGCCAACATTACTCGTACTTGGTGTATTTTCACTATCTTGTTGGGAAATAGCACTATCAGTTTTTTCATTTATAACATTACATCTAGAAACTGCAATGGATGGATCAACAGAGGGTATTCCTGAAAATATTACTTTTTTTATTTCAGTTGAAAAGTTAATTTTGATAAATATTTTTTAAAATTAAAAGACATTAAATTATGATAAGGATGTAACTGTATTAAAAATAAAAGTATATGTAACTTGTGATTAATTATGTTATTTATTTCAAGTAATTAGTATCTATCTTATCTTATCAATTTAGCATAGATCTATCACAGGATTCAGCATTTGTGTATATAAAATTTGCAAATTACATCAGTTTAGGTGTCACTATTTTATATATATGTATATGATAATTTAGTTAAATACATTAAAAAATAAACAATTATTTATTGTTGCATTGTCATAATGCTGGGCTGCAATTTTTAATCAGTTTTTAGTTTAAAAAAAGCACATAACTTATGGTCTGGACAAAAGTTCTTATATAGTTAGTCTTTAGTCCCTAAGCTTTCCATATCTGATCTCAATTTTAGTGGTATACATCATTCTTCATCTGATAACAATCAAGTCATGTCGGTCATCTAACTAACTTTGTTCTTAAAAAAATTTTGAACTGAAATCTCATGACTCCTAGTTCATACCAGATGTTCATATATAGTTAATGAGGTTGCCAGCCTCCTAAGCTTTCCTATCAGGTCTCAATTTTCATTTACAGGTATCCCTTGTACAACACACTATTTCTACAACACAGTTTTGCTCTAACACTATTCTCCGTATAACATAACTTTCAGTTTTGCTCTAATACAGTTTTGGAAGTCCTCTGTACAAATTTACAATTTTTAAGTGTAAACTTCATTATTCAATATATATTTTTTTAATTCAAGTAAGCACACGTCTCAAATTTTCCCATGGATTTTAGAATATTGAAATTTTCAATTTGTTCTGTGCCTTTTGTCAGGTTTATTATAACAAAGACTGATAAGACAAGGAAGAAAAATTTGCACTAACTTTCCTACCAATCATGTGTCATTATTGTTGCTTTCGACTTTAGCCCTTAAGACTGTGTTTTCAGAGTGTTTTCTTTTCATAGATTAATATGTGTATTTAATATAAGTTTATTTAAATACTTTTAGATAAGTGTTATTAAACTTTTTTTTTAACTGTAGGTAAGCAATCATTTGTAAAATGACAAATACAGCAGTATCTCGATACTCGAACAATTCAGTATTGAAACACAAATTCTGGAAAAAAGTTGCTCTGTACTTGACTAAACAGATGCAACTAGCTATAACAAATTTATAATATTTTTATTGTCATCTATAAAAATTTTTTATGATAAAAATTAAAAATATGAAAATGTTGCTGATACTTCTGATCAAGATCAACAAAAAAACTGAAATGACAATGATACTTACTAAAAGGAAAAATCCTTCATTTAACTAAAATTAATATTACTGCATAATAAAATACTTTTAATTTTGATTGTTAATTAATTATTGATTGAAAATAAATTGAGCATCAAACACAAGACCGTGTTATTTATTAAACACTTGGCACTTTTCACTTCTATTAGTTGAGTTAAGCTGTACGTGTGAATTTTCTCTTTCTCGGTGGAATTTGCCGTTTCTATGACAAAAATTTTTATAATTTAGGTATTCTTGAAACCGTGTTTTCTTATATGTTGAGCATCAAACACAAGACCGTGTTATTTATTAAACACTTGGCACTTTTCCAGGCAGCTTAACTCAACTAATAGAAGTGGAAAAGTGCCAAGTGTTTAATAAATAACACGGTCTTGTGTTTGATGCTCAACATATAAGAAAACACGGTTTCAAGAATACCTAAATTATAAAAATTTTTGTCATAGAAATGGCAAATTCCACCGAGAAAGAGAAAATTCACATGTACAGCTTAACTCAATTAATAGAAGTGAAAAGTGCCAAGTGTTTAATAAATAACACGGTCTTGTGTTTGATGCTCAACATATAAGAAAACACGGTTTCAAGAATACCTAAATTATGGAAATAAATTATTGATTGCTTTGATAAACATATTTCTCTTAGTAATGAAAACAAATAATATACTTTTGCTAACTTCTGGAACATATCCTAATGTTTTGCATCAGTCCTTTGTTTTGTATGGCACAGATTTACATAACGTGCCACTTTTTCAAAACATATCTACTGTGTTATATGAGGAAAACCTGTATTTAACTCTATTCTCAAGATTAATGGAGGGCAGACAGACAGATGGATAACAGTGGAACTGTATGGGTCTGCAATTTGAAAGTTGCAGCTCAATAAAGAAAACTTTAAACAAAGAAAAAGAAGGGGGGAAAAAACAAATATATTTTTAGCCATAAAAATTTTAAAAACATTATAACAAAAAACTTAGGTTCAGTTCAGATAAAAGTATTTTTTAATTATGCATAAATGTTAATTCAGCAAGTTGTCAAAATTTATTTAAACTATAGCATAAATTTGTTTTCTTTTAATATTCCTATATGTATCAGTTCTACAGAAACAATGTTAAAAGTTGAGTGGAACTAAAAATACAAAATATAGTTCAAATCCTGCCTAAGCTATCATTTTAGAAATTGCAGATCTTTATAGGAATAATTGCACATAGTGTATAATTTGCTTTGTTAATATACTTTTGCATATAGAAAAACAAATTAAGTGAGATGCATAAAATGATATTAAAAGGTAAAAAAATGATTATAAAATTCTTAAATAATCTTTAATTAGTTTTAATTTTAATTAAAACTTTACCTGCAGGATGCAAATAGCCATGGAATAGAACATCTCCACAAGAAGAATGATTTAGATCTTCACATAAAATTAGACGCTTAACTGAAAAGTAATATATTAAAATTAACCAAAATTGGATAGTAATTGTAATTTACTTCAAATTATCACTATTTGTAACAAAAAACTTTATAATTATAATAAAATTAAATCTATTAAAGAATAAATACATTTGAGAAATTTAAAAATTATCATTCTCCGCAAATAAATATTTAGAAATTCTTAACATGTATTAATGACCTTTTCATTTCATTCTTCTAATTGAATTATTCTCTAACACTAACACTAGAAAGTATTATTTGTACAATAATTTCACAAAGATTTTTATTTTAATGTTTCTTTTTCTTTATTGTACTGATTCAGGAATTATTTTAAAAGGTAGGATGAGGTGGTTAGCTGTTGGGTTGTGTCTATTCTAACCTAACCAATCTGTGATTCAGCAAATCACTAATCTGGCACCCTACTGGACCTAATAATGCTACATTAATTATGGTTGACCTGTATTATAATAATGTAAATATGAAATCTATAAAAACACTAAATTTAGTATTTACAGATTAATATTTCCTATAAATTAAATGTATGGTATGCATAAGTATTGTTATATAACAAATACACAACATGCAAAACAAATCTGACTTAAATCTAAAAGGGAAGGAAAATTGAAATGTGTAACTGTAATAAAGGGAATATGAGAAATAATTTTTTGATGCTTAGTTTTCCAATTTGCTAAATATTCTTTCTTCTTATATATAAGAAAACTGAATGTACAAGGGCAGTTCAACTTCTGTCTAGAACTTCAGTAACAACAATTAAACTGTGTGTGTTACATAATCTCAATTTATGTTTCTTTTCTTTGATACTCCACCTTTTACATCATTGTCAAGGTAATAAAAGAAGTTCTCCCATTACCTGCAGAACAGAAGTCTTTTGACCAGTGTCAGAGCTACTGCATGATAAACTGTCTATTTTAAGAGTTTGCCATGTTGAAGTCTGAGAGACTTTAGCATTCTGGGTGAAATCATCTATTTTTCAAATCTTCCTTTTAAAGGTCAAACAGGTGATAATCACATAATGATATCACCTGTTTGGACTTTGAAGGGTGATCCAGAATTTTCCAACTAAGTTCATCCACTTGATCATCTCCACCATACACAGAGCTGTACTCTGACACCAACAAAGACTATTCTGAAGGCATAGTAGTAGTGTTACAAAAACAATTAAAGAAATGTCAGCATGTGGAGAAAAATAAAAGAGGGAAAAAAATTGGAAGTAAGTAACACACATGGTTCCATCACTATTACTGAATTTTAGATAGAAGTTGAATTACCCTTGTATTTAAATACTTTATAAAATATTAAAATTTTTTTTTAAATTTTAAGTAACATTAAATAAAGTGTCTTCATACTTAGTCCTTGTTAAACATCTCAGGAAATTAAGTTTTACAATGGAGTCAACCTTAAATTAGAAACTACTCATCTGCTTCAATATTAAAAAAACATTTCTTTCTGAATGACTACATGATAAAAATATATATTAATAAAAGGTCAACTTTTCCAAAAAATATTACATTCCTGAGGCTAAAGTATAGACAACCTAGGACATTGTATGACTTTGATGTCTCACAATTGAATTGTGATGGAGTCAGGAAAAGAGGTAATCCTTGAATTACATTTTCAAGAATGGATAGGTAATCCTTGCATCTGCTGGCCACAGAGAGGCAATCCAAGAACAAACAATGGGTGTCAATTGCTTTGTTCTTGCGTTTTGTTCGTGTTTTGCACCTATTTTCTGTTAGGTGCACACAATTATGTCTTGCCCATTTTATTAACATGATAAAATAATTTACAAGAAAGCAATACATGGTTAAAGGATAATTAAAAGTTACTAATCATTAGTAAAGTTTCAAAACTAATTACCAAGTGGAGCAATCCCATAGAATTCAGCTTCATGTCTAAGAATTGCAACATCAACATCTCTAAAAAAAAAAAATTCTTAATTAATAAATAAATCATAGTTATAACAATAAGAAAAACAAAAATTATTTTTTGATTTTAAAAATGTTAAAAGTTATTAACCAATTAATAGTAGATGACTTTTGATAACAAAATTTTGTGCTAGTTTTATTTAATTTTTAACGTTAATAAATAATGTTTAGTTAATTTACTAAATAATAAAACTTAATTAATGAACTACCTAACATAACGAAGATTATGAAATAAATTTACTGCATAAATTTTTTGTTTGTGAAAGTTTAGTGAAAAGTTTGATTACATTCAAAGTTTAACATTTAATAGTAATATGATACTTTTAATCAAAACAGTATTTAGATACAGTAATGTTTGCAACTTATCGAAAACATTATCCTTCTAACTTTTAATTTATTCTTTTTGGGACTTATTAGAAAAAGTTTCATCACTTATAGCATATAGGTAAACAATACTAATTTTTTATAATTAGTAAGTATTTTAAAAAACAATATAAAAAATTTGTTACATAACATATTTTGTGGTTGACCACATCTATAACACTATACTTATTGAATTCAAAATCATGTATAACACATTGTTTATGGTATGGTTGACACAAACACTATGTTTATACATAATTTTGATATCCATAAGTATAAGTGTCATAGATGTAGTCTAACCACAAAATACCATATGACAATTCGTTTATAATTAGTGATTATGGCATTCATGGAAATTGGCCCACTCACTCTACTTGTGTGCCAAACTTCCATTCATGCCATAATCGCTGACATTATAAACTAATTGCATAATTTACTATTATTATTTCTATTTATTTTCTTTATCATCAGAAAAAAAAAAAATTGTTACTTTCACAAGAACTTCACATTGTAAAATTTACTTATTTCTTCAATAATTACATTGTATTGTTATTCATTAACATCCATATTATTGTAAAGAGAAATGACAAGGTTTATGACATTTCTATATTCCTTCCCTGCATTGAATTTTGGCAGAAATTTAAAATGTGTCAGTCAATAGTATTATAGAATACTATAATACTATTATATGTATTACTCTTATATCAGGTTGTTACAAAAGTTCTGTCGGACTTTTTACATGCATTATTTTTAACTTAATTTTTAGCACAACTGTGGTATCACATGTAGACAAGTTGTATTCTGTTTAGTAGTTCCAGTTTCTGTTTGTATTACACAACACTTATCTTTTCAAAAATTTAATGTATCTTTCTGTTTTCAGGGTTTTGAGAGGGAGATGGATAAGGTTTTCATGCAATCCTTCTCCATGAGTTCAAATTTGGCCAAAAAGCAAGCAAGGCAACTCATAAATTAATAAAACATGGGATGACAAAACCACTAATGAATGCACAGAACAATGATGGTTTGAAAAGTTTTGATCTGGTGATATGAGCCGTGATGATTAAGACTGTAGTGGATGTCCATCCAATGGTAATGATGAGTGACTGAAAGCTTCAGTTGAAGCCAATCCAAGAAAAATCATAAGAGAAATTGCAAAACAGCTTATCGTAATCATTGCAACTGTTTCTCAGCATATAGACACAATGGGTAAGGTGGAAAAACTTGAAAAGTGGATACACCGCAAACTTAATGAAAGAAAACAATATATTTGCCTGGAGAGCTGCTCATTTCTGATCATATGTAACAAGAATGATTCATTTCTCAGCCAAATATAACATGTGATGAAAAATGGATTCAATATGACAACCGCAAGCAATCAGCACAATGGTGTGACGGAGAAGAAACACCAAAATACATGCCAAAACTCAGTCTCCACCTAAAGATCATGATGACTGTCTGATGGTCTGAAACTAGTGTTATTCACTATAATTTCCTTAAAACTTCATTACAGTAGAAAAGTACTGTCGTGAATTAGACATTGTCCACCACATGTTGTCTCAAATACAGCTAGCATTAGTGAATCGAAGACTACCCATCATACTTCACGATAATGCACATCCTCATGTGTCACAAGTCACCCTGTAGAAACTGAACCAGTTAGAGTATGAAGTTCTCCCTCAACCATCCTATTCACAAGACCTCTCCTCCACAGACTTCCATCTATTCAAGCGTCTCAACAGTTTCCTCCAAGAAAAAACATTCTCCAACCAAGCAGAGGCAGACACCACCTTCAAGCAGTTCATTGAGTCCAGAACTCCAGATTTTTTTCAACATGATATAAATACACTTTTAACTTGATGACAGAAATGTATTGCCTATAATGGAGGTTATTTCGATTAAATCATCTTATTTTTAACAATGATATGATGTCTGAAAGTGGCAGTTCAAAAACTGACAGAACTTTTGTAACAACCCGATACTAGTAAATATAATATAGAGAAAACAGTATATTCAAAAGGCAAAAACTACATTAAAAAATTATTTAATAGAAAAATATTTGTAATTTAATCTTATTGAATGATCTAGTACAGTAAAAGGAAGTGATATCAATATATTAATATATTTACCTCAAATCAATATCTTTTGTTCTCATAAAGTTGAGTATTATAGTAAAAAGTTTTGGATCTCTGTCGATGAATATCTATAAATAATATAAATTTTTTCAATATATACATAAAAAAATTAATAAAAAGTTTTTCGTAATTAAACCAGTTTATATAATTTGTATTGAAAAAACATTAATTTTGTCACTAATTCACTGTCATCCATACAGAATTCTGAATATTTACAAAGAATCTAATGTTATAAAGCTACATTGATCTCACTAACAAGAAATGTTTGAGTAGAAGGAAAAGATTAACTATATTATTTCACTTTTCTATAAGGAATAATATAGTACAATAAAAAAAATTTAAATCTATTTCCAGAAAAAGTAAAATATTTGGCACTTTTTGATTTTAAGCACCATTTACTAATTTTTGAAAAGGTTCTTTCCCTTATTATTATTTTTTTAACAAAATTTTTCAAATGTAGGTTAAATTAAAAAATACAATAAAGTTAGAAAAATATACCAGTTGCAATTAGTAGTAGTAGTAACATAAAAATAATAATAAAGTAAATAGCAAATAGATGAAAAAGTCCAAATAATTTTATAATTATTTACAGGAAGGTTATTCTTTAAAAGAATGTATAATGTTTACTTAATGTTTTGACGATAAACCATATGCAAAATCTTTAAAAGCCCATTTTATTCCTATAGCTTTAATAATTTTTTAAAATATAAATCAACTCTACAATTTACAAAATTATAATTAATTTTCAAATACAACTATTTATGTATAAATTTTTAAAGTTTTGTAATTACATCTACATTCATTTTATATAAATTATTAATATATTATTCTTAATTTTAAAAACACCAATAAAGTGATTCATTATGACTGCAACAATTACAAATATTTTAGATTATAAAATAACATAAAATCACTTAAAATTGCAAAAGAATTATTTTTATTTATTTCACATTTACAGGAAAAGTCTGGTTAAACAATTGATTTCCACCCCCTTCAAAAACATTTATATACACAAAACAAACAACAACAACAACAACAACAACCTTAAAAAAAAAATCTTAAAAGTGATACAGCATTTTTTTATATTTCATTTTAAAACCGAGGTGGTCAAGATATAAAAATTCATCAAAATTATTAAGGTTTTGTGATATACGGTAAAAGAAAGACTGTTGCAATATATTTAAACAAAAAAAAAAAAAAAAAGGAGTAAAAACAAAGTTTTCTCAATGGAATTTGGAGTAAAAGCCAATCTTGATAGATACAACCAGTAAAATATTTGTAATATGTTAAACAGTCAAAATATTTAATTTTCTCAAAGAAAGATTGGAAGCCCAGGCAAACTAACAATATTGGAGTCAAGAGTGAAAGGCAGATTACACATTTTGTTAAACATAAGGTATAGCTTATTAATAGCAGAAGTAATCTTGTGTAAAAAGCAAAGGCGCAGTCGTTGATCAGATGGGCAATCCATAATCAATACAAGACTGAAAATTAGCATAAAAAATGGTCCGCAATACTCTTTTATTAAAGACGGGCTTACAAAAATCACCATAAAATTCCATGTCTGATAGCCAGTGATTTAACTAGTTTATCAATATGATTTTTAAAAGCAAGTTTGGTGTCAAAAACTATGCCCAAATCGCTAATAGAAGTTACATAAATTAATTGGATTAGAATTGACGTAAAAAGACAGGTAATTGAGGATTACAGATCAAAGTGTAACACATAACCATAGTTTTTCTGTATTAATTTTCAGGTTAGCAGATTTAAACATATTAGCAAGGTTGAGGCCGAAGATTTAAATGTGAAAACATGTATGTCGGACATTCAGTGCCACTTTCCTGTAAGCCTAGAAGTTTGATAATGGTGTTTGGAAAGTCGGTGGAATCATGCTCAACATTCCAAATGCCATTGTCAAACTTCTAGGCTTACAGGAAAGTGGCACTGAATGTCCGACATACATGTTTTCACATTTAAAAGTTTGGCCTCAACCTCGCTATTATTATTGTGATACTTTAATACAAAAGAAGTCTAAAATTATATCGTTCTCTGAGGAAGATATTTTTTAAATCTATAAAAATAAGAATCAACTTCTTTTTACCTGGATACGTAATTTTTCTGAAATGTATCTAAAATAATTCTTATGTCTAATATATACAGTATTTCTGAATGTCCACCTGTTTATTTGTTACAGAAATGAAAGGAAAACTGTCTACAAGATGAGAAGGGATCTAACAGACTTAACTTTTCATAAGGAATCTAATGGTACAATTTAAAATTACTAAAATTACTCTTCACTCCAACACCGGGGATGAAATACTAAATACCGAACCTGTTACCGGTGTAATTTGCGTGAAAAAATCTTCTTTCCACAAACGTTTTCGAGCTTTCCAAACAGCTCTTCTTCAGGTAGAGAAAAAAGGTTCCGACGAAATACTTCGAAAAAAGACGAAAAAAGAACGTAGACATTTAAATAAAAACGGAATCTAAAAATAGAATGCAGATGTTTAAACAAAAATTGCGGAACTCGCATATCAAACGAACATTAAGGTGGACATGCGCATTCGTGCGCCGATGTTGCTATTTATAGATCGTTGTTTATGAGGGCCTGCCACGCTATAGAAAGATTAATCTCATCCTTCCGATTTATACATGTGGTCCGATGGTTAGCCTTACAGATGGATATAGCTTCCCGCCATTTTAGTTGGTCCAGGTGGGGCGTAGTGTCGATGATGTCAGCTTTGTCGAACTCCGGTTCTATATCCGGATCAGATGCAAAGGTGGTTAGGGCCGTGGTGTACCGCCCGTGCCGAAGGTCCGCCTGATGTTCTTGCACTCTGGCACTTCTTGCACTCACCGCCTGATGTTCTTGCACTCTTGCACTCTATCCCGCTGAAAGATAACAGATGTAACGAGAGCCTTGTATATATCGGCTCAACCAAGCGATCTTTAAATACCAGAGTGCAAGAACATCAGGCGGACCTTCGGCACGGGCGGTACACCACGGCCCTAACCACCTTTGCATCTGATCCGGATATAGAACCGGAGTTCGACAAAGCTGACATCATCGACACTACGCCCCACCTGGACCAACTAAAATGGCGGGAAGCTATATCCATCTGTAGGGCTAACCATCGGACCACATGTATAAATCGGAAGGATGAAATTAATCTTTCTATAGCGTGGCAGGCCCTCATAAACAACGATCTATAAATAGCAACATCGGCGCACGAATGCGCATGTCCACCTTAATGTTCGTTTGATATGCGAGTTCCGTAATTTTTGTTTAAACATCTGCATTCTATTTTTAGATTCCGTTTTTATTTAAATGTCTACGTTCTTTTTTCGTCTTTTTTCGAAGTATTTCGTCGGAACCTTTTTTTCTCTACCTGAAGAAGAGCTGTTTGGAAAGCTCGAAAACATTTGTGGAAAGAAGATTTTTTCACGCAAATTATACCGGTAACAGGTTCGGTATTTAGTATTAAAATTACAAAAATGGCACAACTGCTTAGTTATTAATTAAAATCTATCAATAAACAATCAGTGAGACAGCTCCATTCCTGCCCTACCTTGGTACATGTCTCCCATTGTTCATAACCTTAGGAGACCATGAAAGTGATAATTTCTTCTGTAATATAAGAATTGAAATTGTGATTCAATGTTCCTGTGATTATTGCACATTGTTGTAGAAGCAGAAAAATGAATTACCAGAAGAATAATAATGAATTTAATTTAATTCAACCATCTTGTAATTTTAAAATCATCTTTACTTAATATCACATTAGATGTTTTGTTATTACTTTAAATCGTTTCTGTCAAATAATTAGTCTTATGAACTTCCACTTCATTTCAGTATTAGTAGTGTTGTTTCACATCTTATGTAGATGTTTTTTATATTCTTTGTATGTGTAAGTTTTAATTCATTTATTAATTAACAGATGTTGATTATTATTTATATTTTAAAATATTTATTTTAATATATTTCCTTTTGTCAAAATCTAGAGATGCTATAGTTTAACTCAACTTCCATTTCAGTTCTTATTTAAAAAGTTTTGAATTTGTTTGAAAAAATTCTGTTAACAATATTCGAAAATATATACAAATTTAACTTTTGTACTTAATAGTAACTTTTCCCATCTATTCATCTAAACTGTTTAAACTGTTTTACTATTATATCTACATTCATGCTTCATTTTTACTATTTCAGTATATAAAAATAAATTATAGAGAATATGTAAAATATTTTATTATTCCATAATAAAATAATATTTTATCCATATCTTTTCAATGAAATTCAAATCAGGAATAGAAAGCTCTATTGTTCTGAATGTATACCCCTCCTTTGACAAATCTTGCCATGAGTGTAAATATAAACAGTTGCAAAACACCAAATCTATTTTCTAAACGAGGGATATTTGTTCTTAACATAAAATGTTTTGAAAATAAAATTCACAAATGACAGTGTTTTTGACAAAGCAGAAAAATCAGATTATAAAAACAAAGTTTTACATAGTTACATTTAAAATTTTTAAATATATTTTTTAAACCCATTAGTCTGAAGCTGTCAGTGTTATTTTTCAAAATACTTTCAGACTCCATTTCAAATATTACACATTGCCCATTCCGGTCAGTATTCGTAAAATTTTCTACTAATGTCAGAAAAAACACAAATACTACTACTAATGAATGTGGTCTTAGGTTGTCTAATCGCCACAATTCTTATTTCATTTTTATGATATGTGAGGATATATCTTTAGTGATAAAAAGATTTATATTTCAATCCTTAAACCTCTAATATGGTAAAACTTTAACCTATATAATGTTGGGTCTGTCTGCTAGTACATTCTTTTTATATATAAACTTCAGATGTTTTTGTTTCTTCCTTTCTGAGAAAATCAAACTTTATTTACATTCTAACATATAAAATTTATTAAATCAAAAACTATAATGTATTATTTTTCTATGTAAATTATCATCTCATTAAAAATATAACAAAAATAAGTCTGTACAAAAACTATATTTATCTTCTCTTAATTTATAGAAAAATTGACAATTGCAATATATGAGGCCATTGCAAAATGCACTAAATTAAGAAATGTGAAAGCATAACCATCATTTATTCATTAATCAAAATTAACTCTTATAAAACTACTTCATAGTAAGTATACAGAGATATCAGTACATAATACTGAAACACAGCAAAATCAACACCCAGTAATTATACTTTCTAACTATTTTCAGCTTTCTTAAAAGAATAAAATAAACATAAATAAGAAGACAAAAAAGTATTTTAGCTTCTCTAGTAATTGTGAAAGACCAGAAATAAAATACATTAGTGTCACTTGTTTTATACACATCAAGAAGTAGAAAATGTTTAGTACATGAGGTTCTTAGATAATTTTTACATTTACTGAAATTTTTCTGATTCTTTAGATAAATAATCGTTTAAAAAGAATTAGAATACAGAACGATTGATTTTTAAATTATTAATCATCATCAATAAATATATTTGAATTAAAACTCGTATTTTAATTTTTTAACATTTCAGTTTAATTAATAATTGATTTAAATTGGATTTAAAACTTTCATTTTATATTTGTTCTATTTTGAATTTTCTACTTAAAAAATAAAAATAATTTTAATAAATTTAAAATTAACTAACAATTCTATTTATTTGGATATTTACAACAATAATAACTATTGCAAACTTTAGAACTATAAATGTAATAAGAAAAATTATGTAATCATATAAATAAGCACTTACTTCACTTGCAAAAATGCACTTCAACCTATTCCTTTAATTTACTTTCTAAAAGTTTTTAAAAATCTGAATGATAAATCTTTTAGAAAAAATTCACTAATACAAGGTTGCACCACATAGTGCCAAAATCACCACTTGGGATATTTTTATTAAAGTGATAATAAAAATATAATATAATATTGGTGAGAAAAAACCTTAGTCCACTTATTTTGACATTCAGGATTAATTCAATCATAAAGCACACTTTGGCTAAAGTGAAAAAATTTTGATATGACAGAACTTGTGAAATACTGTTTAAGCATTGTGATCAATTGTGTTATTTGGAATTATTTGTTAAAATTATTCAAAAATAATTCATATTTCTAAGTGACGGCTTAAGTGATAAGGCATCACTGGCATTAATTAGTAAGTAAAACTCGTGGCAATATATAATTTGAAGTGATGAAAAAATTTAAAACTGGAAATGATTGGCAATTTTTTACAATTTTCCAGAGCAACCCATGCTACTATATGCAAGGATATTCTTACTTTAAACAATTTTTTAAATAATTTAATAAATTTTTCTTAAAGAGAAAACATTCTTAATTAAAAATATTTTACATACTTATACCACAAAAAAAAATTAGATATTTATAAAAACAGTGCATAAAATAATTGTATAAGAACAAGTTTTAATTTTAATGTTTTTCTCGATACTTGTTTAAATATATATTTGAAATAAATTTAATTCAAATGCTACTTACTGCTCCTGTTTCATCTTTTAATGTTGAAATCCGACCACTGAGCATGCTGCAAAAATAATCTTATTTTAATTTTTTCTTTCATGTAAAAGATTATTCTTAGTTTTTAAAAACTACATATTATATTCACAGTTAAAATTATTTATTTAGATATAATATTTATTCAAATATACAACATAGAAAGCAGGACTAAAGGATGCCTAATGTCATAACAATTTCTTCGTCAGATAATTTGAACAATAAAAGGCAAAAAAATTTTGCTACAATTTCCATCTAATAGTCTGTCCTAAAAAGCCAAAATGTTACAATATGCTTTTTTTAATTATGTTTTCTAAATATTCTATAATAACCAGTTCCATAAGATTCTGAGAAAAACCAAAATGAATAAAGTTCTTAAAAACATCAAATGCATTTTACAAATACATATCAGGAATTACTGAAGAATTTGCAGAAACTTACTCCCTTGAGACCCATTATAAAATAATGAAATAAATATTTCAAAACAACTATTCAGTTAAAATTGAAAAAACCAAGATTCTTCTGAAAAATAATGCTTTTGGTCTACCCTTAAGACCTGCCTCAGGTCATAATTTTCAGAAATGGAATGCCATAGGCTTTGATGTTTGAAAATGGAAGTTGCAGAACTTTAGATAAATTCAAATTTAAAACCAACCATGGGATGAGTCCAGAGTATATGTTGTAATGTAGTTTTATAACAACTTATCAAATAGAGCCTGCTATGCTTGATAATTCTGTTTTTCCTCCTTAAAGTTGATATACAGCATTTGCATGTCCAGTATAAAAATTTCAAGTGCCTCCAGTATCTTGAGTTGCTCCATGTTTGCAGTTGTCCTAATTATATTTAATTGATGTAATTCATGTCAAATTTCATTGTCACCTGCATATATTGAGAGAGTGATTGTTTGCCAGAAAAACAATGCTCTCAGTGAACTGAGAGGGTTCAATTTTCTGGATTTTTATCTGCTGGGAGACTATGAATGTTAGTGCTTTTAATTTTATATTATTGCTCAGTTTTGTTGAGAATAAAATTTTTTGTGCTTATTCAAAGTTAATTTTTATGGATCCAATTTCTACAATAAGAACATTTGAAAGTTATATGAAAGTGCTTAAAACTGTAAAACTTATGCAGATACTCAACATTGAACTACAAGACCAGTATAAATAGAAGATTAAATAAATACTAGCCAAAATTATAGGTTAGAGATAGTCCAGTATTTATATATATTAATTAATTAATGGGAGAATGTTTTTGAGAGAGTATTGATCCAAATATGGTTTCAAAATTTGTTAATATATCAATAGTTTCTTTTGATGTCAAAAGGCTGTTTTCTGTAAAGGACTTTTATATCAGAATCATGGATTTTATTTTACATTAGAACATATTAAGTGGTATTTGATTGCATCATGATTTCTTCATAGAAAAGTGCATTAAAGAAATATAATTATTTACAGAAAAACTGTATCATTTATATCAAGTAATCTGATTTATTAAAATACTATTTCTCACTTTTCACTTATTACTATAATTACTTAAATATAAGATTATAATCAACTAAAATGCCTAGCCACAGTTGGTACGATATAAAATATATATAATTATATATATGAGGCTGAGCTACTCTATAAACCAATGAAGGAGAGAGAGTAAAACACCAAGACCAAAAATTCCTTTAGAAAAATAATTCAAAATTAGCAATACTAATTTAAAGTAAATATATTTAACCAGAAACTTTTTAATATATATTACCTTGTAAAGAATGAATCTGGAACCCATGTTAAAGTTTGTCGAGAAGTAGCAAACCTGAAAGTAAATTATAACCACTTTTTAAAATGCAAATTTTTTAATGGCTTATTAAACATTTGTTTAACAAATAATTGATATTAAATAAATTCAATTAATTCTAAATTTACAGCATATAAATACAATCAATATTATATTTATGTTTTCTAATAACAGAATATAAGAATAATTTGATAATTTACATTATTTTAATAACAGTAATATAATGTTAAACTAAATAAAGAAATCTATGTGTAATAAATCTGAAAAACTAAGCTGTTATATACACACATTATACTGTATAGAAGTTTCATCTATCATTATAAGATTTATATAATTTTTTTATAACACTTACAAAAATTGATAGATTACAACTAGTCTATTCTGTTACGGCATTCTATTCACTCAGATATGATCTTATTCTATAAATTAGTTAAAACAGATATATTGAAAAAGTTCATAAATATTTTAAAACTCATATATGAAGTTCTCAATGTACAAATTAATACAGACAGGTTCCACTGACTCTTCACATTTAAGAACAAACTGCCTTGAAGTAATCCTCCAAGCTTGATTTTGTTCTCTGTTTGAATGACCTGACAGAGATTTATGAATAGTGGGAGTATGTTAGCCTGGTTTTGATTTGATTGTTCTCTTTATTTGATTAAATTCACTAACAATTCACTGGTACTTAAATCAAAAAATTCTATTTCAATGTAAAAAAGTTAGATTTGTTGCAAAAATATTCTTATGATAATAGATTAACTGTGGATAGTTTTAAAACAAACATTCTGATTTCTAGGAATGGGATTTATAAAACAATTTCAATTTCAAATTTCAACTGTAAAACAAAAAATTAAAAGTTAAGTAATGCTGGAATAGTTTTGTAAATATATATGCATAGGCTGACTGTTAATACATACATACAAGAAGGACATTGGTCATACATAAAGTGTTTAGCTGGCAGAAAAGAGGGTAGAGAAAGGAGAGGGGAAGGAGGAGGGAGAGGAGATAGACAGTAGAGGAAGGCAGGATCCCTCTGAACAGCATACATAAGGCTACAGTACTCTCTATGTTTGATGTTGGCTAACAATTTTTAGGCTGCAAGGCCACAGTGCCCAAAGGGTCTAAAAGAAAACCCGAGTGTAGCGAACACCAATAATTCAGTGCCACCATGAATAGCTAAGTATAGAAGTTAGTGCCAAGTGACTGTTAGTAGGAAGACTTATATGTACTTAATACTAATAAAACTGAATGCGATTGCAAATCTTAATACAACTTAACAGCTAGACAGACAGCGTGAAAGCAAACAAACACAATGACAAACTAGATGAGATGAATGGACTGACAGAGACAAACGAGCAAGACCCAAAAATTTTATTTATTTATTTATTTTTATTTTTTTTAAATGTTAACTTACTAACTAAAATAACCTACCATAACCTAACCAGATGACTAAAGCTAACAAACCCTAATCTAATTTAATCTAACCTATCATAACCTAACCGGAAACCAAGCTAAGAGTCCCTAATCTAACTCAAACTAACCGAATTTAGACTGAAAAAGAAGAAGGAAAATACAAATATACTGACAGTTGAAACAAAGCAAGGGAAAGCTAATTGCCATCCATGTTCCTGGTACGTGCTCTCAAGAGCCCCACTAAGGGATATGAATGCAAGTAGATGATGGAACATTGTATGCATGTGAACAAGTTGGTGTAGGTTGCAAGGCCAGTTGTACCCTTCAAGAATAGCAGCTCTCATTAAACTATCCCTAATGTGATTGTACCTATTGAACCGAAAAACTAAGTAAAGTGGCATTTGGTCCTCCTGAATACCACAATCACATTGTGAATTGTCCCCAAGATTAAACCTATGTAAATATTGCTTAAAGTTTCCGTGTCCTGTAAGTAGCTAAGTGAGGGTGTAACTTGGGTAAAAGTGGTGAAGAATCGCAGTAATGTCAACCTTGGGGATGAAAGTGTAAGTGAGCCTACCAGTGGTGTCATGGTCCCAGCAGTCTTGCCAGAGAATGAAGATTTACTTCTTGATGTGATTGTTGATGTACGAGGTAGGAATGTAACTGAAAGTACTAGTGACTGAAGACTTCTCATTGCCGAGAACACCTGCATGACCCGGGACCCATTGTAAATCTATTCTAATGTTGTTGTCTAAGTGTCTGAGAATGTGATGTAGATGGATGAGTTTTAAGTGGCTATCAGATTTTGCAATCCTGTGCACTT
Organism: Centruroides vittatus; assembly: GCF_030686945.1. Taxonomy (NCBI): domain Eukaryota; kingdom Metazoa; phylum Arthropoda; class Arachnida; order Scorpiones; family Buthidae; genus Centruroides; species Centruroides vittatus. Next base: position 115,642 of record NW_027122609.1, on the reverse strand, counting down.
ATGTTTTTAACAAATAAAAATATATATATAGAATCAGAAGTCATTGTATGTAGACCACAAGGTGCATTACACATCATTAATAAATATTATTAAGAATATTTCTCAGTGTTCATATCAGTTCAAATCAGTCTTGGTTTCAAAGTTTAAGTGATAAGTTTCAATTGAAGTCTCTTAAAATTCTTGAGTTGAATCTCAAGTCTCCAAAGAAAAATGGATCAACTCACAAGTCAAGTCTCAAATTCTTTTCTGAAAAAAACCTTTAGATCTATTTTACCAACTACCAATTACACAAATCACAGAATTAATGACTATTTAAAATCCAAAATTAGCAACTTTGCAATTCACAATTTTAAGATTAGACATGGTCGGTATACTAATCTTGACAAAATATACCAAATGATCTGTTCCAGTTTTAAAATCTCAGAATATACAGCAGAGTCCCAAAAACTTGACTCTCAATAACTCAACATTCCATAAAATTCATTATGTCATTCAAAAAAGAAATAAAAACATGTAATCTAATTTTACTGCTGTAACTTAACACAGGGATCAAGTAAGTTAGCATTCTTCATTGACAACATTTGATATCATCATCAATTTGACATTAAAAAAGAATATAACCCCTTTTCCAAGATTCCTCTGCAAAACACCATGATACAAATATCACTTAACTTACTCAAAAACAGCCATCAAATAAATTTTCATTTTAAAAAATATTGCCACATCTACTTGACTTAAATACCGGTTAACTTAATACACACTCACTTCGTTTAACCTTAATATCCGGTACTTCTTGATCGTCCAAACAAACGTTTTCGTCCTCTCCGAGGACTGCCTCAGGTTATTCGAATGTTTGTTTGGACGATCAAGAAGTACCGGATATTAAGGTTAAACGAAGTGAGTGTGTATTAAAAAATATTGGCTAGGTATAAATAAAGATATTTACTTTTGATATTTAGTTAATATGTATATGAATTTACATCTATAACACCTTTACAAAAATTCCACTATTTAGACTAGCATCATTGCTACACTGCAAAACTCATCATTTTTGGTAACTCATCACCTTCTCAGTCACATTAAGACAAGTTTGTGAGACTCTACAGTACTTATCTTTTACAAAAATATATTGGTGTAATTTTCAATCTGTAATTTTGATATTGGTAATTTTAGTCTAATCATTAGATACACTGCATTAGTGTTTACACCACCAAATCCTTCTAAATTCATTATGTATATGTTACCGGCAAAACCCGATTTTACGCCAAACTAGTTTTGCCTAGGCCAAACTAGTTTGGCGTAAGCGTGTCAGGCCAAACTAGTTTAGAATTATTATTCAAGTATATTAATGGTTAAAATATAAATTAAAAGGCAATCAATTAGATGAACAATATTTATTCAAACACAGTCTACTTAATTATAAAAAACGGGGTTAATGTTACCCTAGATATCGAAGGTGGCAGCTCGTCTCCGATTCCAGCGATCAGAAGACAGGGAACAGTGAGGACGCATGTTCTAACCTAATCTAACCTATTCTAATAAATTACCATAATTATTAGCAACCAAATTATTAGAATAGGTTAGGTTAGGTTAGGTTAGAACGTGCGTCCTCACTGTTCCCTGTCTTCTGATTGCTGGAATCAGAGACAAGCCGCCATCTTCGATACCTAGGGTAGCATTAACCAAAAACAGATGATTACTATGATTACTACTGAACACTATTGATTAGAAGTGACACAACACTTGTACAAAACTGTAAAATAAAAATAAGCTAATCAGTACTTATCAGTTTGTATTTTTTTTTTTAAGCCATGCACTTTTAAAGGTAATTAACTTTCAAAAATATTTTCAAAAATTCAAACAAAATAATAAAAATAACTTTTAAAATCAAACTAAAATTAAAAATGAACTTATTTGTGTTTTATGAAGAACTTAAATTAATCATTAATATATTTAACCATTAATAGACTTGAATAATAATTCTAAACTAGTTTGGCGTAAAATCGGGTTTTGCCGGTAACATATATAATGAAAAATACAAAAAACAAAGTCAAACAAAATACTTTTAAACATTAGGAAGTTCTGCTAAGTTGTTTCATTAAAAATTTTCAAGTTGCAAGTCAAGTTACTGTATTAATATGTTTAAGTCGAGTCACCTTGGCAACTTTCAACTCAATCAAGGCTGATTTGGGTTTTATTGTTGATTCAAGTCAACAAAAAAGACTCAAACACTCATTAACTGCAAAGCTTACTTAAATTTTGTTTTAAACATTTAAGATTCCTCTAAAACAACATTGTGTTGCAGCATTACAAGAAATAGTTACTGCTAATGCAAAAGAGCCTAAATACAGAACTGCCAAACATTACCTGACATGTGTTCTTTTCCAACTTGTTACTTAATCAAACTTAATAAAATCTGATTTCAAAACTAAGAAAAAAAACATCTTAAAATTCAAAAGTATTTTTGAATCAAGTAAATATGGTATATTTAAATTAGGAAATGATCGATTAGCACAATCATTAACACTAATTATTTCTGATCACACTGTTTTAATTTTCCCAGTCCAAATATATAATCTGACTATTATATCTAGAAGAAACTATTAGCACTGAATATAACAACTGGAAATATGATAATTAAGTTCATGATGTAGCAATTAACAGCATTTTGTTATAATGTTGTTGAGGAAAAAAACAAATATGTTTGTAATCACTTACAATTATTGCCATTAAATTTTTTTTATAAATGATAAAACTGATTCTATGAAGTGGGAATTAAATACTGGAAATTTGAAACCCTATTCAACAGGAAACTTAATTCTTATTTATACCAGTTAGTGTGAAAATGATGCCATGGGGAGGAAAAATAATTTACAGAAGCATCAAAGAAATTAAGAATGTTTTTGATAATTCTATAAATTGGATAATCAACTAATCATAGTAACATTGTGAAAATGTATTTAGGCATTCTGATATAGGAGACACTGACATATCATAATATAATACTGATGCCACTTCTAGCATCAACTATATTCAAGTAATATACCATTTTTTGACACACTGAACATATTTTCTAAATATGTACATGTGATTCTCATGTTCTAACAATTGTATTTGGAGTATAACTTAAAATTAATTGAAAGATACTGTAGAACATACAATCAAATACATTCCTTTTTATTATGGCTGTTTAAATTGCCAATCATGGTTTTATAGTTTCAAAAATTTCTTATATGATTATACCTACTTAGAAAATTTTAAAATAAAAAAAAATTATCTTGAAAAGACAAGATTGATTAAACTATTGAACATTTAATAAACAATTATTATTCTATTAATAACTGTTTATTAAATTTTTACTTTGCACACATAAAACAATGTTTAAGTTATTCTGTTTTCAGAATTCATTGCTCTTGTTCTAAACATACAATATTTACTAACCAATCAAATTGATATCCAAAAATACTGATATTAATTGTTTGTATCATTTCATTTTTCAGATTAGGAAACTTATCATAATGAATAACTGTGTCATCAGTAAAAAAAATAATGAATTTGCTACTTTCATCTAATTATAATGACACACTTTATAATAAGAGGCATTTCATTAAAATTAGAGTTTAAAAATGTATTTATTTCAGATACAGCAATTATTATTTAAAAAACTTAAAATTTGCAATATATATTTGTTTGTTTATATACAAATTTGTTTATATATATATAATTTTCATGAGATCCTTCATTGAATTCTGAGTTTTAAATCAACAATAAACTGAATTTCTACTTCAAAACTATTTAAGTAAAAGTGCAATCCTTTTATGATTATCTGAACTCAATGTAATTTTAAAAAAATTTAAAATTATAAATAGTTTTGACTTCATAAATAAGATTAAACAATTTATTCAAATTCTTATATTATACACAAAATTATATAGGTACAGTTAAAACTATTATCTGTCAGGAATTTGAACAAGACCATGACAGATATAATAGTGGGATAACAGAATTCCCCTAATCAGTATAGAAAAAGTAATTTACAATCCACAATCCTATACATACAGTACTGTACAATTAGCCAACTATATTTACTGCACATTGCAGTATTTGTATGTGATATAATACCTTAACTAGCATATAGTACAGAAAGAGACTTACAGTAAAATTCAGTAAAATAAATAGCATAGTATGTACTGTACTTCATTATGGCAATAGAAAAAAAATGCTGCAATTCTACTCCCAAAATTGAATTTAGCACTCCAACAGTTAAAAAGAGTTATGGATAATTGATTTTTTTACAGTATCATTTTCTTGATTATAAGAGAGTTTTTTACCCAAATTTATTTATCTAAAGTGGAAATGATAGCAAAGAATATTTCTTACATTTGCTGTTCAAAACAATAATCAATAGTTGTTTTAAGTATATCAGTTGGTGTAATGCATCATGCAATAATAGACATTTTTGGATATATTACTCAATAATTTTATCAGTTCAAATCAGCTTTTCTGATAATGAGTGTTTAAAAACGGTAAAAAGGTTTAATGTCTTGAAGAGGATAATATGATGTGGCATTAAAATATACATGCATTGCATATATGCAAAGATAAATGCATTTATATTTGCAGAAAAGCATGGAAACAGAACTGCCAAACATTACTTATTTGATGACAATAGTATTGTTTTTTCTTACTTCTTGTTACTTAACAAAACTTAAACTGATTTTATGATTTTTTCCTCAATAAAAAAAAAAGTGTAAAAATTCAATTTTAAATTCATCATGAATCAGAATTGAAGAAATACAGTATATATACTTGCTTCAATATTTATTAGTAAATATATAAATATTATCCACCAAACTGTAACAAATATGGATGAAGAGAGACAGACAATCTGTTTGAAATGCATACCGTCGTCATAATAAACCTGTGTCAACTGACTTCTATGTGATTACTCTGACTACATCAATAGTGTGCGGTAAGTCCTCCACAGAGCCAAAACTTAGTGCTCATAGTTTCATATATTTTTGCTATTTACTATTTACTTCTTGTAAAGAATTTCAGAATAATTACAAATTATTGTTACATCTTTTTATGAATTTTCAAAAGCACTAATCAAATCTTCAAATGTAACTGAAACTCCTTAAAATTTTCAAATCCCATATAAATTTTTAAATTAAACTAGTTTAAATTTAAAATATTTTCTAGAAATCTAGATTAAGTTTAATATTGCCAGAACTCTGATTTTTTAATGCTATTAATTAAATGAATTTATTTTACGTAAACAGTTTTTGAGCATATCTGCTATCATCAGGATTATGGTTGCCAACTCTCCTCAACACTACCAGATTTCAGCAAAAATTTTTAAATTCTCCAATTTCCAAATCAAGGCATATTCCTCCTGTATTTGTTTGACAAGACAATCAATTTTTGGCTTATATATTAAAACAGGCTAAAGATTAGACATTTTGACATTACTAAGATTAAAAAAAAAAAATGTCCAAAAAATTTTTCCCCCAGAATGGAAATAGTCTGGAATCAACTCTTTGGGAATTGGTAAGCTTAATCAGGATACTTGTAGAATTTATTAGGATGACAAAGTATAGTTGCAAACAGGGACGGACTGGCCCTAAAATTTTTGTGTGGAAAATTTATTACCTGCCCAGCCCATAAATAAAAAAAATGTATTTTTTTCTATTTATATTTAAATATATTCAAAATAAAACATTGACAAAAATTACAATATGCACAAGTCTACATTCTACAACATTAATTTTTCATTTATAAGTTTGTTTTGTTGAGCAATAATATTAATGACATCATCAAAATGTGTTTCGTTTAAAAAATCCTTTTTCACTGACATTAACATCAAGGCTTCTAGCTTTTCTTGCAAAATACTTAATCTTAGCTTGCTTGTAATGAATTTTAAAGTAGAAAAGCTTTGTTCACAGGACACTTGTGTTACAGACATAGATAGTAGATATTTGTATGCTTGACCAAGTATAGAATAAGTGCCACTTAACATGTTATTCTGAATAATATAACAATAAATAGGGCAATTTTTGCAAGCTTTGCAGTAAGAAAATAAAATCGCATCTTTATTAGTTTCTACTTGATGATCAGTAGAATGTTCGTTTTCGTTTAATTTTATAAAAGTTTCATTGACATTTTCCTTCAAAATATTCCATGACGATTTAAAATGTTGCAATTCTGAAATAATATTGTGTTGAATTGCTTCTGGATTAAACTGTATTAAAATACTGCTTAATTTTTGAAATGCGTTTTCAGGAATATTTGGTGACGGTCCCATAAATTTTGGTCTAATGTGCTTTGAACTCGGTGTAAGATGACCGTCGAACTCTCCCCGGTCGCTCTCTATCCCACCTTCAACGATCTACAATCGGGGACATGTCAATTTGGTCCAGGAATACAACAATTAAAGGTTCGTTCACATCTACAGACACCGTACATGGCAGACATGTAACAGCACAGACATAAAAATATTATTACATACATTTTCAATGGGTATATTTACATATACCGCGTGTGAGTGGATCGTGTCCACACAGACACGGGCCGGCACTAGCCAGCATTGTCTGTGAAAATGTTTTGTCTGTGCTGGCGCGTGTCTGTACAACTCTATGGGAGTCGGCACGGTTAGTATGAACGCCATCGTCGACATGCACAGACAGTGCTTGGTTAAAATGATGAATCAAGAGAAATTAATTGAATTAGTTTGGGAATATACATTTCTTTATGATTTAAGTGCGTGCACTCCCTAGTATGCCTGAATGCGTCTGTGCATGCTGGGTTGTAGATGTGAAAACTATTGTCTGTGCCGTGTCTGCCACGTACAGTGTCTGTAGATGTGAACCAACCTTAAATCGTCTTACACTCCATTCCTGTTTACGAAATAAATCACTGATTTATTGGCTTTAGCTACAACCAGTTTCCCCATCAGAGAGGGGGTGAGGTCCCGGCCTCGCACTACAAAATAGATTATTTTTAATTAAATCGTTCGGAATATAGAGAAATTATTATTGAATAACATTTTTTACTTACCTAAAATAAAGGACATAATATAAGTGGCCATTAAATTTGTTATAACTACAATCATCGCTTTGGTGGCTAGGTACAAAACTAATAACTCATGTTTCCATAGTTTAGCATTAAGATTCATAGAAGTGGTGAATAGTTTCTAGCAATGTAAACAAATGACCAATTTTTTCTGTTTAGAAGGTAGTTTTGATTATTTTTCTCCTAGGATGCTTTCTGTTTGGGCCGAATCGGGCTAATGTAGTGTTTGACTCAGGTCGGTCGAACTAATTTAACTTTGGATACGGGTAGGGCCAGATAAAATGATACAGAACTACACATATACTGTACCTATATCTATAAAAACAAATGTCTGTCTGCCTGTCCTTCATGCATTACCACACCATTTATCCGATTGCCATGAAACTTCGGGAAGTTGTTTAATTAATTAATACACTCCCGCGAAGGTTTCTGGGACATGTGAAGACCACCATTTCCCCCTTCCAAAAATATCTTTATATATGGATTAAGGCTTTTATGTCCAACAGATGGCACTAACTCCGACGACCTAAGTTTGCTTTTCTGTGAGGCATTATGCTTTTCTGTGAGAATGGACTAAAGCAGATCATTTTCTATCTATCTATATAAATAAAATATAATGTTTGTTTGTTCCTACCGATTCCTTTGAAATTTTGACACAACGTTGCATTCGAATACGCACGTGTTTTTATATAATATACATGTCAAAATTCCCCCTATTGGGGGAGATGGACAGGATTAAGGCTTACCATGGAGAACTCTGCTTCTATTATACTATTTTATATGCGGTTTTTTGCGTTTTTAATTGCATTTTAATAGGTTACATCAACAGAATATACACTAAAAAGGGATTTTTCGATATTCCCTTGCAGGGAAGAGGGACAGGATTAAGGCTTACTGTGAAGAACTCGACTTTTATTATACTATTTTAGATGCGTGTTTGTATACTAAGAAGGGATTTTTTGAAATTCCCCCCACGAGGAAAGTGTTATACATTTATAATAGATACATTTTGAGCCACAACACGTGGCCGGGTCTGCTAGTTACACACAAAAATTAAAATTTGCCTTACTTAACAAAAAAATAAATGAATTTTTTAAAATTAAACTTAACCAAACGGTACATTATGTATATATTTAGAAAAAATGGCCCAAATTGTATACGGCCCATGTGGAATTTTCCACATTTTCCACATGGCCAGTCCGTCCCTGGTTGCAAAAGCAATTAATATTTTACCTGTCATCAGAATAGAATCTGTCAAGACAAGACACTCAAACAACAAAAAAATAATAAATTTAATGAAAACTTATTATCCAAAATGCTCAAAATTGCTTTTTGTGATGCCAAAAGCTTTAATACTGTCTATTGGTGTTGTTAAATTACTTGAAACAATACAACAAGTATTTTCAACAAATTACGAATTGTCTTCTTCAGGTATAGGTCTTCTTTTAAAATAATGGAATCTTAATGGAACCTTACAATTTAAAATATATTCTATAGGATATGTCAATACATTGAAAAAACAACAATAATAATAATAATAATAATAATAAATAAAATAAAAATAAAAAAGGGGAGTGCAAAAAATGTATAAATTAGAATTAACATGATCAAAAATATAATAAACTATGTACTGGAAACGGAATACATAAAAAAACTACACCTTTATAAATCCAGCAAAATTTTTTAATACAATAAAAACGTTTTCAATCATTTTAAACAATCTTCATCAGTTACAGAAAAATCAAACATAAGATATCGAACATAAAATGAATTTGAAATAAATATAGAAATTAACGGAAAAATGCCGTTGCGGACAAAATATAGATAAATAAATAAACAACTTAAATGAGGTCAAAATACAGTGAAAAAAAATAAATATAAGATATAACATCGATATTAGCATTATCATTAATTATTGTAAAATGATCTCCAAGCTGTCGACAATGCATCTGCATCTCTATGGTTTATACAACCAGTTCCCATGTGCACCTTAAAGATTTCTAATTTCTCAAGATGCTTTACTGCTTGCCTATTCGATATTGTTCTGATGATTGCCACCTGATCCCATTGGACACTAAGATCTTGTTGTCTTGCATATGCTGTTAGAACAGTGCTGTCAAGGTTCTTATTGATTGTATATCTGTGTTCCTTGAGCCTTTGCTTTAAAGTGTGCATCGTTGCTCCCTTCGCTTCCAAGCTTGTTTATGTGGGAGCAATGATGTTTACTATTCTCAAGAAACAATGAAGCAATAAACTAATGTATTAACTTTAGTGTATTGAATAGAATAGAAACATGGAATTGTCTGAATATGGCAATTCGAATAAATTTGCAATTAAAATCTTTTCTTTAATGAAACACTCAAGGTAGGTTTGCGGAACACCCATGTTATGTGGAACACTGGTCAAGAACCACTGTTTTAGGGAGATGCAGGGTGCTCACTCCACACACACGACTACATACAGAGTCCAATCTCAACAAAAAAAAAAAACCTTTAAAATGCAGCTTTCTATTAATTTATCGAATGTTTTCGACCAAATGACCTTCCTTGGGAATAAAAATTGTATTGCTGTTTTAGTTATTTATTTATTTATCTTATTTTTATTTAGCTATTTATTCTTATATTTATATATTATTTATATGTACTGTATATTTGTACTGTACAAGTAACCTATACATATTGTATTTTTATTTTACAAGCTTGGACAATAGACATCTATGAAAATTCAATGTTCAAAATCATTACATAACAAACTTTGTTTTATAGAAATCAAAATCATTTGATTTTTATTCCCAAGGAAGGTCATTCAAATGGCCAAAAATGTTCGACAAGTTAATTAAAAGCGGCATTTTAAAGGTTTTTTGTTGAGGTTGGATTTAACTGCAGTTTGAGAGAAGTCTACATACAGAGCTCGTCAAGGCTTGCTATTGCTTGTCTTGACTGACATAGAACACGAAGGACAGGCAGTATACCATAGTGAAAACCAATCTTTGGAGGTGAAGTTTCAAACGTGCAGGTATCGTTCCATTGACTTTTTTCCTCATACAGGAGGAAGGTGGCAAATCCCTCATTTCAGTGTTCACGTATTACTCAACAACAGTCACTGTACGTCCCATTCGGATAGATAATAATATGCACGTCCCACAGTGTTTTCGTTTATAAAAGCATCATATACGTAAGAGTTTAATAAGCCTGAATAAGTCAAACTTCTTTAATTCCGAATGTGCTCAAGCTCTTCCGCTTCAAAATGTTTATAGTTTAGAACTGCAAAAGCCATTTTAAGGATATGAACTTACACATGAAATAAGCCTTATGAAATGAAATAAATATAAAATTTGGAATTAAAAATTAGACATATGTTGATTATATAATATATATTATATATATATATGTATTACATAAATAATAATTTACTTTAGTATAAACAAATACATATTTTAAATTGTAGTGTTAAGTCTATGTAATACCTAAATAATGATCACTTACCGAGTACCGCCGACATTTAGATGAACAATATGACTATTAGAATTACTTCCAGCAGGAATTAAATGCGAAGACATGCTTCAAATAAAAGGAAACGGGGAAAAAATCAACCAATTAAATCATTTTTTTTTTTAAATAAAATCAAAATTCAAAACCGAGTTGGTCGCCATGACAACCGCACAACCCACGGAAGTCACGTCCGTTCGCGCGAGATTACACGTTAGGCAGTTTTCTGAGATGTCGCGACGGCGTCTATGCAAGAGATGATGATGATCAAATATAATCCGATTTTTTGAATCTATAAATTTCAAAATTATTCATATATAGTTATTTCGGATCGATTAAGGAAGTCTTCGAATGTAACGTACTAAGATAATGTACGTGAATTTAGTTTGATTGCCTGTACTGTACTTCACAGGTAGGTCTTAAAAAGCTAATATTCTGATGAACCCGAAACTGACAGTGACGTAAGGATGTGTTAAATATTACGATTGGTCGATGAAAATCTACGTTTTGATTATTAGCTAATCGCGTTTCTTAAGACAAACCGTGATTTATAAACCAATTAGTTCGATTATAGTATCGAATTTTATTAGATGTTTATGGGATTAAATATATATATATTTTTATTTTCATTAAAATATTTTAAATTTAGACATTTGATTCGAATTAAACATAAAATTTTTATTTTTTAAATGCTTTTAAATTATTTTTTCATTATTTTCAGGTAAATAAAAACATAATTAATTATATACATGAATTGGAAACATTTCTTATTCATTTACACTAAATTTCTTCATAAAAATATGGAGTAGCCATTGAAAAAACTGCATCCAATACCCTTCAGCCATACATTAAACATTTAAAAAAATTCATTATAAAAAAAACCTTTTGAATTTTTAAAGCATTGAAAGATATAACACTCAAAACATCTTTTATGGCTTAATATTCTTATTTTACTTAAATATAAAATTCATTAACTTTTGAAAGGAAGTTTTTATCCACAGTAGCCCGTTTGACTGTTTGTGGAGTGCTCGATGTTATGTAGTTTTAGGGGGTCTGGGGGCTCACCTCCACCCGGGCACTTAGGTGCGAGCGATAGCCAGCACCGAGCACGTGCCTAGGTGCAAAGCATGGTAGACTGATACGTGTTAAAAACTGATCTTCAGAGTCGAATATCACAAATATCACGCCAAGGGTCAACAATTGTGGGGGTGGTGTGATTTATGTAAAAAATACAAAATAAAACATTGATTTTGCTTAAAAAAAAAAATAGTGAAAACGACCGTCGCTCCGATAACGGAGGTGCCGCCATTGGAGCTACCTAGGTGAACGTTTACCTTAAATTATATTATGTGATACAGATCCATTGCAAAATATTAATTATTGTATAGTATGGAAAGAAACTTTCCTCCTTTTATAGTTAAAGGAGGAAAGTTTTATTTAAAATATAAGCATTCTTGAATTTTTATAGGAATATTTTTTTAAAATATAAAAATATTTAAGAAGTGAAACTAAGCTATATTTATATTAATAACCTACAAACTTTTAATATAAATAACTATAATTTATATTAAAAGTTTGTAGGTTATTAATATAAATATAGCTTAGTTTCACTTCTTAAATATTTTTATATTTTAAAAAAATATTCCTATAAAAATTCAAGAATGCTTATATTTTAAATAAAATTTTGTTTAAAGATAGCTTAATTTGCTGTAATTTTAAAAACTAAAGAAGTTATTTCATAATTCTGTTAATTGCTATTAGAAATTTTACTTAATTGCTGGTCAATAGCCTGACGAAGACCAAGTTTTGGTCGAAAACGTTAGTTTTTATCTAAAGCTATTCATACTGGGATACAAAAAGGTTTTTAGTGTGTTGATTTACCTTTGTTACTTATATATTTTCATAATTCGTATAGGATTTCTTTTTAAATCAAAAATTGAATTTAATTTAAAAATTTTTTTTTTTTTTGGAGGAAATTTAGACATTTTTGTTATAACTCCTGTTTTAGTGTTGAAATTTTTTGTATTTTAGTTGCAGAACTTTTAAATCTTTTGCATATATTGAGTTTTAATATTATAGTAAAATATATTTTTTACTTCAGTATCAGTAACTTTTTTTATAATTGAAACAAGATATTGTTTTGATAATGATTGGGAGATCAAAATTCTTTATACATCAACCAAACAAAAACATTTTTAGCTGTCAATAGTCACTTCTTCAGATTACAAATATATGACACAACATAAAATAACAACAAAGGTAGCATTTTTAAATTAGATAAAAGGACAAAAAAATTGAAAATCATTTTCTAACATTATACTATAGATTTGAAAAATAATTTGGGCTTAACACTTACATTAAAAATTTCCACCTGCCAAACAACTATTTTCATGCTTTGAAAATGAAAATCTACATTTTGATTATTAGCTAATTAATGTGCATAATACAATGAAGATGCACAGTATATTTGGAATGCCATCATAAAATTAATATATTTAATATTTCTGAATTTTCTAATAATTTGGCTTTATTTCACTTCACTGTGGAATTATTCAAAAATGTAAAAAATTCTAAAATTTTACATGTTTCTTTAGCCCAGTGTTTCGCAACCGGTGTGCTGTCACAAAGTGAAAGGTGTGACGTGAACTTTTACATATTCTATTAATTGTCAAGTTTTATTTATATATTTTTATCACAGTTGCTGTGTTTCTTATGCTTGTATTTCATTCTCTGACGCAGCCAGTGGTGATATTCGGCGGGTTCGCACAGGTTCGGCCGAACCCGTTGTTTAAATTTTCAGTTTTCTGAGCGAGTTCGCCCGAACCCGTTGTTAAAGTTTTCCAAACGGGTTCGGGCGAACCCGTTGTTAAAATTTTCAGTTTCCCAAACCTTGTTAAACACACGGAACATTTCTCAGTGGGTTTGTTTTTTTTTTAAAAATATATTAAAATATGCGTATTATACTCTGTAATACTACTAAACTAAGGCCTTATACCCCGTCTGCACCGAGCATTTCAATCTAGATTGTGAGCAAGGTCAGGGAGTATGTCTTGATGCGATCTCTCTCGACCGTTTCAATCGAGGTTTAATCGCAATCGATTCAAGAGTGTTCTTGAAAGTAGATTCAGTCATAAGAGAGATCCCAGAATGCCATGCGCGCGAAACAATACAAGATGGCTGTGGAACACGTGTCGGGCTATGGACAGCGAAAGAAAAAGTATAATGCATCTCGAGAGATGATGACATGTGCCTATTTTTAGAAGTGCCATATTGCGGTAAAGAATTTCTCTGCCTTGAAAAAAAAAAAAGGTCGACAGCTCTAAAATACTATTGTTACCTGGCCTTCTCCCATGGCCCGTTACGTTCTAAATACGCCACTGATTGTTAGATATATGGTTGCAAGAAAAGGTATTGTATTTCTAGCCAAAACTTCCATTTCGTTTGTCGGTGATTGTCAGGGAAAAATTTTCTGCTAGCGAACCCCTTGTTAAATATTTCGTATATCACCACTGTACGCAGCACTGGTGAAATATGATGATGTTTGTTTATTCTTTATTACAAGCCATGCATTTTTATGTATTCTAAGAAATTAAATATAAAATAAGTTTGCTCACAGGTGTTTTGTTATCCTTGCCAATTGTTTTGTGTACGTGCTTCTTCCAAAAGTGCTGGGATTAGCCCTGTCCTTTATTACTTTATTTTGGTACTTGTCCCTGTTTGTTAGTGCTTTCTCAACTTTATTACATTCCTATACTGATTCACCAACCCATTGTTAGACTTTCCTTCAGAGAATATAGGTCCCGCATCTTGCAAATATTTCAGTTCTATCTTAGCTGTGCTCTGTAGTAGTCCAAAAATTGCGATTGCTAGTCAGTCTTATTTTTTTCTATTATTATTAGACTATTTAATTTTTTCTAAGATGGACAAATTCCTTGTACGGAGTGTTCCTTCGACGAGTAGTAGTAGTGATAGCATTGAGTCCGCAAAAAAGAAACAAAAATTAGTGCGCTGGCAGTATAGTGATAATTATTTATCTTGCGGTTTTTTTGGTGTGGTGATAAAACGTGCCCAATTCCCGAGTGTATTGTTTGTGGTGAAAACTTACTAATGCTGCTATGGTGCCCAGTAAATTGAAACGACATTTGTCAACAAAACATTCTTCTCTGTTAAACGAAGATGTCAATTATTTTCGTCGGTTGTTGGAACAAAACCGAAAACAAGCAGCATTCATGACTACAACAGTATGTGTTTCGGACAAAGTACAGGAAGCTAGCTATAAGGTAGCCGAACTTATCGTAAAGGCCAAAAAACCACATACAATAGCTGAAACGTTATTAATGCCTGCTTGTAAAGAGATGGTGAAAATAGTCCTGGGTTCAGAAGCTGCTAGTGAAATATCAAAAATTCCTCTTTCTGATGACACGATCAGTTGCCGAGTTATTGAGATGTCCAGTGACATTGAAGACATTATGAAGGAGAAAATCAACAGCAGTCAAAAGTTCTCACTTCAGATCGACGAGTCCACCGATATTAGCGGCCACGCACAACTTCTTGCTTATATTCGGTACATCGATGGTAATGTAATTGCAACTAATTTCTTTTTTTGCAAACAACTTCCCGAGCGAGCCACCGGTGAAGAAATATTTCGTGTAACTAACGAATATGTGCTCCAAAATGAATTAAAATGGAAGGACTGTGTTAGTGTTTGTACAGACGGAGCCGCAGCTATGACAGGCCGAGTGAAAGGATTTGTAGCTCAAGTACGTGAAATTAATCCTAACATACGATTCGATCATTGTCTTATTCACCGCAAAGCCATTGTTGCTAAATCTTTGCCAACTTCTCTGAAAGCTGTGCTGGATGAAGTAGTAAAAGTCGTAAACCTTGTCAAATCGCAACCCCTAAATTCACGTCTTATTTTCAGTTTTGTGTCAGGAAATGGAATCAGAACACACCACACTCCTGCTACATACAGAAGTACGGTGGTTATCAAGAGAGAAAAGTGTTAACGCGAATATTGGAACTTAAAGACGAGGTACGTGTATTTTTGACTGTCGAGGGGCACGGGTACGCGAATTTATTTGCAGATGATGAATGGGTATGTAAGTTGGCCTATCTTTCTGATATTTTCGTACAATTGAATGAGCTGAACAGAAAAATGCAAGGTAGGAACGAAAATATTCTTACTAGTATGGATAAGATTCAAGGATTTGTGAATAAGCTAAATTTGTGGATACAGAGAATTGAAAATGGTTCGTTTGAAATGTTCTCGACTGTATGGTCACTTGCTTCCGGTAATAAAATGATGATGGATCTAATTAAAGAACATTTACAAATCCTGCAGCAGAGGTTCAAGAAGTATTTTGGAGACAGTGTTGAAGATATTGACTGGGTTCGTAACCCATTCGTTGCGATTTCAGAGTCTCTACCTATTCATTTACAAGAGGAACTCGTGGAATTAAAAGCAGACAGAACATTGAAATTAAAACTCCTCGAAGTGCCTTTGGATACATTTTGGTTGACAATAAAAAGTGAATACCCGGCTATATCCGAGATGGCAGTTAATATGTTATTGCCATTTTCAACTACGTATTTTGTGTGAACTGGGCTTCTCGACGTTGACTGAAATTAAAACATCAAAGAGGGAGAGACTCAGATTCGTCGATGAAGAAATAAGAGTAGCATTGTCAATGATTCCACCACGGATCAGCTGTCTGTGTGCAGCTAAGCAGGTGCAAATATCACATTGAAAAGGTATGAGTAGAATTATTTATTTTAATAGTAGTAGAAAAGTGTATTTTCTACACTATACACTCTACAGTGAATTAAAGTTCCTAAATTTTAATAACGCACGAATTGGTTAACGCAACATCTGTATAATAATAATAATAATAGGTTAGTGGCATAACATAATTCTATTAATAGTATAATATATACGTTTTTAAGGGGAATAACATTTTGGTGTGCCGTGTTGAGTCTTGTCGAGTCATAGGTGTGCCACGAGTAGAAAAAGGTTGCGAAACACTGCTTTAGCCTAACATACCTCCTTTTTTTTTTATTCTGACACTAAGTTGAGAATAAATTTTTAATATCCATATAATTCTTGAGGTAAAGTATTACCTTCACATATACTATTTTAAATTATTAATAGCTGACAAAGACTATTTTAAATATATTAATAGCTGACAAAGAAGGCTGGAAATAAAAATTACGTATAGGAAAAGCTTGCTGTTATGAAATAATTTTAATTATTAAAATAAAAATAAGATGTATATTTAATCAGTTATATTAACTAAAAGCATAAGATGTGTATCATTTATCATATAAATAAATTGTACTTATATGGTTCAATTCTTATAGAAGGATAGAGGATATAAGAATCATGTAATGTTATCATCACTTATTTTTGAAGATTCAATATAAGGTTGAATGCATGGTTTTGTACAGTAGAGTCCCACCATATGTGACCAATACATTCCAGAACTTTTGCATATCACATAGAATAACAAATATTAAATAGTTCCTAAACTAACATACCTATCACATATTTTAAAAAAAAATATAAATAAGGCAATAGTTTTGTACAGTAGAAATACTGTAAGACTACATGTACCTTAACAAAAAAAAAACAGCATGGATTTAGCATGCAATTAAGAATTATTTTATATATTTTTCTTTCCTTTTTAATTGCCAACAGCATAAAACTAAAATTACATGTGATGAATCATATATGTGATTTTATCACATATATGATGGGGGTCCTACTGTTATATAATTCTGTAGTATAAAGAGTGTAAGTACAGTAGTCTTGTTTATGTGGAATTTCTGTAAATGGATTTTTTTTTAATGATTAAGTTAATTCTTTGATGCGCACGGATAATTCTGGCTATTGCACATGCTGACAAGTTTTATTATGAAATTCAGTATATGTAGTATAAATATAAGTAAAATATTTTAAACATATTTTAATATTTTTCTGTTAACTGTAAGTAATTGCATAAGTGTCTAGACATTCACTTGGGACTACGTAAGGTGGAGCACAAATTTATGCGATATTTTGTTTTATGTAGTACCTGCTGAAATGCAATTTATATGTAAATAAGACCATACAGTGTATTTGCAGTAATTTTTTTCTAATAGAGGAAAAAAAAAGATTTGCACTTTTTAACCAGTTTTTCTGGTTTGTTTTTGCAAATGACAGGATTTGAAAAGAACAATGACTACAATTTCTATGCTAAAAAAAAAAAAGAGAAGAATTTTGGCAATGGGAGAACTATAATGTTTTGATTCTGGTTTATATCAGTAACAGTTGGTAGTACAAAATGGTATATTGTTTCAGTTAAATATTGTAACAACTAATAATTCTCATCATGAGATGACCAATTGAGTAAAACTATATTTCTGTTCCTATGTTCTTGTGGCAACAATTACTAATCCATAAACCACTTTTTTATTCGGCATATTGTAGTTTATTACCATTATTTATAGCTTTGCAGTTTTTTGAGAGTCTAACTGTAGTATGTTATCTATTTTTAAAAATTTTTCCGTCTTGATTCGATGGTTTAATAATCCTTTTCATGCCAGGAGCAATTATAG
This sequence comes from Centruroides vittatus, assembly GCF_030686945.1. Taxonomy (NCBI): domain Eukaryota; kingdom Metazoa; phylum Arthropoda; class Arachnida; order Scorpiones; family Buthidae; genus Centruroides; species Centruroides vittatus. Next base: position 97,487 of record NW_027122609.1, on the reverse strand, counting down.
CCAGATGCAGTTTATTTTTGGGATTAAAGAATAGCATAAACTCAAAATGCCTCATGCACATACCATATTTATTTGCATATAAGACAAGGTTTTTATTAATTTTTCACTGCTTCAAAAACCTAGGTTGTTCTATATGCATGTGCAAAGGATTCTTTGCATTTTTGCAATAATATTTGTAAACCATATAATTTTTTACCGGATGCTCACCCTCTGGTGTTTAAAAGCAAAAGTATTTTATCTGGGTCATTTGAATCCTTCTTGTGTATTGTCAGGAGTAAAGATGAATAGCAATAGGAAAAGCAAAGCTTTTGAATTGAATTTCAAAATCATACGAAAGCCCGATATAAGTTTTAATCCATTCCCATGTGAAAACAGATGATTATTTGGAAATCAGAATTTGGAGAAACTCGTAAGTGTAATTGACCAAGAGTGGATTTGACTGTTAATAATTGGCATAAAAGGTCTTCGATTGTCCAGTCCAGCCTTACATGAAGAAATTATGTTGTTGATATTACAAGATTTTTCCTTAAAGTTTAAAATCCCAGTAATTTCTGCAGGTCAATGTGTACATTTACATGCATTTGATATTTTATTTGTGATTAAATAAAATAAAACTAGAATTGTATTAATAAATCTAATTTTCTTTATTTTGATCTTTAAAGTCGCACCTTGTCCTATATGCGAGATCGTCTTATAAGCGAGTAAATACAGTATATTCGATTAAACACACAATCTCAGTAAATAACATGATTATGCTAATTTGTTATCAGTTTTTATAACAAGTTAGCATGGTTTTACTTTGATAGATTTATTAAAAAAGTTAATATTGTCATAGCATAACGGATGTAGATTAATTACATTTTAACTGTTTGGCACAAAAATATGGTTATATTGAGAAATGATTTAAAGCTTTAACTAATATCTATTAAAAACTTTTTAACTGCAAACAGTTTATTAAAGAGAAATGTATATGTTAAGATCAAAGATTGAAAATGTTCAATGAGTGGAAAAAACAACCAGAATATACTGTGAGTTTACAGAACAGCTATGGTAAGAAATTTTGTATCCTGACTGCTTATAAAGAGCTTGAATGCCAGAACATATTGTAACTCTTATTAGCAGAATATTAAAAAATGATCATGATTTGTATCATGATTGTTTCCTGTTTATTCTGTAGTAGCAGAGTTGTTCATGATATATGACTAAATAAGTAAAATAATCAAGAACAATGGCCAACCTCAATTATTTTTACAGGAGGTGTTAGGACAATATTTAAAATTACAGTTGATACTTTTCAATAGACATTTACACTTTTTATCAATGCAACCTATCTATCTGTCTTATCCATTCAGTCAAGGACAACTTGGCTATTCTAAGTATTAGCAATTGTATTCCAATTTCTCATTCTTGCTTAACTTAATTCAAAAATATTCATTCCAGTGTTGTTCTGCATGGTGTCAATCCAGCAAGTTCTTGGTTGACGTCTTCCTGTTTTCACTAATTATTCTAGGCACGATGATCTTCTTAAGTGACTTACAAAAAGCTAATAATAAACACAGACTATACATAAAGCTGGCATTATTATAATACCAATCTAAAGTATCTTTCATACATTTCCAGCAGCCACCTGATGTTGCAAAATCCAAAGTGTAAATGTTTTTGGCCCTGTTCAGTGGCCAGCTTTGGGCATTTCTACTGAAGATTTGCATTTGCAGTCAATTGGCAATACTGAAGATTTGCATTGGCAGGAATTTTAAAAAATTGTTATTATATTATATAAAAAATTAAGTATTATATTAGGCACAGTATGTCTCAAATGTTGGTAATACTCATACAGGTTTAAAAATATTAGGCCTACAAAACTTAATGGTCCATGTAATTTTTTCAGATGTTTTATTGGTTCTTGGGCTTAAAAAGGTTGAGAAACATTGGTGTAATTTGTTCCAGAATCACTTGGTTTATTATATTGCTGTCTACAGGATGCACAGCATATGTCTCCAGCATCAAAGCTCGAATATGTCAAATCTTTGTCTGTTGATCAATATCAGTGTCCATGTCTTGTAGCCATATGTTGTTGTTGGAAAGACAGTTGCCCTGTTCAGTCTGCATTTGGTTGTCAGACTAATATCTTTATCCTTTAAGACATTGGTCAAGCTGACCATTGCATGTTTTCTGATGGCTAACCATCTCTTGATTTCATGGATGCAGTTGCCATTGTAGTCAGTCCTGGGTCCAGAAAGGTGTAGTATTCAGCCACTTCAATTTTTTATTATTGATGTTGATTCTTTGCAGTTATCGTGATCTTGTTTGTCCTTATATTTAGGCCTAAACCTACCTTATCACTTTCTTCTTTGACTATTCAGATTCAGGTGTTCAAGGTATTTCATATTTGCAGCTGATAAGAGTGTATCTTCATCATATCATAGATTGATGCAATATCTCTTATAATTGTAACTTACAAAACCTTGCTTATTTCCAGACTTTATGTTTGTGACTGATCAAACAGGTAGTGAATTTGAGAGCATTTTAGGTATGTTGATGAAGTTGTCAGCAGTTGTGAACTCATTTTGAGACAGAACTGCTCAAGTAGGCCTTCTTTGGTGCCCAACTGATAAAGTTGAGGTGTGTTCACTGATGTGACATCAGATCAAAACTAATGATTGACAGTTGATTTCAAATTGGCTCCACACTTCTTCCTTAATAAAGATAAGATGACAGATTGTTGTATGTGTGTTTGATAAAAATACCTCATGTTATTATATATTGATAATGGAATTCATTGTTGGCATCATTTTTTTTTAACAGTCCTAACAAATTTTGCATTTTTACTTTTCCTGGCTGTTATGTATACATAACAAGGAAAAGTATTGGAATTAAGTCAGATTTGACTCTGTGTTTTTTGCAAATCTTCATATTTTGAGACCTCTTGAATTCAAAAAAGTCAAAAAAAATGGCAAAAAATTCTGTTTGTATGTGTTGGCATCTATTTCACTTAATATCTCAGGATGGGATAAAGATTAAATAACGAAATTTGGCATGGTGACTTGTATATAAAGGGCATTGATGCTATTAAATTTTGGTGGTTAAAGGTTGAGGGGGTGGAAAGATAAAGAAAATTGTGTATATCTCCAGTAGGGTCAGACTTAATGATGAGTTTTCTTTCAATTAACATTTACCGTATTTTACGGACTATAAGACACACCTGAATTTTGGAGGCAATTTTTCGAAGAAAAAAGTGCATATTATAGTCTGTAAAATACGGTATACTTTTTTGTAAAAATTTACCCACAAAATAAAGCTTTTTGCCATGTTATAATAGTTAAAACTAAAAATTAATTTTATTAAGTTTTATCGTAATTAAAATTATAAAAGTTATTTTTTAAATAAGATCTCATAATAGCCAGGAAAGTTATGCAACTCATTGCTGTATTTTTTGGAGCTTAACGCATATGTCTTATTAACTTTGGGTCTATCACATGTAACATGTATATAAAAATATGGCATTCATACCAAAAATAGCAGACATAAAAACATCATTCATCAATTACTTGTATAAGAAGAAATGATAAGAATTATTATAATAGGAATAGTCCTATAAATCTACCATAAATAAATAAATCATTATTCATATTTTGATAGTATCAAAATAAAATTATACATTTATTTCAATAAACTAAATTTTTCTAAATAACTTTTCAGTCTTTATAATAACATTAAAATTTAAAGTAAATTTTATTATTTTATATATACGTCAGTTGTCTTGCTGTTAAATGATGATGGATTAACATTTGCGTCATCATATTCTTTGGGTGATAGAAATGGTTTGAGAATCCATTGCAAGGAACAGTTACATCAATGATCATGTTCCAAAATGCTCAAGTTTAATTAACACGGGGTATGAGGCATGAGTTTTGAGCTAAAAACATAATTTAAAAATATGTAAAATTATAAGCCATCGACAAATTAACTGTTAGTTTTTAATGTTTATTAGTTCACTAAATTTATATGCAGTTTTATATACTATTAATTAGGTAATGAGCATAAGTGTGCATATAATGAAATTCCTCGACATTTGGTCTTTGTAATTACAATGTGGTTCATGTGTCCACATGCAAAGAAGTTTGGCCAGATCTACTCTAAAATAACAAAATTTCATATTTATTAAAGATATAAATTGATGAAATAATAAGTTGATATAATAATAATAAGCAGAAACATCATCATCCTAAATATGCCATAGAAAGATTAACCCTTCCATGTAAAGATGGCATACGTGGCCTGATTGACATAGTAAACCTTCACTACAAAAAAATACAGACACTGAATTTTTCTACAAAAAACATCACAGTTACATAAATCAGTAACTCTAGCAGACTCAAATAACACACCATTAAACTTACACTCACAACATATGAACACAACAGAAATATAAAAAGCATAGACACCATTAAGCAATCGTGGGTTCAAAAGGCACTCCACGGCAGGCATTCCTACAACCTGGCCCAGGATTTTGTTGACAAAACTGCATCAAACAGCTGGTTAGCTCAGGGATGCTTCTTCGAGAGAGAAGGATTCATGATTGCCATACAAGATCAGGTCATAAATACTAAAACTACAGAAAACACATACAACACATACTCAAAGATACAACACTCACAAACGACATATGCAGAAAATGTCACACCATGCAAGAAACTATACACTAACACATCACTTCTGGTTGCAAGCTCCTGGCACAGACAGATTATTTACACAGACATAATCAAATAGCAAATATAATACACCAAGAGCTTGCAAAGAAACACAAATTATTAGACCTCCATACTACAAATACATTCCACAAACAGTATTGGAAAACAACATGCACAAAATGTATTATGACAGAACCATAATCACATATAAAACAATTTACCACAACAGACCAGACATCACACTCATTGACAAACACAATAAAATCACATACATTATAGACATATCCATTCCAAACACTCACAATATATAAAATACGTGCACTGAAAAAATCAGCAAGTACACAGAACTCACCCAGGAAATAATGCGTCTGTGGAGGATAGATAGGGTGCTTATTGTACCTGTTGTTCTCACTTCTACAGGTTCATATCACACACTACACAAAAGCCTGGGAACATTACAATTGAATATAAATGTATACATCACACTACAGAAGGCCACTACATTGAATACATGTCATATTGTTAGGAAATTCCTGAATACAGACACACACTGACACATTAATTTTTGTTTTGTTTTGATTACTATGCCTTGACTCTGGTCTGGCATAGTACACAGCCATCGGTGTCAAGCAAGTATAACTCACTAAACCCAACATAATTAATAATAATAATAATAATAATAATAATACAGATATATCAATATTATTACAAAATAAATCAATATAATTTACTTTATATTATTTATATCAAAATATTAATATAAAAATTTCTTTGTTTTTATATTTCAACATTCAGAGACATTTCAGGAACGTATAGATTTTAAAGATCCTTTGGGATCATTTGTGAGAACTTCCCAAATTAAATTAAATACCTTCTCATCAAAATTCAGGAAAACAGCTTTTAGCACGAGGTATATTTTATTCAGGTCACTACAGGTGCTGAAAACATGTATTTTATAAAAGTTTTCCTGGATATCAACGATATTTGATTGATTGTTTGTTTAACAAGGAAATAAAGTGTTATTTCCATAAATTTTTATTTAAAATAGAAATAAAAATTTAACTGAATTGAAGATTTTTAATTAATAATTTAAAGGTTTTTAAGATGAATAAATTTTTATTTATCTATTTTTCAAAAACATTGCATTTATAACTAAAAATTTCGTTATTTATTATACTTGTATAGAAATAATTATATTTTCATTTACATTTACTAATTGATGATTTAAACTTAGTAAAACAATAATTTAATTGTCATTTATTGTAAGTTATTACCTCATTATATTCATTATTCATAATAACAGCTGTTTCTTCATTGAATAGTTTGTTTATGCAAGAAAAAAAGTGAAGTGATATTGTTCACTTAATTCTTTAAATGATAATTTATTTAACAGAATAAAACCTAAATCCAAATTTCCAGCAAAAAAATAAAATATTTTTTCTAAAATTTGTTTAATGGAAAGTTTAGTTCTTAATTAATTTATTAAATATAAAAATTTCTAACACATTGCTTATACATTGGTTTAGGCATTTATTAATGTAACATTATATATATATAATCTTTAAACACTTCAAACTTTCTGTACATAAAGTTTAGATCCTTAAGGCCACTCAACTGAATAAACTGCAAAGCATTTGCAGTTGATTTTTTTGAAGCACATTAATGATGTCAAGAATGTTTTGCAAGTTTTATTCTCTTATATATGTATTAAGTTTTATCTTCCATGCCTAGGGCAGATAAATGGGTATGGTACATAATGTGAATGTTGGGGATCTAAAAAATTATATGCTATATAAGGAATAATCCAAAAGTATATATCTTATGCGTATTAGTATATTCAAATTTTTGGACCATTTTTTCTTTACCAGACCAGTTATGTAGTTATAAAATTGCTTGGGCACTTAGAAAATTTTATTTTACTCTAAATTATGGATTTCCAACTAGATTCATTTTTTAATAGACAGAACACAATCTCATTAGAATAAACAGATTCGTGGATTCCTGAAAATAGAATTTCTCTGATCAGTAGATCAGTAGGAATGATCCTATCCCGTGGCTCTAAATATCCAGACATTACACCATAATTGTATAAATAATAAAGAACTGAAAATGTAGACCACAGAAGTTATCATATCTATTGTTGTTCCTTCGTAGATTGAATGTGAATGGAAGCTGGTACTGAAATGATACTGTATGCAATTACCTGATGCTCAAATTGAAATAAACTAAATCGTATTATGATAAAACATTTGCTATTTTACGAGAATGGGCTAAAAAGTTTTGTCCCTGCTGCATTGTTTCTGCTAGAAATGACTATTTACAGTTAAAATCACTAGATGACAGTTTGAATTAAAGCAGTAACTACAAGGGTAGTTTTTTCAATCTTTGATGGTCCATAAAATGAAAACAAATGTAAATAACAAAATGAATTTATTACCAAAAGTTAGGTACAAACATGCATACTTTTCGATATAATTACCGTGAAGATGGAGGCATTTGTCATATCTGTGGACGAGCTTCGCAATCTCTTCTTCATAGAATGTTGCCACCAGTGACTTGAGATGGGCATTAATGTTGTTTTGAAGATTGTCATTAATCTTGAACCACTGCCCTCCTAGCCACTTTTTCAGTTCAGGGAAAAGGTGAAAATCTACACACATTAAAGGTGTGTGAAGACTTCCACCTTTCAGACTTCCACCCAGCTTGGAACTTTTTAAACACCCTGCGTATAGTCCCGATTTAGTGCCAAGTGACTTCCACCTCTTTCTTGAACTGTAAACATGGCTAGGAGGGCAGAGATTTGAGACTAATGATGATCTTCAAAACGACATTAAGGCCAATCTCAAGTCACTGGCGGCAACATTCTATGAAGAGGGAATTGCAAAGTTCTCCACAGATATGACAAATGCCTCGATCCTCATGGTGATTATGTCAAAAAGTATCCGTGTTTGTACCTAACTTATGGTAATAAATTCATTTTGTTATTTATACTTGTCTTTGTTTTATAGACCATCAGAGGTTGAAATAAAACCACCCTTGTAGTTAACTGTTTTAAGCAGCGGAATATTATTGACTAAGTACTACAATATCCAGTAGTGCTTATTTATGTGTACCCAGTTTGAGTAGTTAAATTGCTGTTATTGAATTTCTTATAGCCAAAAATGTGACACCAATCAAAATCCATCAAAGAATGAAAGCTGTTTATGGAGAACAGTGTGTCAGTTTGAAAACTGTGAGACATTGAATATTGAAATTTAAAGGCAAGGAATAGAGATAAAGAGAATTGTCCAAAAACGATGATCATGGAGATCAGTGATCATAACATACAACTTCCATCAAAAGGGTGGAAAAAATGATCTGGTAATTATAACATCAAACAAAAGGATTGCCTCTAAATAAAACATTTCAAAAGAATGGTTAAGCCACATAATCAGCGTTCTTAGATTTCATGAAGTATATGCCAAATCAGTGCACTAGCAGGAAGACTGTCACTGCTATTGATCAGATTGGGTTAATCTTGATCTTCCGTCCCCATATAGTCCTGATCTCACTCCAAATAACTTCTACTTTCCAATGTTGAAAGAACACTTGTAGGGCAAACATTTTTAATTTGATAATGAGGTGAATTTGACAGCCAACTCCTAAATTTTTGAAGAATAGACTTCACAAATAAGTGACACAATGGCAAAAATTTATCGAGATTAATGGAGATTACGTTGAAAAATAAGTAGATTTGTAAATAAATATTGAAACTTCACTTTCATTTTTGTTTCATTAATCTGTAGCCATCTCTTGCTCATTTATTAACATGGGGTCTTCGGTCCACCCTTGTATTTACTTAAAATTGATTACCATTACATAAAACATAATTGAAGAGTATGATAAATATTTAATTCAATATATCATATTTACTTTTTAATAGATATTTAATTGGTAATTAGTGTTAAAATATTTTTTTCAGAATTAAACAATTTTATTTTGTTTATGTATTGATGTATAATATTTGTAGTTTAATTACTTTGCATGCCTGAATTTTTTCATAAAATATGTAAGCCTATTTGTTGCTTTTAAGAGCTTTCAGAATTAGAAGAAATATACTTAACTTATATTATCTTTATTTATAATCTTGTTTTGTTGTATTTTCTGTATTTTTTTTTTTTTTTTTGGATAATAACAAGAACATTTAGTTAAATTTTAAGAAAAGTTATTTTGTAAGATTATTTTGTATTCTTTGAAAGAAGCACAGGCAATAATTCTGTTAGGTTTTTTTTATTTGTAATAATTTAAAATATTTCTTTTACAAAATGATAACAATTATTACTGTGAAAAATTTATCTCTAATAAAAATAATGGTTTCTAAAATAAAACTTGTTTTTATCTTATTATATTTTTAGAATTTGCTTAATGTAAAATATTATTATTATTGAATTTTTGTGTTAAACTAAAGATAGATGCTTAAGTAACTATTTTTAAAAAATGCAGATAAAAATATAGGCAGATATTCAGAATATTTTCAGGATTCAAAATTTCTCCAGAACATACACAAAATTTTCCCAGAAAATGATTGCACACACTTTTACACAAGATAAGAATCATCAATTTATGAATCAATTAATAATTATTACTACATAGTTTGAAGAATTCAACTTAAATAGGCCTACCATATAATTTGCCACAAAGTAACTAAACTGATAAATTAACCTGAAAATGTTTTTAATTAAAAGAACCAACACTAAGCTCTTGCCATCATCCTAGGATAGAATATACAAATATATACTCAATACTTCTGGGATAAAAATGTGTCTAATAAAAATATTTTGCAATATTATCATTAAGACATAGTCAAGCAAGAAGCTGTTATGTCTAAATTCATCAAAATGTACTGTGTTATTACAGTTGGCTATTAAATTATTTAATGATTTGAATAATTTATCACTACAAGTAGATATGTCACGTCTGTTAATAACTTTAATGATTAGATATTTTAGAATAGTTTAATTAAATTTAGAAATGTTAATTGGCTATAGAATACTCATTAACATTCCAAATTTCAAATAACATACAAAAAGTTTTACTTTGGAGTCAAAGAAGAAATGGACATCACTTCCTTAATGAAGTTAATTGTTTCTGGACAAAAACTGCAGATTTGAATTGCAGTAATGTATGAATGCATTTGCAATTATGCTTTAAAAAAATTACAGGTATACCTCAAGTTACGTCGTTCTCGATTATACGTCGTTTGTCAAAAAAGTATGTGGAAAAATAAAAATCAAGTTTAAGTCATTTTATTCGACTTTACATCTGTCCGCCACAAATATTGAAGTCGTAATATCACTAGAAAAGCATTAAAAGCACATAAAATTTATTAAAATACTGTATGTACATTTACAGTAAATGTTAATATAATCATCATAAATCCTAGAGAACAAAACATGAAAATATCTGTGTTTCTATGTTGTCTTATTTAGCAGTCTTTAAGTGCTCGTTATTGGCGTTTTCCACCGTAGTTTTGACTTATGTTGTAACTACACAAGTAAATTCGACTTACGTTGCCTCTCCTGGAACCAATTACCGACGTAAGGCGAGGTATACCTGTATTCTGATAGCATAACTAATAATGTGTTCATATGTTAGATTTCTCTCTCTTTTTCTAAATTACTTACATTATCATTTTGTGATAGCTTTAATAATTATTTATAATGCCAAATAATCTGAATCATTAAATAGCTCTATAGCCAAATAAACTGATAAGTTTTGATAAATTAGTAAGTGTTTAGTATTAATAGCAACTCTATTGTAACTTTATTTTTGTTTTTTTTCTATTGTATTTCATTTCAGTTCACTAGGAATATAAACTGTTGCTTGTGATTTCATTGATTCAATCAAAAATTAAAATTTAAACATAAATAATAGCATAATATTCTAAGTTTTCTTGAAAGTTCTGTAATAAGTTACAAATGATAAAGCAACAGAATCATGCAAACATATATTTTTCTTTTATTTTCATTCTCAAATTAATATTACATCGAAAATCAAAGCATTTGATAACAGTCAATCATTTATTTAGTTTTAATGTTTGTTTTGTTCTACATTTATTTATTGTTATTAAAACACCCAATAATTAAGTTAAAGAACTAATTTATTAATGTAAATAAGGTAAAATTAAGTAAAGTTTATAGTGAGAACTTATAAACAAATTAATGTGGTACATATTAATATACCTATACTAATATCTGAACATTTGTTTTCAGATATTTGTGTTTAAATCTTTACAAAATTTTATATCAGTTAGATTGAAAAACTGTATCAAGAAAGTTTGTACTTAGTTTATTTGGATTTAATTATAATTGATATACAGTAATACCTCAGTTTTCATTGACTTTGGTTATTGTCGGTTTTGGTTTTCATCAATTTTTTTACGAAAAATTTGTCTCATTTTTGTCAATTGCCTCAGACTTTGTCGGCGTGCCCAAGTGACCTTGCTGCTAATTTTGCAAAAACAAAGGGCAACCCATGCGTTTTCTGGCTCAGTGTGGCATCATTTTTCATTGTGTGAGCATTACCCTGCGATGGCCCACCATTGCCCAAAGGATTCCCGAACACTGGAAGTTTGGTTGCAGGTTTGCACTTCACCAGGACAGCTGGCTACGTCCTGGTGAAGTTTTCTAGGTTTTCTCCACGTCTGTAATGACGCCTGAATAGGGATCAGTTACCCTTAAACAGACCTCCCAGAGGGCATTATTCCCCACAATACGACCATCATAAACACATACAACTACTATTACATGACAATTATGTCACACTTTATCATGGGGAGATATAGGCCAGAAGCTCATATCCAAATAGCTTCTACAAGACAAGACATTACCCCACGTGTCTAGCCAAACAATTCCAATGCTTTTCTGTAGATTAGTCTTTTATATTAATTTCTCATTGCTTTTAGTATGTAATGCTAATATTAATTAACTATAAAATGTTTTTGATATGTATTTTAGAGTGTCTAGAACAAATTAATTGAATTTACATTGATTTATATGGAAATAATTGCCTTTGATTTTGTCGATTGTTTTCGGATAGATTATTAATGACAACCGAGGTATCACTGTATATTTAAGTGATGTTTTAAAATGATTAATACTTATGTAATAATTTAACCATGTTCTATTTACAATATTGGCCATTACAAACATAAATTAAATTTCAAATTTCAATTTCATTATTTTTAAATAAATTGTTAATGATATTTATTCATTTTGCTTTTTATTTTTAAGCTTTCCCCCATGGAAAGGACTATCATACAAGGAATCAAACGGCTACGCGTTCTTACTCCCTATGATTATGATAATATGGATGAGCTTGTTCAAGATTTGAGCAATGCTCTAGAGGAAACTTCTTACAGTAGAGTATCACCAAATAAATCTAAGAAAGGAAGAATATGGAAGAGACGATCAAAATCTACTGGTAATTTAATTGCATTAGGAAGCAGTTTACCAAAATCGAGCGCAGTTAGTGAAGATTCAGAATCTAGTTTAGATGACAGAATCAGATGGAAGATGGAAATCACAACTAATGGTACTCAACCACATAGTGATTCAGATGACATACCACCAAGACAGCAACTTACAGCTTGGAGACATTGTGTGGCAAACATGGTGGAATCAGATTCTGTTAATGAAAATTTTCTTCCTTCAAGACCACATCGACGAAAAAGAAAATTCAAAAGAATGGCTGTTGATCCTCAACCTATATCATGCAGCGAAGTAATTCCATCCAGTGCTATTACTTGTTCTATTCAAAAAACAAAGAAGGTGAGAAGTTTGAGAGCTCTTAAGAATAAAGCAAAATTGCTGAAAGCTTGTGATGCTGATACAGAAAATATGTGTGGAGACAACTATATAGATATTGAACCGTTGGGATTGTGTGGAAAAAGGAAACGAAGCATGCGTGAGAGAAGTATTGAATGTGCAGGCTATGGTGATAAACATAACTTCAGAATGAGTGGAAAATTTCTAGTCAATTCACCAGTTAGTACTCCTTTTTTTTGTGATGACGGTTGCTCCAGTTGGCATAATAAACATCAGTTGATGGAATATGAAGATCCAGAAGGAAATAAAACACGATTGTAAGTACACAATAGAATTATCATAAAGCATGGTTGTGTTTTATGATGATTCTGTTGAATTACTTGTTTTTTTTTCTATAGAAGTTTAAATCATTATCTGATAATTTAAATTTACGTCAACAAAAAATTAAATTTTATTCATAAACAAACAATAATATATATTAATTAACATTTGCAGAATAATAATTAAACAAAATGAAAATGGGTATTGACATTTTGAAAATTTACTTCTTAAATATCGTTATTAGTGTTTGTTTTATAGTTTGTTCATTTATTAAGTGAATGATTGAAATCTTCACGTTTCTGTGTATTATTAATAAAATTTAGTTTCTGTTAGCCATAACACCGACACCACCACCACCATCAACAACAACAATAATAATAATAGTTACAGCACAGTTGTTGTTCATTCTCTACTATTCAGTAATTCTAAAATGACATTTTTTCTGTTCTTTGTTTGTTGTTCCATAAAACATATTACAGTAGAGCATTGTTTATCCGAATCAATCGGGGACTGGGGTTGTTCGGATAACCAATTATGTACGAAAAAATATATTAACCTATCCGATGTTGAAATTTTTCTCCGTTGCATGTTGCTTCATGTTGAATTTTTGTCGATTTTAAGCCTAACAAAAATTTTTATAATAATAATTGAGGCTATTGTATCGTTAAAAGTTGTTACTTTATTTTGTACAAACAAAATAAATATATTGAAAAATATAAAAACAAAAAAATTATACTTTAGAAGTTAATCTAGTATCAAAAACGTTTGATTCAGCACAACACAGTCCGACTGGAAAGCTTTCGGTTGACCGGCTTTCGGATAAATGACGCTCTACTGTATTTCAATATTTTTTGTTTACTTTCTTTTATATATACAATAAATGATGATTATATCAAAAATTTTTTATTTTTCTTTTGTTTTCATTTTCTTAATGCTAGATGACTGCCATACACTTGGAAAATGGGAAATTCTATATCTATATAGGAATCAAAAAATTATAAGCAAGTTTTAGGAAATTCATAGAAATTTTATTTTCCCAGCTGTTAAGTATAACAAAAGGAAAGTATGACGAGCAGTCAAAATATGACTCTCCCAAGATTTTTACATTTTTGGACTCAGGGCACCTTGAAATGTTGAGAAATGCAAAAAATTCAGGAGTGTATATATGAATGTTTGTGTGTGGGGATGGCAGTATTTTTATTATACCACTTTAAAGCTTAATTACTCCTGTACCTTTTGTCAAAAATTTCTGAAATTTTGCAGTGAGGTTTGTGTATTAGGGAGATTGATGCTATTAAATTTTGGTGGTTAAAGGTCAAGGGGAGATAGAGGAGGGTCATGTGTCATATCTTGATTAGGGTCAGACTTAATAAATATTTTACTCATGATTAGCATTTACAATTTTTTTTTTTTATAAAATGCATCCCTACCCTCAAAATTAAGCTTTTTGTCATTTTATAATAATTAATTATATAAAAAGTTTTTAAATAAAATATCGTAACAGATGGCACCACATGCAGTTTTAAATGTTGTTCCCAGGAAAGTTATGCAACTCATTGCTAACACTGAAATGCAGTAAAAATGATACAGAAAGTAAAAAATTTTGAATGATGTTTCAGTTTCTGATATCTTTAACCAGTTTTTTCCAGTGTTTCATTCATATTTCTTCCTTCCTCAATGCTTCTCTTTTTTTATCAGTTTTTTTTTTTTTTTTTTTTTTTTTTGTATAAGATTTTTCCAGGTCTTTCTCAGTCTTTCATCTCATGTTTTTGATTTCTGTTTCTTGGCTATTGGCAATTTGTATTCTCACATAACCAGACCATATTAACTGCCTATTTTTTATTTCATCAATAATTGGTTTTTCTATGTTTAGGTTCATCACGTTACTGTTGTTATTTTACATTTTTGTACATAAATAATTTGGATTCTGATTGAAATGTGAAGAATTCATATTTGTATAATGGAGGATACTGATATAATGTTTTTCTATCAGGGATAATTGGTGTAAAAGCTCTGATTTAGTAGTAGGATTTGTGTTGTGAATTTATAGTTTGATAAGATTATATAGGAATTTTTGGAAAATTCAGAAATGACAGTTATTAACTACAGACTAAGCTATTGCAAATCTTATGGGTTTTTGTAAAGATAAATAAACATAACATTGAAGGTATAGTTGATAAATATTTTCTAAAGTGAACAAAGGAAATGAAAAACATTTGCCAATTTAGATTTAGACAGTTTTAAAACTTTCTCTTGTAAAACTTAATGAAATTACTGGGTACTATGTATCCTGCAAGTATCCTATTTTTCTTTTATTTTAAGGAAAAGCTGAAACTAAAGGGAATAGAGAGTCAGTTTAATTTATTAAATCTCATTTACATTAAAATTTTATTTACAATTAAATCTGTAATAAAATATAAGTAATAATAGACAACTGCCAAGTTTTTTAATATTAATATAGTAGAGCTGTATAATTATTGGAAATTAATCATTTTTAATTTCTCATTCTTTAGGGAAGGTAGTAGCAGCAGTTTAAGCAGCAGTGAGAGTGATGGTGGTATTGTTACAAATGATGAAGGAAGAGAAGGTATGCTTATAGATTTTTAAATATTAATAATACCTACATTATAACACATACATTTTTGTAAGAATAATAATACATTTATTATTATTATTATTATTTATTATTATTATTATTACGAGATTTTTGGAAATTATTTCAAATACAAATATATTTTGTATTGATAATACTTCACATTGATATTTAAAATTTCTTGAATTTTATGAAGTGTTTTATAATTCTTTTAATTAAAAACTATTTTAAAAAACTAATTAATTCTATTCAATTGAATTTCTTTAATACTGATTTGTTATCAATATTAATTAATATGAACTTATAATAGTAACCTAATACATTGATCACTATATTAGTATACAATCATTATCTGTTCACACATTATATATATTATATTTTTGATGTGTATGCATTTGTACCAATATTTCAAACTATAGTGTATGTGTTCCATATTTTTCAATTTTAAATGTTCTTATTCTGTTCAGTTGAAAATTATATTCTGACTACTGTCCTTTAAAATATCCAAAAAGAAGATGACTTGAATAGAGGCAAACATGTTTCTTAAATACAGGGTTGCTATGCACCTGGAGAATCAGGGATTTTCATTAGCGTTCGGAAAAAGTCATGGAAAGTCAGGGTTGTTGTTAAAAGTTGTCAAAAAGTCAGGGAATTTGTTTCCTTGGTTGTCTTCTTGATTTTGTTTGCTGACTGTATGGCTGACCAAGTGTAGCTGTCTGCAGGCAGTAAGAAGTAGCGCACAAAATATACAAACATACAACAATATCAATTGTTATTTTTAAATTTTAAAACTGCTGTATTAATTATACAGTACAAGTTTGAGAGAAAAATTCTAATACTCTTAATAATCTAATATTGATAAAAATTTTTGAAATATTTTAACTGTCTATCTCTTGCAATTTACACTTTCAATTTGAGGGCAAGTGTTAATGAACTGATGAAAAAAATGACAACAAAGAACCAAAAATGATAAATAACTTAATATTAATTAAAATGATATTATTTATCATTTATCATTTTAATAATTTTGATCACATAACAAAACAATTTCTGATATCTGAAACTTTTTCCCAGTTTATTAATATTTTATAAAGTTTGGAAAATTTATTAAGGGACAGATTTAATAAATTTATGCCATTCTCTTCAAATAAGTGTCTGAATGTCATTACTTAATGCAGAAAAAATAAATACAGTTATCCACAAACGCCATTAAATAAGTAAAAAACATGTCAGTTTAAAGCAAGATTTTTGAATAGTCTGTATTTCTAAATGCAATTAATCTTATAACAGTTAAAGAAAGATGCTTGGAAATGTACTACAATCTTGATTAAGAAAATTTTTTATGAGTTCTAGTTCTATTTTTTGAACTTTAAAAAGTATTTAACACGTTTTTATAATTTATTCGGATGTATTTGAATTCTCATTTTTCTCCAAATCGTTTAACCTTTGACCAGTAAGTTAAAAATTGTAAATTAGCCCTCAAAAAGTGAATTTTTAAAAATTTACTTTAAAAAAATTTGTTAAAAATAAAAATTAAATAAAAGATCTTTCTAAAAGATAAAATAAATTGTTTAATAATTGATAATATATAGACAAAATATTGTTATATGGCCATATAATACAAAATGGCTGGCTGTTTACAATTGGCCATTTTGTAAAAATGATATTTTGCAAGTTATTACAAAATGCTACAGATTTCATTAATTTGTAACAAATTGCCATATAAAGATGAAAAAATTACATAAAATAGACAAGAGAATGCAACATTCCCTGTAAAGTTTCAGTAGCTGTTGTATATACAGCGAAAACTACTCAGAGTTTAATGCTTAAGAATGTATGTAGGCTGTTTTTTTCAACCTCCAATGATCCATAAAACAAAGACAAGTGTAAATAACAAAATTAATTTATTACCAAAAGTTAGGTACTAACATGGTTACTTTTCGACATAATCGCTGTGAAGATAGGCATTTGTCTATCTGTGGACGAGCTTTGAAATCCCCTCATAGAATGTTGCTGCCAGTGATTTGAGATGGGCCTTAATGTTGTTTTGAAAATTGTCATTAGTTTCAAACCGCTGCCCTTCTAGCCACGTTTACAGTTCAGGAAAGAGGTGAAAGTCCCTCAATGCTAAATCAGGGCTGTACACTGGATGTTTAAAAAGTTCCAAGCTGGGTGGAAGTCTTCACGCACCTTTAATGTGTGAAGACTTCCACCTCTTCCCTGTACTGAAAAAGTGTCTAGGAGAACAGAAGTTCAAGATTAATGACAATCTTCAAAACAACATTAAAGCACATCTCAAGTCACTGGTGGCAACATTCTATGAAGAAGGGATTGTGAAGCTTGTCTACAGATATGACAAATGCCTCGATCTTCATGGTGATTATGTCTAAAAGTAACCATGTTTATACCTAACTTATGGTAATAAATTCATTTTATTATTTATACTTGTCTTTGTTTGATAGATCGTCGGAGGTTGGAAAAAAAATCCTCTCTCGTATGTTTATGTCATTACCATTTTTTGACACAAACATGCTAGCATGTTTGAATGTCATTACCAGTCAAACAGTTAAATGCATCTAAATTCAATATTTTAACTTTAAAATTTTCTATCTAAAATGAGAAAAAGAAATATTTTTGTTTTGATATTTGTTTATTAATTTGATTTTGAAGATGAAATACTGAATTCTGAAAGTTTTATAAGTCAAGTAATTTTTCTTTAGAGTAAAAATTACTTGAATTTCTGAATTATGATTGATTGACTATTTTATTTATTTCTATGATATTTTTTAAAACCATTAGGTTTGTTCTTACAGAAGAGAGTACATAGGAAAAAGATTTATAGATCTCTTATATTAATAATAATAATACTTTAATAGAATATTTTACTGCTTTTAAAATTAGATAAATATAATTTATATATTAATTTTATTAATTTATTGAACACAGCTGATGATGAACAAAGTGACTTTTTCCATGAATCGGGTCCTGCTACTGGAATGTCTGGTATAGATCCTTGGTGGGAAGATGAGAAATTCATTACAGTTGATAGTCATGAAATGGATTCTAAATTTCAAGCAATTTTATCAGGAAGTTTTGAACATTTATCTGAAGCAGCTAAGCATGCTTATCATGCTAAATTCAGTCATTTAACTGGAAGGGTAAGTTTATTGTGTAAGTAAGTAATAACTATATAATTTTTAAGAGAGTAAATATTCAAGCAAGCAGTAACTATATAATTTTTATTCTCAGTAACTATATAATTTTTATGAGAATAAAAATTATATAGTTATTACTTGCTTGAATTAAGATATAGTTGGTCATCATTACTTTTCACATAAAATATGAATTTTACTCACAACTGAGAAATTCATTTAAAGGCTGTTTTAATTTTTTAAAAGCATTTCAGAAGAAATTACTGTTTAGACTATGAAAGTTGAAATGTTTCTGATAAGCTGATTAGATGTTTTATACTATTGTGAGAAGCCGATGGGTCAATGGATATTGGTTTAAACCCTCTTTGATCGGTGACAGGTTGATGAGGCTTGCTCATGTTGTCACTAGATGGTCTTTATTCGTAGTTTAACAGAAGATTGGTAAATCTTGGTTTAGTTTCTCCTGATACCATAGTAAGAATGTGTGTCCTAACTTGCAAATATCATTGTAGCTCAATTTCCGTTGAGTGGGAAGATTCATTATTTTGAGTGGGAGGCCCTACCTAGCGTTCGAGCAGGGAGAGTCGGTGCATTCGTTGATAGTTGGTCGGCGATTGGTCTCAAGATCTGGATAACAATTAACAAAAGTTTAATGAAATAGGTTAAATACAAAGGAGATAAAACTATGTTTATGGTGATAACCTAGATACTAAACACTAAATACATTGCTAGATACTAAATATGCTGCTCATGAGACTAAGAGAGAGAGTTTACATAAGTCTATATTAGATACCTCTTAAATGGTCCAATGTCTTCTGATCCTGTTTGTGGGAATGTCTGTGAAACATTCTGAGATCATGGATAAAAGCTTGACCTCTAACTTCTTGGGAGTGTCTGTGCCGAACTTTGAGCACATGCCCTTTTTATCCTCCTAAGCGTGGGAGTAGAATTGGGTGATTTTGATTTAATGTGGTCCTAAGTTTGAGATGTGTCACCAGTCCGGCTGATATGGGCTGTAACAATTTGACAATTCGGCCAGGTTGTTGATACTTTCTTGCCAGGTGTTACAACTCTTTTTTACCATATAATTTAACCAATTTTGACGTTCCTCCTTATCAATAATTAGATGTTTGCATTTATCATAGAAACTTACGCAAAACATCGTAAAGATTGTTGATTTTGTAAGGATATTCAATCATCTGTTATCTATCAGATCAGAGGGCAACGGAAATGCCAGGTGTTAGAAAAACTGGGGTTTTTCCACTTTCTTAATTTCTTGTTTTAATTTTAGTTAACATTGTTTTTCTGGCCAGAAGATGGCTTTCTGGTAGAATGTTGGCTGCTGACACAACAAAGGTCTAGACCAGGGGTAGCCAACAGTTTTTGCCCCTGGGTCGGATTGGAAAGAAAAATTTTGTCATGGGCTGAATGAAATATTAAAATTAAACAATGTTAAATAACAGAAGTTTCTGACGCATGCGCAATGTCATTTTACAATGTGAAGAAATGTACAAGCAAAAAAATAAAAACAAAAAGGTCAACAGGCAGGCGGCACTGTGTGTCACATGTCAGCATAAACAGAGTGACATGGCAGAATGGCAGATGAGTTTCAGTGAGTGTGGTGTCTTTCGTTCTTCAAATAGTGTAAATTTATAACAGACGAATACAAAAGTTGTAAATCTCTACAATGGAATTTTTTTAAAAATGAAGTATCGCAAATCCATTTGACCAATTATTGGAAGTTAAGTAGCTAATATTGAAAAATTAATCGCGGGCCATATGTTGGCCACCCCCTGTCTAGACAGTCTTCTTTAGCATATCGTCTCTTTGATCCTTTTTTAGCTGTCCAAAAACATAAAAATCTCTTAGTGAAAAGGCAGAGGATTCAGATTATAACATGGATGTTGGCAGATTTCCCATCTTATCTTTTGCTGAGCACCACAAATAGTGTTGGAAGTGTAAGATCTTGCATCATTGTGAAGGATAATTACTTCTTTCTACAGCAAGTCTGTCATTTCTTATTTTATTGAGGTCCATAGTGATCTTTGTATACAATACTCATTCTGCAATGAATTTCTTTTCTACCTACTACTACTACTATTACTGCAGTCAAAAGATGCAGTACACCTGGTTTTTCTGTACTGATTTCCATACTTAACAAAACCTTTTGGACAACTTCTATAACTTCATCTGTTTACTTTCACTCACCTAGCAACTGTTTAAAATCATGTACCCTTGTGCATGTGTGTCTGCTTCAAGGTTATGCTCTGCACATTTGATCTTAAATAGCTACAGTTTGATACTCTATTTTTTACAAATTCCTAATTGCCTCATTACTTTTTGAATGGCTTTTATAATTATTGATTTTTATAAATAATTTTGAATAAATAAATAAATAAAAATGTAACTGAAATTAAACATGTAATGCATTAGAATAATTTCAATTACATTTATTATTAAATCTTTCAAGAATTGTTATGATTGTGAATACTGGTAACATATCTTATTATTGTAATCAGTAATAGGTAGTTTATAGTTTATTCAAAAAAATTCTTGTCATACATACGAATAAGTGAAATAGCCAATGCATTTAAATGTTGGTTTTTAAAAAAATAAAATGAAAATATACATTACTTAAGAAATACACTGAACAATAAAATATACTGAACTTTGAACTCCATATCAAACAAAATTAGTCAAAATGTTTAACAGAATACATATTTTGAGTAGAATTCATATTATGTGTGTTAAATATAGGATAAACATCATAAAATTATTTCCCTCCAATAACCGAGAAAGCACAGTAAACATACGACTTTTAATTTTATACTGCCGAAAGTATTTTTCATATAATTGTGTAAAAATTTCTCAAAAATATTTTTGGAAAATGTGATTTAAAAAATTATAAAATAAATTATTATTGAGAAAAACTTTTAAGTTTAAAAAATATAAGTACAGATGATCTTTGACTTTGGACATAATACATTCCTTAAAATGTGTACAAAAACTGAATGTAAAAAAATTGAGTTAACTTGCATGTTATAAAGGGGTTGCATTTCTGTAGAGCTAAAAATAAAACTATATAATATCTTATTAAAGTAAGAAAGTAAAGAAAATTTAAACTTTTTTATTGTAAATGTATAACAAAGCATCAAACATTATTTAAAATGTTAAAACTACAAATTAAACATAAAATAGATGCAAAATAAAATTAATTTTCACAAATTATTAGCCAGCATCACTAATTATCATAACTTCATTTCATCGAACACCGGAATATAATCAATTATGTACTCTCTAAAAGTCTGTTACTGGTGTGTAATTAACATCAAAACAAAAAAATTAAATTTTACGAACATTTTCGAACCTTCCAAGGTTCTTCTTCAGGCGGTGACGAATTTCTGTTAGAACGTCATTAAATAAATAGTTCTCTTCATCATTCGTATAGCCCTATTCATGCATATCTGCTGTACTTTACCGAGTAGTGGTTCACTCCCAGGTGGAAGATGGATGTAAAAAATGACATGGGTAGAACTTTCCGCTTACAGTTTGTCAGAAATTCATGTTTGGCTCTAGCCTTAGTTAGGCCTATGAGCATTCTATAATAATTGTTAGTTGGCATTGCTAATCGGTAACAGGCTTTTAGTGATATGTAATTGATTATATTCTGGTATTAGATATTGTAAAAATTAATTTTATTTTGCAGTTTTGATTTATTAATTAATTATAATTAATTTAAAAATTATAATTTTTGTCATTAAAATCAAAACTGGAGGAAAGCAGTTATGTACAATATCTTTAAATTTTTGTTGCCAGAAAAATTACAAAAAATGAGAAATTGACATACAAAAACAATTAATGGGTATCAAAGTATCATACAAAAGTGATCTGTTCAAAAGTTGAGGTCCATCTGTATATGTAAAATATAATAAACATTTTCTTATAAAAAATAAATATAGTGCTGTAAATATTCTTTAATTTTAAGAAGATGAAATGAAATATAATTTCCTTTCTTCTTTTATTTATTGTTACAAAAACTAACATTTTATATTAACCAAAGAAGGCTGTTCTGGCTAAAATATAAATAAAAATAAAATTACAAATTCTTATTTTGATTTTCTTGTGCTATAATATTATGTTAGTAATCCTTTGAGAACATGTCATTTACTTACCTTTTTAAATTAGAATCCACAGCATGTACTCTATTTTTCTATTTTTCAAGAAATTAAAAAAAAAAATGTATATGTGACAGACTCTCAGTTTTGTTTGGATAGTTATATTATTGATTATATTAAGTGATATAAACCATAAAAATCATTTATAAACTTTTTAAATGGTGGCATTAATAGTTAGTGAATGAATGGGATAAATTCCTAAGCCGTATTGAAGATAAGTTTGAAAAATAAAATATATTTCGTTTGTGATATATTTAAAAATTAATCATAATATGACATCCTTCTATTTATTTTTAAATGAATTTTTAAATTAAATACATCTGAAAATTACAAATAATTCTAAGATTTGTTTTTGAATCTCAGGACTTTAAATTTCTGAAAACAGAATTAAAGTATTGTTAAATTAATGACTATTGGAATTTTATGTAAGAAATATAATTTGTATAAAAACAAAATAAATAAATTTTATTTAAAATTTATGCAGACTGGACGAGAGATTAGAGCTGGTAGACGACGACTTGGGAAAACAGTAAGTTTTAATTGAAAATGAATAATTTATATTGTTTTTACTTGTGATATATCAAATATTATCATTACTATAATTAATTTCCAAAATCAAATTTATTAACACGTTTGCCACTATATGTGTATTTATGCAAAACATTTTATAATTTTTTAATGAATTAATTAGAAACAGATGATGTTCTGGAAAATATAGTATTTTATTTTTTCACTTATTTGTTTTATAATGAGTTTATTTTAAAGTTTTTTTGAATAGAAATAATTAATATCTTATGTGCTAGATACATTTAAAGCATATATGAAAAATTAATTTATACAGTATAATAATTATACATAAAATATAAAAAAAATTCATTTAAGTTATATTCTAAATTTGGAAAAAACGTACAAGGTATATATATTGAAAAGTTCACAAAAAATTTCCAATTTGTTTTATATACATACAATATTCCATATAATGAATTGCTTCCATGAAACCTAGAGAATTTGTTTTATAAGAAATTTGTTTTTCAGTAGTAAAAATGTACAGTTTATTGTAATGATGTTTAATTTTCTGCAAAAGTATTCTTGTACTTATAATGACAAAATAAAGTGCTGTGAATGCATTTTACACAAAAAGAAAGAAGATATTGGATTTTTTTTAGTGAAATGAAGGGTAAAAAATGTTATGATTGAAATATTCCAAAATCCAAAATAAGAATGAAATATTCTTACATATCTACGCTGAAAAATAGTAACAGTCATTTGTGTTTTATGTCAAAAATTATTATATTGTCAAAAAATAATTCTTGTCTTATTTAAATAATAAAAAATTTGCTTTAGAACATTTTTTTACCAACAGAGGTTTTTTCAAGGATGGGGAGTTGGCAGA
The DNA here is from genome assembly GCF_030686945.1 of Centruroides vittatus. Classification (NCBI taxonomy): domain Eukaryota; kingdom Metazoa; phylum Arthropoda; class Arachnida; order Scorpiones; family Buthidae; genus Centruroides; species Centruroides vittatus. Next base: position 73,357 of record NW_027122609.1, on the reverse strand, counting down.
AAAATACACGACTCCCAACTCTTGAGTTTGCATTTTTTTAAAATTGACTGACTTCCGATTCCCATAAAAAGATTCAAATTCAGACTCCGACTCCATCCGGGCTTTTTTTTTTTTTTTTTTCAGTTTTGAATGTATCATTATTTGAAATTATTTTCAGATACAGATATTTCCAATATTTTTCAACTCTTTATGGGTATGATATAGCTTAGGTATTATACTGTATTATAATGACTATCCTGCAGCTGTCATTTGCAGACATGAATTAGCATTTTAACCAATTTTAGCATTTAGCAATATAAAAAATAAGATTCTTTCATTCATCTATCTTACAAGTTTTCTACATAGCAATTAAACTTTGCTAAATAGGGATTTTTTTTTTTTTTTTTAAGTAAAAAGATGCATTTTGACATTTTGGGAAAAATTACTGGAAAAGAGAAATTTGTAATATTAGTATATAAGACTTTCATATTACTTGTATGTATATGTTAATATATAAATACAAAAAATGTTTTTGATTTTGAATTTAGAGGCAAGTTTTTTTTTAAATTATAAGTAAAATAATCAAAATGTAGTTTTTGCTCTAAAATGTATTCATTGATAATATCTTAAACTTAAAAGTTTTGTTAGATAAATCCCTGTTTTTATAACCTAACTGATCCTTGAAATCCATTGTTAGGCAAGCCGTCATATTTCCTATAAGTTCAATGATATAATAGTTAAGATTATATTCTCGGAAACAGTTTTATTATATAATATCATTGAAGTTATGAACATAGCACTTAAATACAGCTTTTTGTACAATTACATTAGAAAATTTATACTAATTATGAAAATGAGAGTTGTATAAAAGGAATCTACAGTATATACTGAAAAATTACTTTATTGTATAAATTTATTTATTTTTGAAATTTTTATATATTAAACAGTATAAAATCTTGATAATATAGTTTAAAAAATAAAATACTATTAAATATTGAGAAGATATGGAGCAATAACAGAAATAACTATTACAAAAATATTAAAAGATGATAAATAGCAAAAAATTTTTGAGAAAAAGTTCATAAAAAAATACAAATAAATAATAATATCAAAAATTAATGAAAGTAATAAATAACTAAAAATTTGATAAATAAAACAGTAAATTAAATATTATCAAATTGCATTCCGTTGCAATATTTAATTACAACAATTTATTTTTATTACAAATGATTTTGTTTAGTGCAATTCATAATTTTGTGTTCTAAGAAATATTCTTGTTATATACAGTGGATGCTGCTTATTAAAATCATAGTTTATTGTTATCACTTTTCAAACCTCTTGTCATCACTTTTCAAACTCCCATGACATTCATACATTTGCTATGCAAAATTCATCATTTAATGTGATCAATGCTTCAGATTATGCAATTAGTTTACAATGAACTATGTATTGGTGATACCAATGTAAGCTATTACAGATATTTTTTTAGGCAATCAGTACATTTTTGTTATGTTAGCCACTTCAGTTCTCACCATTTTCTGAGGGAGCAGTTATTTACACAGACAGGCAAAGAGGAAAAATATAGACCAGTAGTGTTTAGTAAATCTGGATTTGCAGTAACAGTTTGGATGTCATCAAGATCCACACACTTCACATTTATTGGTTGATTACTGTACATGTACAGTACATGTGTTTAGAATGGTACATTTACAGTATAAAAGAAGCTCCAGCTTGATTCCATACTAGGGTTAGAAATTAAGAATATCCACTAGTTGTCCAGTAGTGAAATTATTAATCCAAATTGCAGAGTGAATATATTTTTTTATAAACTATCAGGCAATATAAAAATCTACCATACTTATATAAAATAAAGTGTTTTTTATTGTTTGTGCACTATATGGTCATTTATCAGGACTACTACTAAAAAAAAATCTTAAACATCCCTCTAGGTGTTAGCTTAGAAAAATAAAGTATAAATTGTTATTAGATATGTTAAAAAATTTTTTATGAAATAACATTATATTTAAAAACTTGAACAAAAACAATTCTATAATATATATATACAGTAGAGAGTCGTTAATCGGAATCAATTGGGGACTGGGGTTGTTCAGATTAGTGATTTGTTCCAATTACCGATTATGTACGAAAAAATACATTAACCTGTCCGATGTTCAAATTTTTCTCCGTTGCGTGTTGCTTTGTGTTGAATTTTTCTCCATTGCGTGTCGCTTCGTGTTGAATTTTCGTCGATTTTAAGCCTAACGAAAATTTTTATAATAATAATCGAGGCTATTGTATCGTTAAAAATTATTTCTTCATTTTGTACAAACAAAATAAATATATTGAAGAATATAAAAACATGAAAATTATACTTTAGAAGTAAATCTAGTATCAAAAACGTTTGATTCAGCATGACACAGTCCGACTGAAAATCGTTCCGATTACCGGGGTTTCGATTAACAACTCTCTACTGTATATATAAGAAACTAAAATTGGTTACAGTATTTAAAATCATATTGAAAACTACATGCTAAAATTATTTTTAATAAGTACACACAACTAATAGTTAGTTGGATATTTTGAATATTGAAGAAAATTTATTATTTATACTTCATATAAGTAAAATGAAAATATAAAATGGTATTAGTGAAACAACATTGCATCAGCCATGATTATCAACCCTTTTAACCACAGAAGATTTACTAAAGCTGCAAATGAAGATGCAACTGAAGAGGGTATGGAGGAAAATACAACTAACCCTCCGACAATGGTCTAATCAGCAATTGCTGGATGCCTTACAACATGGAGTACAATGTCAATCAAACAGTTTTACAATGCAGTTTTACAATGCTTTATTGATGTTTTATTATGTAAAAACTGTAGGCAAAAATAAATAAATTTTTTAGTATTTGATACAGTACAGAATATGTTGTTTCATTTTTGTTTTTTGTTTCAGTTATTGTAATCATTAGTTATTATGATCACTTTGACTTGTTTCTGATATGATCACAATAAGCAGTATCCACTGTATTTATTTTGTTTTATTATTTAAATTTTTACTAATTATGAAAAGAAATTTGTATTTCTATTATCATTCTATTTTATTTTAACGTATCCAAAGATGCTTTCTTACAGTAACTTAATGGAAATATTTGTTTTAAAAAATTTTTCAAAAATATTTCTGAGATTATATAATTATTAAACAAATCTTTTATTATTTATGATTATTTTTGAGAAATTTTCAACCAATGTAAATCTATCAAATTTATATATCTCAGAAAATGAAAAGGTAAAATATAGAAAACATTAACACTATACAGGTATACCTCGAGTTACATCGTTCTCGATTATACATCGTTTGTCAAAAAAGTATATGGAAAAATAAAAATCAAGTTTAAGTCATTTTATTCGACTTTACATCCGTCTGCCAGAAATATTGAAGTTGTAATATCACTAGAAAAGCATTAAAAGCACATAAAATCATATTAAAATATGTACATTTACAGTAAATGTTAATATAATCATCATAAATCCTAGAGAACGAAACATGAAAACATCTGTGTTTCTGTGTTGTGGTCTTATTTAGCAGTTTTTAAGTGCTCATTATTGGCTTTTTCCACCGTAGTTTCGACTTACATTGTAACTACACAAGTCAATTCAACTTACGTTGTTTTTCGACTTACGTCGCCTCTCCTGGAACCAATTACCAATGTAAGGCGAGGTATACCTGTAATTGGTCTGTTCTCTTTGGCTAATACTGTTATACTTTTTTTTATTAATCCAAGAATCAAATAACTGAACTACTTCACCAAAGCAAGAATTTGCATTTCAATGTTTGTCTATTTGGAAATATTACATATAAAAAAAATATATATATATAAAAATATGTAAATAATTTTTACAAAATCTCTTGAGGGTCTAAAACCAAATCACATATTCCTTCTTTGATGGTTATGGTTCAGTTGTTTTTTAAACTATTTTTACAAATAATTTATACTAGCTAGATATAATTCTTATAAAAATTGAATTAGCAATAAATTTAACATTATAACTAGTCTTAGCAGACATTTCTTTATTGTCAAATTTTCAATTACATTGATTAATTAAACTAAGAATTTATGTTATTTTCGTTAATTCCTTTAAGGTAAAATTTAATGATTCATGGCCAGTTTCATCAACCTTTCTTAATACTTTGTTTTTTTAACTAGTTAAAATAATTAATGTTTCATTCAAAAGTTAGGCTTCCTTAAGCTTCCATTTCACCCTACTTTAATTGAAGTTAATGAGCTGTCTTTTTAATAGCTCTCTGCTGTTGTTTCAGATGTGATTGGTCTTTAAAAATTTCATTATGTTAAACAGCATGTATGACTAATTTATCATATGTACTATTGCTAAATCAAAATCAAAAGATTTTAAATGATACAAATAAAGAGGAGCAGGATTTTTTTAATCTAATTAATAAAAATATAATTGAGGACCACAGAAGTAAAAGTGATATTAGAATAATTTCCAGTATTACAGCATGTAAACTCATTAACTTAACCCTTTTCCCCCGACATCTTGTTTACATTTATTTTGCGATCCCTCGTAAGGTAATATAGGTCAGTCAGGCGATATTATTTTAAAAATTCACCAAAAATCAAATTATCATTATATCTATATGAAAAAAAATCACATACATTTATTAATATCTTTAGTTTTAAATATATTTTCCAATACATTTTATTAGAAAATTTTATAAGAAAAAAAAAAAAATACATATATATATTCAGAACTGACATAAACTTGATAATTTGTAACTTTTTGTGAAAATTAACATTGTCTAGTTACCTAGTTGTTTGCTGGCACTGAGCCAGAAAGATGTAGAATATTGTTTTGTACAATTCGATATAACACTTGTGCATGTACATTTATTCCTTGTGAAATTATCGCACATTATATCAAACATTTGTTTGAAATCAAAATTTTATTCTGCTATCAACTAATATAATGAACTAATATACTTTATTCACTTCATATTGAATGAGATTATATATTTTTGTAATAAACATATGATTACCAGTAGCAATACATGTAACATTTGCTGATATTTTTGATTAAAATAAAAAATAAAAAATTTGTAAAATATCAGAACTGAAGGTCACAACTTGAATATTTATAACACGTTGACTTATTATAGCTAAATGAACTTATTATAATAATATTATTGCATGAATATGCTAAAAATGAAATAAAAAATTACCAGAAAAAAATAAATCAAGAAAAAAAAGCATTAATTAAAGTTTTTTAAGTCAACAAAACACCACCTGGACAAAAATATGTGAAACAGACAATAGACAAGGCGATGCGTCAAGTGCTGACATCTGTTGTCAATAAATTTTACAAAAATCGATATTTACCAGGGTAATGACGAATCGATACCCTCGAAGTTTTGCTTAACAATCCAGGGTACCGATCGATAATACTTTCGGGGGCAAAGGGATGAGACACTTTCAGTTGTTAAGCAAGTTTCACATATCTGTTAAATTTTAACAAAAATTGGTGAAACTGGCAATGAAAGCCCCAAAAATAATTTTATATAAATAGAAAGAAATTTTTCAATAATTCAATTTTAAACTTAATTTGTAGCTATGAAGTATTTACTAATAAATTTATTATTACAGCTTGTTTCAGGAATTTTGGCTGGGCTATAAAAATGCATGGTAGCACAGATCAGTGAAGGAAACAGATTGTTGACAGATCTTTGACAAGGTCTCTGTATTATTGTATTACTAGAAAGGGGGTCTTGAACTTTTTAAAATTTTTAATTAGAGTCTTAACTGCGTACCACGCATTACCCAGCTAAGACGTGAAATAATCTGTACAAATTATTTAAAAATGGAAATGAATCCAAATTTTATCATAAGAAAGATAGTATTGTATTCTGATATTATAATAAATTATCTAAATTTACATAAATTACATTTTATAATATTTTTAAATTTTCTGTAGAGACCATCATTTTCAATTGTATCATCTGTAAATGATAAGATATCAAGATTTATGCAAGATCCTTTGCAAAATAAGTATGTGTTTTAAAAAGTTTTTGTTTTTATTTTATCATTTTGTTTTACAATATAATTTTACATAGAAAACTTGTAATTTTTAACACAATTATAGAAAAAACAAATTTTGGAAAAGTCAATAGAACAAATGATAATGACATTTTTATCCTGACAAAGAAATTCCAGAATGATGAAATATGTATATTCACGCTTATTCTTAGCGGTTACTTGAGAGAACTTGGAAATTTATTATTTCGTTTTAATTAAATTTCTGCTAGAAACATTGTTATGATAAATTATAATAAACATAAATGATTTGATCAGATTTTTTTCTCTAAAACTATATAAACAAATGTCAAAAGTTTATTTAGTATGACAGAGATTCTGAAATAATCAAATAGTAGAGCTGGATTAACTATTGTGCTAGGAGCTAGGCTAAGTTATGGCTTGATTGTTAATCCAGCGCTATCATTTGATTATTACAGTAATTTGAGCTTAATTTTCTGTATAATCCAAAATAATGAAACATTTTGCATTTTATTAAATTTTTCTTATAAGATATTTATTAATCTTTTATTGGAAATTCACTAAAGGGATTGTTACAAGCTTTGTTTTTCCAGTTTCAAAATTTTGTTTAAAATGATTATTGTTTAATGCTGTTTGGGATCATCTTAATTGTAGCTACCTTCATTAATGAGACTGATGATATTCTCTAGAAGACAGCCGAATGGGTGAGAAGTTTTTGAAGAGTTGGAAAGTTTATTGCCATGAACTAAACAAATATCCTAAATTAAATACACAATAATATTGAAAAATAAAAATAAATTCTATTCTTGATTACTGTATATGAGTCTGCATTAATTTAACTAATTTATATTTAATAATTCAAGCATTTAATTGAGAGTTGAAACCATTGTTGACAATTTCTTGCGATGATAATTAAAGTTCATTTATCTCCTGAAAATTTAATGAACATCAGTAACATTATGTAATTTTAAAAAAGAAATAATGTAATTTGATTTTTGATAATGCATATAATTTGAAAGGTTTATCTAATAAGGCACAGGAATTAGGCTTTTTACTTGGAAAGTTGAAAATTTTAAAAATCTTGTAATACTAAAATTGTTTAAGAACGAAAATCCTTCTTAAGCTTTATATTTATTCATTATTAAGTTTTCTTGATGGAACTTGAAATGTTTGCTTTGGAGTAATGATCTACTCACACTTATTATTACTGGAGTGGAAGTATAGCTCCAAATCATCTTTGTAGAACCTTCTTTTAAACAATTCTCCAGTAGCTTATTGTGTTGACAACGACTAATGTTTTCTATTCTTTAGCTGGATCTTCTTAAGGTCGAACATAAACGTGGCATTTTTAAAAATGTTCCATTAATAGAATGAGTCTCTAGGTTAAATTTGCTACATGATATCATTGTTATAAAGTGGGGCAAACGCTATTAAACCCATTTCAAATTGATATTTCTTCAAATTTTTAACTTTCATGTTATAAAAGTGCTTGGATGTGGGTTAAAGTAATATCTGCCATGTGTAGGACAAGCATTTTTCATCCTTGAAATTAATGCTTCTTTCCTTGTTTTTCGGCTTTATATATTTCCAGCAATTTCAAATTCCTAAAGTTTTTGGATTGTTTGGTTCTCCTAATGATAATGGCGTTATGTAGATGGGCCTGGATGTCACTGTCTGAGACATAAATAGCCAAGGTGGTGGTGAGTTTGCAGATGATATTGTAATTATGTTCAGCCAATCTCTTTTGTGGAGAGTGTATGGTGGAGCCTATGTACTCCAATTTCTGTTAGTTTCTATGGTCCATCACTGGAATATGATTGGCCACAACTTTGTCATTGCATAAGTGGAGTTGATTGGCCACAACTTTGCCATTGCATAACAAGTTGTATATAGTATGGTTGCATATGTATGCTATTTGGCATTCTTATACTCTGCTATCTCTTTATATATATTCTTCATATTATGATTAATCCTCCAGGCCAATCTACAGAATGCCATTATCATCAGGAGAGCCAGATGATCCAAAAACATTAGGGATTTGGAATCGCTGGAAATATATAAAGCCAAAAAACAGGGGAAGAAGAATTCATTTTAGTGATAAAAAATGCTTGTTCTACACATGGCAGATATTACTTTAAACCACATCCAGACACTTTTATAACATCAAAATTAAAAATTTGAAGAAATATCAGTTTGAAATGGTTTAATAGCTTTTTCTCTGCTTTATAACAATGATGTCACACAGCAAATTTATCAAGATACTAAGCTACTGGAGAATTGTTTAAAAGGTTTTACAAAGAAGGTTTGGAGCTATTGGAGTAATGATGATTTAGAATTGCTCTTGATGGTAATTTTGTATAAAGTCAACTTAATTTTTGTTTTTGATAAATTAAAAAGCAATTAGAGCAATAGTTTTTTCATTGAAAACTAGGAAAACAGTTTTGATATTATTGATCATTTGAATGAAATTTTGCAAGAATCGAGCAAGAAGGCAAGTATGACCTGTTGTGTACCAAGCCAAAAACTGGATCCTTCTGCATGATAGTGCACCTTCCCACACTTGTCTCAAGGTGTACCAGTTATTGGCCAATAAAGAGGTAACTGTACTTGATCATCCCTCTTATTTACCAGACTACCTTGTTCCCCAAGTTGAAACTAGCACTCAAGGGGCAATACAACATCGACCTAGAGGGTATCCAGAACGTGACGAGCGTCCTCGGCACCGTAACTTCAGAAGAATATTTGAAAACATTTGAATGGCTGTACAAGCATTCCAAAAAAAAATGTATTGACATGTGAGGGAATTACATTGAATAAAACAAAAATTTCATTCAAATATTTTTTCTTGTTTTCTTTATATTGGAAAAATCTGGTTTTCTTCTGACCACATGGGGTACACACTGTATTTTATTGTTGGAAGTAACTCCTTCGTATACATGCATCTGAGTGAGCTAGATAATCTGCACTAAGTATGTTATGAACCAGCTCTTCTAATGAAAGGATGATTCATTTTCATACTTTCATTCATGATAGAATATTATTTTCTCATTAAGTCTCCATAACAAACTGTATTGATGGTTATATCACACTCACTTTTAATTTAAATATTACAGTTAAAGTTTTTGAAGGAAGTTGGAGCAAAGCAATATTCTACTAAACTATATTTATCTTTTTCAAAAGACAATTTTTAAGCTAGAAATTATTAAAAATTATTTCTAATAAGGATTATTAATTAGTAAAAATGATGCAATTTTAATCATCTTCTTTTATCAACTAAATAAAACAAAAACATCAGTAGCATAATAAAACAGTCAGATTTATTAAATTACTAAACCACTTGTGGCTTCAGTTTCAAAACTTCACAAAAAATTGAATGAAAGTACAGGTATCCCTCATACAACATGGTACTTCTACAAATGTTTTAAAATTGGGCATATCCCCCTGTACAACACAACTTCCAGTTTCACTCTAGCACGATTTTGGAAATCATCCATACAAAATTTCACAAGTTTTAAGTGTAAACTTTGTTACTTGATATTATTTTTTTTATTCAAGTAAGCATCCGAGTTGTCTCAAATTTGCCTGTGGATTTCAGAATATTGAAAGTTTCAAATTACTTTGTGCTTCTTTTTTGCCAGATTTACTTTAATGAAAACTGATAGGACAAGGAAGAAAAAATTTGCACTAACTTTCCTATCAACCAGGGGTTGTTGTCATTGCTTTCAGACTTTAGCCCTTAAGACTGTCAGTGTGTTTTCTTTTTATAGATTAATGTTTGTATTTAGTGAAGTTTATTTAAACATTTTTAGGTAAGTGTTATTAAACTTTTTTTTAACTGTAGTTGTTATTTACCCACAAATTATTACTTCATTTGTAAAAAATGAGAATGAAATATGGCCATATCTCGGGTATTCGAACACAAATTCTGGAAAATAGTCACTTGGTACTTGACTGAACAAACATGACCTGGTAGAACAAATTTTCAATTAATAACATATTTTCATTTGTCATCCATAAAAATTTTTTATGAAAAAGTATGAAAATATTGCTGATATTTCTTATCTAGTTCAACAAAAAAGCTGAGATGATGACAATATTTTGTAAAAAGAAAATGCCCTCATTTAACTAAAATTGATATTAATGCATAATACAGTACTTTTAATCGTGATTGTTAATTAATTATTGATTGGAAATAAATTACTGATTGCTTTGATAAACATATTTCTCTTAGTAATGAAAATGAATAATATACTTTTGCTAACTTCTGCAACATATCCTTATGTTCTACATCAGTCCTTTGTTTCATATAGCACATATTTGCATAACGTGGCACATTTTCAGAATGTAACTATCATGTTATATGAGGGATACCTATTCATTCTACATATTTATTTCATTATTTATTGAAATAAGTTCAATAAATGACTTAAAAAATAAATAAACTATAAAAATAAGTTGTGATAATGATAAAATAGTTATGGCAGTTTCCACAGAACTATAGAGAGAATAAAACTAATTTCAGCAGTAGTCTACAAGGAAATGTCTTTTGTTGTTACTTAATCAATTGTGGAACTATTTTATCATGAATAAGGATTTGTTTTTATAGTTTATTAACTTTTTATAATTGAAAAGTAAAAGACCAATTTCACAAGTGTTGTAACAATATTTGTAATTTTCATTATAAAAAATTAAAATATCTGTTAATATATTCATAATAAATACTATAATGTAATTATAAAAGATATATATTTATGTAGGTATTTATTATTATTACTTCTTTTTTTTTTTTATAGATTGTGTTTACGTCACTTACAACAGAAAGAATATGAAGAGGTACATTGTGATTATATAATGGGTCATATAGATTTAGGAATACAGAATATTCATTATTCCTCTAACGCTGGTTTTAGTAGTATGACATAATTTGGCAATGAACAAAAATTTTGTGATATGCCAGTCTATTTTATATTATGTTTGCTTAAGTGGTAAGGAATAAGTATTTAATATACTTCATCAAACGATGAAGTTTAAAATTACGATTAAAAACTTTTTAGACTTTTTCTAAATTCTAAAATACTTTGAAAATTCTTGAAAGTTTTAAATAGAGTTTTTTTTTTTTAATCAATATTTACTGATTTTGTAGAAGTTATGCATTAAATTAAATTAAAAATTAATTTAGGCAAAAAAAGTAAATAGAATAAATAAATTTCAGAAATGGATAGTAATTTTGGAATTATTTATTACATTTTTTAAACATGTTAAACCTAAAAAATATCACTTAAATTAAAAAATAAATTTATTATATTATATTATATTTATAAATAAATTTATATTATTTACTATATATTAGATTTAAATTTCACATTAATGTGAGGGATTTAAGTATTAATAATTATACAAAATGTAGATAGCATTTGTATAAAATGTAATTTTTAAATAAATTAGGCAAAAATTTATAAAATTACAATTACATTAAATTAATTTAATAAAAAACAACAGCTTCAACCCTGATTTTTGATCTGCAAAATTATCACACTATAATAAGGCTAAGTTAATAATTACAGTCGAAAGTTAAACTGCCACCTCATATCTAATTATTAACTTAGTCTTATTGTAGTTCAGTAATTTGACAAATTATCTGGCTTTAATTTGATAATACATTTAATTACTTTAACTGAAATTATTTCAATATTATAAAGTGTATTATAAACACACTAATAATGTAAATATAATATAAATTTCCATAATTAGAAAAACATTGACAGCTTTATTCAGTGTCAAATTTTATGACAAGTTAATGTAATAATAACTCGTGTGAAATCAAAAATTAGCAAATAAAAATTATATGACTAAATAATATAATGAAATAAAATAATTACCTATAAAACCAAACCTGATATTTGTTAATAATTAGACAATACAGTCAAATTCTTATTGGACCCAATAAGAATTTGGCTGTATTATTTGAAATAAAGTAAAATGAATTAAAAATAGTTTTATAAATCAATAAATATGACATTGGAATGTGTAACATTCAAATATCATATTTATTTATTTATAAATTTTGATACATTAAATAAAATTTATTTTTATTGCAATATATTATTCATGCATATCACACTAACATCAAATGATTTTTCCTGTATTTGGCAAATGTGTTACTGTAATTCTAATATGACCTTATTATATAGATAATTAAAAAAATAACTTTACACATTTTACGATTATTTTGAGTATTAGGATTATAACATTTAAAAATGCATTTTAATTCATTTATATAGTTGCATCAAGTAGCTACCCTCTACTCATTGGATCTTAACAGAGATGGAGATAATACAATTCTTATTAAAACAAGGTAACTACTTTGAAATTATTTATTTGTACTGAATTTATGAAATGGCATACATCACATTAATGTTATTGGTAAACAGAAATAAGTTTCCTGGGTGTAATAAAAATGGATAAAACACAAACATTCAAACATTTCATTCAATGAATGAAAAACTACAGGTATACCTCAAGTTATGTCGTTCCCAATTATACATCGTTTGTCAAAAAAGTATATGGAAAAATAAAAATCAAGTTATGTAAGTCATTTTATTCGACTTTACATCCGTCCACCACAAATATTGAAGTTGCAGTATGATTAGAAAAGCGTTAAAAGCACATAAAATTATATTAAAATATGTATATTTACAGTAAATGTTAATATAATTATCATAAATCCTAGAGAACGAAACATGAAAACGTCTGTGTTTCTGTGTTGTCATCTTATTTAGCGGTCTTTAAGTGCTCATTATTGGCGTTTAGTTACGACGTAAGTCGAAACTATGACTTACGTCGTAACCACAAAAGTAAATTCGACTTACGTTGTTTTTCGACTTACGTTGCCTCTTCTGGAACCAATTACCGACGTAAGACGAGGTATACCTGTATATGTAAGTTTCTACTTTGAATGATTGTGTTTTATTCTTTCATCTCACAGCCAGAAAACTGATTTCTATTTACTGGTTTATTTATATATTTTCTTATTAATTTTTATACATAATTTTTCTCCAAGATTATGATAACTTTTTACAAGAATCATGCAGGAGCTTGGGTTGGAAGAAGACGTTTTAATTTCCATTTACAAAACTTGGATTAAACTGTAAATGGTCAGTCATAAAAGTTTATTATTCAATCCAACTTCCTGTATTACTCCTCTCAGAAAAATTAATGATAATAACCTGATATAAAATGTATAAATGAAGGATGATGTATTTTCTAATGATATTTATTGTAAAAACAAAGTAGCAGAGGTTGATAATTCTTAAAAACTTCAAAAAATTTAAAATAATAAAAAGGATTTTTGTTACCATTTATCACTCACAAAAGTTTGACTGATTTTTAAACAAATTTTACTCTAGATGTTATTAAAGTTAGAATATTCACGTATTATGATTTCAGAAAATACAATATCACATTAAAAATGTACATATCGTAAAAAACAAAGTAGCTGTAATCAAGTTCTTAATTCTTGAAATAAATTTCAAAAATTTTTTAAATGTCTATTTTTTGGTTTGCCAGATACTAGGCTAAATTGTTTCTTCTTTAGTAGAAATAATAGGAACAATTATAGAATTTTTAAAAAGTTTTAAATTTTTCGAATTTTGTAGCAGTGGAGGATCGTTTCACTTAACATTATATTTTTATATCAAGAAGTTTATATCCCTGAAGATGAGCATTAGCCTTTGAAAGCACTAAAATTTATGGACTTCATAAAGCATAGTTCAATTAAATGACATGGTTTATTATTATTTGAAATTTTTAAATTGGAGCCGTTAAAAAAAATATCTGACATATTATTGAATGTTTTGTATTATATATTTATATTCACTTTCAGTGATGAATTAATTTATATTTTTATAGATTTCAAGTGAGCATAATTTAAAATTAAGCACTTTATTACAAATAGAACAGGTTTTTGTTGAATTTTGAGTGTGTATGAATAATAATTTGCATTCTTGTAAAAAAAAAGACAAGAAATTATAATTGTTAAGAAAAATATGTTTTTTGATAAAATCAAATAATATATACAGGTCTCCCTTGCTTACCATGATTTCGTTTAACACACGTAATTATGGCAATCCCTTTATATGCATGGCAGAAGTTTTAATTAACATGGCTTTACCAGTTGTCGTTACTTAACATAGATACCATATTTGATTAATGCAATTTTGATATATGCTATAGCATTGAGGGATTAATTAACCACATTCTTTGATTGCACAGTGCTCCCGACTCACTATTTGTTTGTGTGCAATTTTTTTCCTTCTTTTGTAACTCGAGCCAGTTCTGTATAGTTACTAAGTGGATTCGACATTGTTTGCCATCATGCCGACCACACAAAGGGGCGTTATTAATAGCAGAAAGAGAAGACAGACAGACAAAACTCACTTCTTTTAAAAATCCTAAGAAAGTATTTAAACATAAGAAAATGGAACAACATAATATTGAAACGAATGGTTGTGAAGATGGACCAACTTCACTAGTTGTTTCAAGTCATTCTGATTAATTAACGACATTAATCAAGGGATTGTATACTTTATGACAGAAATTTCAAGTGAGATATTACAATTTAAAAAAAAATCAAAAGATGGATATTCCATACTATTATTTGCCTACTAAAATTAAGCAGGCTTCTTGGGATAATGATTTATAACATAGTTTATAAAAATCATGTGCCTTAATGATCAAATTTGCAATACATCATATAAATACATTAGTGCTATGAGTAAGTTAGGCTAACTACTACTGCATCAGTTTGCTTCATTCTGCTTGTTTGTTCTCATTTATAGCTGAATCTGTCCATAATTGCAGAAATGACCAGATATATGCAACTGGCATACTTGAAATTATATACTTTGTCTATGAGCAGTGAAGTTACAAATATAAAAACAGTTAGGACAGATTTAATTGCATTGCTATAAAAAACAGTTATATTTTGATATAAAGTCTGAAAATCTTTAGATGACTTTAGCATCTTTGCATCTGCATGATTTACAAACATCAAACACTCCTTGAACCATGCTAATTATAAGATATTTCATATGAAAAAGTTAGTGTTGTTATAAAAATAGTGAAACTGGTATTATTTATATTTATTAAGTTTTATATTAGAATTCCACAATACGCTTCCAACAATATTTTAGGAATGTAGTAAAATGGGCATACTTTTAGGATTATATTCAGAAAAACTTCAAAATTTAAACTTTTGTTAGGTAGAATGTTACACATAATGTAAATATAACTCTATTTTCAAAAATATTAAGCATGTAAAACTTATATTTTTTGTTATTAATAAGAAAAGAATGTTTTGTGTGTGAAAAAATTTTATTTTCCTATAAAAAATTAATTTTCGTACATTTGTATTATTATTTTTGAATCTTGATGCTGCATTTTTATTATGAACTCTCCAAACTAGAGGCTTTCTTCTTCATTTTAAAGTCATTATTTACCATTTATAATTAATTCTTTTGGATCCTTTTGATATATTTCATTCATTTTTCTGTAGTGTTGGTCATTTCTAAATCATCAAATCCTTCTCAGCTAATTTATTAACTGTAGTTTTCTACTCTGATATACTTACTTAAGTTTGGATTTCTATAACTGTTTTCATCAAGAATTTATTGTTGATGGAGACTACAAATTTAACTTAAATTTTTCTAATACTAAATAGAAAAAATGATGGCAAATTCTCAAATACAGGATGCACAATTGTGAATATTTTGTTATGCAGATTGTTTTGAAATTTTATTTCTGTTTAATTTTCATTATTGTTATTATTCATTAGGCATACAACTCAAGCTATAAATATTGATCCTGCAGTAAGTAGGTCATTTGTAGGAGATATTAAAAGAAGACGGAGGACTCCTCCTGTTGGGCCAGTTGTTCAAGGTAAATATAATTTAGTTTCCAAGTATTTGAAAAAATATATATACAGTGAAACCTTTGTTGACCACCTCCAAAACCTAGGAAGATTCGTCGTCTCAAGAAGGTAACAAAAATATAATAGATACAGAGTATTGTTCACAATACTAATAGTTGTCCAATATCAATAGTACTCTATATTATAGTATTATTGTGTAAAACTAAAGGTTACTTTATAACAAATACAGCAAACATATTTAAAAATTTCTATGTATTGATTAATACCGTACTGCAATAAAAGTTGTACTATATTCAAAGAAATGAAAAAGTTTATATGAGCATATGGTGTAAAATGCATTGTTTCTGAGGTATACCCACTTTCAGTTTTGCTATTAACAATAAAATATATGTATTCAGTTCAAATGATTATCTTTAATCAATTCAAATAGTACATTGAAGATTACAACAGTAAAGCCGAATTAAGAAAATTACTGACATGTTAGATTTTTCGGAGGAGATGTTCAAAGGGTTTACTGGTATCTGTTTTATACTCTCTGTTTAATATCTACAATATCGTGAACTGGAGTAGAAAGCATTTAAATGACCTCACAGATGGAAGTTGAGGGAATTGTGATCCAGAGATTGTTTGGGCCAAGATGGAAGTTCCTGCACAGCTGATTCAAAATCCATCTTCCATGATTGAAGTAGTAAGAAAAATCCAAATAATATATTTAACAGTAATAATGTGATCAGTATCATGTAATACATACGATCGTGCATTACCTATCCTCGTACTGCCCACACATAAAGGAGATATACCTTGGAATACAGTAACTTGTTTTCAAACATAATTCATTTCTAAAAATTGTTCTATGACTGATCTTTTCTAAAACAGAAACAAATTTTCCCATAAGAGACAATACAGGAAGGATTAATCTGTTTATGACCCCCAAAATAAAGACTTTTTTCACTATTTTTAGTTGTATTTCATGCTAAAAATGTCTACAAATACAATGTAATATTGTATATGATATAATACTGTATTATATATAATAATTGTTTTATTTATTTGATTTGACTTATGCACCTTTAAAGGCGAATTCTTGGATGCCATTTATTGCATAAATGTCAATTAACATAGCTGTTAGTAATTTAATTTAAATTCAGCTGTAGCACATTCAATGGAAGTAGTAGCTTTCCCGCATGCATATATTGAAATCTAATTTAAATAGCAACATCATCAATGATTTGTGTCGTGACATCTAATGATGTGGACAATCTCATTCGCACTAACTTCTGAATCAGTAGTCCTCTGGCTGATTGGTCAGGCCATCGACTTTCTTTAACAGAAAATGTAGGGAGCTGACTGTCTGTGTCTCTCTAATCTGTGGTCAGTTCTTGCCACATAGCTTATTCAGCAACCGAGTTATCATACAGCAACCAAGAAAAATAAGAGTTTGAATCTCTGTTTATGAAAGAAAGTGAGTCATTCAAAAACCAAGGTTTGACTGTATATCATTTTAAACCATGTACTTACTAAACTTTTTTTTTCTTCATTTTAGTTAGTATAGTATGACTGAAATGCTAGTCCACCATTTTTGTAACACCTTATATTTATATTGAAAATTTTATAAAATTGACATCGTGAGCAAATATAAATTGATATAGGACAGGGATGGTGAACCTATGGCACGCGTGCCCAAAGTGGCACGTAAGAGAAATCATCTGGCACGTAGTGTATCATATGATTTCTGTCTTTTTCAATCATCCTTTCTGTTTATCAACTGATCATCTTTTTTTTCAATCAGATTTTTTTACATTTATTCAAAATAAAGCATATTCATTTAATTTCTTTAAATATCATTCAAAGTCTAAGACATTGGCACGCATTAACATCTTTAAAGCTAAGTATGCTTACAATGTGGCACGCGGACTCGAAAAGGTTCGCCATCCCTGATATAGGACATAGAACATTAAAACTTTCAAGGACTTTACTAAGAAAGTAAATAAATTTTTCTTAGTAGTTCTTAGTAAATAAATAAAAATATTTAAAGGTTAATTACTTTAAAATTTATCAATGTTGTTTTAATGTGTAAAATATTCAGACAAGGACTTCCTACAAAAATTTTTTTATTTCTCTTTTTCTTAATACATAAAAACTAAGAGAATTACTTTTAACATTGTAATTAATTATAACTTTAACTGATATATATGGATTTCTCTATTTCATATTTCTTTTGAATGAAGTAAGAGTAATATTACATAATTTTATTAAAAAGTTACCGAGTGACTGAAACGTCTTGATGGCTCATTTTGTTACTGAACTTTTGCCATAAATCTTTAAATCAAGAAAATCAGATAGCTGAAATATTTTATTTGACATAAATCATACAAAAATGATGGATATTCAAATTTTTTTTAACTGTAAAAATCATTTTTGAGTCATTGATCTATTTAAATGCTTATACAGCATAATCTGCTTACAGTAATTGTGGATAATGTGATCGGAATTAACACGTACCAAAACATTTAATTTCAAATACAATTATAGAACTTTACTTACTATAATCAGCTTTATTTGTAATTTCATTATCTTCATGTATTTAAGCTGACTTTTAGTGTTCTATACGTTAATATATAGCTAATGATGCACAAGTGTTATTTATCGATTATCATTATTAGTCGTAAATAGTACATTAAATATTAAATGTTAATTATACGAAACAAATTTTCTGAAACGAATAAAAAATATAAATCTTTTCACCTAAAGCTTTATCCTGTCGACAAGTAACAGAATGCATGACTCTATGGTGATGATAGTAAAAATGTAAAATCATTTTATTAAAGTTATCATTAGTTAATTATTTTTGTATAACACTAAGTGTGTTAATTTTGGAAATATACATATATTTTAGATATTAAAAATTATAATAATAATTCTTATATTTCATATATTTAATTAATTGTAAGACTTTTTATTAAAAGATATAATTATTTTTAAGAAACCAAACAGATTAGATTGGAAACTTTTCCTCAAATCATTATGTCCGAATCATTTATGGCTTTGGAGTTTTATCCAAGCTAATTTCTTGGTTACCTTAAAAATTAATAATCTTTTAGTAAGGAGTTGTGTGTAAAGAATATTATCAATAATAATTATTCTACTATTTGAAGGTTTTGTTGGTGAAGCATCAGGGCCAATTCCAGAATCAAATCTTGGAAATATAATGTTGAAAAATATGGGTTGGGAACCGGGAAGCGGATTAGGAAAAGACGGACAAGGGATTCAAATGCCGCTTACTGTATATATTCGATCCAAACATTACGGACTGGGATACGGCTCGTCCGGACAATCGATAACGTTAACACCTCCTCCTCCGCCTCCACCTTCTCCGCAACCAAATTCCAGCGGCGACACCATTCCCGAATTCTTGGAGATCGCAATGCCAAATTCACCTAACGATACAGAAGTGTTCCATCTTAACGAAAATCTGGAAAACGAGAACATCGGAGATTGACAACCATTACACTAATAAACATGCAAATCTACTTGGATTATTTTCATCAGTACTTTGCTTGATAATTGATATCTATTTTTGCAAAGAAGTGTGCATGTTATAATTTACAGACTGTATTCTAGGACAAGATAAGTGACCCAGGAATTTCAAAATGAAAAATAAAATAAAATAAAAAATAATAATAATAAAATTTTTTAGAAGGACAATTATATTTTTGTATTTTTTACATGAATGTTTCAATGTAACATACTTGAATCATCAAATTTTCTTTCTTTCTTTTTTTTTTTTTTTTTTTTTTTTTGGAAAAAAGTATAAACCTAATTTAGAATTATGTTAGCATAGATTAATAATTTTTGTCAATATAACAAATGTTTAAACACTCGAGAACAGAATTATTTTCCACGGGCATCTTTTTTAAACGAAGGTCTCGGAATCTTCCGCCTTCGGAAATCAGTTTATATGTATTTTATATTTGTTTGTTTGTATAAATTTTGTATAAAAGTATTTATGATATTTAATGACATAGATTGCGTACCAGTTAAGTTATATATATATATATATATATTTATATATATATGAAATTTGATCAATTTATTTTGAAATATGAAATTATATCAGATACTCAAATTTTTGTAACTCTAATTATAAAGGGTTGTTCCCTTCATCTTTATACAATTTAGGTACATTGATAGGCTTTTCTCCTTCATGTTTCCTTTGGATTGAGTCTTTAAAGATTGCAACTGAAGTAAGTTATGAATGCTGAGAGCAAAATTTCACATGTAGATAATTTCTTTAAGATTAAAAAGTAACTAGTACATGTCTATGCAGAATATTTTACACCTTTTTTTTAGAATAGTTTCTTTTAAATATCTACATTATTTTGCAAGTAGTTGGTTAAAATTTATGCTTGATTCATTAGTTAAAAGAATGATTTATTGCTAAATTATTATATTTTGACCTATATCATTTTAATTACTAGTATAAAATATTTATTTTCTATAAGCATTTTTTTTTTGTTTATGATAAAATGTCCAAAGCGTTAAATAATCTACATTAGAAAATGTTTTTTTTTTTTTAAGTTTTGAGAAATTGTAAATATATACATAAATATATATATATATAATTATATTATATTGATAAGAACGGAAGTAAAAATGCACTTGTATATATTATTATTGTATTAGATATAAGAGACTTTTTAGTAGCTAAATTAAGATAAGAAGGGAAGAAACGAATACGAAAAACCTGTTATAACTTTGTAAAAAATCTACAAAAATGGAGAGAAAAATGTAATTAAAGTATTCAGCATTATTATTATTATTATGAATAATATTTAAATGTCAAAAAAGGTGAATTTTTAAATTTATTTTATTCAAAAAACAAACAAAAAAAGACTTAATTTTTTGACGCTTGTATTGATAAATATAAAAATGTTGCAACATTTTGCAACTCTATCATAATGGCAAATAAAAGAATTTCAGTACGTAAAAGCTTTTATTCAAATTTATTTATCATTTTAAAACAGGAAAAAAATTCAAGAAAATGATTAACAGGTATATCGAAATTCGAAACCGTTGGTTTAAAACAATAGTGTCTGATACAATACATATTGTATCCTGTCCACACACACACAGACAAGTGAGGAAGTTCCCAGCCTGCGTGGCATTACTGGTGTATCATTTAATTAATAAATTAGACGGGACGACGCCGTTTAAAGCTCATAAAACATCAAAGACATATTTTGTACTGCTTGTTTTTCACCAGCTTATTTTTCTTCCTTACGCCTATATATATATATCAGCGAACTTCCGTTAAGTGAGAGCGTCGAGTCAAAAAATGAGTGGTGATATTTGGTCAGAGGAGGACGATACGGTTAACACTACAAATGTACCACTTATCAGGGAGAAACAAGGGCTGATGCACTTTGCAGCCTTCTGCGTTATCGTCATCATCATCGTTGGAATTACTGGAAATTTATTGACAATTATCGCATTGTTGAGATGCCCGCGTGTTAGAAGCGCAACTGCCACTTTCATCATCAGTTTGTGCCTGGCCGATTTCTTATTTTGTTCTATTAATCTGCCTTTCAGCGCTTCTAGATTCATACACCAAAAATGGATACACGGCGATACTCTGTGCGTACTTTTTCCATTTCTGAGATACGCCAACGTGGGTTTGTCTCTCTTATCCATAACTGCCATCACCGTCAACAGATACATATTGATATCCCATCAGCATCTGTACGATAAGATATACAGAAAGCGTTACATAGCCCTGATGATCGTATTCGTTTGGACTTTTTCTATTGTTATGCTCTTCCCTACTCTGTTAGGTAAATGGGGAAGATTCGGTTACGATCCCACCATTCTTAATTGTTCGATTTTAGAGAAAGATGGTAAATCTCCCAAGACTTTTCTCTTCGTTTTGGGTTTCGTCATACCCTGTATAGCCATCGTGGTCTGTTACGCTCGCATATTTTGGGTGGTTCGAAGTAGCCAACAGAGAATGCGAGTACACAGCGAGACAAAAGAACAGCAGAGAAATCGCGAGATGAAGCAGAAGAAGGACGAATGGAGAATTACTAAAATGGTCCTTTTCATATTTTGTTCGTTTCTGCTCTGTTATCTGCCCATAACTATCGTTAAAGTGAGTATTTTCGTTATTTATTCCATCTTAATTGTAATTAAAGTAATTCTCGATTAAATTTAAATCATTTTTAAAACTAAAAAACGTTTTTCCAGCGTGAAATAGGGGTGGCCTCACTCCCACTGTATACATCACTACAGCATATTTACACACACAAATCGTAACTAAATTCTACATTTCGTTACGTTTATCGGGATGGGGTGGTGGGGTGGATTAAGGCCCTTTTAGTGGTTTTATATGCCCTTTACCTCGAAGTGTTGTTTTTTTTATTGTTAAAAAGACTATAAAGTCCTTAAATAATAGCAAGGTTTTTAAATGTTAACTAAATTATAGAGGCATATTTTTTCTATATAATCTTTGAGGCCCTTCGTAACGACGAGGCCCTACTGGGTAATCGCCTGAAAGCATTTAAAAAATGGAAGTTTATTACCCTAATAAATGATAATTTTCTTTATTATTGTGGTTAGGAAGTTCAGCTAAACTTCCTCACAACTATTTATTCTGATGATTTTTTCTTTTTTTATCTCCTAACTAGCAGTTAATTGCTCCTACACTGGCTTCTACAAGGAAAAAAAAATTGAAATTTAATATAATTTCTTTGTGTATGCACTAGAATTAAGTTCTTAAATGTAGTTCAGTGTGTCTTTCTATGCAATTTTTCGCCGAATTAATATAATTAAGTACCGTAAAAGATGTTTAAGTTAGGAATTTCTTAGTTAAAAATGTTATATTTTCTCGTTTATATGAATAATAATAAAGAATTTTAATTAGATATTATAATAATCATCATTTAACTCTATTAAATTGCTCTCTATTGAGCATCATCATCATATTTAATGACGAAATTTTAAGTTTTAAAATATATTAACCCCATAATTATTCCTTAAATATATTTTATAAGATATAGAAAACGTTATAATATATTTTAAAGGGGTAAATGTTAGGGAAATTCCAGAAAAAAAAG
The DNA here is from genome assembly GCF_030686945.1 of Centruroides vittatus. Classification (NCBI taxonomy): domain Eukaryota; kingdom Metazoa; phylum Arthropoda; class Arachnida; order Scorpiones; family Buthidae; genus Centruroides; species Centruroides vittatus. Next base: position 50,270 of record NW_027122609.1, on the reverse strand, counting down.
GTAATTAAAAATGACTATTTCCCTGTTTTCTTGGTCTTAAGTGCTGTTAAATAAATTAAAAAAACTTCTAATACGAAAAACAAAGAAATGGGATCAATTTACTGTAATTTTATAACGAGAATCGAGCCTTTATTTTTAGTTTTAAGGGAGTATTGCATGACCGACAAGCAGACGGTCTCATTTTTCGTTTTAAAGATAGATTTTCGAAGCTATTACCTCGTAAATTTGATATATATCCGATGCTCTTTTAGAATTATATCGTTATAATTTTAAGTTAAAAGCCTTTAATTAGAGCATAATTGATTATTTAGGATATAAACTAGACACAGTTAAAACTGCGAACAACGGCCACTGACCAGAACATAAAAAACGGCCGCCATTTAGAGGTTCTCTGTACTTAGAATTTGATTTTCTGTAAGGTTATTTTTTCGTTTCCTCATTCGCATTTGAGAGATTCACGAGAGAAATTACCAGGAATTTAAGATTTTGTGTTTTCTTCTTTGCTAATATATTATTTATGATTTATATTTTGTAAACAGCTTCGTATCAAAACAGGAAGTTCGTATTTTTGACGTCAAGCAAACAAAGGCTAGCTACTACGACACAATTTCGTTTTCTACGAATTATTTAATTCCAAGAAATCTTACAATGGTTCAATTCTAGAACATTTTAGATACGTGGATCCTTTAGAAAGAGTCGCTTAAAATTATCTCGCTCTCTAATAACGTTAACACCATCCACCGGTGGCCGAGTGGATTAAATCACCGAACACAAGATCGCGGGTTCGCACCTCGCCAACGGGTTAGCCACTTCACGCTTCGAGAAGACTAGGATCTCTCATTTCCCGAACTTTTAAGAAATTTGCGGGATTTCCCGGGGTCAAAAACAGCCGGGATCCCGAGATCCCGTTTGAGAAACCCTAACGAAGAGAACACTCGAGTATCAGCAAGAATGATGGGTTACCATTTAAACAGGAAGGCCATCATTTGCATAGTGGCATAATGTCGCGAGATAGGCAATTTGTATTTGACAGGAGGTAATGAATCGGTGAAAGAAAAGTGCAAATATATATATATATAATCCAATTTTTTGAAGTGTTCTAAGAGTAATAATTTGAAAACGCGAAATTTAATTGCATTTTACAAGTCCCGCATTTTGATAATTTGCATGCTCTGGCGCTATTTTTTTCCATAGACGGCGGGCGTACCAATTAAGCGCACGATTGAAAGTTATCTCGAACAGGCCCGAAAATTGGCATCGACTTACTACTGAAGAATCGGGTTTGAAATACATTCGAATCCACGTTTCATCGTGAATGTACTAAACACGGTAAGTATACTAAAAGTAGTCTGAGTAAATGAGTAAGAATTTAAGAATTCTTACACTGGGCGGAGTCAGAACCATAAGAATATCGTGGCACAGCCTAAGTCGGAATAATTAGTACTGAACACGGACGGCCCTGTCCTTCTCGAAACTGCCGAAAGCAAGCTTGGAGTATATTGTATGAAGCGCTCGAAGGCGCGGTTCAAACAACATTCTACAAAATACAGTTTCGTCATTTCTTCCATTAAATTTGCTCCTTTCAAAGAACACGCACTAAATGCTTACACGGGGCTATTTTACGTGTCCAAAAAAATAACCATGACCGTCCAATCCACTGATGGGAGTCCATGTACATTGTACAGTACATTATTTAATAGCCATCTAAAAAGTCCGGAAGAAATGAAAAGTAAAAAATTTGTTATATTTTAATCCGCATCATAATATCCCTCTTTAACCTTCGTCCCTGCAGGCGGCATCATTGCATATCATTATATGTTATGCCAGATTCTCGTGAGGGCGGTAAAGGAGGGAGTCCTATATATGTTCGGGTCAAACAAGCGCGGATTCGAAATTGGCTCCTTGGAGTGGCGAATTGATGTTTTCCCCATTTTTCCGATCATCGGTAGAATGGGAGAAGGCATCGATTCGCAACAAGCTGACGCTTTAACTGCCTAAAGTGCCGGCCGACTGCTCTGGGGATCCGAGAACGAATCTGGATCACAAACCCGAAATTTTTGGGGGTAACCCTTTCTGGATATGTTTAACCTTCCATCCCTCGTTGCCCACCGAATGCGCACGAACTTGTTAAAAGACCCTCTTAGTGCCCGAGGAGGAAAGTGTTTTATAAACCCATTTACCGTCTAACACGCCGTTTATCATACTATAAATTAATTAACGGCCAGATGGCCAAGGAGGTAAAGGTGTCGGTCTGTTACTTCAGAAAACCAGGATCCAATCTAAGTCGGGAATCTCGAGTAATTTTCTGAGGTCTGTTCCGGGTATGAAAGATCCTTTTCTCATAATCCGGATACGTCTCCTGTTTGCCTGATCGAACCTAATCTTCGTTTCTAGTGAACTTAATCCGGTTAATGTTACCTATGGTGCCAAAATGGCGGCTCGTCTCTGATTCAAGGAAACAGAAGAAAACAGTGGGGACGCACGTTTTAACCTAACCTAACCTATGCTAATAAATTACCATAATTATTACCAACCAATTATTAGGTTAGGTTAGAACGTGCGTCCCCACTGTTTTCTTTCTTCTGTTTCCTTGAATCAGAGACCAGCCGCCATTTTGGCACCATAGGTAACATTAACCCTTAATCCAAACGAAAACATTTGAGATGTAAAGAAAATTGCTCTGCAAAACATTATGACAATTTGTTTATATTTGGATTTCAATTGTTATTTGGTTAATGATTTGTGTGTTATTACATGAAGACAAGACGATAACGTACAGTACAGTTCGGCCGCTGTACGCTTTCAATACGCCGTTTAGTAAAATCGTTATAAAAAGTTTTAATTCGCATAAATTCGAGCTTTTGTTATTCTGGATAACATTTCGATCATTCGTTTCCATGCAATTGTATCCTCGCAAGCGTAAAATTAAGCCGTAAAAGTGGAATAGCTCTACGGGGAACCCCCCGTCGACTTTTGACCTATCGACCCGGAAGTTTCGCCGGCACCTCACTGATAACGAGAAGGGATTAAGTTTAAAATTTGAGCTTTCTACACCCAGTAGTTTTTTTTTTTCTCTACGAGCATCTGCAGTGCCGGATGAAGAAGAGAAAAAATACTTAATTGCTTATATTTCGGCAATCGCATTACAGAAAATCCTGAAATTTTGCACATTACCTAAGAAAACAATTATCTTTCCAACGAGATATTCAGACTTACTATAGGTGTTTGGGGGCGGAGAAATTTACTTCCGAAAATCGGAAATTCTCATTCCTGTATATGTAGTCAGTGATTTTTTTTTTCACTTGGCGCAGAGTCACTGCCGTGACTCTCGATACATTTTTATTCGATATTTATCGTTTCTTGTATTGCTTGATAGTTGTCTCTATAAACTCTACCAACGTCAATACATCCAAAGATAATAAATTGTTGGAATATATTTGAATTGCAGGTGATGAGTATTGGGTGCAATTGTCTTAAAATGGCTTCTTTTCAATTGTTTCTATTAGCATTTTTTGTACAGTACGTGGGATTAGATTTTATGTGGATTTATAGGAATAAATTTTCAGCATGGGTTGTAACAGATTTTCTATCGAAATGCTTAATGATTTGTATAAAAATGATAAATTATTCAAAAAATATATATGTAAAACCTTTACAAAACTATTAATAAATCCGTTTATTAAGGAAAACATTATTAAAAGCGGGAAACCTGTGTAGTACAGAGAAGGAAAATTGCCAAAAATTATTATTATTATTATTTATTTAATTTACATAAATTAAACTAGTTAGATACACACACTTTCCAAACTACTATAAAATATATATTTTCCTTTTTTGTCCCTCTTCGGTTATTGGAAAACTGGAGCCACAGCAAGTTAAAAATATATATACAATTTCCTACGCGAATAAAACGTGAAAAATCACGACCATAACTAACACTTTTAGAATTCATTTATTAGTGATTCGCAGGTTTCCCACGGTCGAAACTTTTCATTTTCCGTCCCTCCTCCCACCAACGGTTATGACAAAACGGGAAGTGAGGCTAGATACGGGATCCGTTTTCCGAAACGTCATAATGACATCAAAAAAAAGTGCACCTCTGGTCTAAGTAACGCCAGTTTTTACAACGTTTTTTCTCTCTTCTTTTAGTGGGCAATAAGTAAAGAAAAAAAATGGCGAATTTGGTTACATTATCGACATCAGTATATATATATATATTTTTTTTACCGGCAGTTTAATTGATATTTATTACTGTTTATACTGTTAGAGGAACAAAAAGTCCTGTGTGTACGTCTATCCGCTTATAGAAGTCGATTCGAGTTTTATAAAGGAGGAGTGGCACCGCATTTCTGGTGAAAATAAATACTGATGATGATCCTAGTGAACATTATTCAGTTGATTTTTAAAAAGAATTTTATTAAAGATGAATTTGTCATTCATTACAGTTAATAATAAGTCTATTTAGCTTTCGAACAAACAATTTTGATAGGATAATAAAGTATAATTAAGTACTTCGAACGTCGGATCCAGTGTCTTCTAAGCCGAATATAAACGGTGGCATTTACCAAATTGTAATAATAATGTTCGCTTAATTAATATTAAACTGTACTTCATTGTATCGCTTCGTACGATTAATAATTTAGATGAATTAAGTTTTATTCTTATACAATATTCAGGGAAGATGGTATTTTTATAATGGTCTATCGTAGTTCGGATAGACTACCGTACAGGCCTTGTACTAATTTGCATAATACACCCAATTAATGAATGTGAGAGGTACAGAACTCGACATATTTGTTAGTTACTGGTTAATAAAGCAAGTATTACTAATTATTAATACTAAACTAGCCTACACAGTAATTAGAACTTTATTAACTTAGATATAATACAGCTTGTGTTCACTTAGTATTACATACTGTTGTTACAAGGTTCTGGTGTTAGGCCTACAGTACTAGTAACTAATATAACAAGAGCTTTGTTGCATAAAGTGCTTGTAGTTGTTACAAGCTACTAGTGGTAAGTATTTTTCGATTAATTTTTATGCAACAGACCAGGAGTTTAAAAATAATTTAACACTAATCTAGGCGTCCAGTAATTGTTGTAGCTGTACACATTTTCCAGAATTGTTTTTAACTGATTTAACACGTGTTATGGAGCAGTTCCTGGAAAATTTATCATCTATGTTATCTACAGACAGCATCATTAATTTTCGCGATCCGACAGAGCCATTAGAAGTTGCTCGATTGATGTAATTATTAAATAAACTCGTGACTAATTGCCAATCTTTTCATTAATGTGAACCGTGTACATTAAATAGGTTTACATCCCGAGAGATTAATTAATAATAATAATAATCCCAACGAAGAAAAGGTCACCGCATTGTCGGTGACCTTCGTACAGATGCCAAATTTGATTAATTGTTTCTAGAAATTAGCGTTAAGAGATTTTTAATTACGTCTTTTTATTAATTTATTAATTTTCCTCACAATAATGTAATTAATTCGATTGAGGATGCATTGCTTCTAAGAAGCGTGGTAACTAGCACGAATTTTTCCACGACGATGGCTGAAAAATCCAATATATTTTTACAGGTGGCCGACAAGAACGTTCGTTATCCCGAATTACACATCATAGGATATATCCTGATATACCTGAGTGCGTGCATTAATCCTATAATCTACGGTGTGACCAACAAACAGTACCGTCAAGCTTACAAGACTGTACTTCTGTGTAGACGTCCTCGAACTCTCAGCGTCAGTGGTACAAACTGTCCGGCTCAACAAATGGACAATTGTGGTACACGTACCATGATTTCCATGGTAGTTTCCCAGTCGGGACTCGAAGGTGATTCCGTTTTTGAAGACGACAAACTGTAAGTTGGCGTAGGAAAGCGTGTGATGACCCCCACTTTGCAGATGTGGATTGCGGCACTTTGAAGCCTTAATGGTACTGGAGTGGCCCGGTAAAACGTCGTTTTTACTTCGGATTATTTTTAAATATCCGAGTCGAGAGGTCAGAGATGGACCCTGATGACCTCTGAACGTACTCGCGTTACGGGTATTTCTAAACTTCCATAAATAGAGAACGGTTTATTGAACGAAACAAACGTTTCATTGACGCGCTACAACTTTAGAAACGCTATTAAATATCTTTAAAACTTTTAATTGATGTCTTATACGTATCAAATAGTTCTATTCTAAAATTAGATTACTTCAAAACTGTCCTATTCGTATCATAACTGAATCGATCTTAACATAGATAAACCAGTGTACAGTTAAAGGTGAAATTAATTAAAATATTGTATCCTAAGTTAATAAACAAAATCATCTTTTAAAATAACTGAGTAATAACTTCATGTATTTCTAATAAAGATATTCTTTCCTACAACTTAGAAATTAACTTTGTAAAATTCAAAATGGTTGATTTTATTTAATGTTGTTTCTCATAGACCTTGTAATTTTTATATTTCATCTCGTTTTTATAATAGATTTAAAAGGTAGTTAAATAATGTATATAATTCTGTTAGCTCAATATAACGAACGTATTTTAATTAATTTATCCTAATATAAAAATTATTATTGACAGTTGGTGAAGACAATTTATTACAATTATTTTAGTTTCATATAAATTTAATTTATATATTCATAATAGAATATAAAAGATTTGTCATTTTGTTACATTTTTAAAATAATAATTTATTGTAAAAAAAAAAAAATCAACTCTGCAATGTTGAATAAAAAGGAATCTCGCCACAATAATTCCATATTTTATATTCACAACTTTGTAATTCATAAACTGAAAAGAATAAAAATTATTATTAAAATTGTGATGCTTTGTAATTTTTTATTCTTTTGTGTCTGTGATCGACGATAATCTGGAAACTTTAAAACAAATTACATGTAGTAAAATTAGAGAGTTTCTTAATGTATCATCAAGAAAAGTCATATTAATTGGAGGATTTGCAAGATAAGGTATGTTGTGCAGTCACAATTGTGACTCGAGAATATGGAACAACTTGGTACGACTATACAGAATATAGAGACATAAGCAATTGAAGCTGCAGTTAATAATATCTTATATTTATATACAATTTGAAGTACTAATTAATACATGTCAGTGTTTACGAATCATTAAAAGAAGAAGACTGTATAGTTGTAGAGGCAAAAACAAGTATTAATAACTTATCATAATTGTCAAGAATTCTTGATTCAGTTTCTGGTTTGACTAAACATGAAACTATTTAAGTAATTTTATATTGCAAAAATGCTACTTTGCAGATACTCATGAAAACAATATTGGATTAAATTTCATGTCCTTAAGTTCAATCCTTATCACTTGTTTGTTATGATTTTAGATAAACTAACATATGATAGTCAACTAAGTGAAAAAATGATAAGAGTAAAATCATCATTAAAAGTATAGGGTATCTACAGTTTTTTGACTAGATTAAGACACTTAATAGAAATTAACCAGAATGTGTATTGTGACATACTTTTTGCATTAAATACAGCAACTCGGTTTTTTAGACAAATAAATTTCCTGGTCAATAGAGAAACCGTAATGGACATATTCTAAGAACTGACTATTCTACAAATTATTGGATTTGTCGTCAGTATACTGTTAGGAGTCTATCAAAACGAAAGTTGAAAATTATAGCTATTACCATGGAGTTAGTGGCGACAATTTTGAAGACAACCCAAAGATTGGACGTTGTACAAGTAATGAGAAATACTTGTATAATATCCAATCTACAGTTGATTTCTTGTCATGTTACATGAAGATAAACTATTTCAAAGTTTCCTAAATTTTATAGGTGCCTATGTCTTTGTGATAAAATGCTTTTTGAGATATTCCTTTTGCTGCAAAAAATTTTTCCCAATATTTGTTATGGTTTATGTTTTATTAAATATATTAAGCTAATCAATAAATTGTAGACACCTGATATGGAAAATCAAAAAAGGCAGACTATAGGTGCAAATTTGGTTTTATCTGATGATAATAAAATTTGTTACTGTATAACTATTCATTAATCAAGCAAATAGAAAAGTTATAATTCAACTGATTTATTACATTATTTTCTTTAATTTTTAATGAAATTCAATAACAAATTGTATTATACTTATTTTTATGAAATGACTGTAACTGAATATTATAACAATAAAATTTACTTACTCAAGAATGAAGAAAGAAAAAGAAAATTTTATAAAAAATTTAAGAAAAATCTTCAAATTTTTTTTTACTTGTTTGTAAACAATTTTTCAGTTAAAATATTTTAAATAATAATCAATTATAAATTATAAAAATTGATTAATTAGACTTATATTTTTCTTACCTATTTGAGTTTTTACTTTAGTAGATGGAGAAATATGTACAAAATTTGAATCAATATAATATCCACTAAGTGTAGTATTTGGCTGTTTAAAATGCAACTGTAATTTATAAAGTTAAAAAATTATTACCATAATTTAATAATTTATTTTATTGATATAATATTAAGAAACAAAATGTCAACCTGAGCATAAGACACATTATTTTCTTCCAAATAACTTGAGTACTCTTTCAAATTTACTTTAGCAGTTAATGATGCTTCTAAGTTTTTTCCTGGAAATTTCTGTCCTAGAAATATTCAAATATGGAAGAAATTACCTAGCTGATATGAAGATTATCAGTAATAAATATATATTTAGCTAAGAACACTATATTATAGATGTAATTTAATATAATTCAATTTCATTCATTTTAATATCATTCAAAGTTCAAAGATTTATAGTAAAAATAAAAATTTTTTAAACCAGAAGAAAACTATTTTACTTGACTAGTACTTTCAATCTAATTACATATTAGATCTATGTAATAACTAAAATAGAATCTCAGTTAAAGTGATAAAGTTTATTCCGGTATTTTGTGAAACCGTGTTCTTTTCGTATTTGACATATTAAGCGCTAACTTTATAGTGTATTTTTAAGACACATGGCAATTTCCATCTTTATCTTTATTTAGTTGGTAAACTAACTACCAACTAAATAAAGATAAAGATGGAAATTGCCATGTGTCTTAAAAATACAATATAAAGTTAATGTTTAATATGATAAAGTTTATTTTGAGATCTTCAGAAGGTAGATATATATTTCATTTATCATAAATACTCTGTATTTTACAAAAGATAGGATGATGTGTCATACAACAAAAGAAAATAAATATTCTAACATTATCTGCAATTAATAATAAGGGATCGTCTTACAATATCATGGATGAAATATTTATGTTTAGTACAAACTGTTCCGTATTCAAAGGTGGATCTATATAGGGACTAATAGGGCTTAAGCCCAGGGCCTCCAAGTGTCAAGGGCCCACAAGAATTGAATTATTATCATGAATTTTTAATACTTTTTCATTAACAATGAGCACTTATTGATATAAAGTTTGTCATTTAACACCATTTCATAAATATATTTCAACTCTGATTTTGATGTTATTAAAAATGAATTTTAAACCCAAATTTAAAAATTCTTAATCTAACAAAAAAATGGGGCCCTATTGTACTTCAATAAGCCCTAGGCCCAGAAAAACCTAGATCCGTCCGTCTGTATTATTGTTAAACACAAATACACAGAAAAATTCTCACTATAATTTTTTATAACAGTAAAATAATTATTATTTTAAAAAATACAATGAACCCACTAATTACTTCAAAATATCAAATGAACAGCAGGATTCCTTTATCAGCCTATTAAAGCTAAATAATTACTAAGTAGGTTGTCAATCTTTTGCCAAATTAATCTATTGCTAATTAATTTAATTTTAGAATATTCTAAAAAAAATATTGGCCAGGAGCAGGATTTCAACCTGCAAATTCTGCATGTCATACAGAAGCACTGCCAGTTATACTGTCTGGATCTCCATTCAATCTTCACTTCCAGACTAAATGTAGCCAACCAACATGGTTGGCTACATGTCTATATTAATTAATTAATTAGTCTGAAAGTTAAGATTACAAGTTATGCTATCCTAACTTGCAATGTGTATGTGCAGGTAAACAGGAGTTGTATGTTCAAGTCTTGTTCTGCACCTTTTTTCCTGAATATTTAAACTTTATTTAAGTGTAGAATTAAATTTATTTATTTATAATTAATTAATTTAACAAGAGACGGCAGCCGAATTGCCTACCTCTTGCCAAATTAGTTAGTAAGTATTTAGTCTGTTAAAGCTGAACAATTACTAATGGCCTGATAATGGAATCCAGTTGTTTGTTTGATATATTATTATTACTTCTGCAAGCAAATTTAGATACAATTATTGAAAAATATTTCTATTGTTTATTGATTTTAAATAATTAAAATACATGTTTATTCATATTTTCAATCTGTTATGAGAGGTGCTCGTTAAGTGAGGTTCCACTGTATATTAAAATTGCAATAATTAACAATTAACAAATTAATGATCAAGAGTAAAACATTTTTAAAATTTTAAACACTTGAAATATTCAGATTTAAAAAATTTAGACACACAATTATCATGCTGTTATTAAATTATAATTAGGAAAATATTAAATTGTAAAAACATGCTATAAGTATTTCCTATTTTCCTAATCAAGTTGATCTAAATAAAAATATTATTTATAATTCTGTAGTTTTTTTAAACAATAATCTATTTGAAGATAATTATATATCAGATTTTATAGTGCTCAGTCTTTAATATAATTAGAAAATTTTATTGAAACATCACTATAGCTTATGAGTTATAGATTTAACACAAATTCAATTCTCCAATTATATTCAAATAAAAAAAAAAACTGGATGAATGAATTCATTCATCTTTATGAATATTATCCAATGACATCTGAAGTTCAGTAGATCATTGTAATTTAAGAACAGAAGCTAAAATAAATAAGCATATAATTTGTATTTTATATAAATAATAATACACATCTTACCAATACTCCAAATAATGGTGTGTCTATCTTCTGAAATTTGAACTTGTCCACAATTTGCATTAAAATCTGCACTTTTAATGAACTCTCTATAAAAAGAATTTTTAATGAAATAATATATTATTTAAAACAAAGTTACAAATAACAACTAAGTGTTTTATTCAGAGTAAAGATAATAAAATTACACAAATATCAATAAGAACTAAAGCCTAATTTATATAAATTCTCATAGTTTCACTTTCAGAAAGAGGGTTTATAGAGCTAAATCATTAAAATTTGTGTATATTTTTCATATGAGTAATTTGAACAAAGAATTAAAAAAATAATTCAAGTAGAAGAAAAATGTTTTTAATAATTCTGTGAACTAAAATTGCAAATATTTGTCATTCTTAAATTTTTCTTAATACAGGAAATCTTTAAACTTGGATAGTTTGAAATCCCATTGGTACATAACTACTTTTGTCCCAGTTAGGGATGTAGAGATTTAATATGTTAAGGAATTCAGTTAGTTCAAAATACAGCTACTTCAAAATTTGAAGTGAAAATTCTGTCCAAACTGTCATATGCATATGTTAACTTGTTCATTTAGATCGAAGTGCCTCCATGCTATAAGAGAACAATAGACCAAGAACAAATCTAATCTGGTCAATGTGGCTTTGATTTTACAGTAACACATTTTCAGGTCTCACCTTCTATAGACTACCCTTTTTTCTCTTATCTCATAAAGTATGGCTGAGTTATGAGTAGCAAATTGAGATATTTGTAGGGCTCTAGGCTACTACATTTGGGCCACTTTAAAAATAATTTGGGCTACATTTTGAGGAATTCTGCTTTAATTTTTATAAAACCTATTTGGCAGCCTATGAGGTATTTACCAGAATGTGCTATTTACCTTCACATTTATATTATTATTATTAATTAACAAAAATAGCATTCTGTACAGTAAGACCCTGCTTAATGCTGCCTCAATTAATGCTGATTTGATATAATGTGGTCTTGAAGCCTAAAAAAGCTCAAAATTTACGCTGATTCAAATTATTGTGGCATTTCATTGATTCGTATATAATATGATTACTTACAAACACAAACCAATCATCACCAAAAGGTGGCAATTCATTGTAGCGCTGTACTTTCCTTAAATCTATGTTTGTTTTGTGCAATTTTGGAAAAAATATATCATCACGGATGCCATAGGTAATATCGACTTTGCTTGGCAAGAATTAACTGATAAATGCCTGAATGAAATGTAGAAGAAGTTATGGCTGAAAGAATCCAAAAATTTTCAATGAGAAGAGCCTATTGCTGTATCTTTAGGTTGACCAAATTGTCAACCTAATTGATACAGCAAGACTAGATGAGGCAGGATATTGAGGAGTTACTACAGGTTTCTCGTGAGAGCCTTACCAACAACAACCTTCAAGAACTGGCAGAACAAGGAATTCGTGTAGAACTGGAAAATTCTGATTATGAAAATGAATAACCCAAAGAATTTCTCTACAGATTTCCTTAGTAAAAGTTTGGTAATGATAACCAAAATTGTTGATCAAATTGTAGCGAATGATCCAGATTTTGAAAGGAGTGCAAAAGCAAGACAAGGCGTTTTGGATGCAATCGCCTGCTTTCGATGTTTGCTTAAGGAAAGAAAAAACAAGTGACAAATGACACTATACAACTGCATGGCAAAAAAATCAAGAATTTCAGAAGAGCCAGGACTTTCATCACAAAAAATGAACTTTACATTTCTGCATGCATATGTTTGTGTTATTTAACATATATTATTATGCAAATTAATATAAAAATAACTTAAAATTAAAGCAAAATCTGTTTATATTTGGTCGCATGTTTCCCTTTCCCTATTTACTATATGTTAAAATAATCTCATTTAATGCTGTTTCATTTAGCGCTTTGTCGTCTAGGAACACATCCCCCATATTAAGCAGGGTCTTACTGTATATGTAGTCATATTCTGTTTGCTTAATAAATTACATCAGTTATGTGGCATTTGGCATATTGTACGGATATATGTAAATCTCAGATAATTTGAAACTTGATATTTCAAAATCATGATTATTTCATCCCTTGTATTTTGAACTAACCAGGATTTCCTATATTCCAAAGTATTCACTTTGTTCAAATGTTTTACAAAGTTTTCAAAATAAAAAAATTCCCAATGATAATTTAAAAAATTTAATTATTATTTAACAAACAACATTTACAAATAGAGCATTGTAAACTACATCAGAAAATTAATGATGATAACAAATTATTAATTTAATCATTACAAAATAAACTAATGATGCTACAAACACCCCATTCATGAAAAAAGTAGTCTTTAGTGGAAGTGTGAACAGGAGTTGTCAATTTCTCTTTAAAAAGTACAGATTCTATAAAATGGATAAATGATCTACATAGGTTGTCTCTTAATTAATATGAGTTTTAAACTATGGTATGAAGATGCAAGTAAGCAACTGATTAGTAAATGGTAATTTTTTGTTATATTGCTTTCATAGATAGCAACCAACCAGAAGCAATAAAGAAAAAATAAGAAAAAAGCATTTCCAAATATATTAATTTAAATTTAATTTTATAACAAAAGTTTACTTCTTTGCTTCACTTTGAAATGGAAAAATTTACATATAAATCAAATAGTTTTGTGTTGGCCATAAAACCTTTAATAATAGAAACAGCATTCTCAGAAACTAACAATGACAAAAATTAATTTTACAGTAAAAAATATTCTAATACAATGTATCTTTTTATTTATTAAATATCATATAAATGTTTCTGTTACATATCTTATCTACATTTTTATCTAGAAAAATTAATAATAAAATTTTCAAGTGTTGTTATTTTTCATATAACTGAAAACTATATTGAAATCACAATCACCTCATTATAGAAAAAAATTTTGTTAAATAGCATTTTGAAAAAGAGAAATTTTTGTCTTTAGTTCAATTAAAATCTCTCACATTGCGGAATTTGTCATCATATGTTAGCCAACTATGTAGCAAATTTACTCATTCATATCTTTGCAGTCCTAGCCTAACTGAAAAATAATAGCTATGTTTGATGTCAAGATAATCAAACTGTGCATGAAATTTAAAGTTTATCCTAGATTTCATATACAGTTTGATTATTTTGACATCAAATATTTCTATTATTTTTAGGCTAGAGCTGTGCAAAATTAGCTCTAAATTTTAATAACATCTCATGAATTTGCAAGTTTGATTTTTTTTATTTAATGATATATCTTATTCATTATAGATGTGCTAATGAAAAATGCAGGAGTGTTTTTTAAATTTAATTTTTGTATTTTGGTAGAGAAAGTCACTAATAATCTAAAATGTTAAATTATTAGTAATAATTTAAAGATGAATACAAGAAATGGTTTACTAAATATAGAAAAATCATCTGTTTTAAGAGCATATAACTTCATATATTTTCTATAATACAGTTTTGTTTATAAATATGGGATAAAAGTTTTAAGAGAAAAATAAACAATTTGTTTTTTACAATTCAAGTGTATTTAATATTTTTATTAATACAATAAATATTATGAATTTGCATAAATATTTTATATCCTACTGTAGTAGTGAATAACTGTTAAAAATTAAAATACAGTTTCAAAGAAATATAGTTACAAATCAATCATTATCTTATGTTTATACAGATAGAAAGAAAGGTAATTTATCTGTAGTTTACATAATCAGATGAATAAAAATATTAATTCAACATTTTATTACATTACATTTTCTGTTTAAGTTATTAATTTTATCTTATAACACATTATACTGCTGAGAACCTACTTTACTGTTTTAAATAAACATTTTCAACCTGATGATGACCTGTTGATCAGGTTGAAAATGCTTATTTAAAGCAGTAAAGTAGGTTCTTAGCAGTATAAGGTGTATGTGTTATAATATTTAATAATGAGTCTGAGTATATGTTGAAGTGAAAATTTAATCATAAATTAGTTTTAAGTTTTAATTAATCATAATTTTCCTAAAAGTTCCTAGAACTTCTAAATGAAACATTAGAATTTTGGATTTCTGAATAAGGAAAATGAAAATTACAGAAATTTACCTATTGATAAAGCAGCAAAATTTTTTTATCATTCTAAGAAATTTGATTTTTTTTTCTTTTCATTTGAAAATTTATAAAATTGAAATTTAATTCTAAAAAATTTTTTTAAATATGTAAATTAAGCTGAATAAAATCAAAAGTAATCAAGGCATTGGAATATGGGAAACTTAATACACTAAGTAATATGATTCCTTGTGTACAGCTATATGATTCTTGGTTATTCTAGAAAATCAAACAAGAAATGAAGGATAGAAATTTAATATTTTTTTAAACTTTGTTTTATCAGATTTAAACTATTTAAATCTGATATAACAAAGAATCTGAAAACATCTTAAAAAAAAAAACAAAAACACTTTAATCATTAAAGTAAATAATGATATAAGTATATATTTATGAAAGAGGATCTTACACTGTTATATTTAATCTTACTTAATAAAAAATTTTCTAATATGTATCAATATTTTAATCATATTTTGTAATTTCATATTAAATATTAATTAATCAACAATTATATATTTAAAATGTGTTGAGTAATGTGTTACAAAAACTTTTCAAATAAAAATTTAGTTAATAGTAAAGAAACTTAAAAACCTGTTTAAAAAAGGAATCCTTGCTTCACAGAAATCAAACTGATTCTTTATTGTTTTTAATGATTCATTCAATTTTAATTGCAATAATATATCTACAGTTTTTCCTCCCTAAATTAAAAAAATTTATTAATCAATCAATCAATTAAAATATATATATTTAATATATGGAAAATTAAGATAATACTTACTTTTAATTTAAAGACTCCTAAAATAGGAACTTCTTTATTATTAGAAATGGTATAATAACATAATATAAATTTATGTAATGGTGGACTGATGCGAAACTTTTTTATTGATGGAGAATTTCCAGCTAAAGAAAGATATAAATTAGAAACAAGTTAGCATTACTTTTTCATTTTGTATACATTAAGAAATAAATACTTATTTTCTTGTAAATGCAAAATAAAAATAAAACAAACTAATTACTTATGATTGCATTTGATGAAAGATTTATATTCTAATAAGATAAGAAAAATTTAGAAAAATCACTGATCATCAAAGACTTTCTTGAAATACAATATACATCAAAATAGTATATTATTGAACATAATTTTAATGAATTCAAAAATGAATTTAAATTGATATCAATAGTATACTGCATAAAATATTATAATTTGTAATAAAATATATTATTCTAGAGTTACAAGCTGCCAATAAGAAATGAATCATTCTAATTACAATGAATTTGCATTACATATATTTCTAAAACTTGTCTTTTCTGATATCTAACTTCTTCTGACAATTCTGATAAATTTAGCAGTGTTTTTAATTTGGTAGTGATTCAATATTTCTCCTGTATAATTTTCAAATTAAAATTTTGAAACATACTAACAAAACCTATTCTGTATTTTTCTACAGACATTCCCAATAACTCCTCTCACTTTTTGCAACAAGCTAGAAGTATATTTAGACAAATTTCAATGAAATGAAATAATTCAAATGAAATCCTTTTTTTTTATTTCATTAAATCTAAATTAAAAGCAATAACACATTCTTTTATATTTTTAATATATTGTTATTGTTCCTTCAATGTATTGATAAATAAATTTAATATTTCAGTAACAAAAAGGTATATTCAATGAAATTCTAATCCAAACAAAAACATCTGAGATGTAAAAAAATTATGCAAAGTAAAAATTTAAGACAATTTAGATGATGGTCAAAATTTTTCTTAGTAGTTTTTCTTTGGTAAAGATAAGTTTTGTGCTTGGAAGCAGTAGCCACAAGATTTTTGCCCATGTTATTGTTTTCCATATTTCTCTTCCAAGAGCCAAGCTTATCTTTACCAAAGAAAAACTCTTCAGAAAAATTTTTATCATCATCTAAATTCATAAATTTTTACTTGGCATAATATTTTTACATCTCAGATGTTTTTGTTTGGATACAAATTGTTTTTGTTTAATAATTGTATTATTACATCTTGATGTAATAATACAATTATTAATCAGAACTCAGTGACTGCCAACTGAACAAGTCACAAACCAATGCACTGCCAACTGAATGCTTTCAATATTCATTTTGGTCGGCACTAACTGAACATGTCACCGACCACTGTGTTGCCAATTGAACACACCACTGATCAACGCATTTGATACAGCATTTAGAAACATCATTACAAAAAGTTTTAATTGACATAAATTTAAGCTTTTGTAATTCTGAGTAACACTTTAAATAAAATTCATTTGTTTCCATGCAATTTTATTTTTATAAGCATAGAATTAAGTTACAAAACTGAATTAGCTCTATGGAAAACCCCTGTGAAATTTGACCTATTGACTTGGAAGTTTTGCCAGCACCTCACTGATAACAAGAAAGGCTTAAGTTTAAAATGTGAGCTTTCTAAACTTAGTAGTTTTTCTCCAGAGCATCTGAAGCGCTGGATAAAGAAAAGGAAGAAGGAAAGAAAATACAGCTGATTTGGCAATTTTTGCACTTTTCAATTGCTTATATTTCAGCAACTGCTTTATAGAAAATCTTGAAATTTTGCATACTACCTAAGAAAATAATTTTTTTTTTCAAACGAAATATTTGAAATTACTTTAGGTATTTGGGGTCAAAGAAATCAACTCTCGAAAATCAGAAAGTCTGATTTCTGTATATATAGCAGTCAGTGACTTTTTTACTTGGCGGGATCTTGCATGTCATCATGCATATTCATTTTACAAAGGTAGTATCATTTAAATTATTTATTAGCTTATTAACTTGTTGTAAGTATCCAAATTTTATGTACTGTATCTAATAATAAATAATAATTTTTAATATACTTTCTGAATGAAGAGTATTTCAGTTGTTTTTGCCACACATAATTAAATATCATAGGAATAATTTTCTAAATCTAAAGACAATTATTATACAAAATTTTATTGAATAATCTATAAATAACCTCAAAATCAAGGTTATAACCAAAAACTAAATTGAAGGCAAAATAATAAAACATATTTCTTCAAAGATCCATGACATATAGGAATAACCACAAAAAATTATGTGATCATCTTTTACTTTGAAGCTCTTAACTACTTCCAAATGTAAAGTAGTTCAGAGATAAAGATGTGCCAAAGTTAAAAATACTTCTATTTTTTCTAGCATTAAAAAATACATAAAACAAAAATATCTTCATATTTGAAGCCATACTGTATAGTACATATTATAATTATATAAAATGGATGGCCAGATAGCCAAGGCAGTACATCAGGAATTTTTCATAAGTAATCTGTCCTGGATTTGTCAGGCCCTGTCCCTCACAGTTTGACAATCCTCTTGTAGTCTGGCTGAACCCATTATGGTTAAAGAAGATGACCCTGCTGTTTTCTCACAGGGCATAGAGCAAAAAAAAAAAAAGAAAAAAGAAAAACATGTAAAATGATTTAAAAATCTGATCACAATCAAGACTTTAGTAAAACTGTTTTGTATTAAATCAGAACAAATATATTTTATTTTTATTAATAATCACTCCTATATAAAGTTAATAACTTATATATGCTTTAAAGAATTAAAATTTGAAAATGGAAATGAGCCTGCAAAGAATTTATGTATATGCGAAATCAAGCAAACAGAAAATCATTTCTAGAAAGTCCTATAGTCTAACTGTTTCCTTTAGTTTAACCTGTACAGTTAAGTTTTGTGGAATGATTTGTCATTTGTATTTAATAGCAATATAAATTAAATAGAAATTTCTAATGCTCTACATATTAAAAATGTTTCCAAATAGCTAAATGAATATAAAAAAATACTAATTTTAATGTAAAATTTCATAGTAAACATATCAATATTTTATTTAAAAAACTTAATTAAATGTTATACTAACTAATAATTAGTTATGGTGTTACTCTTTATAAAAAATTATTAAGTTTTCTATAGAAAGTCATTCTTTTCCTTTATAAGATAAGAAATTATCATTTTCAGCAAAATTCTTACCTTTTTCTCTTCCTATCATTAAAGAAGTAGATAACTGAGCACAAGGATGAAGAACTAAAGAATCCATACACAAATTTTCTGAAGACTGATTAGATAAAGTCAAAGACATATCAACTTGAGTACCCTCCATTTCTACTTTCATTGTTACGTTACCATAAATATTTAATAGTGTTTGTACTCCTGGCTTATCACACTGCAAATAAAAAGTTTTATTAAATATTTTAGAAAAATCTCAAATATTAAATTCAAAAAAAAAATCTAAAATACATTTTTGAAATATAAAAATGTTTAATTCAAACTTCAAATTAGTATATATTAGTTAGGGTTTCTCATTTCCTGGTCTTTTGTTTGTCCCAGGATTCCGGGATAAAAGTGAACTGTTTCCCGAGATCCTGGAAAATCCTGGGACAAAATTAATTATTTTTAAGATATACAAAATATCATGAATCAGATGATATAATTATTTTTCATTTTTTAAAGTAATTTAATATGTTCTGTAACCTCCAAAATCATTAATGCTGCGTAAGATATATATTAAAAATTACCTTTGAATTACGTAGAAATTTTCACAAATAGAAAAAATTTATTAAAGTTTGCTGGAAACTGCATACAACAACAACAACAAAATGCTTTGAATGAGTTGAAAAGTAAAAAAAATGAACTTAGATCAAACTTCTAACTTAGAAGGTGATTTTTGTTTTCTTTTAAATAAAATATAATACAAAATATTGTAAATTTTTATAAGATTTTAAAAAGCAAAAATGCTTGATACTCCAATCACTCAATTTAATTCTTATTTTAGTAATGAAAAGTCTTGTTACCAAGAATGCCTTTTCCGATTCAATTGATGTGATTGGAATCATGTTTAATGCATTTAAGAGAAGACAAATACAGTATTAAGTTTTTTCACCTGTATCCTGAAAGATTTCTAGTTCTTTTGAGATTGTAGTACTTCTTTTGTTCTCTAGTATTCTTGATTTGTCTACCTCGACTGCTTTAATAGAAACATCATAGCCCAATAATTCGGCAGTTCGTTTGTCTTTAATAATCAGGTTATGAAGAAACACTTCATACTTGCAGACTTTATACTTGTTTGTATCCTTGTCCAATTTGCACAACTTGGCATTACGCAGTTATTGAAGCTACTGAGCATGGTTAAAAATTAAGACAGCATAAGCACAATTATTCCAGGTATTACTGGTAAAGAATTTCAAGAGTCCTGCCACAAATAAGCTATGTATTGATTACTGACCATTTGTGACGTGCCATAATGAGCAAAAATTAAAAAAAACTAATAAGTAGGTTTAAAATTAATAAATACAAATGTATTCTGACAGTTTATGAGTTAATTATATTTTCTATTTGCAAAATTTCCTCAACCTTAACATGAAATAAGAAAAAAATGAATTTTTAAGAAATTTGCAGGATTTCCTGGGTTAAAAAAACAACTGGGATTCTGGGATCCCGTTTGAGAAACCTTAATGTTAGTAATTGTTGTTATACATTTTTTAAAATTTAATTATTTTATGAATTTTCTTAGAAAACACCAGAAAACAATATCAAATAAAATATTTATATAACTTTACAATTGTCTTAATTTAAATAGTCTCAATACTTTGATAAAATAAACTTAAGAACATTTATTAAAAAGTTTTCAAAAGAGAGAATTCATTATTAAGAGTTGACCTTTATTCAGAAGCTTCTCATCTGCTTCAAAAAGTAAACTGTTAAAATCTTTCCTACAGCAACAGCAAAATTAAAAAAATACATTTGGTAAAATGGCCAAGATAGTAGGTACAAACTTAGAAAATTTATAAAAAATTCTCAAAACAGACAATACATTAAAAGTTTCTTCATGTGTCTTCATCTTGTCCTTTCTACATACCTCACTCACTTTACTGTTTTGGTCATTTTATCAAATATATTTTGTTAATATATCAAATTAGAATAGCTTAAACCAGTTAGATATTAGTCAGCTATCATAAAAGCTAGCAATCTGATCTAACTTTTTAACAGACCTGTTTCTTTACATTTTCTTGTTATAGTTAGAAGTTTAATTTAATTTAAGAAAGTAAAGTTAACAGAAAATAAAAATTCATTACTGGTTTTACTTGAATAATAACTGCCACCAAATAGTAGCTGCATCTACAACTTAAAAATTTCGGAAAGTTTGGGGAAACAATGTAAAATTAATAAAGAATGTAGACTATAGTAGATGGGTACTATATTTTTTTTAACAAACAAAGTTTAATAGAAAATGAAATATGTAAAATGGTAAAAATATACAATAGATGCATTTTTTAATTATTTTTTTATAATTAGTATATATAATGTAATACTCATTATAAAGAAAGATACTAGTTGCTATTTCAACTATAATTTGCTTTAAAAATCAAACTTTTATGAATAAATATTTAAATATTTTATTAATAATGAGCATTAAGTACGTGCAAAGATGATAATAACTGGACAAAATATGCAGTTTAAAATAGTAGCTACAGCTATTATTTGATTAAAACCAGTAATTTTAGAATATAACTTTTCCCATTAAAAAAAGTAAGTTTATTTAAAGAAGTTATTTAAAAAACTAACTAAATTTATTAACTTCAAAACAAGTCAAAGCCCTAATCCAATAACAAATCTAAATGAAAAACTGCTGAATATTTTAAGTTATATTATATCAACTTTTTAATTTTATAAATAAACAATAACATTAATACCCAATACATTCTAACCTATATGCCATCAATGCCATAAGATATTGGGCAAGATAAGGCTATATTATTATTATAATTATGAAATAATTTGGTACTCGATATCTTATGGCATTGATGGCATGTAGGTTAGAATGTACCAGGTATTAATGTTATTGTTTATTTATATATATATATGCCTTGCCAGGGTTTACGATGGCCGGTTGTGTGCCATAGGTGATGTTTATAGGACGTGGGCACTTGATGTGTCCCCAGCCAGCATTGTAATAAATGTCAATGGTTATAACGTAAGCTTATATATTTTGGAAGAGGAGTTCAGACTGGAGGTCCAGGTAATGTAACTGGCAACACATCTACACGGTAAGCAGGAATTGTGGGTTTGAGTCCCATTCAGAGCAGATTTTTTTCCAATATTTCTAAATTATTTAAAATTATTTAATTAAATTATAATTATTAATGTTAATAAGAGATGGTGCTAACGCTTCACTCTAGTACCAAATTATTTCATAATTATAATAATATTATAGCCTTTATCTAGCCTGATATCTTATGGCATTGATGGCATGTAGGTTTTTAATTTTATATTTTTAACTTATCATTTGAAATTTTAGCCATCCATCTAAATACAGTAGACAATCGTTTATCCGAACACTTTCCAGTCAAACTGTGTCGTGCTGAATCGAACGTTTTTGATACTAGATTTACTTCTAAAGTATAATTTTTGTTTTTATATTTTTCAATATATTTATTTTGTTTGTACAAAATGCAGAAATAATTTTTAACGATACGATAGCCTCGATTATTATTATATAAAAATTTTCGTTAGGCTTAAAATCGACGAAAATTCAACACGAAGCGACATGCAACGGAGAAAAATTCAACATGAAGCAACACACGATGAAAAAAAAATTTCAACATCGGACAGGTTAATATATTTTTTGTACTTAATCAGTTATCTGAAAAATCAGTTATCCGAACAACCCCAATCCCCAATTGATTCGGATAAATGACTCTCTACTGTATATATATATATATATATATTTTTTTTTAATATTAGTTTTGGATATTTAAAAAATATATTTATGCTGTTTTTAATAAATAGTATAAATATAGCCAAAAAAAACCTTATGGTTTTTGTCTTAAATTTAACTTCAAAACATTTCTGAGACATTTTCAGTTTTATATTTAGCAATATTATTGTATAAAAATGCTGAAGGCACTTTGAAAATGTTTTAAAGTCAATAAAATATACATTCTTGAATATGTTAGTACTTAAGAAACAATGCAAAAATATTTGACAACCTCATGTATCAATATTTCCTTACATGCAATTTTTAATATCATACAAAATCAATATAAATCATCAAGAATCAATTTTTAACAATTTTTTAAAGTATACTTATCATCCTGGTTTTTTATCAACAATACATTTTTATAGTAGTGCCATTGCCAAAGACTATTTTTATTGTGCTTCATGTATTGAGGTGCATGAGAGCCTCAACATAAAGACCAATTTTTCTGTGAGACTGTTATGCATCTAAGGTTTAAAAAAGGATGAAATGTGAAGACACTTTTAATTTACTTTAATATTTCTTTTATTTTTTGAATATTTTTAAGTATACTTATCATCCTGGCTTTTTATAAACATTTAAAAATAGTGTTATAAAAAAGCTTTTTTGTTTTTATGAAAAATTTCTTTTTATTCTATGCTTTTTTTAAATATGTTTTTCAATAAGCAATGTAAGAACTTAAAGCATGCATTTACTTCTTAATTAAATAAATTAATGATTGCTATTAAATGAAAGCATTTAAGATTAAAAATTGTTAAAAAGTAAAAAGTCGGTGTCGAATTATTATTTAATTTTCAAATAATAATTTATATTTAAAACAAAAATTATATTTGAAAATGGAAAAAATGTAAATAAATTTTATTTGAAAATGTAAAATAATCTCTGCTTATCCATTTTAATATAATTTCATTAAATGAAAACTTAAACTTTAACATTATTATTAGCAAGAGTTAATCCAAATAAATAAATAAGTTTTTAAATACCTGTACACATCTCACAAATTCTGTAAGATGAATGAATACAGATGGTTTTCCTTTGTAATTCATAGGCTTCCAAGCTGGTTGCTATTGAATATAAATATCATTTTAATATATTTTTATATTTTTGCTAAATTATTTTATCTATGAAATATATTAGAACATCTTTGACTTATGGATACTTTGTTAAAACTAATAATTATTAAAAACCTTCAATGTTGTCTTTGATGTCCCTAGATCATTTTCTGGTAAATGTAAAATGCTTTTAACTGTTGACGGTTCTGTGTCAGATGTAAGACCAAAAGGCATACTGAGAGATAAATAATTATCCAATTCAATAAACTTATTTGATATCTGGAAAATAATTAAAATCAAAAGTCAAAACATGGTTTATAAATTGCAAAAATAAATTGAAATAAAGATTTTATTAAACAAATATAATAAATATTTTTTTAACAATTACTTATTAATAAATATGTTCTTACTTCATTTGAGATAATTGGTCCTACAAAACTTATAATGCCAAGCAGAACTGAAAATCCAACACTTACAGACTGTCTAAATTTAAAAAAATACAATGCATTATTACTTTACAAGTAAATAAATATACAGTATATTTATAAAACATTAAAAAGCTGAATGATAAGGTTTTAATTAATTTAAAAATAATTATTATGAGTATGTATCAATCTAAACTTTGTATTGGTGTAGAATGATTCCAGAACCAAATATTTACACAGAATAACTTGAAATACATTTATATAATGGACATTATAATTATCCAGGCTATTGCTTTTGCAGACTTCTATATTTATTTTAAATTATCTAATTATTAAATTTACCTAATATAATCTTAATTAATAAAATTAATTTAATAGTGAGGTTGAGGCCGAAGTTTTAAATGCAAAAACATGTACATCGGATGTTCAGTGTTGCTTTCCTGTAAGCCTAGAAGTTTGACAATGGCATTTGGAATATCAAGCATGATTCAACTGACTTTCCAAACACCATTGTCAAACTTTTAGGCTTACAGGAAAGCAGTGCTGAATGTCCAACATACACGTTTTCGTGTTTAAAACTTCAGCCTCAACCTTGCTAATGTTTTAGAATAAAAATATTGTAAAAAAGTAGAATAAACTATAGATGACTTCATTACACCCTTTCATACACCACAGAAACACAGCTGTTGATTTTTTCAGTAAAGTCAGCCTTTTATTAGAAGCTACTCATCCACCACAATATGCAAAAAACATTTAAAAATTTCAGAATAATGGCATAATTATAAAATAATAAAAATACAGTCAAACCTGTTTTTATGCGGGGGATAGGGACCGCATTAAAAAAAACGCATTAAAAAAAAATCTCACGAAACTTCACGAATGGCTGTAAATGATAGTTTTCGCAACACAATTAAAAAAATAATTTTTTTATGCGGTCAACAGGGACCGCATAAAAAAAGTCTCACATAGAAAATAACTCAAAACCGTACGAAATAGAATTTATTGACAACAGATGTCAGCACTTGACTGCATCGTCTGGTCTATCGTCTGTTTTACATATTTTTGTCCAGGTGGTGTTTTGTTGACTTAAAAAGTAAATTATTTCATTTTTCGCATATTCATGCAA
This sequence comes from Centruroides vittatus, assembly GCF_030686945.1. Classification (NCBI taxonomy): domain Eukaryota; kingdom Metazoa; phylum Arthropoda; class Arachnida; order Scorpiones; family Buthidae; genus Centruroides; species Centruroides vittatus. Next base: position 24,866 of record NW_027122609.1, on the reverse strand, counting down.
TAATATTACTATAATTAGTGCATTTATGCTATAATAAGTTTATTTAGCTATAATAAGTCAACGTGAGACATGACGAATCGCACGAGACTAGTCGCCAACTATACCGCACAAATTAAAAATTCGCATTAAAAAAATCGCACAAATAAAAATCGCACATAAAAAGAGCGCATAAAAACAGGTTTGACTGTATATTAATTAATATACTGAACAGGATGGGCTGCAATTTTAAAAAGTTGTAAACCTATAAGTTCCCACTGTTGTCCATCTGTCTGCCTATCTTTCCTTAATCTTGAAAACAGAGTTAGATAGATGAAAGATGAGACCAAATACAGTAACCTTAGGGGCAAGAGGCCCCAATTAAGTGTATACAAACTTCCAATACAAACTGAGTCATGTTATTTCAATTCAAAAATTTTTCCCTGAAAGCAGCTAGATAGATGACCATTGCTCCATTGCTAATGGAAAAATATGATGTACTGTACAAGGGCAAGACACTACAGTGTGGAGTGGAGAGCATATATTTTAAATTAAATAAATTAAAAATATGATTAAAAATTGCAGCCTAGCATTGTGACGATGTCATAATAAATAATTGCTCATTAATAATGTAATATCTCTGCTCTAAACAATTTACGACTATAAAATAAAATTAGAGCACAAGTTTTCAATACAGAAATACTTTTAATTAAAAAAAATTGATTGTAGTTAGATAACAGTTTAAATATGAAAATTATATTTAAATTTATAAAATTAAATAAAAAATAAAATTCACTTACATTTGAAAAAGTGAAATTTTACGATCATTCTTGTATTTTTCTTCTACCAAAGGTAAACAACAAAAAAGATAACCATACTGTAAAATTGAATATATATAATATTAACTATATAAGATAATTTCATATTAATGTGTTGATAAGTTTATTAAAAAACATCTATTGTTTAGAAAATTTTATTTAGTTAAATATAATGCAAATTTATATTTTAATTCACTTTACAATTATGTAACATTAAAAAAAGTTTATTATTACATTTATTTGTCTAATTTCAAAATATTTTTAACTGAAAATGATTTAAGATTAAATTTAAGATGAAAATTTGTCTTCTATTCTAAACAGTCACAAACAAAACCTTTTGCCAGTGTTGTACTTGATACAAAAACCTACTAATGTTTTCGGCCTCCACCAAGGCCTTCTTCAGGTGCTGAACTGACCAGAATCCCCCTTGGACCGTTAGAACGATGCTTCCCGTGTAATAAACATTATACGTATCACGTTTCACCCCTCCGCCTAGCTCTGTTCGAACGGAGCCAAGCAGAGGGGTGAAACGTGGCTGAATGGAGCCAGGTGGAGGCTGAAAACATTACAGGTTTTTGTATCAAGTACAACACTGGCAAAAGGTTTTGTTTGTGACTGTTTATTACTCACTCCAGTGTTAATAGTTAGAAGACATTTATTTTGTGTCTTCTATTCTAATAGGATGCTCAAAAAAGAGAAGGAATATATTCTGGAAACTTAATTAAATCATTCATCATATTAGCAAAGAATACACATTCAAATAGAAAAAAACTGTCTTAATTCCCTTTAGAATCAAAGTAAATATATATATATTTTTTTATTTGAGTTTTAGTACGTCTTCTTCTTAGCATAAACACAGTTTATTGGGTAGAAGTTTACCTGGGTAGTCCCAATGGTGGCACTTCCAGCTGCCATCTTGTTTGTGGTCGTATGTTCACAAACAACATGGCGACTATCAAATTTACAAATATATGCTTAATTATAGTACAATTAATAAACTAAAATGTATTTAAAATATAAATGTTCAACTCACATTTTCTAGACTTTCATTTACCTTTCTTCTTTTTTTTTTTTGGCCATAGAACATGATTCATCTATTCTTTTAGAATCTTCATCCTTTCTCTTAATTGACGATTTATCTGTATTTCTAGTTGACATTTCCATTTTCTTATTTTTTGGTTTATCATTCTTCTTTGTGTTTGATTCTGGGGCAGTAGGCACATTTTCTGGCTGTTTCCAAATTGGGGTGTTACAAGCTCCAGGATATATACAACTCAAATGCTTAGCAAATAATTCAAAATGTTTGCCTGGTTTTAAATGTTCCCATATGAACATCATCTTATACATGAAAGAATATAAGTAGGAATCTGATAAATCCTCAGTAAAATGCATAAGCAATTTTTTTCTTTTTTCAGACAACGCCACACACATTATATTTTCTGTTTATTCACACCTGTTACAGGATTGACAAAATTATCTGCATGTTTCACAGATTTATGTGACCTTCAAGGTTGTCAATACGATTGTACCCTTTCCACTCATCGGTGTATACTGTGCTTCCTGATTTTACATTTTTTGAAGAAAGAAAACTCAATACATAACAGATGCCATATGAAATTACCCAGTTAAGAGTTTGTTCAGATCTGTCATTCACTTTGCATACAAAACATATGTTATCTTGATGACAAATACCTCCAACAGCCCAATGAGTTCCCTTCAAAATATGCCCTTTTTTATTTTTTTCTTTTGAATATTACAGTTTCATCTATTTCAATTATTTTTTCCGGACCACCAATTTTCAATTCTGACATATTACTTACAGCAATTATCTTAACTTCTTCGTCATATGCCATATCAGATTCCTGATGTCAGCGACACCTGGCGAAGGTAAGTTAGTAGTTAATAAATGCACCGAGGTGTTTCTAGGGAAAGTTACATCCAAAGTGGTTTCCCATTGCCTTCTCTGGGGCATAATGTTATGAGGGGTCTTGTAAGGGAAACTGGCCCCTATTCAGGTGTTACAAACATGGAGAAAACCCAGAAAACTCCACGTGGCCAGCCCGTCCAAGTACTGCGCGACCCACGACCGATCTCTCAGTGTTTAGAGACAGAACCGCTCGGCCACGTGGGCAGAAATTATCTTAACAAGATGTATATAATTAGCTCAATCCACGGCAGTGCATTTACTAATGCCAATGGCAAAACTAGTAGTACTTAAAGAAAACTCAATACATAACAGATGCTATATGAAAGAAAAAATACACCCCCATGAAATTTTCCCAAATTTTTCTTTGAATGTCCCATCATATGGTTAACTATTCATTTTACATTGGTTATATCTAAATGTCACTGAATTACGATCTTTTCTGTAAATTAATTTCCAACAAAACGAACAATTATTATAAATAGCATCTACGGGTTGTAGACCAAGCTGAATAACAAACTTAATAACTGAAGGTATTCTCTTATTTACGTCTAATTCTACAAAGTCAGATTTCAACAAGTGAAAAAAATCTCTAGAATTGCACTTTTTCCAAAATTCTGCTAAAAATTTCACAACCTCTGACATTATATTGTTATATGAAAAGTAACAAAATTACTATTTGAAAAAAAAAATTCAAACTTTCGAATTTAATTAATACTATTATAACAACACAACCTATTACTTTTGAAGCATTTAATCTGGAACTCAAATATTTGCATACTATTATATTAGTATAATCAGCACCACCTAGATCAAAATTTAAGTCAAACCTGTTGTCGAGATTCTGGAAGTACTGCCATTGGGACTACCTAGGTAACTAGGTACCTCTACTGTTTATTGCAATAAGCTATACATTTTGTGGTTTTCTGTTCACTAGAAATTTAAGTTACTTGGTTAAAAATAAAAAACCTTTTTATATATATACTCGAAATTCCAAATAATAAAGATATATAAAAGGAATTGTGGCAGAATGATAACTTCTTTTTATAACTGCTTAGGAGGATAAATCCATTTTCAAACGAGTACACATAAGCAGTTCTTTTGTATATCCAAAATATTAAAAACTTGAAGTTGCTCTACAATATCAGAAATATGTATGGATACTACATTTTTTTTTTTTTTTCAGGAAATATGAATTTCCAAATTTTGATTTTCTTTCAAGAAAAACTTTATATTCAGATTGGCTATATGGCAAAATAATTTTTCTAATGCACTGCTTTGTCACACTTCACAGGAATAAATATAAGTCAAGATGGGATAGACAGATAAATGTGTATCGAAATACCCCATTCTAGTCTGCTTCAATCTATTCATGATCTACTATTTGATGATTATTATCGTTACTCAAATACATAAAGTTCATCCTTTCTTAAAAAAGTATTAAATAATCAACAATATGCATACCTAACTAAAATAATCTGTATGATGATGTTTGTTGTTTGGCTTAAATTTTTTATTAAAGAAGTTAAAATGTTCATAATATTATGATACTAAAGATTTATTCAATGTGATATTTTATTTCAATAATCATTAAAATACATAGTCTTCCTTAAGAACCAATAGAAAATGACTGATAATTCATGGCTTTTCATGATGAGATTGTCTACTATTAGTAACATTTATTGCTAATAGCAAACAGACAATCTTACCACACAACTTACAAAATATTGTGCAGATAACTAACATGACCCATGTATCATTCAGCCCCAACTCCCTTTACATATCAAAGATATCATATTTTTAATTACACATATTTGGACTTTTCATTAAAAATAGAAAATTATAAAAATAATTTTATTTGATCCTCAATTATATAAATTATTTTGTCTCAAAGTAAATATTCTATATATATTTATATTTATATTTCTAATATTTAGTTTTTGTATCAACAAATAAAATAATAAGCAAGAAATTTAAAACTTAAATATCAAATACCTGTTCAATTACAAGAACTGGCCATAATTCACCATCATTTATTTTTAAACTGAGAACAGGTAGTTGCATTTGGGAACACGCAGAATCTCTCCATTCTATAAACTACAATAAACATTTATTATTTTTTACATTTTATTGTATAAAACTTTATTATTTAATTAATTCTACAAAATCCAATTAAATGCAAATATATACAGTAGAGCATTGGTTATCCGACCCCCGATTAACCGTCACATCGGTTAACCGACCACGTTCTAATCGGCAAATTCAAATGTCCGCTAGTGATGTGGCGCTACAATATTTGGCTATGTCTTGGATACTTTAATATTATTTTTGTTAAATTTTTGCATGTTTTAGCTGGCAACACTGGCTTGACCATGAAAGGGAGGCCAGTATTTAAACCATACTTAATTTTTTATTTTGTTTTCATTTTGTGAAAAATAAAGAAATAATTTTTAACTATACAATAGCGACAATTATTATTTTTTTAAAATTTTGTTAGGCTTAACATCAATGAAAATTCAACGCGAAGTAGGTTAATAGGGATATACTAATATACAAATTACATGGGCTATACTAATATACTAATAATGTATTTTTTCATACTTTTCAGTTATCCGACCAAACCCCAGTCCCCAATTGAGTCGGATAATCGATGCTCTACTGTAATTAAATTTCTATTTTAAAATTAATTTTTACCTCTTTTGATGAGTTCAATCCAAGTTTAACCAATAAACTTTTACTAAATTCATCACAATTAGGAAGCTTTGTAAATAAATCCTTGTGTATTTTTTGTGCTCTCCTTTCAACTGTTCGAAAAACTCTGAACAATGATAAAATTAATATATTTATAAAAAAAACATTCTTCACATATATACAAAATAAAATAAATATATAATAAAATGTTGAAATTTTCTTAATTTAATGATTCATATTTAATAATAACAACTTAAATAATTATATTATATTGACTGTTTACTAATAAATTTAAACATTTTATTTAAATATACAAAATCTGAATTAGTTATTAAATACATATATTCCCCATATAATATTCCAACAAAGATCTGTGTTATGCAAATCTGTGCTAAATGAAACAAAGAACTAGTAAAAAAAAACAAGGTTAGGTTCTGAAAATTAGCAAAAAGTATACTTTTCTTTTTCATAATTAAGAGAAATATATTTATTAAAGTAATCAATAATTACAATCAAAAGTATTGCATGCTAATATTAATTTTTTCTTCACTGCTAAACACCATTAAACAAGGTCATTTTCTTTTTGGCAAAATATTGTCGTCATCTAAGCTTTCCCATCGACCTTAATCTGAAGTATCAGCAAATCTTGATTTTTCTCTATGCTTTTTCATAAAATTTGATATTTTCATTTGCTTGCATTTGTCTAAGAGATCTTTAAAAATATACTCTCTTTATGCAGTAACTTTTAATTTACCACATGATTTAAACAAAACACAGCAACAGTCTTTTGGTTTATTTAGAGCACTATCACTAATGATATTAACACCTGGTTTATAGGAAAGCTGGAATAGGAATCTAGAAGAAAAACTATACAATCAGCTCTCATTAAAGTATTTAACCAGGCAAAAGGCACAAAACAACATTGAAAATTTCAATATTCTAAAATTCATGGGCAAATATAAGATGACATGCATGACTGCTTGAATAAAAAAAAATATTGAATGACAGTGTTTGTACTTAAAAATTGTGCATTTTGTATGGGGATGTCTCCAATTATTGAACCTTGTATGACTGAAACTGCATTGTAAGAATGCTATTGTACAGAAGATATTTCTAATTCATGAATAGTGTTACAGGAATGTCATACTGTACAAGGGATACATGTAATTAAAATTAAATATCAATTTAAGTATGAATAACTTAATTACACATCAATAATTTCATTATGAAAGAACAAACATTGTATGCAAGATGAAATTTCAAAAAAATCTCAAATATTTCTAGAAATGAATATATTTAAAAGATCAGTAGTGGTTGCTAGGTGCGACCACTTGTTTATGGATAACCCTTTACCTCTATAGAAAAGTCTGATTGGGAAGTGAGAGTACTGTACAAACTGTAAAAGCCTACAGAAAGTGCCAAAATTAAATAACTTAAAATTTTATGTGAGAGACAATAATACTAATTGTCTTTACAGGTCTACAACAAGCAAGAGTTTCATGCACCTTGATCACATTGTTTGTCGGCATTGCAACTCGGCAACAAGCAACCTTTTTTTTTTTTTTTTTTTAACTCTTTCCGCCCTGTGGGCACTAAGAGGGCCTTTTTTAGTAGGCCCATTATGGGTTCGGCCAGGCCCACAATGGGGCGACCGGGTGGTGAGGGACGGGGCCCGACATATCCGAACGGACCACCCCCCTGAAAAATTCCTGGGGATTATTCGACCCGTTCGGATTCGATCCCGGGTCCCCCAGAGCGGTAGGCTGCCACCTTTACCGCTCGGCCATCCGGCCGTCAACAAGCAACCTTATAAATAAACCAACATCCACTTTGTCTGCTATCTTTTTTTTTAATGCAAAGGAATAACGGCAAAATATTACATTTTTACTTAGTTCTTTAGCTATATTTAAAATAATACTGTTGTTATTACACTATAATCAATCAACATTTTACATCCAAAATGCTTAGTAATCAAGGGCAAGACTTTTTCTTATCTCATGCCACACCTGTGCTCTTTCATCTTTTTTTTGATAAAATGAAGAAGCATTTGTAAACTTAAATAAGCTCAATCATTCCCAATTCTAAAACCATATTGGTATTCACACTGTCTGCCACGATGACAATAATTTCAAAGACGTCACCACATAATGTGACACAAAGGCATTTGCCGATTGGATGCACACTTTTAATTGGCACAAATAGAACAAACTTTCTGTTTCTAACCGCAATTGCGGTTGCATCGGCTTTAGGAGGGATTTGCTAATTATCAGGGACAATTGTTGCAGTTGCCCGAGTGGTTGGAAATCACAAGGTGTGACCACAACTGAAGGTATTGCTTTTCCCTTCCCAGCAACTCACACATCTATACCCAGGGATATTTAGAAATTATAAAAGTTGGAATAACTAGATAACTATTGAAGGTAAAAATCTTCATAAAGAAACTAGGAGAATGTGGCAAATAATCATGGCAATCTTCCCCTTTTTGAGCCAGCCTACTTCTCTCCCCTTCCTAAGGTCCTGTAGGGGAATGTACTGTATATTTACCTAAAATAATAAACTTTTCCGAAATCTTGGCAAAGTGAAACTATCCAAATAGCTCTTAAACTCATATTGATTGTATTCTTGCATAATATAAACGATACAGGAACATCAGTTTGTTAACATCTAATATCTTCCAGTCAAAACATCAGCCATTTTATTTAAAATTACTCACGTGCGTTTTGTTTGAGGATCATAGGATAGCTCGTGACTTTTTAAAAATGAAGAAAAATTTTATACCAATTTAATTTTGCCTATCAACTATTTTTATTATTGCTTAAATTCATTAAAAATATTTTAATTTTTGTTCAGAAGTTTTAATAATAACATTAAAAAATTAGCTAAATATCATTCAAGATAAATTTAACACCAGGTGGCCAAGGCCGAACCCTGGTGTTACATTATAAAACTAAATAGTAGAAAATAAAAAATTATTTAAAAAATTTCATAAGAACTTTTTTTTATTCATAAGTGCACTAAAAAGTAAAAAATTAATTTTTACTTTTTAGCGCATGTGACCGGAGGGTCAGAATCTCTTTGACCCCTCGTCAGGATGTGACACTACCGAGTCTGTCAAGACTCGGAAATCGCGACGCAGAGTTCTTACGTCACGCGAGTGGTCGCGGGTGAGCGAGTATGTTCGCTGTGGAGGTGGAGGTAGGAGAACCGAGGAAGTGAGTCACTCGGGACACTGGCTAAGTAACAAGAATAACTTTAATAAAAATGTATAAAAATTTACATTTTGACGCATAGCTAATAAGGACGTATTCCGAGATACACGGAGAGAGAGAGTTTACAAACGATTCGCGAGTTGATAAATACCTTGGTTAAGGAGATGTGAGAGTTCCTTGAGCCGCCGGGTATTCACGATCCTAGACGGTATATTCCACAGAGGTTCACAATCCACAGAATAAACAGTCCACAATATAAAAGAATCCGCACGGTACTATGTCCACGGTATAAATTCCCGGTCTTCTAGGTGGGGTCGCTTCGGAAGTAGATCGGAAGATTGCGGGAAGTTTCCCAGGGTTGGACTCGCGGTGGCTGACCAAACGAAGACTGACGGATCTGTCATCGTTCCTTCGTATTATTTTTCGACTTGGGTTTTTTCCATGAGGTCAGAATTTCGTTGTTAAGGGTCGGGTGTCCAATATGTGAATTACTTCTGAAAGTTCCGGGTGACATACGTCTAACTTGATGGATCATCCTTAACGAGGAAGCAAGTTCGTGGGAAATAATTTTTATGGGTTTCAACAGATCTTTTGATAAAATGGTGGAGGGAAAACAATCGAAAAACTTTTGATTGATCACCTTCGTCCCTTCGTCCGTCACACGCATTTACGTGAATAAAAAGCGTCTAAATTTAAAAAAAGTATATTTTATTTATCGTATAACATGATTATAAATACAGTCAAACAAAGATTAACCTGAAACATTTTCATCTTAAAAAAAAAAAAAAAAATGCACTTATAAATAAATCAGCAAATTCCCGGCAACTTTAAAAATTTTAGTAGCGCCATCTGTTATCATATTTTATTATGTAAACGTTTTATATTTTTAACTATTATAAAACGGCCAAAAGTTTAATTTTAAGAGTAGGAATGGGGTTTTATTTCAAAAAGTTGTAAACCAGTAAAATCCGACTCTAATACAGATACACACGACCCCATTATCTCCCCACCCCCTGGACCTGTAACCACCAAAATTTAATAGCATCAATCCCCCTAATAAAAAAACCCTCTGCAGAATTTCAAAAATTTTCGAAAAAATCACTAGTTATTAATAATAATCTATACACATCTAACATCTATACATACAGAAATTACCCCCGAATTGTTTTGCATTTCTCGACGTTTCAAGTCCGAAGTCCAAAAATTTAAAAATATTGAGCGGGTCATTTTTTCATCGATAACCATCCTTTCCCTATATTATATATAACAGCCCAGTAAAAACTAGGAACAAACGAATACTGTACAGCAGTGTTTTCCCAACTTTTTTGGTCATGTAATACTTATAAAGTATGGAAGCATTCAATACACACTTTGCTAGATAAATCAAAGGCTTACGTATATTATGAAATAATATTTGTTAGTAATACAATTTTAATGACTACATAAATATTTATTTGCGAAAAAATTTTTATTTTAACTTATGCAATACTTAAACTATTTATACGTGCGTAGTATTACGATTTAAAATTTGATTTTAAAATTCCATTTAAGAGATACTGTGGTTGGAAAACATTGCTGTATAGGATAATGTATAAAAAATTAAATATTTATATTCAAGACAACAGTACAGTGTGGACAACAGTTAATAAAATAGGGAGGCGTTCACGTAGAAAATAGAAATGAAAAGCCAAATGAACGCCTGACGTTAATAAACGAAACCACGAAACGTCCAGGAAGTTTTAACCTTCCCGATTCTTTGTTTTCTAAAATGAGACTGCAATTAACAAGAGAAAGGGGGCCCGTGTAACGTATATCAGGGTCTCTTGAGATTCGATGCCTACGAGCTTAGGACCAGGGGGCAAATGGCGAGCGGGCCACCGGTGAGCGACCGCTGTTAATTAAGAAAGCGGACGAACAACAGTGGGAATTTATAAGTCTACAAATTTTTCAATTTGCAGCAACGTGAGGTCACGGGTCGACACCAACTAATGGATGTTTAGAATGTCAATCAGAAAAATCTCAGCTTCGACTCTGACTCTCGTAGACATGACAAAATTTGGAAATAAATGTAGCATTCCTTCGAAAGCAAAATTGTCGCGTTCTAAGTAGTGAAGACATAAGAAAAATTTTTAGCCGTCAGAAAAGAAAATATCATGGCGTGAGATACCAGCGAAAGTTTCAAATTTAAATCAACACTCGCGGACCAAGACGAACAGAGGTGTCAAATTGATTAATCCATCAAATTAAGAATTTAGGGGAGAGATCCTTTAAAAAGCCAGAAATTCGAGGAGAAAGAATGGTGGCTTCTCCCTGGCTCAATCTGTTTATCCTCTGTGTCGGACTTCATTTTCGTTCGGCCGTATTATAAAGGTTTTTCGGTATTTTTAATATTAACTTTATCCAGTTTGATGTTGCATTAATACGCGAAACCCGCAACCCCGACGGCGACCGAGGAATCTTTCCGAAAAGCGAAATAATATTGGGCGAAATCCTAAGAATTTGATTTATTTCATGCCATGGCCGAAAATGGACGAAAAAGATGTTTATTCAAACGAATTTCGGGCGATTTTCGGAGATGGTCAAGCCTCGAGACGTAGAATTGAAAAAGATCTCCACGTTGGACATTCTGCATCATGTAAATGCAGAAGATAATTTATTTATCAAATTCCGAACACAAGAAAATGATTGAAGCAAAATTTAAAAAAAATTATAAACTAATTAAAAAAATAAAATTGATTTTTTTTATTCTAATTTTTACGTAATTCGAACATTGTTGATGCGTCTTTTAACGTTTGTTCGAAAAACGTCACACGTGATGATTTGCAGTTCGATTGTTTCTCTGGTTGTGGTCGGACGTGCTTTTCTCGTGCTCTCGGATTGCGTTGGTTTTTTTTGCGGTTTGCGGACTTTTGCGGAGAAGATTGAAGATTTTTCAGGTAAGTCTTAGTCCATATTGACCCTAGACGTAAGAATTTATTTAATATTACTTGGAGAATCGGTCCCAGAAGACATCTCGGCACATCGTTCGATGGTCGTCCGTTTGCGCTTCGGATTCGAATCTTTTAGATTTAAAAAGGCAGCTGCGGTGAGCATTTTGCTTTTCTCGGAAGAATTTAAGCATTAATTTAAGCTAGAATTAGTTTATTGGAAGATTTATGATTTTTTATTTTCAATTTTATTTTGTGTTAATTTTATATGTTCTTCCGTTTCTCTTGGATATTTTTAAAAATTTTTTTGTTCTAAATTTTGATTTAAATATTTGTATTCTATACATGGAACGTATCTGTTCCATTTTGTTTTTGACCTGATGATGGCCTGTTAATCGGGCTGAAAACGTTTGTGTTTTCAATTATATATTCTTCTCAGCAACAAATTAAGGTGTTATATTTCTATGTCTATATTAATTTAAGCTTTTGTTTTCACTGGACTAATTGCAAATTTTCTTTTTTACAGAATGAAGACGTTGGTGCGGCTTTGGAGGCGGTTCCGGCGGAGGCAGACGGTGGCGCCGGAGGGAGGGGGTTCCTCGGACGACGCGGAACGAGTCTGTCGTTCCGTGCCGTTGGAGGAGCGGGGGCTCGACGAGCGAGAGGCAGCGGGTGAAGAAGACCTTCCCCAAGTGCGCGTGGCGTGGCATCCTCCCGGAGTCGGGATGATGCGACGCTACACCCTGGGTCCAGTGCACTTGGCGAAGGTCTTCGGGGGTCATCCTGCCACAGACCTTGCTGTGGAGGATGCTGAAAGTGACAACTCGTCCGAGCTGACATTTTCTGGTTGGTCGCGTTCTGCCCGTTCGTCCGCGACGGCGACGCCACCGCCTTGCCGAAGTCGGAACGGGGAGGAGTCGAAGGAGAGAGCCGCCGAAGTTGAGGGACCGGGCTGTCCGTGGTTTAGTTGCTGCGGACGGCTGCGGTTCCCTTGGCCTAGGCGGTGATCCTCTTCGATTTCCTCTTCTTCACCCGGATGCGACTTTCTTACCGGATTCGACACTTTACCCGGACTCGACACCTTTTCCCGGACGTGACCTCTCTTACCCGGTCGTGACCCACGGACTTGTCTCCCGAACTTGACACTCGGTCGATGACAACGGATTTGACTCCCGATTGTGACCACCCGGACGTGACACCTTTACTCACCGGACGCGACATTCGGCCGACCTTTCTTCCCAAACAGCTGTTATGAGGATTGAGCTTCCGGTTAGGCTAGGCTAGGTCAGGTCTTTCGCTCTTCTCATAACACTGTTCGGGAAGAAAGACTATCTGATAAAGGTAATAATCTTCACCTTAGGTAATAAATGAATCAACTTCTCCTTTTCTCACTGTCTTTGTGTTTTGTAGGAACATTTGGGAGGGAGAAGAATCTCCCTCCCCAACTTTACCACGAAGAGGACCAAGTGGACAAGTGAATATTTTCCGAAATCTCCGATGGTAAGAACTCTTTCGTTTTATTTTTTAACACATCTTATTCTCGTATCGTAATTTACTGTTTTCTGTTTATAGACATGCCGAAGATGTTCTTTGATCACACGGACACGGACACAACATCACTTTACACGAAGATATACATCGTTTAACCTTTACTCGAATTCTCGCACTCACGCACTTACATGTCAAGCGCCTCGTTCTGTGTAATTCGACACAATGAAACAACCCGAACACTCGCTTCCCACAAATCCAACCCCTGGGTCCTCGTCCCGGGAAGTGGAAACGCCAATTTTAAAGATTAAAAGACTTTAAATTGGCGGCCGAAGGGGCTCTGGTAATCACACATCTTGCATGGATTAAATGGAATTTTACACATTAGCATCAATAATCGTTTTGTGATGAATTTTTCTGTTAAATTTAGTGTGGTAAGAAATTATCTGCGCACAAATCCCGCTCGTATTTCAGTATTGCTAACTCGTTAAGGATTTTCGTGCTTATCGTATGTTTCATCATACTTGCAAGCATCATGGTAGCTGGTTTTGTTCATCGAGAACTGTCTTAATATTACCCATTTTTGGTTTCTTAAGATCCACAATGTGGGCTGCCGGACTGCATGGAACGGAACTTGACACATCAGGTACAGACCGCCCTGGGTTCTTCAACAGCCCGATATCGATTTCAGAGCGATAGACCGAAGTCTTAATCGCTCAAACATCCGGCCGTCACCTTGTTTTCTAGGTGTTGAAAGTAGCGACACTTCCATATAAACAGTTTCTTATTGTACACTAGACACTCACACATAAATTGTTTTTAGTTGGTCGGCAATGTCACATAATATATTATTTCGGTGAGAAATTGATATTCGATGTACACCATTTCGTTCACGGCGGGTTTTAAGAACTTAAGTATGACATATATTGAGGACGTTCTGTATTTAATAATAACGGATGAAATTTGATCCAATAATCTAGTGTCTTATATCAGGAGTCACGGTAGTGACCCTGATATAAGACACTAAAAAAGTCACTAGCTGACAACACATACAGGAATCAGAGTTTCCGATTTTCGGGGATCGATTTTTTGCCCCCAAACATCCTATGGTATTTTCCAATATCTAGTGTCGTTGGAAGGAAAATTATTTTCTTAGGTAGTTTGCAAAATTTCAAGATATTGTATAAAGCGGTTGCTGCAATATAAGCATTCGAAAAGTGGAAAAAAAGCTGTATTTTGCATTATTACTAGTCTTTTAATTCATTGTTTCGCATTATTACTAGTGTTTAATATATTTTAATAAATAAAATAACGGGTTTATAACGTTACTAAATAAAAAAAAAAAAAACACATTTACGATAGTCGATCTTTAAATATTTAAAATAAATCAATTACAGAAACGTGACTGCAAATAATAAAATCGATTATTTTTTTATTTGTAAATATGGCACGAACAATGTGTACGAGGTCGGCCATATTGTCAACGTGAATGCAAGTGTTTGTCAACAAATGATCAAATGCATGGCCCTAGCTTGTCCGAGTGAAGAGAATGATTTTAAGAATCTGAGACATCGGTGTCACGATAATTATTTTCTTTCTATCCCTAGTACCAGCCTCGAATGCAAGGCTGATCCGATGGTCACTTTAACAAAAATAGTTGTGTTCATTAAACGGTGTAAGCCAACTCACTGAGTCAAGTATAGGTTTTACGTGGTAAAAATCACTACTATGGTTGAAAACTTCTTTGAAAATTTTGGGGTTTCTGTCGTCTGCAAACTTTTTCGACAGTCAAGAATTTCTCAATCTTTCATGGACACCCTCTACTGTTAAATTTGTCAGATATCATAGTATTTTCTAATGTTAACTCTATGAAACTGTACCATTCACAGCCGAATATCGAACGGTAATCTGCCAACCAATGAAATTTCGGAAAAAAACGGTCTAAATATTTAAACTCTGCACTCTCGAAGACCACTTAAAAAACATATTTTGTGCTGCTCCGTAACTTTATATTATGTAATTTTCCTATTCGAATGCCGCTGGTCCTATAGAAAGAAAGGGCTGTTGTGGATAAAGGTTAAAGTTAATTCGACTAAAAGTAGTCGTTGACCTCTTCCCAGAAGAGAGGATGGTAAACGATTAATCATCAATATTAATATTTAAAAAGTGATCCGTATTGGATGGGTCGTGACCGCCCCCGCAAGTGATCGAAGTTGTTAACCTTAACGTCCGAAAGACTTCGTATGACTTGTTTAATGTATTTTTTATAATATTTTTGTTTTAAGGAAATAATCCTTGTTCTCGATATGTCTTGAGTCTTCAAACCAAACCGGAAATACGTTTTTACGATAGATCCTTAATGACTAAACAACGAAATACGGGATTTAATTATAAGTAACTGATTAATATATTATAACTTTTTATTGAAAAGATAAACGACTTTATGAAGAGATTTGGAAAGATTCCTCTCGACATATCTTCTACATAAAACGGGATTTCCTCATAAGAGTAAATTGTCATGTTTTCTAATCTTATAAATATACGCCAGGTATAAATGATATTAATTAAATATCTTTATTTTCAGGTAATTAGTGGACTTCATTCGATACTTTCTTCGTGTATTGAAGTAAGCGGGATTTTGAAGAAAGAAAATAATTGCACGGGCAAACATGGAAAGAACATATTTCAATTTCGTAGTTAATGAAATTAAGTCGCATTTCAAAGAACTTTCAGCAATCTTTATCCAGAAAGAGATGCTGACTAGAATTTTGTGGGACTGCTAAGAAGTGTTTTTCACAAATTTTATGGAGCCAGAAATAGTTTCCTGTGTACGTTGCAATTCTAAGAAAAGTTTGAAAAGAGGTTGAGAACAAACGACAAAGCGTGTTGTTATTCACAACAACAAACGCCTACAGGGATTGCTCGAACACTTTCAATGGAAGTTGTTTTATCATGCCACCCTCGAACTGAATGACTTTAATTTCTTTCCAAAAGTAAATGTATGGTTTAGGATGTAGCAATTCGAATCGTATGAGAAACTTGGTGAAATTGGTGGATTGGTGAAATACCACAGGGCAAACTGCTTTGATGAGGAGATACAGAATATGGTGCCACGACAAAATATATGATTTCCTCGTACATTTTCTGTATAATAAACACTGTTTATCTTTATTCTTGTTTTTTCATAGGATAGCAGAGGTTAATTTTCGAATAGTTGTGTATTGGAAACCCCATTTTCTATAGCGGGCGTTCGAAGTTTCGGAGAAAAGGTGATAGATGGTCCACCAGTGGCCAAGCGTTTCCGTTCCCCAAACGCTGAAAGTTCGGTGGTGGGCTCGCGCCTCGCCAGGACGGGCTGGCCGTGTGGAGTTTTCCGGATTTTTCCACGTCTGTAACGCTTGAATAGGGCCAGTTACCCTTAAAAGATTTCCCGAAAAACATTATTACCCGCGTATAAAGAAATATGTATTATTACTAGCTACGTCACATCGCACGTCACAACTTACCACGGTGCACCATAGCCTAGTAACTCTTGTTCAACATAAAAATACAAGACAAGGTGATAGATGTTTGTTTACATTTCCTTCGATATCCTTGTATGTTATTAGGGCGTTACCATTAAATGATGTGTTAGAATACTTTAGATTAGAAGAATTAGGTAAAATATATTAATCGTTATTAGAAATAAATGTACCCATCATTAACAAGTTTAATAATACTTAATCATTTTAATGAATTTTCTACATTGTAAACTTTAAAAAATGTCTTTGTAAGCCTGTTTACATACTTGAATTACTTCAATATGACTGAGATAGCAAATTTGTTACGTCTGATTCTTTAAGGGTTCAGATAGGATTTTCATGTTTTTCCACAGAAAAAAATTCTCAAGACTCGTATTTTTAAAATTTTATAGATCCGAGATTTCGAGACTTTCAATCAATTGAGATAAGAATTTGTTTTATATAATTCATAAATATCTCTTAATGAAGCGATGCTGAGTACTGATTATCTTGAATCCATACTGATTTTTGAACAGAGAGAACGAAACACTATATGATTGGAACAAAGTATTTCCACAATAACAAATTCAGAAGTCAAATTCCTTGGCTGTAAAATGTTTTCATCCATGATGTAGTGTGTTAAATTGTTCATATATGAGAACAAAATACAAATTTCATATTCATTATGCAATAGAGTGATAGTGAAATTCTTTCAGTTATAATGTAATAAAGCTGTTAGAATTAGTTCAATTAACGAAAATGTATTTTATATTTAACGAATATGTATTAAATTGTATTTATTGTCTGTGCTAAAAGTAAAAATAATCATTCATTGCACTGACTTTAATTTTATTTCTATATATTCGTATATTGCATCAAGTTTATAATTATATTTGCTATCCTGTGATAATGATCATATATGCTTAAACTAAAGAGTTCTTTTAAATCTAAGTTTTGTTAACATAACTGGTTTAGTGTAGTCTATTTGTATATATATATATATATATATATATATATATATATAATTTAAATTAACTCATATATATATATGAGTTAATTTAAATTTTTCAAACTGTAATAATAATAATAAATGAACTCGTAAACTATAATTGTATTTTGTGTGCAATTATTTTTGGGAAACTTTTGTGTATTTTGGATGAAATTTTGAGCCCTGAAAATATTCTGCACCCATTTTTATAAATTTCATTGCACCTCATTACTTCTTGCTGTCTGCAGACCTGATCAACCATAATATCAGCAAAAATAATGCTGCCAAGGACACAAATTCCCTGATTTTCTGAATGCTATTAAAATTCCATGTATCTTCTCTGATTTCCAGATGAGTAGCAACCCTGTAAAATTCACTGAGCAGTAGAAACTATATGTTTTCTGTATATATGCAAATTTATATTTTTATTTTATTTGTTAAAACAGAAGAATGATGCAAAGTTGTACTATCTGTGGTTGCTCAACCAAAGCACATTCCACTCGCTTACCAGGCATTACATTTTACAGGTACTGTTTTAATTCGCTTCATTATCTGTAACCTAATATTATTATGGGAGTTGTAATATCCGTTCAACCAAACTGCATTTGTGTGCATGTGAATTCATAATTCTTCCAACTGAATGGTTCCTTTCCATTTTCAAAACGAAGTCCGAAGTTTTCCAAACGAACATCCGCGGCTGGATTGGGGTCACCATATCTTATTCAGTGGAGCTTTTTTCTGTAGATATGTGAAGGATGTTGTCTACGTTAACGTCTCTGCCACAACATCTGCCATAGATACGACAAAGTACTGCTTTTGCCATCCAATTCGTCGAAAGTAAACGTGCACGATCGTGTATGGCAATATCTTAACCGAGTAGCCATGTGCCGCACAACACTCGGTTCCCACTGAATGTTTTTGAATTTTTGTAAACATTTAGAAATCGTTTTAAAATTTTTCATATTGATCGATGACTGACAGGATTTTCTATAATAAATACATTATTTGTATTAATTATACAAATTTATATTCTTTTTTGTGTACAATAAGGTATAATATTATATAAGAAATACATTAGAATATCATTAAATACATTTCAACAGTCATATCATAATCCATTTCGTATGCGCTACACGAACGGATAACTGAAACTATTATGTTCTCACTTCCGTGGTACGAAAAACTAGTTTTCTTATTCTATTTTAAATTTGTTTACGGGCAAGTGTCTGTACGATTTTGTTTGTATTTAGTGGAATAAATTTATAAACTTTTTGGATATACTTTATTAAAAAATGAATCATAAACAGTTGAAAGGCACATTAATTTTATTGTTTAAGAAACGTAACAGTAAAGGTTAACGACTTTCAGTTGAAATCAAATAATTATAATAAAACTAAGGAAAGACACCTTTTTTTAAGAGAAAAACAAATAGATATTAAACGGTGTGCATTCCAATTGAATTTCTAATATTTAGGCTAAACAAACGAATTCCATTGTTTCAGAACAAATACAAGTAAGTCCTGGTTTGATTCAAGAAAAAGATAGGAACTTTGGTGACGCTTTGGAAGTTTCATTTTCTTTTCAGCAGTAACAGCACTTGTTATGATATTCATTACTCCATTACTTACGGAAATATTATCGAATGTAAACATATTTCTTTCGTACTAATCCAACGGCCTTTTCTTTCTTTCTTGCGAAGACAAGCATTTTAATGACGTCTTCAAGAAGAAACACATCGACAATTTCTTCCGATGGCCATTTTCTTTCTTTCCTCTGAAGACAAGCATTTTGATGACGTCTTCACGAAGAAACACTTTGACAATTTCTTCCGATGGCCATTTTCTCTCCTTTCCTCTGAAGACAAGCATTTTGATGACGTCTTCACGAAGAAACCCTTTGACAATTTCTTCCGATGGCCATTTTCTTTCTTTCCTCTGAAGACAAGCATTTTGATGACGTCTTCACGAAGAAACACTTTGACAATTTCTTCCGATGGCCATTTTCTTTCTTTCCTCTGAAGACAAGCATTTTGATGACGTCTTCACGAAGAAACACTTTGACAATTTCTTCCGATGGCCATTTTTCTTTCTTTCCTCTGAAGACAAGCATTTTGATGACGTCTTCACGAAGAAACCCTTTGACAATTTCTTCCGATGGCCATTTTTCTTTCTTTCCTCTGAAGACAAGCATTTTGATGACGTCTTCACGAAGAAACACTTTGACAATTTCTTCCGATGGCCATTTTTCTTTCTTTCCTCTGAAGACAAGCATTTTGATGACGTCTTCACGAAGAAACACTTTGACAATTTCTTCCGATGGCCATTTTTCTTTCTTTCCTCTGAAGACAAGCATTTTGATGACGTCTTCACGAAGAAACACTTTGACAATTTCTTCCGATGGCCATTTTTCTTTCTTTCCTCTGAAGACAAGCATTTTGATGACGTCTTCACGAAGAAACACTTTGACAATTTCTTCCGATGGCCATTTTTCTTTCTTTCCTCTGAAGACAAGCATTTTGATGACGTCTTCACGAAGAAACACTTTGACAATTTCTTCCGATGGCCATTTTTCTTTCTTTCCTCTGAAGACAAGCATTTTGATGACGTCTTCACGAAGAAACCCTTTGACAATTTCTTCCGATGGCCATTTTTCTTTCTTTCCTCTGAAGACAAGCATTTTGATGACGTCTTCACGAAGAAACACTTTGACAATTTCTTCCGATGGCCATTTTTCTTTCTTTCCTCTGAAGACAAGCATTTTGATGACGTCTTCACGAAGAAACACTTTGACAATTTCTTCCGATGGCCATTTTTCTTTCTTTCCTCTGAAGACAAGCATTTTGATGACGTCTTCACGAAGAAACACTTTGACAATTTCTTCCGATGGCCATTTTTCTTTCTTTCCTCTGAAGACAAGCATTTTGATGACGTCTTCACGAAGAAACACTTTGACAATTTCTTCCGATGGCCATTTTTCTTTCTTTCCTCTGAAGACAAGCATTTTGATGACGTCTTCACGAAGAAACACTTTGACAATTTCTTCCGATGGCCATTTTTCTTTCTTTCCTCTGAAGACAAGCATTTTGATGACGTCTTCACGAAGAAACACTTTGACAATTTCTTCCGATGGCCATTTTTCTTTCTTTCCTCTGAAGACAAGCATTTTGATGACGTCTTCACGAAGAAACACTTTGACAATTTCTTCCGATGGCCATTTTTCTTTCTTTCCTCTGAAGACAAGCATTTTGATGACGTCTTCACGAAGAAACACTTTGACAATTTCTTCCGATGGCCATTTTTCTTTCTTTCCTCTGAAGACAAGCATTTTGATGACGTCTTCACGAAGAAACACTTTGACAATTTCTTCCGATGGCCATTTTTCTTTCTTTCCTCTGAAGACAAGCATTTTGATGACGTCTTCACGAAGAAACACTTTGACAATTTCTTCCGATGGCCATTTTTCTTTCTTTCCTCTGAAGACAAGCATTTTGATGACGTCTTCACGAAGAAACACTTTGACAATTTCTTCCGATGGCCATTTTTCTTTCTTTCCTCTGAAGACAAGCATTTTGATGACGTCTTCACGAAGAAACACTTTGACAATTTCTTCCGATGGCCATTTTTCTTTCTTTCCTCTGAAGACAAGCATTTTGATGACGTCTTCACGAAGAAACACTTTGACAATTTCTTCCGATGGCCATTTTTCTTTCTTTCCTCTGAAGACAAGCATTTTGATGACGTCTTCACGAAGAAACACTTTGACAATTTCTTCCGATGGCCATTTTTCTTTCTTTCCTCTGAAGACAAGCATTTTGATGACGTCTTCACGAAGAAACACTTTGACAATTTCTTCCGATGGCCATTTTTCTTTCTTTCCTCTGAAGACAAGCATTTTGATGACGTCTTCACGAAGAAACACTTTGACAATTTCTTCCGATGGCCATTTTTCTTTCTTTCCTCTGAAGACAAGCATTTTGATGACGTCTTCACGAAGAAACACTTTGACAATTTCTTCCGATGGCCATTTTTCTTTCTTTCCTCTGAAGACAAGCATTTTGATGACGTCTTCACGAAGAAACACTTTGACAATTTCTTCCGATGGCCATTTTTCTTTCTTTCCTCTGAAGACAAGCATTTTGATGACGTCTTCACGAAGAAACACTTTGACAATTTCTTCCGATGGCCATTTTTCTTTCTTTCCTCTGAAGACAAGCATTTTGATGACGTCTTCACGAAGAAACACTTTGACAATTTCTTCCGATGGCCATTTTTCTTTCTTTCCTCTGAAGACAAGCATTTTGATGACGTCTTCACGAAGAAACACTTTGACAATTTCTTCCGATGGCCATTTTTCTTTCTTTCCTCTGAAGACAAGCATTTTGATGACGTCTTCACGAAGAAACACTTTGACAATTTCTTCCGATGGCCATTTTTCTTTCTTTCCTCTGAAGACAAGCATTTTGATGACGTCTTCACGAAGAAACACTTTGACAATTTCTTCCGATGGCCATTTTTCTTTCTTTCCTCTGAAGACAAGCATTTTGATGACGTCTTCACGAAGAAACACTTTGACAATTTCTTCCGATGGCCATTTTTCTTTCTTTCCTCTGAAGACAAGCATTTTGATGACGTCTTCACGAAGAAACACTTTGACAATTTCTTCCGATGGCCATTTTTCTTTCTTTCCTCTGAAGACAAGCATTTTGATGACGTCTTCACGAAGAAACACTTTGACAATTTCTTCCGATGGCCATTTTTCTTTCTTTCCTCTGAAGACAAGCATTTTGATGACGTCTTCACGAAGAAACACTTTGACAATTTCTTCCGATGGCCATTTTTCTTTCTTTCCTCTGAAGACAAGCATTTTGATGACGTCTTCACGAAGAAACACTTTGACAATTTCTTCCGATGGCCATTTTTCTTTCTTTCCTCTGAAGACAAGCATTTTGATGACGTCTTCACGAAGAAACACTTTGACAATTTCTTCCGATGGCCATTTTTCTTTCTTTCCTCTGAAGACAAGCATTTTGATGACGTCTTCACGAAGAAACACTTTGACAATTTCTTCCGATGGCCATTTTTCTTTCTTTCCTCTGAAGACAAGCATTTTGATGACGTCTTCACGAAGAAACACTTTGACAATTTCTTCCGATGGCCATTTTTCTTTCTTTCCTCTGAAGACAAGCATTTTGATGACGTCTTCACGAAGAAACACTTTGACAATTTCTTCCGATGGCCATTTTTCTTTCTTTCCTCTGAAGACAAGCATTTTGATGACGTCTTCACGAAGAAACACTTTGACAATTTCTTCCGATGGCCATTTTTCTTTCTTTCCTCTGAAGACAAGCATTTTGATGACGTCTTCACGAAGAAACACTTTGACAATTTCTTCCGATGGCCATTTTTCTTTCTTTCCTCTGAAGACAAGCATTTTGATGACGTCTTCACGAAGAAACACTTTGACAATTTCTTCCGATGGCCATTTTTCTTTCTTTCCTCTGAAGACAAGCATTTTGATGACGTCTTCACGAAGAAACACTTTGACAATTTCTTCCGATGGCCATTTTTCTTTCTTTCCTCTGAAGACAAGCATTTTGATGACGTCTTCACGAAGAAACACTTTGACAATTTCTTCCGATGGCCATTTTTCTTTCTTTCCTCTGAAGACAAGCATTTTGATGACGTCTTCACGAAGAAACACTTTGACAATTTCTTCCGATGGCCATTTTTCTTTCTTTCCTCTGAAGACAAGCATTTTGATGACGTCTTCACGAAGAAACACTTTGACAATTTCTTCCGATGGCCATTTTTCTTTCTTTCCTCTGAAGACAAGCATTTTGATGACGTCTTCACGAAGAAACACTTTGACAATTTCTTCCGATGGCCATTTTTCTTTCTTTCCTCTGAAGACAAGCATTTTGATGACGTCTTCACGAAGAAACACTTTGACAATTTCTTCCGATGGCCATTTTTCTTTCTTTCCTCTGAAGACAAGCATTTTGATGACGTCTTCACGAAGAAACACTTTGACAATTAATTTTGATGGCCCTTTTTTTTTCGTAAGAGCAATGTTTATTGCCGTGGCAATGGCTTTTCTTGCATCGTCTTTTATGTGCTGTTGATGCTTCAACAATGTATGTTGTAATTACAAATTTACTTGCATGTCCTGATCAAATTTGAGAGACGTTATGAAAATTCTCTTTTGCCTTTTTATAAATATAATTTATGGAATTGTATAAGTTGTTACGTTTCGAATTTTATTCTTAATTCGATCGAATTTTTAAAGAACTGTTTATTTCATTTTCTCCATTAAATTTCAACTGAAAAATTGACTGAAGAATTTCGTAATGTGCCTTCATTATATAATTCTATGAACGAATAAACACTTCAACTAACATTAAATATATGAAATGTAAGAATAACGTATTTTTTTTTAAATGAACGGAATGTAACAATTAAAATCCAAACTATCTTCTACATTCCGCCATTTTACTTTTTTTTTCTAAAACGACAACAGATGAATGACGGAATACTGCGAAAAAATTTCACAAAAGCGTCGAAACATTTAGTTGTTTCCTGCAAATAATAGAAACGTTTCGTAAATAAAATATGAAGATGAAAATATCCGCAAATTCAAAATAGAATGTTGGTTAAAAAATAATATAACGAAAGTAATGCCAGCATAATTACAATAAATAATAAAAAATGACATGTTTAAATCTTTTCAATGAATTGAAAGTTTCCTATTAGAGAGACTCGAGTTTTCTTCTGTTAATGTTATCAAAAATGTTTAAATACAAAAAATAAATTTAAATGCCGAACATTTACGAAAGCATTTTAATCAAATTAGACGGATTTTATCAACGACACGCACAAATGATCAAATGTTCGCTTGTAAAACAAAAGTCTCCAATAATTGAATATACTAATTTTGTCTTTTCCAAGCTTTGGTTATTTTCAAAGTAATATTTACAATTTGATTATACTCGTTATAGTTTGAAACTTCGAACATAAACTTTATAAATCTCATGTCATCTTCATGCTATCGTTTAAAATGTATGCTGGACACATAATCATTGTGAACACAGGAGAAAAAACGAGTCTTAAAATTTCAAAATAATATTGAAAGTGAAATTGATAAGTGTAAATTAGATAAAGTTAGAAAATATTTTCTTACTCCATCATCATCATCTTCTGCATCAGCATTTCCTCTCTTTTCTAATTGAATTAATTTCCTCGACTGTTTCTTTTTTCCCGTCATCTCTTTGCTTTCATTCTTTTCTACAAAAAATCATTTAACAATTTATCATTTTTAATTTTATATCGTAATACCTACGCATTCAAAC